>NC_081823.1:10624375-11836250 GCF_030704535.1 Vitis vinifera | reverse complement strand
AAGACCAAGTAATTCTTCAAATTTTTTGCAAGGTTGAAATGGGTCTTTTTTCACATCAAGTGATCAGTCAACTTTTAGAGAACTTAAAGGATGCACTTTATTCATATAAAAATGCTTCAAATTTTTCTTAATGTATGTTGATTGATGTACTAAAACTCCATTTGGAACATGCTCGATTTGCAGACTAATAGAAAATTTTGTTTAGATTCTTCATCTCAAATTCCTTTTTTAAGTAATTTTTTGTTCTTATGAGCTCTTCAGGAGTTCCAACAAGATTTAAGGCATTAACATACAGTGAAATAATTGCAAATCCAGTTTCTAATTTCTTAATAAAGATGCATGGACATATGGTGCTATTCACATACCCTTATTTTAGCAAATATTTGCTAATGCAATTGTACCCCATGCATCCATATTTCTTTAATCCATATAAGGATCGTTGTAACTTGATTGAGTAAATATTACAAGTCTTTGTACTATTTGTTTCAGGCAATTTAAATCCTTCAAGGATTTTCATGTATATATCATTATCTATGGATCCATATAAATATGTTGTAATAACATCCATGAGATGCATATCTAATCCTTATGAGACTACCAAACTATTTATGAAATGAAATGTGATTGTGTTTATGATGGGAGAGTATGTTTCCTTATAGTCAATACCTGGTCTTTGAAAGAAAACTTGTGCTACTAATTACACTTTATATCTTATGATCTCATTATTCTCATTATAATTTCATACAAATACCCATTTTTACCTAACAGGCTTTACATCTTCAGGTGTTTGGAGTACAAGTCAAAAAACTTCTTGTTTTGTTAATAAGTTTGACTCTGTTTGCATAACTTCTTTCCATTTTGGCCAATCATTTCTATGTCGGCATTTCTTCCACATTTTGTGGTTCGGGATCTTCATCATTTCTTATGATATCAAGAGCCACTTGGAAAGCAAAAATATTATTAATAGCAATATTATTTAGATCCCATTTTTCTCCTATGTGTACATAACTTAATAAGATCTCTCAATTTTCAGGTACCTGTGCCTCTTTAAGGGCTTCTTGTTCAATATGTGCCTCTTCAAGGGCTTCTTGTTCAATATGTGCCTTTTTAGGGGTTCATTGTTCAATATGTGCCTCTTTAAGGGCTTCTTGTTCAATATGTACTTTTTTAGGGCCTTCTTGTTCAATATGTGCCTTTTCAAGGGTTTTTTGTATTATTTGTGCCTCTTTTAGGGCTATAGACTTATCAATTTTAAACTGATCAGTCATTTTAATGACCTCTTCTAAAGTGCAAAGTTTTTCTTGTGTTCTCCTCTTCCAAAAGTTACATCATTCGAGCCAACAAGTCTACCACGCTTCAAGCGTATCTTAGATTCATTTAGTAGCTATCCTTCAGGGATATCAATCCATGCTAAAGTATTTGTAGCTGGGACATGTGACTTTGTCACTTTCTTTGTATTAATGAATGCATCTAGTAATTGGTTTGCAAGATTTTGCAACTAAACGATCCTTTGAACTTCGAGTTCACATTGATTTGTATGAGGATCAAGATGGGATATAGTAGATGCATTCCAAGTAATTTGCCACTGTTCTTCAGGAATCGATTTTTCTCCCCCTAATGACAAGAAAACACTCTTATTAAAACGACAATCTGCAAAGTGGGCTGTTAAAACATCATTTGTCAAAGGTTCAAGATATTTGTGAAACCAAAGTTTGGTTAATCTCAGTTTTGATGATAATAAAACAAGGTTTGGAACTAATGATTATATTTCAAGTCTGATTAGGGAAGAATATTTCCAAAGTGGCAATCAAAAAGACAAAATCAAACCAAAGAGAAATCATTAAGAAAAAAAAGACCTCAAAGAGAAGTGTTTTTCAAGACCTAAACTTTATAGGATCTCTTTATAAGGTTGTTGGTGTACTAGGTCTTTTATGTATTACATTATTAATTTATGCAGCAAAATCATCCAAAAGTAATTTTTTATTAAATCCTTTAAAATTGCATGATTTCATGTTTTCAACTAAAATCTTGTGTCAAATTTTTGTAAACTTGTTTAAAAGGCTTTAAGTTGAAAATGATGGTTGTTGAGCCAAAAATGACACAACCGGTTGAACCAAATGAGGAACCGGTTGACCTGTTCAGCTTAATCAGTCGAAGGGTGCAAAAACCTTCTCTCTCTTCCATAATGCTTGTTCAAACAGTCAAGGTCCGGTCAAGGGGGTTCAAGGTCCAATGGTCCTCTACCAAGCATTAAATGCGGCTAACGGCTAGTCAATCGATCAACCCTCAGCTCGATCAGTCAAACTCCCAACGACTAGTTTAGTCGTTTTCCTCTATAAAAAGGCTTCAATCTTCATTGTTTCAAGAGCTTAACTTTCCAAAACCCTTCTTGAATATATTTGAGCCTTGGGAGGGTGTTTTTAAGTGCATCAACGTTTTAAAACTTTCATATCATTAGTGCACCTTTCAATCCTATCTTCATTTGTAAATCTTTGAGAAGAAAAGCCTAAGTGTGTGATATCATTTAAGGATTCTCAAGTGTGGGGTATCACTTGAGGGATTGTTCAAGAGTGGGGTATCTCTTAAGGATTGTAAAGGGTGCTTGGGGCCAAAAGTCCAAGAAAGTGGATTAGAACTATAATCCAATTGTATTGCTTGAAGTCTTGGTTTGGAAGCCTTGAAATAGTAGAATCTCAAGCTTGGGATTGAAGCTAGATGAGAGTGGATGTAGGTTGGGTTACGCTGAACCACTATAAAAAGCTTATGTTTGCTTTCTCTATTCCCCACTCTTTTACTTTATATGCAATTGTCTTTATATTGTTTTATTATATATTTGCATACAATAGTCTTTTGCATTCATATAATTTAAATTTTCAAAAAGAGACCATCACTCTATTCACTCCCTTCTCCCCCCATTTTAGGATGATTACCTTAGGTTGGATTAACCTAATTTTTCTAATAATATCTTATGATAGATGGAGAATTAAAACCTAAATAAATCCCGAGTCTTTATTGGGAACCCATTTTAGTGCATTGTGTGGGTGCAATTGGTACATATACTACATAACCAAAGATTCGTAAGTGAGAGATATCTGGTTTTTTTCCAAGTAGGAGTTGTAAAAGGGAGTATTCATGGTAAGTTTTAAGTCGAATATGATCTAAAGCTGCAGCATGCATAATAACATGTCCACAGGCAGAAGTAGGTAATTTGGTTTTCATTAGTAATGGTCGAGCTATTAATTGGAGACGTTTGATGAAGGATTTTGCTAAACCATTTTGGGTATGAGTATGAGCAACAAGATGCTCAATATGTATCCCTATTGATAGACAGTAGTCAATGAATGTTTGAGAAGTAAATTTGCCAACATTGTCAAGACATATTGTCTTAATTGGATAACCTTGGAATTGTGCCCATAATTTGATCATTTGTGAAAGGAGTCTAGCAAAGGCAACATTATGTGTAAAAAGAAGACAAACATGTGACCATCTAATCGAAGCATCTATTAAGATAATAAAATAACGAATTGGTCCACATGGTGGATGGATAGGCCCATATATGTTCCTATGTATTCTTTCTAAAAAGACTAGTGACTCGGATAGACTTTAGTAAAAGATGATCTGACTATCAATTGACCTTGTTAGCAAGTAACACATGAGTAGTCATTGGGCAAAAGAATCTTCTGGTTCTTTAGTGGATGCCCATGTGAGTGTTCGATTATTTGATGCTTCATTGAAAACCCTAGGTGACCTAGTCTGTCATGCCAAAGGACAAAAACTTTTAGGTAGTTTAACTTTTGGTTCACAAAAAAATGTGATTCAATAGGCTTTATAGTTGTATGATACAACCTGGAGGAGAAAGCCGAGAGTTTTTCTATTATAAGTTTTTGCCCAAATATAATGGAAGTAATGTAAAGATAATTACATTATCTTCATTCATAGTTTCAATATGATATACATTTTTACGGATATCTTTAAAATTGAGCAAATTTCTTTTGGATTTGCTATAATATAAATCATCATTTATATGAAATCTAGTTCCATTTGGTAGCATTATGTTTGCTCTTCTAGAGCCTTCTACTAAGTTTGTAGTACTAGATATGGTACTTACATTAGCTTTTATCAATGTTAATTCAAGGAAATATCTTTTATCTCGAAGAATTGTGTGTGTGGTTTCATAATCTTATGAGACATACATCATCCTCATTCATCTTGAGACCAAATAACACGTGGATTTTAGATACAACTAATATTAAAAAAACAACACATAATATAAATAACAATATAAAAGAAAATGTAATAATAAGATATAAATATAAGACATAATAATATATTATTTGATTTATAAAGTAACACCAATCAATGTTAGCATTCTCATCATTTATTAAATGGTTTGTTTTTTCACTAGGACCTCCAAACAAATCAATGTCATATCAATGTCATAGTAGGTTAGGTCCAATCCATCACCATTGGTAAAGTTCATCTCTACATTTTTTCTTTTTGCTTTTATTGATGCTTGGTAAAGGTCGACCAAATGTTTGAGTGTACGATAGGTATGGGACCAATGGCCCTTCATACCACATTTATAACAATCATTCTCATGGTTCTTGGGAGGTTTATCTTGTAAACACTTCCCATTTTCTTGTTTTGCCTCAGTATTATTCCACTTTCGGTGGTGCAATGAAGTTTTCCTTTTATGAGAATTTGAGGAATTATTACCACAATAACCATTATATTAGGGATGCCTTCCACAACCACGACCATGTCCTCATCCACGTCTACGAGTTTGAGACGATATTGCATTCACTTCAAGGAATGGTTCAAATCCAATTGGATGAGACTAGTGATTTCTCATCAAAAGCTCATTATTTTGTTCAGCAACAAGAAGATATGATATTAGTTCAAAGTATTTTATAAATCTACACCCTAGGTATTACTGCTATAAGAGCACATTTAAGGCATGAAATGTAGTAAAGTTTTATCTAACATGTCTTCTTCTGTGATTTTTTCTCCACACAGCTATAATTGAGAGCTGAATCTGAAAAGTGCAGAGTTATATTCACTAATTGTTTTAAAATCCTGCAACCATAAGTGCATCCAATCATATCGAGCTTTTGGGAAAATCACAATTTTCTAGTGGTCATATCTTTCCTTCAAATTACTCCATAGAGTAAAAACGTCCTTTACTATAAGATACCCATTTTAAAAACCTTCATAGAAATGATGGCGAAGAAAAATCAACACTTTTGTGTGATCCTATAAGGATGCTTGATTTCCTACTTTGATCGTAGTTCCAAGATTCATTGCATCAAGATGTATTTCAGCATCAAGGATCCAAGATAGATAGTTCTTTCCTGAAATGTCAAGTGCCACAAATTCGAGTTTTGTGAGATTTGACATTGTCAAATAACTTTAGATATATGTTAAAAAAATATTACTAGAATTAGTTATAAATTAATAGCATTGGTATAACTTTTGATTATAATCAAAATCAAATAATTTGCTTATAGCTTTTTATTCTATGTAAATAACTTCAAGTTTAAGATATGAGAATTACCTTAAGAACAATTCGTGCTGGTAACATGTTGTAAAAAGGGGATAAATGCAACCCAAATAAAAGTAGAGAACAACTACATATTATTTAAATAATAATATATAATGGAGAGGAAGGAATCATAAAAGAGAATTAAGAGAGTTGAAAGAATGAAAGATATGGAGAATAAGAAAAAGAGAGAATAAGAAAAGAGAATTTCTTTCTTTGCTTGGGAAGCATTTTACATAAGAAACATTTTTATAGGCTTTTAATGAACATTTAATATAATAAATGTGGTGGCATTCATTACTTCATTTATAACAATAAAAATATATTTAACTTAAAAGTGAAAAAAAAAATGACGACATGTGTAGACTTTTTATACTCTTTAACTTTTAATATTTATCCAAAGGATGAACCTTGAAGTGGCTTATCACCCATGGTTCACCCTTCTCGATGATTTTTCCCTTCATTTTGAATCCTTATTTATAGTTATATATACATCTTACATGCATTCTCCTTTGTTTTTATTCTTTCACCATTATTTAGACTTGCATACTGCATTCATACTTCACTTAGTTTAAGAGGGTTAAGTGTTAGAAGTGATCATAGCCATGACATATCTGCTCATATCCTTGTCATGCTTGTTTAGTGAACTACTAATCAAGATAAAATAAATAAATAAAAATAGAACACAAACACATGGAGGGCCAAAGAAAGCAAATATACTTGTTGGAAGACACATGGTTGCCGTGGGAACTGATGGCTGCATGAGTGTGCATGGAGAGATTCCATGGTGTTGTCAATTAAAATAAGTTTTTTTATTTATAATTTTAATTTTATTATATGAATGGACATGACAAAAATTCTGATTTAGAAAAGAAAGATAAATTTTATAATGAACAAAATTATTTCATAATAATTTGTTTTATTAATAGTAATCTTCATTTTATTAAAATGGAAAAAAAAATTAAATTATAAAAAATATAAATCATTATGTTTGATCTTAGTGATTAATTAAGTCCTTGTTGCTAAATGAATAAAGTGGTTTAAATAAATGATTTTAAATTTTAAGGGGTTTATAATTATGTTATTGAAAACACTTAAAAAATGGGACTCATAATTTTTTCCATTTTTTAATCATTATTATTATTATTTTTTTTATTATTATTATTATTTAATCAAATACCTCCTAAGATATTAGCCTATATGTGCAAATGAAGGCTTGTATTTTAGAGTTTTAATTTATCTTTAGTATTTTTCTTCTCTTTTGACATACTCTTTAATTTCCATTATCCTTGCTTAGTATGTAAATATTTTCGATTTCCTTAATTATCAGGTATAGATGATTGTATTATATTTATGAGGGAATTATGTAAACATGTACTATTTATAAAATATAAATAAAAGAAAACCCACAAAAGTCATTTTCATGTGGAGTACATTTTTGGGAAAATAATTCTTATTTAATGTATTAGAATAGTATTTACCTCACATTACCCGAAAATGTCCTTACATGTATTTTGATATTAAAGTAACATTGTTTTGATTATAATGTACCATTGTTTTGAGCTTAAAGTACCTTTGTTGGTTGAATGATGTACCATCCTCATGTAAGTTGGGCTAGTATGGATGATGACACATGTACACATATAACGTCATTTTTGGGTAATTTGAGGTAGGCACTTTTCCAATGTATCAAGTGAGAATTATTTTTTCCAAAATACACTTCCCATGAAAATAATTTTTTTATATTCTCTTTTCATATATATTTTATAAATAAAACAAGCCCACTATGTTTATAAGATCAAAGTTCATGGGAGTATGAGGGTCATAGATGCAAGTTATCTCTTCATATTAATAAATAATTCTTACCATTTCTGTATGTCTTCAAATGGAAGACACTACTGAATCAACTCTCCACGAACAATGAAGCTATAAATAATTTATATCAATCTCAAAGAGAATTTGATCCTCAGTCACAGTGAAGATGCACGCTTCTGTCTTCTTTTTCATATTTTGCACTAACACAACAGATGAATAATAATTTTTTTTCTTTGTGGTTTTTTTTTTAATTAGATATGTATGGAGGGAAACATCTTTCTACTCAATAGTTTCTTTGTAATACTCTGAACTTTTAGAAAACTAGAATAATAATCAAATTTAGATAAGACTTTTAATTCTTATAAAATTAAAATCAAAAGAAATTATACTTCAATCACAATCATCTACAAAAATATATCATAGCTAGATATGGAATTGGAGACGTTTATAAACACACAAAAGAAAATAAAAAAAAGTAGGCTCTAATTTTATGACAGGTACGAAAGTGGAAGCATTTATATATATATATGAGCTTCAATTTTATGACAAGTACTCTAATTACAAAATAATTAAGTCTTAAATTTAAAAATAAAATTTAAATGTAAAATTCAAATGATTATTTGAACTTTGAAATAAAATTTTGTATAAATGAATTATAGATGAAATGCTTGTCAAAACCACAATTAATCTCAAAGCAAGTTTAACTGCCTTATGTTATTTCCACTTAGCTATGAAGAAAATTTGAGAAAATGTGTTCATTGAGAGTCAAAGCATACCCCTTTCGATAAATACATACTTGGAATTAGAGTAAAAGAGAATTGATTTCGTATCATATAGAGCTTCAAAAGGAGAAAATCCACATTTAGAATTTTATGATATGAGGAAAAGATGAAAAATTGAGAGAACAAATTTTTCTTATTCAGATTATTTTTTTCATGTTTTTCTCCATTACACTTTCCTTATTTTATATAGGAAACTAAATAGAAATAGAAACTAAAGATTGAGGGATCTTAGGGATACTTTATTCCCCAATCAAATAGAAACCAAATAGAAATAGAAACTAAGTAGAAATAGAAACTAAAGATTAAGGGATTCTAGGGATCCTTTATTTGGGGCTGTAACATTCCCTCCCCCATCAAAAGAAGCCTTGTCCTCAAGGTTGAAACTACGGAAACTTTTATTGAATCTTGTAAGCATCTTTCCATGTTACATCTCTTGGAAATGAGTTGGACAGTTGCCATGTTGTTCCTTTTCAACTTTATTTTCCTTATTCCTTTGTATAGTGAAAATTTGAATGGTAGATGCTTGATACATATGCCTTAAATCCTTTTGAATTTGATTTGTTGAAACTAAATTTTTGGAACCTATAGTTGCACCTTTCAACATGAATTTCCTCCCATCAATAATAAATTCCATTTTTAAATTCTTGAAATCCCACAATATGAGTCCCAATTCAGCTAGCCATTGAATTCCCAATACCATATCGCACCCACTCAAAGGTATGAGCCTTAAATATGTCTAAAATTTCTTCTCTTACATGTTTCATGTCAACTGCCTAATGGGAAAACTCGAATCTCTCCATTTCCTAAGCTCGGATCAGGTTAGGAACATGCATAACTATCCTAGGCTTTTTCTAAATCCTATGTACAAAGGAAAAATAACATTTTTAAACTTTAAAGGGATTCAGAAAGTGTTAACAAAAGCCATACCTTAGATTCGGATGTTCCTAAATCAAATCCACATGGTGAAGATGAAGAACAAAATCTTAGAAGTCTCTTAAACCCAAAGTCTTCCGCTTGATGAGTCAAAACTTGATATTGACACACTTCCGGTGGGAATAGAAAGAAGACTAAAGGCTATGAATCTCTCTCTCTCTCTAAGGATGGAAGATGGATCTCTAGAAAAAGCAATATGAACCCTAACCCCTAAAGGGGTATTTGTAGGGTTTCCTACTAGGCTTAAGTGACTTGAGTCCACTAAGGGATTGGGTCACTTAATCTAGCCCAAAATGGGTCATAATTGATTAGTTAACCCAATAGGGCCTCCTAATTAATCAATTAACCCAATCCAAAAACCTTGTTCACTTACCTTTGTGCAATCTTGCATGATTACCAAAATGTCCTTATGTACAAAAGTGAACCTAAAGCCAATCTGACCCTCATAATCAGTGCCAACAAGGTATATAAGCTTAAAGCGAGGACACTAGGACCCATAAGAATATTGGTTCCCTCATAATCCAATTCCAAATTTGATTCAACATCCCACTACAGAGAACCAACTGAAATCCAATATCCTATGTAAATAGCAATGATACACCAAGTGCTTGGGTCCGTGACCTAGTATCCATTGTGTTCAGTCCTCCCATGAATTAGTGCCTATAGTCTAACAAGGTGAAAGCAATCAGTCTTTTAATACTACCTCTGCCATTCTTGAGTTACAAATCCTCTTATTGTGTGTTAAATTGACATATCTTAGCTCTCAAAGAGCTTATGCCAAGTTCCACCTAAGGAACTACTATGGCCACAGTTTCCATGAACACACCTTCTTAGGATCACCCAAAAGGACACACTATCTTATTCCTAAGAGATATCATGGTGCCTCTATTGAGAATACTTATTGCTACCAACATCCATCAATAGTGATCAAATCTATAAGGAATATATGATCATCTTACTATCTCACCCATAGGTCGAAGCCACTGCTAACTTCAACACAAACTTAATATTCTCTCAAGGTTGAGAAACAACATAATGAAGCAACTTGGTGAAATCATGACTACTTGATAGCCTTAAGTCATAACTCATCATAGGTCCTGTCCAATGTGCATTCATACATACTAGTGCACTCATCATATGAAACCCATCCCAATAGCCAAGACCAACCATCCCTCCAATTAGGAAGTGGTGCACTACAACCTCTAATGGGTTTCCTAGACCCATGAATTGGTTGTGAATAAGTCATCTATTTGCAAAGAACTCATGACTTAGATCTTCTATACAACTCCTAATGTACCTAAGTCACATACAATGCAAAAGATGTAGACAAAAATGCTTATAAAGTATAATACATGGAATAAGGATAGATAAAAGTGAAACTGGAACATCATTAAATAAATAATGAATTCCAAATTTATTACATTATGTCATGCTTTTAAGGGTTCTATCCTAACATTGCCTACAAATTGCATCACTAGCAATTCTAGTTCCATATGTTACTACCACCTTCATGGGGTTGGTAGTTTGTATTGAGCAGCTTGTTCTTTTGGCCACTACAAGATCAAGGAAGTTATGGGTGCTTTCTAAATTAATTAGTACGGTGACGACCTTCTTTTTTATGTTGTCATAGATTCTCATGGTTTGATGAGACGGTGAACTAAATATTGCATTGATTAAAACCATAATATCATCCTCTTGATATCATTTTTAGCTTTAGATGTTGCGTTCCCTTCACTTTTATGACCATTTAATAGAAAATTTGGACTCATTTTATATTTATAGCTAGAATCATACTTCTCATCACAATAATAACAATTTTTTTTTTCATCTCTTACACTTCTATGGCTAAAATCTTCTTAAGGGGTGGTAATTTGTTATTATGATTCATTATGATTCTTGTAAAGTTCACTGTACTCTCCCCACTTTTGTTAGAGTCCTTGAATTCCTTGAGAATTACCTCCATTATTCATTTCTGCAACAAGACTAACTCGATGGTTTGGGCTAGTGTGATTGGTTGAAACATGGTGACTTGATTTTTAATTTCCTTTTTCAAGCTACTAATGAAACACTAGACAAAAAAAAAAAATTCTTTGATAACCCACTAGTTTTGGTCATCAATACTTTAAACTAATTTTGGTATGCCTAAACTGTAGAAACCTATTTCAATTTGATTATTTGCCCCATAAGGCTATCATAAACACTAGGGCTAAACCTAGAAACAACATCTATATAAAATAGTGTCCAATTGATTTCCTTGTTACTAGCCTCGCACCCTTGAAACCTTTTTAAGGCCCTTTGTTTTAAATGTAAGGAAGCCAATCCAACCTTTTCCTAATTCCCAATTCTCACCTTCAAATTTTGGAAAATTGAGTTTGGAAAACCTGGTTTGAATGGAGTTTATGACATATGAGTGATAGTCTATCATGCTTTTATTGATTGAAGCATTATACCCATTACTTTACTTTTCTATCCTTGAATTCATGTGTTTGAATTTCAAGTTTATGGTTGCAACCATCTTTGATAGTTCTAATAAGGTAGTCACTTGTTTATCCAATGTTTCTTTCAACTGTTTAATAGTATCTTTAAGTCTATGTTGTTCTTACGCTCTAGTCCCTTTCGCCATGATTAGTGCCAAGACCGTGTTCTAATACCAATTCTTATGACTCAAGGAGAAGATGCAAAATTGAGAGAACAAATTTTTCTTACTGAGATTATTTTTCCATTTCTTTCCTCATTATGCTCTTCTTATTTTATATAGGAAACTAAATAGAAATTAAAGATTGACGGACCTTAGGGATCCTTTATTCCCTAATCTAAATAGAAACTAAAGATTAAGGGATCCTAATGATCCTTTATTCGGGTTGTAACATAGAATTGATCTACAGTTTCATTGAGAGGAAAAGAAATCATTATCAAAAACCATCTAAAATCGTATTATCATAGTTTGAGAAGAAGAATTGATTCAAATTTCAGTTGATTATGTAGTAGAAACGGATCATATTGGTAGATTTTGCAAGGGATGTGCATATCTTCATCTTCATCACCATCCATTGATGAAACCCTAGCCCTAACCTTAACCTTAAATCTAACCTCAATTCCTAACTTCTCCATCTCTTCCCTTATGACCCATCATCGCTAACCCATCATCTTTGGCTCTAAAACCCTAGCATGATCCCGCTTCTATCACTTCTATCAATCTCCATGTATAACTACATCTATAACATTGCCTTTCCATACATATTCCTAAAAAAAATTAGTTTTCCTTTTTGTAGAAAAGAGAGTTGGAGTTGGGGTGAAATCATAGTAATTCCATTCTTAATGGGTTAATCAATGAACAATAATAAAATGGCATTTTAGTAGATATTTAAAGAAAATAAGGTTGAAAAATAGTTAGAATAAAATTATATCCTTGCTTTTATTATATAATATAGACATATCCTTGGTTAAAGACTAAGAAACTGTGATAATAAATAAAATCTTATTAAGAACTTGTTTAGTAGTGTTTTTAAGAAGAGCGTCTAGCATTTTGAATAATTAAAAGAGGTTTTTGGGTGAAAAATAAATGTTTGGAAAAATTTTCAAAAACACTTTTAAAAACCTTTAAAAGAAAAAAAATCACTTGAAGTGATTTTTAGAAAAGCACTTGAGAGGTGATTATTTAAAAAATAATTTTCAAATTTTCAAATGTACCTAAAATAACCGTAAGTGTTACCCAATAACCCACTCTTTCCCTTTCAACAAGCATTCTCTTTCTCCTTCACTCTCCATAGTCCAAGCAGTCTTCTTCTACTCTTTTCATAATTCCAATTCTCACCCCTTTCTCATTAACAATGACTCTTTACATCCATAGTTAGAGATACTTTCCTTGCCACATTTCTATTTAGTTACTTAGAAAATGGAAGTAAAAAATTATATGAGTCTTTTGATTACCTTGTTTTCCTTTGATTATATTTTCCTAGGAAGTTCTTCTCAATTTGTTATTTTACTATTATAATGTTTTACCATGTATAAAATTAAATTTTTGTGAATGATTGAAATCAAATTTTTGTGCACTGAGATTTGTGCTTTCTCCTATCTAGACTCAAATGTCATGATTTTTTTTTTATTTTTTTTATGGGTTGTGTCAGAAAAGAGATGTGGAAATGGGAGGGAGATTAATGAAGGAAATTACAACTACTAGGGGTGATATATCAGTTTGGTTTGTAATAGGCTAAAATCTATGTTGTTTGTGTTAATAGTTGAGAGTGATTTATGCCCATGTGGATCAAGAAAAGGTGAGCAAGGCTTTTGATGAAATGCCAAATGGAGATGTTATTAGTTTGAACATAATATTCGATGGGTGTGTTAAAGTAGGATATATAAATACAACATTTGAGTTGTTTGACAAGATGGTAGACAAGAATGTTGTGTCTTGGTCCTTGATGGTCTTGGTTTATAGCAAGGCTAGAGATATGACTATGGAAAGAATGCTGTTTGAGAAATTATGTTTTGTAACCCTACTAAATTGAAGGTTTGAGAGGCCTAGAAATGATGGAATATCATTAAAATTCATAGCTTACCAAACAAACAAGATTTTAATCATAAGGTCATTAGTAAAGGATTTGATAATTTGGCAATGAAAATGATGAATTTTATTGTTTCTTTTAGAAAATTTATACAAGAATGCATTGTGAATTATACAAAGAAAGAAATAACAAGTATCCTAAAATTAAGGAAAATAAGTATTATTTCCTAAATTAAGATAATAAAATATTATTAATATTTGATTGTTCTTTATTTATTTAAAATAAATATTATATCCTAAATTAGGAAAATCAGATATTTTAATATTTGATTACTCTTGATTTATGGAAATATTAATTGAAGCGGATTTTTATCATCCTACGTGTTGCCATCCTATGTTCTTTTTGTCTTATTTTATTCTTTCCTTTAATATGCCCGCTAAAGTTGGAGTGGGAATGAATATGCACACCCGACTTATCTCAAAACATGGTGAAGACATCCTTTGACAAGGACTTGATAAAATCATAAAAATATTTAAAAAATAAAAAATAAAAATCGTAACACTAGGAAGTGTAAAGATTCTTCCCCTCAAATTAAAATTTCCGCCTTTTTAACCATTATGACCATAACTATGTTGTCCAAATAAAAACTTGTACATCCTTTAGGAAAATTTTCTTTAAAAACTTGTACATCCTCTAGGAAAATTTTCTTTCCATCTCTTTCGAGTGAGTGATTGCTTATGTCCTTAAAGAGATACTATGAATTGGCTAGAAAAGCATTGTAGATTAAAAAAAAATAAAAAATCATTCCATTATCCTAAACCACGAGTGAATCAACAAACTTTGTCTTGGTTTGAAATTAGCTTTTGATTGCGGCAAGATTATCATATATAATTTTGAAGTCTCTAAAATATTCTTGAAGAGATCATTTTTTGTTCAACTATAACAGTAAGTACTCTTAAAAAATGATTGACAACTTTGGAATGCCTTGATTCAAAAAGAGATTGGCCTTGGGTGGAACCTATGACACAAACCACTAATGCTAAAAACGAATGGTAGGATAATAAATTGAAGATACATTTTTATTTATTTACTAAGTTTATTTGGTTAATTTATATTTTGGTTGTGAAATATAATGAATTGGATACTTTTGTAGAAGAACCCCAAGGCAATAAATTTCAAGGCAAAATAAGAGAAGAAGAAAGAAGATAAGAGATGGAACCAAATCTTGTGTTTTTACTATGCAGTTAGAGCCCATTTTTAAAGTTACATCTAGAGTAGATAAGTTTGGTTGTAGCATGGTTAAAGTAATAAAAGTTATATGTGGCATGCTTGAAGTGGAGAATGACCTTAAGTTGTATATGAAAGTCATAGTTATTCAAGTTGTCAAGGAAAATAATGAGATGTTTCTTACATTAGAAAACTCAATTGATCAAATTGCACGACATAAGCAAAAACATGTTTGACTATTTGAGTTATTTCTTATTCTAATGTTGAAACATATTTTGCTACCTAATATTGTTTTAAATTGGATTTGTATGTTGGTATTGAGTGAAATTTTTGAGTGAGGAAGACATATATGCCTATCACATGGTATATTTAATTGTTTCTTTCTCTAAAAGTTGTGACCATTAGATGAGCTTTATAATGTATTTGATTTTGCAACACAACACTTTTGAATCTAAAATTTTGTTTCAGTCAAGTCGTTAATTAGATGAGCTTTATAATGTATTTGATTTCTCAACACAACACTTTCGAATTTAAAATTTTGTTTAATTAATCAAGCTATTAAGAATAGAAATGGATTGAAAATAGGGGTGTTATGGGAGGAGTCTTATCCTAGGGTGACCCACATGAGCTAGATTATTATTATTATTATTATTATTATGGAAAAATATAATTATATGATTACATGTATTTATGCTCTTATTTTTTAGTGCTATTATTTTGCTTACTACTACTACTACTCTTGAATTGGCCTGTTCAAATAAATTTTTAAATAAAAAATCCTTTTATTTTAGTAAACATGCATAAGTTTAAGCTATATTAACATAAAATGTACATTATTGGTTTTTTTTTAATGTATTTCTTATTTTTATTTTTTGTATATATGTTTTCTAATTATAATAATAGTTGCAATCATAATATTAAAGATGAAAGCAATGGTGAAATGTTTTTTATCAATTGGTGTTGGTTTGATGTGTTGTACCTGTAACACTTACTAACTACAAAAATAAAAAATAAAAACCTTGTAGAACTTTTTCGAAATTAGAGTTTTGAGCAATTTAGGATGGAAAAACATGTATGCATTAATGATTAGAAACACTTATTAAAAGGCATGGTCTAAGAGAAGGTTTGGATATGCCCTTAATAGAGGCTTTAGCAATGTTTCTCACTATAATAGGTCATAGACTTGGCAACATGACGACCTAAGAAAGATTTTAGCATTCCATGTAGACCCTCCATTTTGTCCTACTAGCACATGTTCTATTATGTGTCCATTTGATACTTTTCAATAATTCTCTGGTGACCCATTGGGCACCACCTTAGGCCCACTTTGGCACCTTAGGCCTATTTAAATGCATTTGGCCCATTAAATACACTCGTAGGCCACTTAACACGTTTCTAATCACCCTACATCACTTAGGCCCTTTTTTAAACCTTCTAGGTCACTTAGCGCATTTTTGATCACTTAGACACCTCCTTAGTTTAATTTCCACCTAATTCACCTTGGCACTTTCCACTTTGGTCACTTAGACACTTTTTCACCTAGGTCACTTAGATGCTTTTTTGGGGTTAATTCCCTAAGATTAATTTCTTGATTGCTAGATGTTTGAGATTAGGTAAGTATTGGGTTTGATCTTGATTTTGATTTTGATTTTGATTGCCTAAAAAGAATTTTCGATGTTTAATTGTGTCAATTTGATAATTTTTTTAAATTTAATTTTTTATTGTGTTTTAGTTTAATATTTAGATTATTAATTATATGCATTTGATATTTATTTATTTTTCTTATTTTATTTATATATTCACCTACTTATTTATTTTCAAAAAATTTGCATGTGATTATTGCTCTTATCTTATTATTATTATTATTATTATTATTATTAATTTGGTAAATTATTTTATTATTTTATTTTATTTTATTCAATTTATTTATTTATTTTGAAATGTTTCAATATAATTTTTTTTATGAATAGCTTTTTTTTTTGGTAAGTCATTATTATCATTATTATTATTATTATTTATTTACTTTATGTTTTTTATTATTATTTTATTTTATTCAATTTATTTTATTTTATTTACTTTAAAAAAAAAAAGACTTGGCAAAGTAAAAAATCGAGTGCATAAAAAAAAAAAAAAAGAGGTTGATATTTTTGAAAATGGAAGGGTGCAGAAAATGAGGTTTTAAAATAAATAAATAAATAAATAAAAATTCCAAGGGTCGTTGGCTAAAAGAAGAAAAACAAAGGTTTTGAAAAAAAAAAGGATTTAATTAATTGGAAAATGGGGAAGAGATAGATAAGTTGACCTGAGGAAGAGGATTTTTTTTTTTATGGGAAGGAGAGTTTGCAGAGGTGGAACAGAGTTTTTGAAAGAATTTGAGGAT
Source organism: Vitis vinifera (assembly GCF_030704535.1). Classification (NCBI taxonomy): domain Eukaryota; kingdom Viridiplantae; phylum Streptophyta; class Magnoliopsida; order Vitales; family Vitaceae; genus Vitis; species Vitis vinifera. Next base: position 11,819,069 of record NC_081823.1, on the reverse strand, counting down.
TTTGAGAAGGCATGGGAGGAGGTAGAAAGGAGATTCTGGTATAAAAAGAAAAAAAAAAAAAAGAGGAGAGAGGAGAAGAAAAGTTGAGGAGGTTTCAAAAAGAGGGGGTCTGGAGCAGAAAAATCTGGAGGAAAGGGGGAGGTTTTGAGAGAAAGAAAGAAAAACGGATTCTGAAGGGAGAACAGAGAAAAAAGTCAGAACAGAGAGCAAGGCAATGAGGATTCAGGACAATCCACATATTCTAGGAGGTAAGTTCTTTACATTAAAACATCTACTCTTTTCTAGATTTATTCCATTTGTTAGATGTTTTGGTGGTCGAAGGCCTATATGCTCGTCATTAATTTTAGGTATAGGTATCAGGCTGTATAGTGGCTGATCTTTGGATTGTTTGGGCTGAGTTATAGTGCTTTTATGTTCCATTTTCATTGTGCTTTACAGAGATTGGTTTGAACTCTGTTTTAAGCCTCTTGATAATTTCTGGAAATTCTTCTCACCCATCCTTAATACAAGTCTATTGACTCTCTGTTTATGGAATATGGATTGGTGATTATTTTGCATGTCCTTTGTTTTATCCTTGTTTTCATTTACCCTATTTTCGTTTCAACTTCTTGTCTGGTCTTCCCGATGTCCTATGTTTTTGGTTCTATACGCCATGTATACCGATTTCTCATGCTCGGTTAGAATCATATGGGTAAGCTTGCACACCAAGATCATCTAGGGGGGATGATTGAGGAAAATGTTTGGAGATGAAGTTGTTGTGGTTGAGGCTGCTGGTGCCCCTCCTAGGTAAGACCATAGACCTCAAGACAGCCCTGATACCCGTCTTAAGGTAATCATTGGCTCATGTTGGACCTATGCGAAGCTTCCACGAAAGTGCTAAGATGATTGAAAAACATGCTGCCCAATTGTGTGTATTGGAAGAGATTTGTAATCAGCTGGACTGTATTAAATTTATTTGTGCTGACCATAATGTCAGCCTTATATCGGCACTCAATGATAAAACTCTTGGTGAGTGGACTGGTCTATGCAAAGAAACTAATTCTGAAGGGAAGGCAAGGGAGGTGATCAATTATTCTTATGTAGTTGTGAAGAATTGATGGGGTTCTTTTGGAGTTAAGTTACAATTTGAAAGTGAGGAAGGGATGCTTCATGAGGGAGATATGGAATGCAATTAAAGAAAATTGAAAACCTTTCTGGGCCATTTTTCCTTACCCTCTCTTTTCCCATCGCCATGGTTTTGGGTTAATTTCAGATGTTTTAAGTTAAAAATGAGTTTAAACCTAAAATGGCATACAGGATAAAATGATGCAGCCCGCACATCACCTACAGCCCATACATGTACCCCACGCCCACCATACAGTCCACATGCAGCCCTTACCCCCCCTCACGGCCATCCCATAGCCCCCTCATGGCCCTCAAAGCCGACCTACAGCCCGCATGCAGCCTCCACAGTCACCACACCGCTTCACCAGCAACCATAGCTCCCTCACAGGCCACTCACGCCCACCATACAGTCCACACGCAGCCCTCATCCCCTCACGGCCGTCCCATAGCTCCCTCATAGCCCTAAAAGGCATCACACTCTCCATATACAGCCCACATGCACCCACATCCCACACAAAGCTCACTCACACTTTCCACATACAGCCCACATGCACCCACAGCTCACACCCAGTTCACGCATGCACCCATGACCTCCATGGATCACCCATGCAACCCATAACCTCCATGGCTCACCCATGCAACCTCACAACTCATCCATACCATCACCATGCAGCCCATGCAACCTACAGCTCGTTCATACCATCACAATGCAACCCATGTAACCTCATAGCTCATTCACACCACCATATCCATGTTTTCATCTTCCACACCCACCAAACCCACTTCTCTCTCTACCTCCTCCACTGTTCATTCTTCACGAAACTCATCTCCCACAGCCCACAACCCACCCATTGTGCAGCCCACACTACCACATACATCCTCACACCCCACCATGACATCCGTACAGTTCACACCTCATCCTTGATAATAAACTGTCTTCTCCATTAACACCAAACATGCATACAAGATAGATGTATATATATCAATTCATTCATAAAATCATGCCTTTTAAGGCTATGGAGGGCACCGCCTCTTTTTGGGTGTTGAAGAAGGTATGGATCTTCTAAGGCTATGGAGGGTACCACCTCTTTTTGGTATTCTCTCTGACGATGGGAGTAGGAGAGAACGAGTTTAGTTTAGTTTTTCAAAAGTTGTGATGTTCAAGAACTGACACTTATCCTTTTATACCCTCCTGCCTTAGGTACCATTCCGTTGCAAAGATTGGGTCATATGTGTCTTAAGCCCATCATTTGAGACATATACGGTATCGGGCTCTACACATGAGATGGCCCATACTTAGAACGAATAGAAAAAAAATACATTAAGGGTGAGTAGCTTAGTCATGAACTATTGTTAGATATGCGAGTCCATATCTTAACAATCCTCACATGCACCCATGGCCTCCATACCCTCACACCTATAGCCCACACACATAGCCTAAAGGTCACACATGCAGCCCCCATGCAGCTTAAAACCACCCTACTGCCCATATACAACTCAAGGTCTCCAAATGGCCACCAAGTGCAACCCACATATAGCTTAAAGCCATCCTATAGCTCACAGGAAGCTCAGGGTCTTCAAACAGCCATCAAATACATCTCCCCACAACTCCTCTCATACGTCTACACCTCCCATTTAGCCCATGCACTTCCCATGCACAGCCCACATGCAACTTAACATCTAAAATATTATTTCCAACATTTCCACTTGTCCAAATTCCCAACTTAACCTTTAAAATATCATTTCCAACATTTCTAATTTTCCAAATTCCCAACTTAACTTTTAAAATATCATTTCCAATATTCCCCAAAATTCCAACTTAACATTTTTTTAAAAATTCCCATACCCAAAGTTTCCAAAAATTCGTAAAATTCCATATTCATTTTTTAAAATTCTTGTACCCAAAGTTTCCAAAAATTCGTAAAGTTTCGGATTCATTTTTTAAAATTCCAGTACCCAACGTTTCTAAAAATTCGTAAAGTTCCGGATTAATTTTTAAAAAATTCTCGTACCCAAAGTTTCCAAAAAAATCTCCAAGTTCCGGGTTCATTTTTTAAAATTCTCATACCTAAAGTTTCCAAAAATTTGTAAAGTCCTGAATTCATTTTTTAAAATTCCACTACTCAACGTTTTCAAAAATTCGTAAAGTTCTGGATTCATTTTTTAAAAATTCTCATATCCAAAGTTTCCAAAAAAAATTGCCAAATTTTGGATTCATTTTTTAAAATTCTAGTACCCAAAGTTTCCAAAAATTTCATAAAGTTCCGGATTTATTTTTTAAAATTCCTGTACCCAATGTTTCCAAAAAATTTGCCAAGTTCCGGATTCATTTTTTAAAATTCCGGTACCCAAGTTTCCAAAAAATTCGTAAAGTTCCAAATTCATTTTCTAAAATTCCCATACCCAAATTTCCAAAAATTCGTAAAGTTCCAGATTCGTTTTTTAAAATTCCCGTAACCAAATTTCCAAAAAATTCACAAAGTTCCGGATTCATTTTTTTAAATTCCCGTACACCAAATTTATAAAAATTCATAAAGTTCCGAATTTATTTTCTAAAATTCTCGTACCCAAAGTTTCCAAAAAATTCACAAAGTTCTGGATTTAATTTTTAAAATTTCCATACCAAAAAAGTTTCCAAAAAATTCACAAAGTTCCAAATTCATTTTCTAAAATTCCTATGCCCAAATATCCAAAAAAATTATAAAGTTTCGGATTCAATTTTTAAAATTAGGGTACCCAAAATTTCCAAAAATTCTCAAAGTTCCGAATTCAATTTTTAAAATTTCTGTTCCCTAAAATTCCAAAGTTTCAAAATTTTCGAATATAATTTTTTAAGTTTCCATTTCTAAAACTCCCAAATCTAGTTTTTTTTTTTAAAATACTAACTTTAAATAAGTTTTCTAAAGTTCCATTTCTCTTAAAATTCCAAATTTTCATTTTTAAAAACACCATTGTTAAAATTAATGTTCCAAAATTCCACAACTCTCAAAATTCCGCAATTTCAATTTTTTTTTAATGGCATTCTTAAATTAATTTTTCAAATTCCCAAAAGTCAAAATCCCAAGGTTTCATTTTAAATACTATCCTCAAAGTTTATTTTTTCAAAGTTCCAAAGTTTCATTTTTAAATACTATCCTCAAAGTTTTATTTCCAAAATTCCAAAGTTTCCAAAATTCAGAATTTATTCTTTAAGTTTCCATTACCAAAATTCCCGAATTCCCAAATTTAATTCTTTAAGTTTCCACTATCAAATTTTCCAAAACTCCAAAACTTTTAAAATTGAAGGTTTCCAATTTCGAAAGTTCCGGATTCATTTTTTTTAAGTTTCCATTTCCAAAATTTTCCGAAGTTTCGAAAATTCGAGACTTAATTTTTTTAAGTGTCCATTTCCAAAAATTTCCAAAGTTTCAAAAATTCCGGATTTTATTTTTTAAGTTTCAATTTCCAAAATTTTGAGAATTCCATATTTAAATTTTTTTAAGTTTCCATTCCCAAAATTTCCAAAATGCTCAAAATTCTGGATTCATTTTTTTTAAGAGTCCATTCCCCAAAATTTCCAAAGTTTCGAAAACTCCGGATTTATTTTTTTCAAGTTTCCGTTCCCAAAATTTCCAAAAATCTTGAAATTTTGAATTTAATTTTTTAAGTTTCAATTTTGATGGTTGTTTAGCGAAGATTAGAGGTTACATGTATAGGGTCAGGTCATGACTAGAAATTCTATCAATTCAAGTAGGAATGCGGCTAAATTTTAGTAAATCACAGGGTTGTATATGTTGTACGCTTGTGCTTATTGACTAACCTTTTCTCTCAGCGCACAACTAGGGACCTCAGGTACGCATCTTTGTTCTGATTGTCGATTTCCTAAGCATGTCAAATACCAACTAGAATTGCGCAAGTCTTGTCATTCATGTAGCTCGAGGTGGGAATTGATTGATCTTTTACCATATGCTCCAATGTACCCAATTCACTAGTAGAGACCAGATTTCGGGCCTAGAGGGGTGCTACCTCATATGAGGTACCTTCCTGATAGGTAACCTAATCCTCGGACCTAGAAATCTAGTTTCGCAGACCGTTTTTTTCCTAACTGGAGTCATTGAGGGGTTTTTGTTCTTCCATAATTTTTCCCATTTCAAAAATAAAAATAAAAAGTAAGTGGCGACTCCAAACAAAAACCATCCCTCGTTGGGATGGATTTTCCAAAACTGGAAAACATTTTTTTCTCTACTTATCGTTTCAATTGTGAGTCACGCCGGTCGGTGGATCGGGGGAGGGTACACTCCAATGAATTTATTTCTAGATGGTTTGAGATTATATTAGATGTTATTTGTCTTATAGCTATGGATATTGTAAAACCAAGTGATTCATAGTTTAGGGAGATCCTTGATAAAATAAGAAATGTTGACCGTTATTGGCCATATTTTAAGAATTGTACAGGGGTAATTAATGGAACTCATATGCCCATTATGATTTTTAGAGATAGGCAAATATCACATATTGGTACAAAAAGCATAACTACCTAAAATATTATGGCCATATATTATTTCAATATGTATTTCACATTTGCATTGGCTAGATGGGGAGGTATTGCTCATGATGCATGCGTCTTTGTAGGGGCATTAAAAAAAAATGCTAGAATTGGGTTTTCCTCATCCATCTAGAGATTTGTGACTAAAAATATGAAAGTTACTTTTGTGATTAAATTTTTATTCTCTTATATAATATTTTGTTTTTGTTTTGTAGGTAAATATTATTTACTCAATGTTGGTTATCCTTAAATGAGTGGATATATAATTAGGCCCTTAGAGGGCGAGTGTTACCAACTTCCAAATTTTGATGGAGTAGTTTACCAAGAGGTAAGAAGGAAATATCTAACCATAGACATATTTGAGGAGAACAATTGAACATTTGCCTTTTTGAAGAACAGATGTGGAACAATATGAGAAATGCATAGTTTTTCCTCTTAAAAAATAAGTGAACATTGTTATTACTTTGATGGTTTTTACAACTTAATAATGATTAATGTTAGAATAGATATGAAATTTAAACCTTATGATGATGATCAAGGGTTACATCTACTTAATAAAAAAGAGATTATAGTGAATTTACGAGTTGAGAAAGATGGTTCTATCATGCAAGAGAGATGTAAAAAGAACGTGATCGAATTGCTAGTCTTCTTATATTTTGTTGATGTTTTATTATAACACTAATATGAAAAAATATATACAATTTTCTCCTTTTTTTTCTATGAGAAAATTTGTCTTCTCATTTGCTTTTAATTACTAATTTATTTTTAAAATCTAATATGTTTTTATTCAATTCTTCATTATTAATCTAGATTTTTTGTAAGTATTTTTCAAAATTTTTTTGTAGTAATAAAAAAATATTATTTTTAAGTGAATAAATAATCAAATAATTTATTTTATTTTGAAAATTATTATATTATGATTGATGTTTGTTTATTAATCCAAATCATGTTGTAAATTTTCTCTAAAATTTTCTTGTAATCACCAGAACTATTATTTTTTTTTTAGTTTTTGTTAGTAATATAGATGTTTATATATTCTTTTACTATAAATGTTTATATATTCTTTTATCATGAAAAATTATTAGTTTATTATAATATTTCCTTGTTGTAATTAAATTTGATGTCCTTTTTGATAATTTACTAATATTAAAAACATTTTATAGTCATGTGACATATTATCAACAACACTATAGAATCACTTTCTCAGATTCTCTACGATTCTGATACTTCTATGATTCTCATAATAAAAGTGTTGAGCATTATAGGTTAAAAATGATTTTACTTGAAAGAATGTCAATTGGGCTTTAAGTTTAACTAATTCAATTATACCTACAAAATGATGTCTCCGCCTTGGAAAGATATTAACATCAATTGCAAACTGACTTGTCTTTCTTAAAAAATATGGTACCTCACATGTATGTGTGTTGGGCATTCAGTTCCTTTATGATGGCATTGCGCAATCATGGTCAATCAGCTACTTTATGATAGCATAGAATTTTGTTAAGTTGTGCCAAAACCATTAATTAAGGCAACCCATAGGCTAAATCTAGGTGTCCTCCTACAAATTCTCTACTAAAACACTACTCCAAACAAAAAGTCAGTTCAAGTGAATATGGCCTAAATAGCAAAACAATAGAATACGAACAAATAAATGTCATTCATTCTGAAACAATTATAATGGACTATTGTCGGTGGTTATTCTTCTTAGCAAGATGCCATTGATATGCTAATGGTATGAAAGCGGTTAATAATGTACAATAATATTACATATATTTTATTTACCTATTTTTTATCATCCCTATCATTCAATCACATGTTGAAATCGAAATTTGAGTTTCGAGAAGTTTTCAAAAATTACATTTGATTAGTTTTAAAAAGTGAATTAAAACATATTGTAATTGGAGTTTTGTATATAATACTTGAATTAAAGTTTTAAAAACACAATAAATTTCTTTTAAATTCCTCTACTTATCCCTTTTAATAGTACTATTATTTGTGTATTTATCCCTATTACTCCAAAAAAAAAAAAAGGTATAATTGTAGAGATCAAAATTTTTAGTGGAATAAATTATCACTGTAACTTCAAGGCCTACCCCCTATAGGTTGCAGGACTTTCATGAAATTTATGCATATAATATGATTCTTATTTTATTTTATTTTTCGGAAAAGGTGTAATGCAATTAAGTTGCTTAACTCAATAAAGATTGTTTTAACAATTTTGACTATTTGAATTTCAAGACAAAGGTTTTATTTGGTTGCAAGATATATAATAGATTGTAGAGAAAAACTACAAGGAGCTATAGGATAAAACCAATCTATCCCAAAATTAAATAGACTTTTTGAAGATATAAGAAAGAAAGACAAGAAAGCTTTTAACCTTATTTATTAAGAAATAGATGTAGACACCTTTGAAATGATTTTAAGTGCAACTAGTTCAAAGGAAACATGAAAAATATTACAAATAAATATAAAAGTTTGATAAGTTTAAAAAAAAAAAAAAGTTCAATTTCATACTTTTAAAAGTGAATTTTTAAGTTTAAATATAAGAGAATCTTTGATTATTTTCCAAAAATATTGACATATGTAAATTAAGTCAAAATAAATGGGGAAAGTTTAATGATATTTGTGTAACTAAAAAAAAAAAAGTTTTCATCTTTTTTTTTTTTTTTTTGTTATTGAAAGGCCTAAATATTTGGATTCTATAGTCATTGACCAATTTATGGGATCATTAAAAGCCTAGGAAGACATATTAAAAACAAAAGTCAAGTAAAAATTAGAATAATTCTTCAAACAAAGATTATATTAAAATAAAGGAGAGAGCTTTTATCTTGAGACACAAAACCATATAGAGAGAGGGATGAATGGGCTGTCTAAGTGAAATATCCTCAAAAATTAAGAGTCCATTTAGTAGTACTTTTCGAAAATGCTTATAGTATTAAAAAGAAAACACTTTTAGAGAAAAACTATACGCTTGGAAAAACTTAGAAAGCATTCTTTATAAAGTTAAAAATCACTTGTAATACTTTTTGGAGAAGTGCTTGAGAGGTGATTCTTTAATATATAAAAATGCTTCTAAAAAAAACAATTCAATTAAAAGCACTTTAAATTGAAACATTCCTAAACATCTAGCTATATCAATTATAATTAAGTTTTCATCAATTCCTTGAATAAGATTAATCAATTAAACATATGACACAAAATGTAACATGAAAAAACCGCTTAAAACCTTTTGGGTGTAAAGATCAATGAATAGTCTATCAACCACAAACAATCTATTAAATATAAAAATAAGATATACGTAACTTACATTCTTCTTCCATGCCCCATGCAACACTCCTTGTGCTCCTTAGTTACCTCAAAGACTTTATTGAGACTTTAGTTATTCAAATCCTTAACCTTGACAAAAAAAAAAAAAAAAAATCTCTAAAATTTCACCTAGCATACATGTGGTAGCCATTCCTTGTACCCTGATTCAACCTAATTTTGCACATATACCTTGTAATATAGTTAACTCAAAAGTAGCTTGAAGTTGAATGACATCAGTATGACCCTTGGAAGTATGATGTATCAGACTCAATATATAAATAATAGAAAATTGTCAACGTAGTTTAATATATCAACAAGAGGGCAAAAAAACATTTGGTATGAAGGAAGCCAAAACAATCATGGTCATGGTCATCATGGTTATGGCTAAGGAAATAGTTCATCAAACAATGAAGGAAGATCCAAAATTCAAGAAAAAAATGAAAAGTGTTGGTATATTAACAATATAGAATGGAAAACTATGTTAAAAAATAAATCAAGAAAAAACCCCACTTTATTATTTGCGTAAAAAGGAAAAATTTTAGGAAAAAAGTATTTCGTATCTTGACACGAAAGAAAACAACCATATGTATTGATAAAAAATATATTCTTAAAACTTTATAACTAGAAAGTGGTGATGTTACTTTTAGTGATGCATTCAAAATTTTAGTAGAAAACATAAAATCTTGACTTGCTTGCAAAATAGAAAACATTAATTCATTTGAAATTTCTAATTTAATTACTAAGTTCATGTTCAGCAGTCAATCAAATTGCATGTATTTAGTGTTTTTGAAAATATTAAATACAATCCAAATAAAAAATAATGTGTTTGGTATGGTCAAGCATGTTTCAAAAAAAAAAATTATATAGATTTTATTTAGTGTTTTCAACAACACTTTTCTAAGAGTTGACCAAATTGATAAAAGCCTCTTAATAATTTATCAATATGCTAATTTAATTACTAAGGTCATGTTTAGTAGTCAATCCAAAATGCATTCAATGTTTTCAAGAACATCAAGTACAATCCACATAACAAAAAACGTGTTTGCCATGGTCAAGTAAAATTATGTTCTGAAAGTGATTTTTGGATTGTATTTATTTTTTATTTACAAATTCTAAAAATGTCAAAATCCTATCTTTGTTATTTTCTACCTTAACTCTCTACTCTACCAACCCTCAATCATGCCTTCTTCACTTTGTGATCTTCTCAGTGATGACATCTTCAATGGCCATTACCACGACAAAGAGAAATTTAGAGACAAAATTGCTAGCTATGTTGTAGATCTAGTTGTCCACTCTTTTCTATGTATATCTTGGAACTCCACATTATTTCCCCATTTACTTTGATTTTGGAGGTCATTCGCAAGCAGGCAAGTAAGTTGAGAGAACAAGTAGCAAAGCAACAAAAGTTACACTAAATTTTTTATCATTGTTGTTTGGATGATAAGAAAAATGGAAAGGGAAGGAAAAAGAAAGGCTTATTTAATCTTTGAAACTGATAATTCTGCTTAACAACCAACTACTTAGTAGAGTTATGGCAAATATGGTGTGAGTTCTATATTAGGCATTGGCTTTTAGCTCAATTAAGAGTTTAATATATTTTAAGGATCCTTGTCCTATAAGGATTATGATTTCATAATCTGTTATATGTTAGGAGTTCGTGTCCCACAGGAATTATGAATTAGTTTTTTCAAGGCTCGAGGACTTATTCAGGTTCTATAAATGAGTCTAAGTCCTTTCATCATGGTAGTGTGAGAATGACTTTAGGAAAGTTGTTAGAGCAGCTTCAATCAATCTTTAAGGTTTTAGTCAATCTTTGTAATTGCAACCACTTTGTGAGACAAGCTTTCCCAACTTGATTTTGTAATTTTGATTTGAAGATTAGTGGATTGATCATCATTGTCTGATGATATAGGTAAGATATCCTTACTAAACCTCATAAATATTGTGTATCATCTTTTATTTTTATTTCTCTTGCTATTTATCTTTATATTATGGACTAAAGTTTAGTTTGTATTTTATTTAGTATTTTTGGAAGTCTTCTGGGATTAGGTTAAAGCACAACAAAATGGTATAAGAGCATTAGTTCTATCCAAGGTTGGTTTCAAGGTTATTTGTTATTGCACTAGTTAAAAGAAAAGTCAAAAACTTCGTTAGTTAAGACAATGGTTACTAATGTGAAATTTGTAATAGAGAAATTTGATAGAACTAGTACTTTTGGAATGTGGCAGTAAGAGGCATTAATTAGATATGTCAAATAGAATTTGGATATTTTTTTGGAAGAAAAACCTGAAAACATGAATGATAAAGAATGGGTAAGGGATCAATTGTCAATTTTATAATTCCATCCACTTATATCTTGTTAAAGCTTAAAATTATTCCATTATGAAAGAGATATCTACAAAAACATTTATGAAAGACATTGGAGGACAAGTATATGAAAAAAGGTCTAGAAAATCAACTATATTTGAATAACAAACTTTTTTGCTTCAAGTATAAACAAATGTCTATGAATGATCATATGCATGCTTATGATAGAATCAGAGCAAATTTGTTGAATTTAGATGAGATCATTGAAGATGAGAATAAGGCCTTATTGTTATTGAATTTTCTTCTTGATGTGTATGAAAATCTTACCATCACCTTACTTTATGGTAAGGATAAGATTCCTTTTGATGTTGTGCGTTCCACTTCGCTAAGCTCTGAATAAAGAAAGAAGGACCAAAGCAATCATTGGGATATATCATTGGAAGCTTCAATAGTTAATGACTAATCTCAAAGTTGAAAACCTAGAAAATGAGACAATTCTTAATTTAAATGTATACTTGCAAAAGATGAATGTGTCCTTTTCATGACAAGGGTCATCACACTACAAGAAATATTACTTTTCTCAACTGATATACATGGTCGAAATAAACATTTACCAATCGATAATCCCATCACATGGTAATCGAGGAAAGGTGTGTTGACAAAACTCTATTGATGGGAATTTTCCATTGCCAATAAAAAATATTTAGTGACAAACTATCCAATGGATTTGGACTCTCACTATTACCAACGGATTAAATTGGTTGAGAAATGTAAATAATAAAATATTTTAGGTTGTCATGAAATTTTGATTTCATTACATTCACATGGACACTCATCTCTTTTCTAGTTTTGGATATTGGCTTGGATGTTGTTTCTCAAGATTGAAACCCTTAACCTCAAGTTTGAAAGGAAGTAACTATGCTACCAAGTAACTTTGTTATGTGCAATATACAGAATTTATATAAGATTCATAAATGTAAATATCCTATACTTATGCATTTATATTATAAATATTATCTATATATAAATACATATTATATATAAATTACACATGCATGAATTCATATATATATATATATATATATATATATATATATATATATATATATATAGTATAAATTATAAATTATTTAAAATAAAATTATTATAAATTAATTAATTTTAATTCTTTTGTATTTTGTATAATAATTAAATATAAAATAAATATAAATTTATAAATGAAATTATCAACATTTTAAAATAAAAATACTTATGCATGTACTATCAATTTTTTTTTTTTATGTTATTGAATACATTCAAATTAGATAAATCTCTATAAAATGTATTTTTAAAATTTAAATATTAGTATTCGATATCATAAATTATATTATACATATATATATATATATATATATATATATATCAATAATTTTTAATTTATTTCTTTCTAAAATGGACTATAAAAAGTAGTTAAAAAATATTAAAACTATTATGATTAAAAAAATGTAAATATTGTATGAACCTAAAAAATGATCAGAAAATTGTTTTGTCACTAGCTAGATCGTATTTATCATACAACTATGGTGAAAAGATTTTATATTCATAAGACAACAATTATTTTTGGAATAAATTATGTGTGGTATTATTATCCACTATAATAAAAATGTTTTATTAAGTAGTAATTTTCATAGAAAAAATTATTTATGAAAGTTCTTTTTTTTTTCTTTTTTTTTTAATAAGTAAATTGCTTTTGTGACAAAGTATATTAGTTGAACATTTGCAATGGTTTAAATCCATTGCAATAATATTTTTTCCAACAAGTATCTGTTGTTACAATTATCGTTGGTAAATAATTACATATAAGCAATAGACAATTCAATTTGCGGCATAATAGGTGTGTTAGAAATTTGCATCAACTTAAATTCGTCGCAAAAGTAAATATAAATGGGTCACCCATACTTAATTTTTGGTAGTGTTGGAACAATGATTGTCCTAAGTTATAGAAGAAGAATTAAGAAGAGATAGTATTAGATGCTTGTCTGGCTAAGTTTGGAGAAGATGGTTCAAACTTTGCTTTGGTTTCCTTATCCTTGCTTTATAACTTAGATGAATGGATTTTGGATATTGGGTCCACCTTCACATGCATTCCTACAAGGAGTGGTTTTCCTGCTTTGAAGAACTCCAAGATGGAGTTGTTTACATGGGGAATGATAATGTTTGTGAGATAACAATAATAGATACCATCCAGTTGAAGACTCGTGATTAATCAACTAAAATTTTGAGTGATGTTTAGTATGTTCCTAGAATGAATAAGTGTCTCATCTCAATGAGAGTATTATAACCCATAGGGTTCAATATTGTTACTATAAAATATGGGTGAAAGTTAGGCCAAGCAAACTTGTGGTAACGCAAGGAATAAGGAAGAATAATTTGTACCACTTTCAAAGGAGTACAATTATTGGATTAGAAACTACAACCACTATAGATGATGAAGAGATGCTTCAAATTAAGTACTTCCTTAATACTTGCTCAACCGCAATTAGAAGACCAATAAGACAGATTTGCACGCATGCTTGATTTGTTGAGGTGATGGCATATGTGCTTTCACTAGTAAAGGATAATGTATTTTCTTCTTTCTAATTGTAGAGGATGATATACCTTCTTCTAAATATTTGGACTTGGTCAATATCTTACGAATTTGAACACCTTTGGGCATATGACATCTAAAGATGCATTTTGAAAAGATGATGGTTAATCACTTGTTAATGAATATTTTGAATTTTGGAAGCATTTAGAGGAGATGATGATCACACTAGGGCTTTCCATGGATCCTTTTGAATTTTGGATCATTAGCTGAAATGTGAAGCTTACGGTTTTTCATAGCTAGGGCAGTGTTAAGTGAAGAGGTATCAGATTTTGCTAGAATTATTCAAAACTAAGATTCAACTTTAAACCTCATCTAATTTCTGATTTAAACCCCACTAGGAATGCAGAGACTCGATCTTTCTCAATCATATTTTAGAACATTTCACTATCTTATGCACAATGTTATTCATAATCATAGAACAAATTAAGTTCTTACCAAAGAGTTTTGAGTGTATTATAGTACTGAATTACATTCATATTACCTTGCTTGGTATTTTTTATTTGTATAGCTATCGTGTGGACCTGAGCAAGTTACCAAGTCATAATAGGTTTCCTTGGTAGCCTCCTATATCTCTCTAGTTATAGGCATGAACATGTTTGTCTTCATAATCTTGAGTTCCATTGAGTTGATCAGCCATGACATAATCATGGCATTCTTTACTTCCTATTTCTCGATGAGAATTGTTCCTTGTGGTATTGATGTTGCTTTAATAAAATATTCAATTTGTCCATGCCCACAAATAAAAGGTTTGACAAATTGAAACCATTAAAGATAATTTTCTCCATTAAGTTAATTTGTGAGAGGTAATTAGCTAAGAAGAGTGAACATGACCATTGGTCACAAAATTCTAGTGAGGGATAGGTTTTCTTTTTGCCTCCTTCAAGTTGTTATTGTAATGGGAAGTACCTCTCATTGCTCCTTTAACCATTATTCCTAGTAACCAGAAGATGTCTTTGATACCATTAAGAAACCTATAGCTTAATTTTACCTAGTCATGTATTTTTTTTCATAGAGAAAAGAAGAGAAAAATGTCCTTTATATATATAACTGTAGGAAACAATAAAAAATAAGGAAAATATATAGAAAGAAATAGGAAACTACTTAACAAATCCTATCCAAATTATTAATTGTCATTTTAATTACCAAAATAAATTCCTAACTAAATCCTAAAAAGGTTGATATCATCTCCATTAAAGATTCTAACTCTTCAACATTTTTTTTTTTTTTTCTCCCCATACATACATACATATTATATATATATGTGTGTGTGTGTGTGTGTGTGTGGGCGCGCGCCCAGACAATCCTCTATTTATAAATGGGTTTCCCTTTAGGTAATCCATTCTTATTGCTCAAACTATTCTCCTAGAACTGCCCCTTGCCCATTTTGGGGATCAGATCATGTGTCAATGTAGTCAACTAGCCATCTTTCTTGTACTTGACTTGTCAACTTGGAGTTGGTGGTTGCACTTGGCTTTCAATGCAATCAATATGAGAGAATTGATAGTATAGATGATGACTTAAGGCTTAGATGCTTACATTACTTTGGTGAGTGTACAAATCATTGGAAGGAGTTTTCTCAAGCGCTCAACCTTTACAAGAGTGGTAACAGTGTGCATAGTGAGTGACCCTAGGGATATGCTACTGTAGTGGTAGGGAAAAGTGCAATTAAGATGTTACGAACATGCACAAGTTGAGTGCTCTTGTTGGGTTTAATTGTTGAGGGGGCATGCAACCTTTGAATCGTGGGAAAGGTGCTCAATTTAAATTGCTAGAGGGAGTGTGCAATCTAGTTTGATGGATCACTTGAGGGATGCACAATAGACTCTTGTGTACCTGAAAGGTACACAATTTGTTCTTGCTCTCTTCTTAGGCATTTTATTCTTTGAGAATCCTCCACAAAGTATACTTTATTTTCAAAATGCCTTAAAGTTTAAAAAATACTCACAAAAATTATCAAAAGCAAATGGCTAAGGCATTAATAATTAAAAAAACCAAGCATTAGGTCATTTTTAAATACCTCAAATGCACTAAATAGACTCTTTAGAGCCACTAAAGTGTTGAGTTTGAGTTCTTATAGTTGATACTTGATGCTGAGAAGACTTAAGATTAAGAATCTAACTTCCATATGATTTATGTTATTCTAATAGAAATAAAAGGATGGAATTTTTATGAGTTTGAAATTTAGAAAAACATATTGTACATAGAAATTAATCAATTAGTGATATTGAAGCCATCCAAAAACAGGTTACTCCTAAGTTCAAGTCTCAAGAAGGGAAGGATAAGATCTAATATACTCCTATGATGGTCACACTTTTTCACATTCACTTCCTAACCTGTGAAGAAGCACTCATTGAATCTAATATGAATTGGATATATCTAACCTTGGTCGAGTTATTTTGCTTTTCAAAATTTATGGGAAAGAGGGATTTTATACTTGGATAACTTTTCTTAATGCCTTAGATGCACTCTACCGAGATTTTTCCTTAGGAGATCCACCTTATCTAGAAAAATGAGGCATTTAGCCATTCATTGTCATTCCAACAAAATGCATTGAATTAAATAAATTAATAAAGATAGTACTAAAATTATGAAATTAAATATATGTGTTTTTCATTCACCCTCCTCATAAAAATCTCTAAGGAATGTATTTATACTTGTAACCTAACCTTAAAACATCAAGAAAATCCCTAAAATGTCATAAAAGTAAACAAGAGAAGTAATTGGAAAAATTCTTGGCAAACGATAACAAAATTTGCAACTAGTATCAAAACTTTTGATACAAGATAAAAGTGTCATAAAAATTTCAACAAAGACTTCTTCTCTAGGTCATTATCAAAATCTATAGAGCAATTGTTGAAATTGGTATTGAAATGTTTTTTTTTTAAATAAAATAAAATTACATGTTAAAAAATAGCATTCCTCTTAGCCTTCTCTTGTTGCATCATCTTCAAATACACTTAAATCAATTGAAATTCTCCCCAAAAACACCATTTTCATGGATTAGTGCTCAAAATGTGAAATTGCAAGATTTTGTTTGAAATATGGGTTGGCTGTTAATTTAGTAAAAATTGATTCGATTCTAGGATTTGCATTTGAGGAGCTCTCCATCATATATAATGGGGTATGTACTCAATTTTATCTTATGAAAGCTACTACTAAGACTCACTACCTAACACCTACACTGTGTTTTACGTCTACAATGCAACATCTCATGTGCTCCTAGAGGATCTCACTTTAGCACTTGAGCAACATCTAATATGCTCCTAGAGGATTTCACTTTAGCACTTGAGGGGGATACAAATCTCTTTCTCAACTAGGTAGAAGCAAATATGAAAGTTTCTTCTAGAATTTTGGGAACAGAAAGACAAACTTCGTTTTTCAATTCAGAAGCATCAAACTAAAAACCTTTTTATGCAACATATATATAAGCCTAGGAACCTAGTGGACTAATTCTAAAAAGTTCCTCAAAATAAATCCTTTAAAAATAGAAAGATAGATCTCCAAAGTTGTAGAGAATTATGTTGCTAGGGCTCAAATGCTCTTAGAGTGTTTAAGCGCTTTACGCATTTTTTAAACCGGTTAGAAAATCATTTTGCTCAATTTTAAACCGCTCAATTCATGCCATTTCATACCAAACACTAACTTGCCTTTTCCAAATCTTTTTACACTTACCTATGTCATTCTGGTTTATCAATTAATTATAACCTTGAGTCTTCAATGGGGAGTGATACAATCTAGAAAGATCCTAAACCAAAATGAATAGAACAAAATCGACAATTTTAAACTACATTGCCTGATGTACGAACAATCTCTCCCTTTGGCAATTTTGTGATAAAATACAAATTGGATAAACCCCTTAATACTCTCGAATGGAGTTTACAAATCTCTCAATAGCTCTTGTCTAAACCAATTCATCATTTAACGTGCAAAGGACTAGAAGCCACATCCAAAAAATGAGCAATACCCTAGTACCTAGAACTTGCACAAACTAAACAACATACCCAGATAAAGTAGTGTGGAAAGAAAGATAACTGATCAATTTTATCAAATTAGGTAACCGAGTAAGGGGATGCAAGTCATGAAACAGATGTCAAAACACTTAATCAAATCAACAATCCATCTCCCCCTTTTTGTTGCAAAAAATGACAAAGAGCATGATAAAGCAGTAAGCATATGAAAAGGAGATAAGAAAAGCAAACACATGGACATATATAGTAAAAAAGGTTCTGGATACAAGAGATAAGAAAATAAAAGTACATCTAGACAAACAAAATATATGATAAACTGAGCCAAGATGGGTTAGGTGTACAAAATAAACTTATCCACAAATAAAAAATAAAAAATAAAAAACATGAAGTATCAAAAAGTCCAGATCAGATGGAGTTGTAGAGCTGGAAGCACCCTGTGACATCTACCAAGATGTGAGGGATGCGAGCTGCCCCGTGAGGCTCTGAAAGTGGGCATCCACATGCTCCATCGACTCACAAGTGAAAGCAGTGATGATGCTCCGTCGATTCACAAGTGAAAGCAGTGATGATGCTCCATCGACTCACAAGTGAGCATCCACTCAAATAGAATTTCATATTCCGTATGCTCAAATTTGGCCTTCTACATTCATGGCATATATAGTTTTTAATAAGCAGTGATAATTGCACAAACTTTGAAATGTATCAAATAGAATAAATTAATAATTCATTGAGAAGTTTTGAAATCCATATTGATGGAGACAATTAAAATAGAATAGGGGCATTGACGTTCTTCACCCCATTAGGCATTGACGAAATCTTCTATGTTTGCCGGCACCAGGGAATAGAATAGGGGCCAATTTATACATATCGGCAGCATAAAGTCATTCTCTCACTCTGAAGTGATTTAACATACATCTCCTGATACAAGTCCCTCAAACTGGAAATGAAGCATAGCTCAGTTGCAATTTCTTTTGGGTTCCTTACTGTGCTCATAAGCTATTTATGGAGGCTACTGAATTGGGTGTGGTTGAGGCCAAAGAGGTTAGAAAGATGCCTTAGAGAGCAAGGCCTGGCTGGGAATTCTTATAGGCTATTATTACATGGGGACTTCAAAGAGATGTCCATGATGTTAAAAGAAGCATATTCAAGACCAATCAACCTCTCCGATGATATTGCTCTATGTGTCCTGCCCTTCCATTGTCGTTTCATTAAGAAATATGGTACCGATATGAGTTATAACTTTTCATCATAGTATTAAAGTTTGCTGATTTCTTCAAATTATGGTCAACTTTTTTATACTGCCCCAAAGCAGTTGTTTATTTTCTGCTCTTCTCTTCCTAACTATTTTTCTTTTCCTTTCTGTCTTTTTTCTCTTCTTTTTTAAATTACACCGAAGTTTTAGATTTCACTGCTAGTTCTTAATCTTTGCTAACAGTATTGCAATTTCTTTCATCAAGAAATTAATATACTTCCACTTTGAAAAGGACTGTTTCTATTTTTCAATTGTTTAATTTCTGGGAGCTGTGAATAACTTTTAATTTATGCCAAATTTTTACCTTTTTTTTCAGGTGTTGAAATTAGTCTATGACGTTTCAAGTTAAGGCACTTTTGGATGAATTTTTATCAGTCATTTGTGCCCAAAGCATAATTGAATTGGTAGTTATCTGTAGAATTGGTTAAATCTTAATTTTTCTTTCGATGCCAATTCTATGGTGTTGATAATTAAAATAGCTTCTAAGTACATATATTTCGATGTCAGATGGATTTGTAGAGCTGAAAGCACCCAGCGACATCTGCCAAGATGTGAGGGATGCGAGCTGCCCCTTGAGGCTCTGAAAGTGAGCATCCACATGCTCCATCGACTCACAAGTGAAAGCTGGTCCGTCAAATAGAATTCCATATTCCGTATGCTCAAATTTTGCCTTCAACATTCATGGCATATATAGTTTTTAATAAGCAGTGATGATTGCACAAACTTTGAAATGTATCAAATAGAATAACTTAATAATTCGTTGAGAAGTTTAAAAGCCATATTGATGGAGACAATTAAAATAGATAATTTATAGATTTTAAAATACTAGACCTTCTTCTCCCCATTAGGCATTGACGAAATCTTCTATGTTCGCCGGCACCAGGGAATAGAATAGGGGCCAATTTATACATATCGGCAGCATAAAGTCCTTCTCTCACTCTGAAGTGATTTAACACACCTCTCCTGATACAAGTCCCTCAAACTGGAAATGAAGCATAGCTCAATTGCAATTTCTTTTGGGTTCCTTACTGTGCTCATAAGCTGTTTATGGAGGCTACTGAATTGGGTGTGGTTGAGGCCAAAGAGGTTAGAAAGATGCCTTAGAGAGCAAGGCCTGGCTGGGAATTCTTATAGGCTATTACATGGGGACTTCAAAGAGATGTCCATGATGTTAAAAGAAGCATATTCAAGACCAATCAGCCTCTCCGATGATATTGCTCCGCGATATGAGTTATTACTTTTCATCATAGTATTAAAGTTTGCTGATCTCTTCAAATTATGGCCAACTTTTTTATACTGCCCTAAAGCAGTTGTTTGTTTTCTGCTCTTCTCTTCCTAACTATTTTTCTTTTCCTTTCTGTTTTTTTTTTCCCTCTTTTTAAAATTAAACCAAAGGTTTAGATTTCAGTGGTAGTTCCACTTTGAAATTAGTATACTTCCACTTTGAAAAGTACTGTTTTTACTTTTCAATTGTTTAATTTCTAGGAGCCTAGTGCACCAAATTTCTTGAAACCAATAAAATTTTAGATGCCTACTTTAATCTTTGAAAGGACCGAACTGTGCCAGTGCATGAGAGCTGGAAGTTTGAAAAATGGGTGGGTGGTTGATTTATGTGGTTGTGATTTGTGTAGTCTGCAACAGATTTCTTCTTCATTGCATGTCTTCATTTACCTGGACAATTTTATGTTTACATGTCTTTATACTTCATTTACTAGGACCGTTCTTTCTGTTCTTTCTGTGTGGCACTTATAATCTTAATAGTTGGAGCCGGTCCGGCCATTGTATTTAATTTTTCTACTTCAATTCGGTCAAAACTCTCACTTCATTTACGAAGGTGATAAATCTTCCAGAAGTCACACTTCACTTAATTTTCGCCATGTTTTTTCCTTGTATTGGCTGCTCTTTGACCGAAGAAAACAGGTTCATGAATGCCTAACACGCACAGATAGACCTCAGTGTATCCATTTGAAGTCACCCGCCCTGTTACGCACAGACTGACTGTAATATGCCCTTTGAATCAGTCAATTCATCTATATATTTTCTTTTCCTTATTCAAATGTTGAAAGTTGTTCTAAACTGCACTTTGAAATAAACAACTGGGCCAGCTAGGAGAAAAATCAAATAATCTATCAACAAAAACAATTTAAACTGTTGAAAAGAGTATAACCTATTAGACTATGTTTGATAATTTTAGTTCAAAAATCCTTAACTGCTTACTTCCAATGGGACTTGTGAGCCTTTGAGTAAGTTGAAGACATGAAAAGAAGTTAGGGTAAATATACTTCTTAGGTTTGAGCCAAAACAATGGCAGAATAAGATCAAGAATTCAATTCATTTAAAGCACAAAAGAGCTGCCTGGGACGCACACTGGCATGCTGGAGAGAGAGCCGATGTTAGCACAATTAAAGAAAAGAGCTGGATACTCGAACATCCATGTTTTCCAAGAAGAGTGATTTTGTTTTGATTGGTTGTTACTTGACTTGAAACCCTAGGATATCTTGGTATATGCTAAAGGTATATATTTTTCTAGAATGCATATTCATTGAAATATACTACCATTATTCTAGACTAAACTCAAAGCTCTCAAAACATTTCTTGGAAGGCATTTCAATAGAAAGGTAAGATAATGAATTCATTAATTTCTTTGCCTCTTATTTTACCCTTACAACAAGAAGACAACAGCATGGAAAGTGATTATTCGTTTCTCTTTCTCTGCCACCTTCTGTAAAGTAACTGAGGGACCCCAGAAAATTTAAAAACGAAAAAAAAGAAAAAAAAATGGTGGGGTTCGATATATTTCATAGCTTTTACTACTGACTCATTTGAATGAATTTAAACTTATAAATGAGTGTTACAGGCTCGTATATATATATGCACATGGTATTATTGTCCACAGGGTTCAGATTCATCATAAAGTTGTTGGGTCGAAGTGGGTGTCCCACGCGCTCTTGTTGCGTAAGGGTGTAAGTGGGATATCATCTTGTAGGAGATTGACAAAAATAAATTAATAAATAAATAAATAAAGGGGAGAATTGTGTTTTGGGCCCAGCTGGGCCCAAAAATTGATAAAAGATCTTCATAAACCCAACACCTAAAGAAAATCTATAAATTAAAAAGAAGGATATGAAATATTTAATTTTCCGAAAATGCCCTTTATTGTCAAAAAGAAAAAGAAAACAACTAACTTCCCACTCTCTTTCATTCTTTTTTTCCCTCTCTCTTTCATCATTCACCTTATCTTTTTCTCTCACATATTAATCGGTGGGACATGTAAATTAATTCTTTTCTAGAAAGGTGTTACTATTTTCATCAATTATTTTTCTCCCAAAAACCATGCCTAATAAATTAAATATTGGTAATCAATGGTTGAAAAGGATTATTACTATATTTTTAAAGTAAATTTTTTTTAAATACCTCATAAAATATTTTTTTTTAAACTTACAAAATATATAATAAATAATTTTTAAGCACCTTAAAAAATATTATTATTCTTTTTTATCCAATATATATATAAATATCTTTAAGGTTGTAGACAATTATTTGAATATTTTCTCTATTTTTTGGACAATACATTGATATTGTTTTAATATATTATTTTGTAACATGATCATCTTTTAACTAATGGTGATAATTAATTTTTAATTGAATAATGTATTATAACTTAATAATTTGTAAAATATTCAAATGCCTTTTTAAATCTAAAATAGATGTGGACTTGACATGATTTAAATTATTAAAGCATGATGTCATTAAGTCAAGTAAATGTATCATATTAAGAGATGTGTATGTAAATTATATCATAATTTTCTCTTTTTTTATTTTTTTTTCCTCGTACATGATATCTTTTGTATAAAGTTTTGTAGATGAAAAATAATAAAATCTTTTGATATGTAAAGAGGTATAACAACACATTAAAATTGAAAAGAGAATATAATGGAATACAAATTAGATGAGAATCACTTTAAATAAGGATATAATAGAAAACATATAAATGTAAGAAAAAACAAGTTTAGATGAAATTTAAAATAAAAAATCAAAGAAAATAAATTAAAAGTAATAATATAAAAATCGTAGAATCTTTAAAACTATAATTACAACAAAAAAATATTTTAAATTAACTTGATAATTTAAATTAATGATTTTTTATAAAAAAAAAATTACAAATGTTACAAAGATAATTTTTTATCCTTTTTAATTCTATTTAAATATGATTTTTTTTAATATCTGCTAACATTATGTTTATAAAGGTAAAATAGTAAAAATATATATTTCATTCGGTTTACTTGTAATAAACACTTTAAATGTGATTAATTTTAATTTTATTTCCTATGTTTTAATTTTGGTAGAGAAGATCTAAATGACATAGTTTAGTAAAAAAATATTCATAATTTTTCCTCAACAGTTATTATATGTTGTTTATATTGTCTTAAGTTATTTGAAACAATGACATTAATGTGTTATCCATTTATATTAATTTGATTTCACAAAAAAAAAAGGTAATACCTAAATATTATGGTTAATTTTCCTTTATATAGGATGTAAATGTAGTAAGAAAAAATATTGTTAAAACTACTTAAATGAAATATGCAATTACAAATTTTGGATGACGAAATTTAAAATTTAAAATTAAAACAATTTTTAGGTGAAGGAATGTGTGGGGGAAAAGTGTTCAATCCTTAGGTGACAAGAAAAAAAATAGTTCAGAATTGATTAAAATCTTGCATAAAAAATAACCTTGTACACCCTTGTATAATTAGTACATTTACCCCATACAGTTAGTACATTGCCTTACACAGTGAGTGGAATACTCTTTTATAGTTAGTGTAACACCCTTATATAATAGTGCAAATTTCATAAACAATTTATGGGTAACAAAAAAAATAAAGAAATGATTCAAAATCAACTAAAATCTTTCACAAATGGTAGCCTTGTACACCCTTGTACACTTAGTATATTTCCCTTATACACTTAATACATTTCCCTTGTACAGTTAGTGTAACATCATTGTACAATGGTGCAATATATCCCTCTTAAGTTGTGTGTCCACGTAAATATATTAATCTTATTTCTAATGGTTTGGCTAACAAAATGGTGGATGAATTATGATTAAATTTTTTTCCCCAAACATTATTACTAAGAAAAGTATCGAAATTTTCATGTGAAAGTTAAATAAATTGCATGACGTAGGTATGCAATCTATGGGTGACAAGGAAAATGAAAAAGTGATTCAAAATCGATTAAATTTTTTTATAGATGATAGTCTTGTACACCCTTGTACACTTAGTACATTTTCCGTGTACACTTAGTACATTTCCCTTGTACAATTAGTGTAATACCATTGTACAATATATCTATCCTAAGTAATATGTCCATGTAGGTGTGTTAACCATATTTCTAATGGTTTAACTAATAAAAGGATGGATGAATTAGGGTTAGTTTTTTTTTTTCCCAAACATCATTATTGGGGAAAGTATCGGAATTTCCATATGGGAGTTAAATAAAATGCATGACATGAGTATTCAATTTGTGGGTGACAAGGAAAATAAAGGAGTGGTTTAAAATAGATTGAAATCTTTTATAAATGGTAATCTTATACACTGCTTGTACACTTAGTACATTTCCCTTATACAGTTAGTAAATACTCTTGTTTAGTGACACAAATTTCATATTCCCGTAGTGCATATATGCCTATATTTGTATTAAACATGATTCTAGTAGTTTGATTAAAAAAATGATGAAAAACTTCAATCCAATTTTTTTATGAACATATTACATTTTTGTGAAAAAAATATACAATTGACCAATTCCTTTATTTAATTGTGAACATATTATATTTTAAAAATAAAAAAGAATAATTAATAAATGAAATTTAATTCTTTTTATTATCTTAATATTAAACAAGGTCTTCAATTTTCATTTTTAAAAATATTTTTCATTTTTTTAATTAAATGTATTTTCAAAAAGAGACAATATAGAAAATAAAAATAATTTTTTAAAATAAAAAATAATAAAAACTAGAAAAAATATTTTAAAACCAAACTCAAACATAATCTATATAATTTTTAACTACTTGTTTTTATTTAAAATGAGTAAACATATCATTTAACCCTTTGTATGAGAAAAAAATCAATCTCTACTATACTATGTATTGATATAATCCATTTCTAAATACGAAAACATTTTAGTTGGATATTTAAAATAAAAACTCTTCATCTATCCTCTTTCTCTCTTTTTCTTTTTTCTCATTTCAATAAATTTTCAATTAATTCAAATCATTAAAAAATTCCTTAATAAATAAATTTGGAACATTCATATAACTTATTACAAAAGTCTATGTTCAAAATCAATCTCTACTATACTATGTATTGATATAATCCATTTCTAAATACGAAAACATTTTAGTTGGATATTTAAAATAAAAACTCTTCATCTATCCTCTTTCTCTCTTTTTCTTTTTTCTCATTTCAATAAATTTTCAATTAATTCAAATCATTAAAAAATTCCTTAATAAATAAATTTGGAACATTCATATAACTTATTACAAAAGTCTATGTTCAAAAAATTATTAAACTATGGAAAGAAAAAGATTAAAAAAAAAAAAACTTTAAGCTTTTTATTTTATAATAATAATAAATAAAAAATTTAAATAGTTTTTAGTATAAAAGAAAAAAAATAGTAAATATATTTATTTTAAATAGTGTTTTAATCATTAAATTATTTACTTGTAAAATGTAAAAAATAATTTTTATTCATTTAAATTAATATTTTTTTCAAAAGTATGTTCCAAAATAATTTTTGAATCATTAATATAATTTTTATTTATTTATAATTTAAAAATAGAAAATAATGTTGATTTTTCAATTATTTTTAAAGGAGTTTAAAAAATAATAAAAAATAAACAAATGATTAAATAAAGGAGAATTTTATGGATGGGGCATGTAAAGAGTGGTGGTATAAAGACAAAATGATGGGTGTAAGTAAAAATGGGTATTTTTGTCTATTCCAACCTTATATCCTTACAATCAATTATAGGTGTTTGGAGGATCTTTTATTAATTTTTGGGCCTAGCTGGGCCCAAAACACAATTCTCCCTAAATAAAGCGCCCCCCCCCCCCCCCCCCCCCCCCCCCCAAAAAAAAAAAGGCAGCAACTTTGCCTTTCTCTTATATTATTTTTATTTTCTTGGATGACTTTCTTATTTTAGAAAGGTTTTAGAGATAAGGGCAACTAAGAATTATGCCAAGAACATCCTATGAATTTTAAAAATATATTAACATAAACATTTAAACTAACAAACATTCAACAATTTTTTTTTTAATAAAAAAAAAATCTATTGACATGAAAATTCAACCAAATATAGCATTAAATAATAATAATAATAACACTCACATGAGAATTTAACCTAACAAACATTCAAAGAATTTTTATTTAATTTTTTTAACGAATTTTTAAAACACATTCAAGATGGGAATTTAACCTAACAATCATTCCATAAAATTTTAAAATCTACTAACATTAAAATTATACAAACCAATCATCCAATAAATTTTATAAAAATTATGCTCAAAATTGCAATTGTTCTTCTTCCCCCCTACCAATCCCCACATTCTTCCTTAATATGCTAAACATTCCTTCCTACCACATTGAATATCCTTTTTTCTTAAAATTCCACCTTGACCAAATCCTTCCTCTCCTTACTCCAAAACCTCCATGTGCTGAATTTCTCAGTTACCAAAACATGTTCTCCATATTTTCATAATGCAACCCTCAATCCCCTCTTCTCTTGGTAAGTTTTACTCTCTCTCGTTTTGTCTTCCTTTTTTATTTTGGTAATTCTTGCTTTACACCTCCATTCACTCTCTCTTTGATAAACTTCCCAAAATGCGTTCTCCATACTTTCATAATGCAACTCACAATCCCCTCTCCTTTTGGTAAGTTTTACTCTCTTTTGCCTTTATCTTCCTTTTTCATTTTGGTGATTCTTATTTTCCATCTCCGTTGGCTCTCTCTTTGGTAAATTTCCCTACAAAAACACAAAAAAAAAAAAAAAAATTAGATTGAACAAATGAATAGTAATTAAAAATAATTCAGAAACTGATGAAATAATAATAGATAAATAATAAATAAATAATGGCAAGATAATAAATAAAAATAAATAAGTAATTAATAATAACAAAAAAAAAAAAAACAAAGTGTCATGCAAGCCATGCAAGGAAGTTCAACAATGCAATCACACAAACCATGCAATAAGAAGTGAGACAACGGGTGACCTAAATGGGCTTAGGGTGTGCCTAGATGGGCCAAAGTGACCCTAAATGGGCCCAATGTGCCATGGTGATCATAAATGGGCCAAATGTGCTACAATGGGCCAAGACGATCCTAAATGGGCCGAATGTGTCAAAATGGGTTAGGGTGATCATAAATGTATCGAATTTGCCTAAATGGGCCTAGGTGATCCTAAATGGGCCCAAAGTGTCTAAATGGACCAAATATGCCTAAATTGGCCTAAGTCACCTAAATGGGCTTAGGTGTGTCTAAATGGGCTGGGGGATGATCCTAAATGGGTCAAATGTACCTAAATGGGCCTAAGTGACCTAAATGGGTTAATGTGTTCTTAAATGGGCATAAATGACCTAAATGGGCCAAGGTGTGTTTAAATGGGGCACGATGATCCTAAATGGGCCAAATATGGCTAAATGGGTCAGAGTGATCCAAAATGGGTCGAATGCGCCTAAATGGGCCTAAGTGACCTAAATAGGCCAAGGTGTGCCTAAGTAGGCACCTAAGTGACCTAAATAGGCTTGGGTGTTTCTAAATGGGCCAAGTCAACCTAAATGGGTCGAATGTGCCTAAATTGGCCTAGGTGATCCTAAATGGGCCAAATATGCCTAGATGGGCCAAGTGATCTAAATAGGTCAAGGCGTGCCTAAGTAGGTCAGGGTGATCCTAAATAGGTCCAATGTGCTTAAACGGGTCTAAGTGGTCTAAATGGGCTAGGATGACCTAAATGGGTCGAATGTGCCTAAATGGGCCTGGGTAATTCTAAATGGGTCAAATGTGTCTAAATGGGACAAGGTCATCCTAAATAGGTTGGATGTGTCTAAATAGGCTAGGGTGACCCTAAATGGGCAGGATGTGCCTAAATGGGCCTATTTGTGTCTAAATGGGCTAGGATGACCTATATGAGTTGGATGTACCTAAATAGGCCAAATGTGTCTAAATCGGTCAAGGTGATCTAAATAGGCCAGATGTATCTAAATGGGTTAGGGTGATCCTAAAGGGGTCGGATGTGCCTTAATGGGCCAAGGTGGTCGAAAAATGATGCCTAATTATTCTATCCTAGAGATGTACTTAAAGGAGCTATCCTAAAAAGAAAAAATAAAAACCTAAATCTAACTCAATTCTGCCAAGGGTCATAATGAGGGGTATAATAATTTCCTCAACCAAAGTCTCCAAAGTGACTGAAAAATGTAGGCTATATGAGCAGCAAAGAGCCACTAGGGAACCATTGCGGACTATTGAAAGAACACTTAATAGGGCTTGTATTAAGAAGATAGAATGGAGGGTGTACAAATATGCCCCTCTTTGATAAAGATCACGTGTATAAAAAAATATGAATAGGAACATGAGTAATGAATGGGATCTAGTGGCTCTGGGATATGGCAGTTGTGGTTGCATACTGGTTCGAGCAATGAAAGGTTGTTGAATATAGGTGGACTAATATTGGTGATTACTACTCAAAAAGTGCTATTTGATAGCCTATAATTAATCCTTTTAAACACTTTTGAGTAGTAGTTTAGGCCTTTTAACTCAATTGGCATGTTAAGGATCCTTTAAAGCAATTTTAATCACTTTGTGTAAGTTTTGGTGTTTTTGTTAGTATTTTGATCACCAAAGCAAGTCAAGTCTGAGGAGAGCTATGAGGAATCTTGGGCAAAGTTGAGAAGTCATTTGACAATAGTAAATCCGGATTGCAAGGAGAAAAAGTAAAGAGAATATGCCATAAAGCATATTCTTGATGACAGTCGTAGCAGCCACTTTTGGAGCACTTTCTGAAGTCCAAATGATGCATGCTATATACCATTTCAAAGCTCAGGAAGTCAACAATCCAATTCTTCAAATGGTGTGCAATTCGGAGTTGAAACGAAGAAGTTGCAACCATTACAAGACAATCACTTCGAGCTGAAGGAAGCATTTTGCAAAGTGTTGCGAAATCACCCTTTTGTTGCGAAGTGATTTCGCAGCCTTTTTGTACAGTAAGGTGTTTCTCCTTCTGACGATGCACGATTTATGCCGCGAGAAGGAAGCTAGGAACCTCAAGGTAGAAGCCAACTTCGCAGCCCTGTGAAGATAGCTTGGTGTTGCGAAATAATTTCGCAGCCCTCTTGAGTGTCTGCGAAATCTCGCAGACACCATTTTTCTCCTGCGAAATGGTTCCTGAAGCCTCCCGATATTTGCTACCGACATTGGGAGATATTTTCCATTAGATTTTTGTTGTCTAAATCCCAAAATACTCCTTGTAAACCACCAATTACATGATTCCTTAGTTTTTAAGTTAGTAAAAAGACTAAATATCTATGTAATAATTAGTTTTATATTATGTTCATATATATACCTCTCGAGAGCCTGTTCTCAGAGAGGAGTTCCTTCTGGAAAAGTTTGGGTAAGCAAGTAAAGTCTCTTTTCTTTCTACTGCCTTACCTTCTCACTTTGTATTTTTTACTTATTACTAAGTTATGAACTCTCTGAGGAGTTTTCCCCAGAGAATGAGTAACTAAACCTCTAATTCCTTGGAGCTAAGGTTTTCGGGGGAGGTTCCAAGTGCAAGAATGCAAAGCTTTGTGGTTTTAGCTAGTAATGAAGAGGAAGTGAAATCCTTCAATGATTTCTATGTTTTTAGTTAACTTAAAACACCTTGGAGTCACCTGGGCCAACACTTGGTAAGGCAAGTGATTTCCAACCATGGAAATGCACTAGTTTACCACTTGCGAGCCTCTGGGAGGTGACTTCAAGGTAGGATTTTCTAGAATAGCCAACACTTGGTAAGCTTTTGGACTCCTAGGAGACATCCATTAGTTATCTCTTGCGAGCTTTTGACGGGTAATCCAAGGTTAAAGATCACCTTGAATGGTTAAGGCTTAGTGAGAGGCTTAAACCATTGCAAGTTGCATCAGTGAGAGAATTAAAGTGAAATCTAATTGAAGGAGTCTCTGTACATCACCGGTTAGAGAATTGACTATATGTTGAATCTCTAATGCGAGGAAATGAACCATCTAACCAAAGCCGTGTCTTTTGCATGAGGAACCACCCCAGTGAACCTAAATCTCCAAGGAATGCTTTTCTTCCTAAATTATTCCAAACTTCTGTTATGTTAGTTAGTTTAAGTCTAAACCTTTACCAATCAAAGTTTGTGTTTTACTTCTTAAGCTAACCTTGAAATGAAACAAGGCCAATTCACTTGGAATTGGTATCATTGATTGTTTGTTAATCATTCCCAGTGAACGATCCTAGAGCCACTATACTATAGTAGCTTTGTCTTTGCTACCCTAGTATATGGTGTTATAGGTTATAAATTTTGTTGATTACTCCCTCAATCAAGGAGCACCAGCTGGACACAAATCAGCTGAGACACCAATTGGGCATGAATCAAATGGCGCCGTTGCTGGGGATCGAACCCCGAATCAGATGGTGCCATTGCCACTTCCGTTGCTAAGGACGAATCAAATGGCGCTGTTGCTGGGGAATGAGTGTCAAGTTTATATTGATACCATTTTTGAGCACTTGTGATTTTCATCACAAGTTGGTAAAGTTTCTTTCACTTTACTAATTTTCATTCTTTCTTTGTTTATTTATAATCTAAGTTTATCATTTAAAATTTAGCCTAGTTTAGTTTTATTGTTGTAGCCCTGTTTCTTTTGTTGTCCTTTATTTTTATTCAAGTTGTAGCTGGATACTAGTTGTGTATGCCAAAGTGGATACGAGACAGTGGAGGAAGGCTTGTTAAGTGTGATACACCTCAGAGGGGAGAATTTGAAGTAATCTTGAATATCATGGAAGCTACACCTGAAGATCAGCATAGTCACCAAGGTCGTCAAGATAATCTCAATGAATTCAGATCAATGAGGGACCGCATGCATCCACCTCGTATGAGTGCACCATCATGTATAGTGCCCCCTACAGAGCAGCTAGTGATCAGACCGTATCTTGTTCCACTTCTACCAACTTTCCATGGGATGGAAAGTGAGAATCCGTATGCACACATCAAGGAATTTGAAGATGTTTGTAATACATTCCAAGAGGGAAGAGCTTCAATTGATTTGATGAGGCTTAAGTTATTTCCTTTTGCTTTAAAGGATAAGGCCAAAATTTGGCTTAATTCTTTAAGGCCAAGGAGTATCCGCTCTTGGACTGATTTACAAGCTGAATTCCTCAAGAAATTTTTTCCCACTCATAGAACAAATGGCTTGAAAAGGCAAATTTCAAACTTCTCAGCTAAAGAGAATGAGAAATTCTATGAGTGTTGGGAAAGATACATGGAAGCTATAAATGCTTGTCCTCACCATGGCTTTGATACTTGGCTATTGGTGAGCTATTTTTATGATGGTATGTCATCCTCAATGAAGCAACTCCTCGAGACAATGTGTGGAGGAGATTTCATGAGCAAAAATCCAGAGGAAGCTATGGATTTCTTGAGCTATGTAGCTGATGTTTCAAGGGGATGGGATGAACCAACTAAAGGAGAAGTGGGAAAAATGAAGTCTCAGTTGAATGCTTACAATGCAAAGGCTGGGATGTATACCTTGAAAGAAGATGATGATACGAAAGCAAAGTTGGCAGCTATGACAAGAAGATTGGAGGAGCTGGAGTTGAAAAGAATACATGAAGTGCAAGCTGTTGCTGAAGCACCAGTGCAAGTGAAGCTGTGTCCCAATTGTCAATCATATGAACATTTGGTGGAGGAATGCCCTGCAATTCCAACTGAAAGGGAAATGTTTAGAGATCAAGCAAATGTTGTTGGACAATTTAGGCCTAATAACAATGCGCCATATGGAAATACCTACAACTCAAGTTGGAGGAATCATCCAAATTTTTCATGGAAGGCCAGAGCAACTCAATACCAACAGCCGGATCCACCATCTCAGCAATCTTCAAGTATTGAACAAGCAATGGCTAATCTCAGCAAAGTAATGGGAGATTTTATTGAAAAGCAAGAAGCCACTAATGCTCGAGTCGATCAAAGAATTGATAGAGTGGAGAGTATGTTGAATAAAAGGATGGATGGAATGCAAAATGATATGAACCAAAAGTTTGATAACATCCAATATTCAATTTCAAGGCTTACAAATTTGAATACACTGCAAGAAAAGGGAAGATTTCCTTCTCAACCTCACCAAAATCCCAAAGGTGTCCATGAAGTGGAAAGCCAAGAGGGAGAATCATCACAGGTGAAAGATGTGAAAGCCTTGATCACTCTAAGGAGTGGTAAAAAAATTGAGCAGCCAACACCCAAGCCACATGTTGAGAAAGAAGAAGAGATAAAGAAAGGGAAGGAAATGGAAGATAAAGAGAGTGAGATCAGTGAAGAAAAGAAGAACTCTGATGCAACAATGAATGCAATTCCAGAGAAGGAGCTTCTGAAGGAAGAAATGCTGAAGAAATCAACTTCTCCACCTTTTCCTCAAGCATTACATGGGAAAAAGGGGGTTAGAAATGCAGCTGAAATCCTTGAAGTCTTGAGACAAGTGAAAGTTAATATTCCACTACTAGATATGATCAAACAAGTTCCAACGTATGCAAAATTCCTAAAGGACTTGTGTACTATCAAAAGAGGGTTGACTGTAAACAAGAAAGCCTTCTTGACTGAGGAAGTAAGTGCAATCTTACAGTGTAAGTCTCCTTTGAAGTACAAAGACTCTGGAAGTCCTACCATTTCAGTCATGATTGGAGGAAAGGTAGTGGAGAAAGCCTTGTTAGATTTGGGAGCAAGTGTGAATTTGCTTCCATATTCTGTCTACAAGCAATTGGGACTTGGAGAGTTGAAGCCAACAGCAATCACTCTATCTCTGGCAGATAGATCAGTGAAAATTCCAAGAGGGGTAATTGAGGATGTATTGGTTCAAGTGGATAATTTCTACTATCCAGTAGATTTTATTGTTCTTGATACAGATCCTACTGTAAAGGAAGCTAATTTAGTTCCTATCATCCTTGGAAGGCCATTTCTTGCAACTTCAAATGCAATCATCAACTGCAGGAATGGGCTTATGCAACTCACTTTTGGTAACATGACACTGGATCTCAATATTTTCTACATGTCTAAAAAGCAAATCACTCCGGAGGAAGAAGAAGGTCCAGAAGAGCTATGTATAATTGATTCTTTGGTAGAGGAGCACTGCAATCAACATATGCAAGAAAAGTTGAATGAAAGTCTTGAGGATATTGAGGAAGGTTTTTCTGAATCTCCTATTGGGCTTGCTACTCTACAAAGTTGGAGAAAGATAGAAGGAATTCTACCTTTGTTCAATAAGGAAGAGGAGGCAGCTGCTGAAAAAGAAATTCCAAAACTCAATCTGAAGCTTTTACCTGTGGAGCTGAAATATACATATCTTGAAGCAAATAATCAATGTCCTGTTGTGATATCTTCATCTCTGACTAGTCATCAAGAGAATTGTTTAATGGAAGTTCTCAAGAGGTGTAAGAAGGCAATAGGATGACAAATATCTGATTTGAAAGGCATTAGTCCTTTAGTTTGTACTCATCATATATATATGGAGGAGGAAGCAAAGTCAATTCATCAATTTCAAAGAAGGTTGAATCCT
The DNA here is from genome assembly GCF_030704535.1 of Vitis vinifera. Lineage (NCBI taxonomy): Eukaryota > Viridiplantae > Streptophyta > Magnoliopsida > Vitales > Vitaceae > Vitis > Vitis vinifera. The sequence goes on along the minus strand of NC_081823.1, from coordinate 11,785,165 downwards.
CATCTACAAGAGGTGGTACGAGCTGAGGTGTTGAAGCTACTTCAAGCAGGAATCATTTACCCTATATCTGATAGCCCTTGGGTGAGTCCTACTCAAGTAGTACCAAAGAAGTCAGGGATCACAGTGGTTCAGAATGAAAAAGGGGAAGAAATTACTACACGCCTCACTTCAGGTTGGAGGGTGTGTATTGATTATAGAAAGCTGAATGCTGTCACTAGGAAAGATCATTTTTCATTGCCATTTATTGATCAAGTGCTGGAGAGAGTCTCTGGACATCCATTCTATTGTTTCTTGGATGGGTATTCAGGGTATTTTCAGATTGAAATTGATTTGGCAGATCAAGAAAAGACCACTTTTACATGTCCATTTGGAACATATGCTTATAGAAGAATGCCTTTTGGTTTATGCAATGCACCTGCTACATTTCAAAGATGTATGTTGAGTATTTTCAGTGATATGGTGGAGCGAATTATGGAGGTTTTCATGGATGACATCACCGTATATGGATGTACATTTGAGGAATGCTTGGTTAATTTGGAAGCAGTTCTTCATAGATGCATTGAAAAAGACCTGGTGCTTAATTGGGAAAAATGCCATTTTATGGTACGTCAAGGAATTGTCCTTGGCCATATCATCTCTGAAAAAGGCATTGAAGTTGATAAAGCAAAGGTGGAGCTTATTGTCAAATTACCATCTCCAACAACTGTAAAAGGAGTAAGACAGTTCCTTGGCCATGCAGGGTTCTATAGGAGGTTTATAAAAGGTTTTTCAAGTCTTTCAAAACCTCTTTGTGAGCTGTTAGCTAAGGATGCTAAGTTTATATGGGATGAAAGGTGTCAGAATAGCTTTGATCAACTGAAGAAATTTTTAACAACAACTCCAATAGTGAGAGCCCCTAACTGGCAATTACCTTTTGAACTGATGTGTGATGCCAGTGACTTTGCTATAGGAGCTGTGCTTGGCCAAAGAGAATATGGGAAGCCCTATGTGATTTACTATGCAAGTAAAACACTAAATGAAGCTCAGAGGAACTACACAACTACAGAGAAAGAATTGTTAGCTGTGGTATTTGCTTTGGACAAATTTCGTGCTTATTTAGTGGGGTCTTTCATCATTGTCTTCACTGACCATTCAGCCTTGAAGTATTTATTGACAAAGCAAGATGCAAAAGCAAGGTTGATTAGATGGATTCTTTTGTTACAAGAATTCGATCTTCAAATCAAAGATAAGAAAGGAGTGGAGAATGTGGTAGCTGACCACTTCTCAAGGTTAGTTATAGCACATAACTCCCATCCCTTGCCTATCAATGATGATTTTCCTGAAGAATCACTCATGTTCCTAGTGAAAACTCCTTGGTATGCTCATATTGCTAATTATTTAGTAACTGGTGAAATTCCAAGTGAGTGGAATGCACAGGACAGGAAGCACTTCTTTGCCAAAATTCATTCTTATTATTGGGAAGAGCCCTTTCTCTTTAAGTATTGTGCATATCAGATTATTAGGAAGTGTGTCCCTGAAGATGAGTAGCAAGGGATTCTATCTCATTGTCATGAGAATGCATGTGGAGGCCACTTTGCTTCTCAGAAAACAACCATGAAGGTATTGCAATCAGGGTTTACTTGGTCATCTCTTTTCAAAGATGCCCACATCATGTGTAGGAATTGTGATAGATGCCAAAGGCTTGGAAAGCTAACAAAAAGAAATCAAATGCCTATGAACCCCATTCTGATAGTTGAGTTATTTGATGTATGGGGCATTGACTTCATAGGACCTTTCCCAATGTCTTTTGGTAATTCTTACATTTTGGTGGGGATGGATTATGTTTCTAAATGGGTTGAGGCAATCCCCTGTAAACAAAATGATCACAGGGTGGTTCTCAAGTTTCTTAAAGAGAACATTTTCTCAAGATTTGGGGTGCCCAAGGCCATAATCAGTGATGGAGGTGCTCATTTTTGCAACAAACCTTTTGAAGCTCTATTATCCAAGTATGGAGTGAAGCATAAGGTGGCTACAACTTATCATCCTCAGACTTCCGGGCAAGTTGAGCTAGCTAACAGGGAAATAAAGAACATCTTCATGATTCATTGTGGGCATATAGAACAGCTTATAAGACTATTCTTGGGATGTCTCCCTATCGTCTTGTCTATAGTAAAGCATGCCATCTCCCTGTGGAAGTTGAATACAAAGCTTGGTGGGCAGTTAAGAAGCTGAACATGGACTTGATCAAGGCAGGAGAAAAGAGATTTCTAGACCTTAATGAGATGGAGGAATTAAGAAATAATGCTTATATCAATTCCAAAGTTGCAAAACAGAGGATGAAGAAGTGGCATGATCAACTCATCTCCAACAAGGAATTTCAGGAAGGACAAAGAGTTTAGATGTATGACACAAGACTCCATATCTTTCTTGGGAAACTCAAGTCAAGGTGGATAGGCCCGTTCATTATTCACCGAGTATATTCCAATGGAGTGGTGGAATTATTGAATTCCAATGGCAAGGATAGCTTTAAAGTCAATGGATATCGTCTCAAGCCATTCTTGGAGCCATTCAAACCAGAAAAGGAGGAGATCAACCTCCTTGAACCTCAAAAAGCTTAAGTGAAAAAGGGTTTGCTGGACGTGGTTTTACCACAGTCCAAAATTTTTGTAAATTTTGTAAATTTTCAAGTTGTTTCCATACTTTTGATCTTAGTTTTTGATCTTAAATGATGTTTTTAGGTGTGTTTTAATTGTTTTGAATGATCCCAGGTGGAAGAAATTTCAAGGAAATTGAAAGAAAAAAAATTGGGTCGAAATCGGAGCCAAAACAGAGCAAAAACAGGGGAAAAACAGAGCTCTACGAAATTTCGCAGAGTGAAGGAAACTTCTGCGAAATGAGCATTTTGTTGCCAAACCATTCCGCAACACTGTAGAAGTCTCTGCGAGGGTATTTCGCAGCTGCGAAAGCAAATTTGGCACACGAGTGCCACTTCGCAGTACAGTAGCATCCATTTGGCAGCTGCGAAACGCATTGCGAAGTGGAAAAGCGTGATTTCGCACCAAAAGTCCCATTCCGCAGGGTATTTCGCAATTGCGAAAGTGGTTTTGGCACACAAGTGCCACTTTGCAGCACAAGAACTCTCATTTTGCAGCTGCGAAACTCACTGCGAAGTTGCTGCGAAAATGGCATTTTGCTACGAAATTGGGGTTTTGTTACGAAACTTAAACTGACCCTTAGGCTTCCGTTTTTCCTATTTATACCGGTCATTTAAGCTGCGAAAAGGGTTTCAAAAATCAGAGCGCCATTTTCGTAGACCTTTCATCTTCTTCCTTGAGCCACGCCGTCCGAGCCTCCTGTCATCTCCTCCGATCAGCAATGCCGGCCAAAGTTTGGTATCCCGAAATGGCACGAACACGAGGGGCTAAGTCTTCATCTCCTTCGAACCGCAAGAAGAGTCTGTGAAAGGAGCCAAGTCCAGGTTCTGCTCCAGAGCCTTCGCCGTCAAGGCCAAATCCTCCTCCGGTGAAGCCCGCGCCACCAAAGCCGCTGACAAGACGATACCTTACCAGGTCAGGAGGTCGGCCATTGCAGAAGAAACCCAGGGTGGAGAGCTCAGAACCCATCGATTTGACTGAGCAATCTCCAGAGCCTTCACCAATTCCATCACCGGTTCAAACTCCAGTGCCGTCTCCAGTTCCCTTGCCGAGTCCCCTACCAGTTCCATCGCCGGTACCATCTCCGGCGCCGCAAGAAAAATCTCAGGAGCCTCAAGCGCCACTTCCCGAGCCCCAAATTCAAGCTGAAACAGCTCTGGAAGAAGTAATCCAAAGGCCAATGCTACCTCAGCCCCCAATTGAGGGAAACTTGGATTGTAGAACACGGGCATTTCACTCCGAGCTTTGCTTCGACTTACTGGCATTCAGAGTGAGGCCAGAGCTTGCCCAATCATTCCAGCTGCTGAGGAGGTATCACATGGAGCAACTGCTAGCTCCAAGAGACTTTTTCTATCCCCGGATAGCCACGAATTTCTACCAATCCATGACAACCAAAGAGGTCAGAAATCCAACCTTGATTCATTTCACAATCGATGGGAGACATGGCATATTGGGAGCACGACATATTGCTGAAGCCTTGCAAATTCCCTTTGAGCCAACCCAATTCGATAATTTTAGAGCTTGGGCAAATCCTACTGAGCTAGAGGTGGTTCACACCCTTTCCAGATGAGCTGCAAATCGATCACATCTGCTGAGGGGGGAGCTTCCTCCAGTTATGTTTTTGATTGATGCCTTTTTGCGTCATAATATATACCCATTGCAACATTGGACCCAAAGAAGGGGAGTCCTCCTAGAAGCTCTTTACAAGATGTCAGAAGGATTTTTCATTGGGCCTCATCATCTGATCATGGCAGCCCTTCTCTATTTTGAAGAGAAGGTTCACAAAAAGAAGCTTCAGAGAGCAGATTGCATTCCCCTCCTCTTCCCAAGGCTGCTATGCCAAATTTTGGAGCATCTGGGATACCCCTCTGAGCCTCAGCTGGAGAGAAAGCGAATTTGCCGTGAGCTATTCACTCTTGATAAATGGAATAATATGACGACCTACAAAGTTGATCAGCTTGGGCAGCCTCAACCAGCTGCAAGGAGAGCCTCCCCAAGACATATACTTGAAGGTATAACAGTTGCTGCTCCTGCCATTCCTAGAGCTCCACCAGCTGCACCTGCTTCATCTCAGCCATCCACATCAGCTGAGCCGAGGATGGCCATTCCTATATCTGAATATCGAGAGTTGTGCCGTGCATTGGAGACACTTACAGCTTCTCAAAGCAATCTTGCTCAAGAGATGGCAGCCATCAGAGCATGCCAAGAGCAGATGTTAGCCACTTAGGCTCAACAAGCTGCCATCTTAAGGCAGCTCCAAGTCCATTTCGATCTGCCACAAGCTGTAGAGCCCTCCACTGATACTCCAACAGAGCCACACCCTCATCCTTCAGAGTCTCATCCTCCTGAGCCCTAAGCCCCAGCTGATGCACCTACTGAAGAGGTAGATCCTTCTGCCTAATCCCAGCACCACCCCACTCATTAGACTATATTAGATATCTAATATTTTTATGTATTTCGTTTTTTTTAGTTGAAAAGAAATCCCAGTATTTTGGTACTATATTTGGGATTCCTTGTGTTACTTGTCTTTTGCATTGTAATCAAATGAATTTAAAGTAATACAAGTTGAATATTTCTTGTTAAAAGTTAGCATTAAGTTATTCTTATTTCCTTTTCTCACATATTCTATTCTTTTTGAAACATGTGGTTTTCCCCAATCAATATTCGAATTTGATTTCAGCAAGGAGGTACCACTTCCTCCCTTTTATTACAGTCACTCAAATCACATTGAGGACAATGCTCAGTTCGGTTGGGGGGTATGAGAAAGGAAGTATTCTAAATCTTTTTGGTATTGCAATTATATTGGTTAATTAGTTGTAGTTTTTACTTTTTACTCTTGTTACTCTATTCTCCATGAATTTTGAGGAAAAATTTTCAAATTAAACCAAGAGAAATTGAACTGTTGTTTTTCACTTGACTTAGAGTATGGATTATGCTTACTAAAGTGGTTCAATTGTTGAAGCTTCTATTGAAATTGAAGTTAGTTCTTCCACTTTAAGCTATCCACACACTGTGCACATTAGTTTCCGATTATAAGATGAAAAGCTATTTCCCTCTTGACTTAGGACAATTTTGGGACTTGGTATATTTGACCTCATTTGATAAAAATTGAAACACCCTGCAAAAGGCCAATGAGCCTTTGAAATAAAGAAAGTTGTTTGCTTGCCTTGAAACCCGAGCAAGGTCTGAGGGGCATATGGTGAAAGCCTTTAAAGCCTGGTGCCCTAAGCCTTAATTGGTTGGGAGACACCGACCTCAATGCTCGTTATAAGGGTGAATAGGTAGAGTTAGCATATGGTAGATGCTTGGGTATTAGAAATTCATTCTTAAAAGTCCGGGGAAAAATCCGAGGAGTTAGTGGTTGAAAGATCCTTAAAACTTGGTGCCCTAAACCTTAATTGGTTGGGAGTCATCGATGGACCCCCATTACATGGACAAGTCAGAAAGAGTACCCCATAAAGCTACCTTGAAAAAAAAATAATAATAAAAATAAAAATAGATGATGAAAGTGTGTTCTTTTCTTATTGATTTTGGTCAGTTTGCTAAAGTGTTGAAAAGAGATAGGTTGGGGGGAGAGACTAGTTTAGCATATTATTATCGGAACCTAAGGAACCAATACACATAGATTTTTGTGGAAGATTAAAGTTTGATTCTTAGAAAGTGGAAATGATTTTAAAACTTCAGTTTGCATAACGCACTCCCTTGATTGACAGTGTTTAGCATAGGTGTTATGACTCTTGTTGAGATTTGGGTTTGTATTTCTTTAATGATTCATGTGAGAATTAGATCATCATGCCACTTGAGAATTATTTCCTTTCAGCATGATGTTGTAAATTTTAGATTAGTTTGCTATTTATTTTTATTTTTCTCTCCTATATTGCTAAGGGACTAGCAATATGTCGGTTGGGGGGAGTGGTTACTACTCAAAAAGTGCTATTTGATAGCCTATAATTAATCCTTTTAAACACTTTTGAGTAGTAGTTTAAGCCTTTTAACTCAATTGGCATGTTAAGGATCCTTTAAAGCAATTTTAATCACTTTGTGTAAGTTTTGGTGTTTTTGTTAGTATTTTGATCACCAAAGCAAGTCAAGTCTGAGGAGAGCTATGAGGAATCTTGGGCAAAGTTGAGAAGTCATTTGCCAAGAGTAAATCCGGATTGCAAGGAGAAAAAGTAAAGAGAATCTGCCATAAAGCATATTCTTGATGACAGTCGTAGCAGCCACTTTTGGAGCACTTTCTGAAGTCCAAATGATGCATGCTATATACCATTTCAAAGCTCAGGAAGTCAACAATCCAATGCTTCAAACGGTGTGCAATTCGGAGTTGAAACGAAAAAGTTGCAGCCATTACAAGCCAATCACTTCGAGCTGAAGGAAGCATTTTGCAAAGTGTTGCGAAATCACCCTTTTGTTGCGAAGTGATTTCGCAGCATTTTTGTACAGTAAGGTGTTTGTCCTTCTGACGATGCACGATTTATGCCGCGAGAAGGAAGCTAGGAACCTCAAGGTAGAAGCCAACTTCGCAGCCCTGTGAAGATAGCTTGGTGTTGCGAAATAATTTCGCAGCCCTCTTGAGTGTCTGCGAAATCTCGCAGACACCATTTTTCTCCTGCGAAATGGTTCCTGAAGCCTCCCGATATTTGCTACCGACATTGGGAGATATTTTCCATTAGATTTTTGTTGTCTAAATCCCAAAATACTCCTTGTAAACCACCAATTACATGATTCCTTAGTTTTTAAGTTAGTAAAAAGACTAAATATCTATGTAATAATTAGTTTTATATTATGTTCATATATATACCTCTCGAGAGCCTGTTCTCAGAGAGGAGTTCCTTCTGAAAAAGTTTGGGTAAGCAAGTAAAGTCTCTTTTCTTTCTACTGCCTTACCTTCTCACTTTGTATTTTTTACTTATTACTAAGTTATGAACTCTCTGAGGAGTTTTCCCCAGAGAATGAGTAACTAAACCTCTAATTCCTTGGAGCTAAGGTTGCCGGGGGAGGTTCCAAGTGCAAGAATGCAAAGCTTTGTGGTTTTAGCTAGTAATGAAGAGGAAGTGAAATCCTTCAATGATTTCTATGTTTTTAGTTAACTTAAAACACCTTGGAGTCACCTGGGCCAACACTTGGTAAGGCAAGTGATTTCCAACCATGGAAATGCACTAGTTTACCCCTTGCGAGCCTCTGGGAGGTGACTTCAAGGTAGGATTTTCTAGAATAGCCAACACTTGGTAAGCTTTTGGACTCCTAGGAGACATCCATTAGTTATCTCTTGCGAGCTTTTGACGGGTAATCCAAGGTTAAAGATCACCTTGAATGGTTAAGGCTTAGTGAGAGGCTTAAACCATTGCAAGTTGCATCAGTGAGAGAATTAAAGTGAAATCTAATTGAAGGAGTCTCTGTACATCACCGGTTAGAGAATTGACTATATGTTGAATCTCTAATGCGAGGAAATGAACCATCTAACCAAAGCCGTGTCTTTTGCATGAGGAACCACCCTAGTGAACCTAAATCTCTAAGGAATGCTTTTCTTCCTAAATTATTCCAAACTTCTGTTATGTTAGTTAGTTTAAGTCTAAACCTTTACCAATCAAAGTTTGTGTGTTACTTCTTAAGCTAACCTTGAAATGAAACAAGGCCAATTCACTTGGAATTGGTATCATTGATTGCTTGTTAATCATTCCCAGTGAACGATCCTAAAGCCACTATACTATAGTAGCTTTGTCTTTGCTACCCTAGTATATGGTGTTATAGGTTATAAATTTTGTTGATTACTCCCTCAATCAGGAGCACTAGCTGGATGCAAATCAGCTGAGACACCAATTGGGCATGAATCAATTGGCACAATGGATGAGGAAAGTAGGCTTTGATTGTAGGAGACCTTTGGTATGACTAATAAGTTGACCTCGATGATGATAACTGATAGTGTTAACATCTCCAAGCCTCCCTAATGATCCTACAAGCTTCTTTCCTTTAATGTCTAAGGAAGGAATAGTGTTTGTCTATAACACTCTAGCAATACCCTCCTGAACACTAAAAATGAATTGAACCAAATTTAAGAAGTCTTGAAATGGAATACCTACAAGACATCTGGCAAACCTCGGCTGAAGGTTCCAAAGAAGCACATCAATCTAATCTTACTCCTTAAGTCAATCTATCATACCAACCACCTTAGCCCTCCAATGACTAATAAATGAAGAAACAGATTCATTTAGCTTCTACTTAGTAGCCTCTAACTCTCTCCTAGAAACATCAATATTAGCACTAAAGACAACAACTTTTGCTTTTGTCATAGGGATGTTTAAGTAACACTCTCGACATCTTGCTTAGTAAAAAAAATAAAAAAATCAATATTGACACTAAAGGCAAACTGTGTCAAAAACTTATAGGCCACATCCTCCTAAGTGCAGAGTCTCGAAGGCTTAATTAATGCCAACCACCTATATGCTGCTCAACTAAGTGACATGGGGAAGAGAGCAACCAACTACATATCATCTAATTTGTGTGCTCTCATGACTATACTATAGAGCCTCAAATGAATCTTTGACCAACCCACTCCATTCTATCACTCAATGTTTGACATACGGAATTTGGCGAGTAAGCTTGATTGGAGCCAAAATATGTGCTCTAATGGCACATATTCTATATGATTTATACACCAAAGGACATTCAAATCACCCAACTTGACCTAAATCAATACTAAGGCCCTAGCCATGAGTTTAATTTGTACTTTGGAGACTTATCTTAGGTTCAAGGGAAGAAAAGGGTGCAAGTTGAATCATTTTAAATTTTAAAAGACTAAGAAAGGGTTAAATGAGAAAATAAGTGAGTCAAGACTCATGGACCATGAGGAAAGGCAAGACAAGAATATCATGAGTTTGGAAGATGATAAATGACTTGTGGACCCGCATATTTCATGTGTGTCCCCACTCGATCGGTGAGACTCGCTTTTTATTTGTGAAAAAATAATTTTTGGAAAAAGTTGGAGTCGCCACTTATTTTATTTTTATTTTAAAGGGAAAATAAAACAAGAAAGAAAAACCCTAAAATGTGACTCCATAATTTTTGGAAAAAGCATGTCTTTGAAAAACCCAAGTCTAAGTCCGGGGATCAGGTTTACTATTGGGAAGGTACCTTTAAAAGGTAGCACCCCTCTAAGCCCTCTGAAGGTCTCTACTGACAAAGTTAAGGGAAGTGTGGCCATTAATAAGTTAATTATGGATACCTAAGTAGGCTAGGTGATTTCAAATATTGCATGCCTAATAAGAAAACCAACCATAAGAGAGGGTCGAAGTGCAAACCTGAACGGCTTCTCAAGCGCTATCATAAAACATAGGAGATTAGTTTGGAAATATGACGCATTACATGTATTTTATCAAAGATGATCAAACAAGCATCAACACAATCAAATGTGGCATCAAACATGGTCATGGCTCATGATAACGTACACATTCATAGAATTTCAGAGTTGTAGGGTGGGAAGAGCGTACCTGATTTAGCGAGCATCCACACGTCTATGGGAAACAAGGATATCTCAACAATAAATATAAAGCGAATTCAAGTATTTCATCGAGAAGAATAAAAAATCAATCAGATATCAAGCAAACAATATTGAAGATAATATCATGAATGTCGGGCCCCCACCAAAGCCCTAATTAATTTCGCATGAGTTGATTCCATAAATTCCATGATTTGGAATTATGAAGTTTTATTCATGCTTGAGAAAATCGAGAAAACCATGAAAAATAAAAGAAAATAGTGAAAATGCATGCCCGAAGGAAAGTGGCAGCAAAAGATTATTGAAATCTAAATTTTATGCCTAGAAATCCCTAAGGATGGAATTTGAAGAAAATTGAAGTTGTTTTAATGAAAAAAAAAAGATTTTGAAATCCAAATTTAAAATGTATAAGATCACAAAAAGAAGAAAAAGAAACATTGGGAGTATGATGTGTGGCAAGGTGGCCGAGAGGGAGTGGAGCCTCAAAATTCGGGATAGAAGGACCCAATTCGTCGGCAGGATATTCAGTGGTCAAAAGCATTTCCATGTATAAGGTAACTTGGTTCGTGAGCTCAAATGGATTCTCCCCAACATTGATCAAACACGGAACATAAAATTCAAAATCCCCAATTTCTTTGTATTGACAGATTTCCTGCATTCTGTGTTAATTTCCCACCACCAAGATTTGATTCAATGGTTCTACTAGAATATGTACCCTTGTCGTTGCCATCACCAAGCAGACTCCTCATTGTTATTTTTCATCCATGATCTGACCGAATCTGTAAATGAATGATTTCCTTCACTTTGCGAAATTCCTTCACGCTGTCGCTGCTCTGTTCCTGCTGCATCCATGAGTCCTTGTTGGATGTTTCTATTCCGACTATTCTTTCCAATCTCTATAGCCAATGGTGCAATCCACTGGTCGTCAGATATTCCGTTTGAAGCTGGGGATTTTTCTTGTTCAAACCATCAGACTTGAAAACTGGATCACTTAAAAATGCTAGCTAGGTGCCGAGCCATTCCTCCATCTATCATGTTTTTTTTTTTTTTGCCTTTTTTATATAGCAATAAAAAAATGCTCTTCGAGGGATTACACTCCAGGTTCGAAAATGAAGATAATGTTTTAACGAGTTTAGTGATTACTCGCATGTGCCTTTCAGTAGAACAGCTGCATAGAACGGAATTTGAAGAAGTTTATCTGCAACATCTACCTCTGTCAATAGCACACCCTTAAGGATTTCTTCTTCCAGCCAGGACTAAAACTGTGCAAGAGCAGCTGCATCCCTTAGATGAGAATTGCGCATCCCTTCTAATTCAGCCTGATTTTTCACAGCCTTCGCCAGCAAAATAGGTGAAATCTTATAAACTCCAGTGGGCACCCCAGATTGACTATTGGCGACTCCATAGGCCTCAGACTTATTTTTCCTCTTATTATCAAGGCTCCCAGAATACTGGTCACAAGCAGCCTCGTAGGTGTTGACAATAGTAGCATTAACAGAAGACGTATCCAACCAGAGGTGTGCCCCTTTTGCTGCCAAATTCTTTATTTCAGCTAGAATGGATTCATATGGTCTCAACTCTATGCCTGCATTCTTCAAGTGATCCATCACTTCTGGGCTAACTTTAGAATCATCAATAAATAATTTTGCCCCATCAATCTCCACAATTAAGTATGCATACATAACAGGTGAGTTTGGAACATCATTTCCTCTCAAGTTTAACAGCCAAGAAACTTCATCAAGCATAGAAACAACAATAGCAGAACAACCAGCATCAATGAGTTCAGACCTCAAGGAAGACAATTTTGATGAGACATCTAAACCAGCATACGTCAGCTCATGCACTCTAATTGGTTTTCTTAGAGGCTCCGACCTTGATTCTTTCCATATTTCATCCACAAGATTTAAATCATATAGGTAAACCAATTCATGATTCTTCTTAGCAATGGCCTCTTTCAATTCCTCTGCAGCATCAGAAGAAAAAAGAAAAGGATCAATGCCAATTCTACAACCAGGATCCAAGACATCATTAAGCCATTCACTGGTTGTAGGAACTCCATAGTTACCAGCCCGCATAAGAATCCAATTAGAGCTTAACTGCTTCTCTGCCTGGAGAAAATAACGCCCATCTGTCCAAAGAGCTGCTTTATCCTTTGTGACAACAGCAATACCAGCACTGCCAGTAAACCCTGATATGTAGGCCCTCCTCATATAACGTTCAGCAATGAACTCACTCTAGAAGCCAAAATAGAAGTGCTTCAGAATTAAATATCCAGTTGACTCACCGACGACAAGTACTATGTGGTAAATGGAACCAAAGAACATGAATCCAGATAAACCTCCAAGTGGAACTGGAGGCTTAATTTGTTCCCTGGTGGGCGTCCTGGGAAGGGATAATATACGCATCAATTCCAATTCCGGGCTTCGAGAACAGCTCACACAGAGAACGAAGCTTCTCATCCTGCTCGGAATCGGCAGATTTCTTCCGAAACTGAGAAGAGGGTTTTGCGGTAATGGAAGCGCAGTTTCGAACAAGGAAAATAGGGCGGTTCTAGGATTTTGGGCAGAAACTGTGGGGACTCTTGAATTTGTAGAAAATGGGAAGCGAGTGAGAGAGGAAATGGAGACAACGGGGATGCATCTGAGAAGAACGAGGAGAGAAAACCGTTGAGAGGGTGAGAGGAGACATCAGTGATGATGCTGTTCATTGCTGGAAAGCTGGTCTTTTCAGTAGAGGCTATCATACTGTGGGCCACTGCCCGAATTCTTTTCAGCAAAAGCAGTTGCTTTCAAGACAGAAGTTGTTGCCAAAATCATCAAGATCCCCTCTGGGCTTCATGCATTTATTGCTAAGAAATTCGACTCTTCTGGCACAGTCAAGTGTCACATGTGCTTCAGCTGTAGTTCGAAGGCCAGTTTTCTTCTTAATATCCGAAGTCACCCATTCTGTAGTAAACCCTTCTCCATGAAATTTCTTTCTCTGACCGAAGAACACAGATATTAACAAAACATCATTGAGATCAAACAGAAAACATCATTTGCAGAGCACGTAAAACTTCAAGCTCTTCCCTTCTACACTTAGAGCCATTAGAAGAGAAATCAGAAGCAAAAAAAAGTGTACAGAGTTCCATACGCTCTGAAGTTAGAAGAGAACTAAGTTCAGGGAAATAGACAACCTGTTTAGTAACAAGCTTTCAAGCAATAATCTGCCCTAATGACTGATCAAGTGTAGAGAAGTAATTACATTAAGCCGCGCATTCTATGAAACAACGTTTCTTTCTGACATACTCTCAAACAATTGCCTCGCAATACCCATACATCCAAATTTTGAGTACACGTCAACCAAAGTCGTCTTCACAAACACATTACCTTCAAAACCACCCCGAGCCCAAAAGAATAGTGCACTGATTTCGCAATCTGGATCAAGCCTGGAAAAACTGCCTTCCGACAAGAGAATCTCCTCTGGTTTTGTATTCTCTGATTTTTGCCACTAATTTTCCTGCGCTTCCTTCCTCTTTTCACCAAAACGATCCCCACCCCTTTTTTTTCTTTCTTTTCTTTTCAATGTTGCTTTCTCCCACGCTCCCCAATATACTCTCAGTGTAAATACCCTAGAATAATCGAATTCCAAGGAGCCACATCTCTAATCCCCATATGAACTCACAAATTTACGTTATGGTAACCAAACTTAGCAAGTGCAATAAACAGCTGACATACCCTTCGGACAATCTTCTCTAGATCCCATATTGTGATAGCAGTTCCAGAATTTTGAAGCGTTTGACCTCTTTACTGAAACTCATGACTATATGCCCATGCTTTAGAGTCACCCCCATATGAAAAGCTGATGGCCGTGTGATGGGTAGGAAGAAAAGGCAAAACAGATATGGTAGAGAGTAGAGGAAACAATGGGAAAACAGACATGGGAGATTAAAAGAAAATAAAACCACATCTCCTGATTTTTCAATAGGCTCAGGTTAGTGGGAACAGGCATGGAGTTATATGCTTCCGAAGACATTAATGACATCCGAAATCAAAACAAGGCAAACAGGCAAGTAACCAATCTCAACAAAGCAAATTGTGGCCCTTTTCGTCCATACCAAAAATCAACAAAACAATTAAATTTTCAAGAATCGAACACACGGAAAAATCAAATATAGGTAAGAATTCCAAAAGCAACGGGGTGCATACCTGGATAGCTTTGGTTGCAATGGCTTGACTTATGGCTATCTTTTCTCTTCTTTCTGAAGACAATTCCCAAGTAAAAATCCTCTTTTTGCTTGTTCTTTCTTCCTCCTTCTCCCTTTCTAGACTCCAATACGTGCTTCCCGCCAAAAAAAATCTCCTCCCACAAAAAAAAAAAAGCTCTTTTTCTCCTCTCCTTTCTTCCTCTCTCACGTATCTATATATATCACCTCCCAAATCCTAAATCTGTTCCCGAAAGGAAAATCCCCTATTTTCTCTCCTTTTTTCTCCTTATCCTTTTTTAAATCTTCCAATTCAAAAGCAATCTTCCCAATTTCAAATTCCTCTCCAAAACCTTCCAAGGAGAGTCCCACCTTCCTTAAACTCCAATAGTAAGTTTCCTTGCAAAAGCATGAAATTTTAGAAGTTAAACAATTGCATGAATAGATAAATAAGTAAATAAATTAGAAAATGGTAAAAATAATAAATAAATAAATAAGTTAAGGAAAATAATATAAAGAGGAAGATAACCAATAAAAAGTGACTGATAATCATAAAACTAAAACTAAAAATAAAAATAATAATAAAAATAATAAAAATAAAATAAAATAAAATAAAAATAAACAAATTAACAAAAAATGGGCCCACGAGCCATGCAAACATGCAAGTTATATAAGTCACGCTAAAAAAAAAGTCTTAATAGACCCAGTATACCTAAACGGGCCTAAGGTGAGACTAAGTGGGCCTAAGGTGGTGCCTAATGGGCCAAGTGTATCTAAAAGCTATCCTAAAAAAAGCAAGAAAAACCTAAATCTAAATCAAAACTGCCAAGGGTCACAATAAGGGATCAAATAATCCCTCAACCAAAGTCTCCGAGGTGACTCAAAAAAAAGGTAAGTGGTATGAGTAGCTATGGGCCACCAAAGAACTATTGTGGAGCATTGAAAACGAATTTTAAAGACATGTGCTAAAGGGACAAAATTGAGGGCCTACATGACCATTATGGAGTAAGAAAGAAGGCAAGAAAACATAGGAAATGAGGCATGAAGCAAGATTCAGCTACATGGAAATTTAGAACTAAAAAATCTAATGGTAATATATACTTTAACTTTGAGAACAAATTTGGAGCACTTCTTGAAGTCCTTTTTATATATAAAATATATTGTTTCTTGGGAGGTTACGAGTCCAACGCTTCAAACAGTGTGCAAATCGGAGTTGAAATGAAGAAGTTATGGCTATTTGAAAACAACTGCACAAAGTTTAAGGGTCATTTCAAATGATTTCGAAATTTAACTTATGAATTCGAAATCCACATCGAAATGACACCAATTTCAAATTCACCCACTGCCACTTTGATGTTTCACCTCCTTTACCTCGGGAATAGCATTTAGGGCACTCCATCCGCCCTAAATGGACCCCACGTGACTAGAAATCACTATTTTATTATTTTTTTAATCATTTTTAGGTAATTATTTTTGCAATAAGGGGCCAATGAGAGTGTTTCACATGTTAGGTAATTGATGATATTATATAAACTCTCTTAGTTCTAGGTTTTAGGGATCTTGGAATTTTTTTTTTTTTTTTGGAGAGTTTGACATTGAAGGTGGAAGAAGACGAGAACTTTGGTTTGTTTTCTTTCTTTTCTTTATTAAATATATTGTTTTAGGTTCTTTTGATTCAAATTATGGATTTTTACCAAATTATGGATTGTGAATATGACATCACCCCCGTGGAGGAGATTTCATGAATAAAAACCTTGATGAAACATTTCAATTCCTTGATTATGTTGTTGAGGTATCTAGAAGTTAGGAAGAACCAATCGTCAAGGAAACATCTAGAGATAGAACAATGAATAGGGCAAGAGCTAATGGAGTGTATACCTTACCAGAGAGTTTAGATGTCCAAGTCAAGTTTGTAACCATTATGAGAAGGTTGGATGATTTGGAAGCTAAGGGAGGTTAAGAGGTACAAAGAGTCAATGAGGGAATAACTCAACCGTTCTTGATATGTAAGTCTATGGAACATGGTGTGCAATCTTGTTCCACTCTACTTGTAGTGCAAAACATGTTTTCAAAGCAAGCCAATTCCTTAAGGACATACAAGCAATATTTAAGCAATTCTTCATATTCCAACACTTATAATCCGAGTTGGAGGAATTATCCAAATCCATCATGGAGATGAGGTAACAATGGCCAATTTCAGCAGCAAGGAAATCGATTTTAGGGTAATCAAACTAATGGGTAGCAAGGTTTTCAACCACAAGGTATGCCATCCCAAAATTTTCAACAGCAACCCCAGACCTCATCATTTAACTCAAGCCTAGAAGATACGATGAGAGAGTTTATATAAAAGCAAGACAAGCGTAATGAGGATCAAAATAAGATAAATGCTCAAACATCTTAAGAACTAGAAGATATTCAAACGCCAACTTGCTGCAGGCTTACCTCAAGAGAAAAGAAAGTTCACAACTCAACCATAGAAAAATCTAAGATGAGTAAATGAAGTTCCTGAAGTGCAAAAGGAAGATTGCAATGCATTTATCACACTTAGAAATGGGAAAGAATATGAAAGGCCCAAGTTAGCAATAAGTGAAGATATTCCTGCTAGAAATGAACCAACCGCGGAGAAAAATGCTAGAAGTGAGAAAGAGTGAAAAATATCAGAAATTCATTGTGAGCAAAGATGAAAAGAGTGTTTCAATCATTTCTCTTTCCCTTCATCAATGCGCAGACACAAAGTGGGGGATAAGACTTTGGAGATTTTGGAAGTTTTGAAGCAAGTGAAGTTCAACATTCCATTCCTTGATATGATCAAGCAAGTGCTTTCTTATGTAAAGTTCCTTAATGACTTATGCACTATGAAGATAAGGATTAAATTAAGCAAGAAAGCATTCCTCACCGAGCAAGTCAATGCCATCATTGAGAATAAGGCAATGGTGAAGTACAAAGATCCAGGATGTTTTACCATCTCAGTCCAGATTAGAGACTTATTCATGGAAAGGGCTTTGTTAGATTTGGGAGCTAGTGTAAACTTGCTTCCATATTCAATCTATAAGAAATTGGGATTATTGGGAGAGCTTAAGGCTACTACCATTACACTCTCTTTAGCAGACTGTTCAATTTAAGTACTCAAAGGAGTAGTCGAAGATGTCTTGGTGCAAGTTGAAAAGTTCTACTACCCATTGGACTTTGTGGTGTTAGATACAGAACCGTTGAAAAAATGTGTGAATTCTGTTCCAATTATTCTTGGGAGACCCTTCCTTGCAACAACCAATGCTCTCATTAACTATTGGAATGGATTGATGTAATTATCTTTTGGGAACATGACAGTGGAAATGAATGTCTTCAATTTATGCAAGCAACTAATGGACCATGATGATGCGGAGGATGAGGAAGCATGCCTTATAGAGGCCTTGGTGCAAGAAAACACAGAAAAGTTCATGGAAGAAAATATAGATGATTTTTTCTCTACAATCATTAAGGAAGAACGTGTTGAAGTTGTTACAAAGTGGAAAAAAAAATACCATTCAGTCTTTGAACAGTGTTGAAAATAATGAAGAAATAAAAAATGGGAAGGTTGTGATCAACAAACCAGAGTTAAAGCCCCTACCACATGGTTTAAAGTATGTTTATTTAGAGGAAAATGAAGAAAAACCTTTGGTCATTTCAACTACATTAACTGAAGAGCAAGAAATCAAAATTTTAAAAGTGCTTAAAGAGAAGAAAAGAGTGATTGGTTGGTTTATTTTAGATTTGAAAGGGATAAATCCCATGATTTGCATGCATCATATTTATTTGGAAGAGAATGCAAAACCAATAAGGCAACCACAAAGAAGGCCAAATCCCCTAATGCAAGATGGGGCCAGAAATGAGGTATTGAAGCTTTTAGATGCAAGTATTATATATCCTATCTCCGATAGTAGTTTGGCGAGCCCTACTCAAGTAGTACGCAAGAAAAGTGGGATAACTGTAGTGAAGAATGATGAAGGAGAGCTCATTTCTACAAGGTTGACTACAGGTTGGCAAGTATGCATTTATTTTAGGAAGTTGAATGCAGTCACCAAGAAATATCATTTCCCATTACCTTTATTAGATCAGGTTTTGGAGAAAGTAGTTGGTCATTTTTGGAGAAGCTAGTTGGTCATGACTATTATTGCTTATTGGATGGTTATTCGGGCTACTTTCAAATTGCCATTGCATTGGAGGATCAGGAGAAAACCACATTCACATGCCCATTTGGTATCTATGCTTATAAGTGTATGCCTTTTGGTCTTTGTAATGTGCCGACCACCTTTCAAAGGTGTATGCTCAATATCTTCAATGAAATGGTAGAGAGAATCATGGAAGCTTTCATGGATGATTTGATAGTTTATGGGAAGACCTTTGACAATTGTCTCTTAAATTTGAAAAAAGTTTTGAAAAGGTGCATTGAGAAGGACTTGGTCCTAAATTGGGAGAAGTGTCACTTCATGTCAACCTCAGGGATAGTACTTGGTCATATCATCTCTAGAGAAGGCATTCAGGTAGATCCAACTAAAATTGAGCTCATCTCAAAGCTACCTTCCCCCAATACTGATAATGGGGTGAGATAATTTTTGGGGCATGTAGATTTTTATAGAAGGTTCATACACGACTTCTAAAAAATCTCTCAACCTCTTTGTGCTTTATTACTTAAGGATGCAGAATTCATATGGAGTAAAGCATGCCAAGAAGCTTTTGAGAGGCTAAAGTCACTACTCACTACCGCACCAATTATGAGACCTCCCAATTGGTCTCTTCCATTTAAGTTAATGTGTGATGCCAGTGATTATGTAGTGGGAGTCGTACTAGGTCAAATGGAGGATGGAAAACCATATGTGGTGTACTATGCTAGTAAGACCCTTAATGATGCTCAGAAGAACTACACAACTACTATAAAAGAGCTCTTTGTAGTGGTGTTCGCAATTGATAAATTTAGGAACTACCTTTTGGGAACTTCAATAGTAATTTTTACTAATCATTCGGCCTTGAAATATCTACTTAACAAAAAGGACGTCAAAACAAGACTTATTATATGGATCCTTCTTCTTCAAGAATTTAACATTCAAATAAAGGATAAGCAAGGGGTAGAGAATGTGGTTACTGATCATCTCTCCCGAGTTAAAGTAGAGTCACATTTCGAGGAAGCATAGATTAATGATGAGTTTCTTGATGATGCACTTTGTGTAGTGGAGAGGTTGCCTTGGTTCGCAAATATAGTCAACTACTTGGCAACAAGAGAGCTTTTCTCAAAATGGAACATGGAGATGAAAAAGTATTTTCTTTCATGAGCAAAACACTATACTTGAGATGATCCATATTTGTATAAGTTTTGCCCAAATCAAATTATTCAGAGATGTGTTTCAAAGGATGAACAACAAAACATATTATGAATGTGCCATGAGGGAGCTTGTGGAGGTCATTTTGCTCCAATGAAGACTTTAGCAAACATTCTACAAAGTTGATTCTATTGGCCAACTATATTCAAGGATTGTAACACTCACTATAGAAGTTGTCCACAATGTCAACAATTGGGGAAAATCAACACAAGGTATCAAATGCCACAAAATTATATTTGTGTTGTTGAGGTATTTGATTGTTGGGGTCTTAAGTTTATGGGACCATTCCCTCTTTCTTTTGGTAATCTCTATATTTTGGTGAGAATGGGTTATGTTTCTAAATGGGTAGAAGCAGTGGCATGCAAGAGCAATGATTATAAATTGGTACTCAAATTTTTAAAGGAGAATATTTTCTCTAGGTTTGACATTTTGAGAGAAATCATTAATGATGGAGGTTCACACTTTTGTAACAAGCCCTTTTCCACTCTTTTGCAGAAATATGGAGTGAGGCATAAAGTGTCCACCCCATATCACTCTCAAACGTTGGGCAAATTGAGCTAGCAAATCGAGAGATTAAGAGAATCCTCACCAAAGTAGTCAATACTACAAGAAAAGATTGGTCTACCAAGTTGAGTGATGTACTTCAGGCATATATGACAACCTATAAGACTGGATTTGGCATGTCACCGAATCAGATTGTTTATGGTAAATCATGTCATTTGCCTATAGAGCTTGAACATCGTGCATATTGGGCTATAAAGAAGATGAACTTTGATTTGGATCAAACTGGAGCTAAAAGGAAATATGATCTTAATGAACTTGAGGCATATCAAAATTAGAGTTATGAATATTTACGTAATGCAAGGGAAAAAACACAAAATCTACCATGACAAACTTATTTTATGAATGGAGTTCAAGCAAGGTGAAAAGGTGTTGTTGTACGACTCCAAGCTTCACATTTTTCCAGGAAAGCTTAGGTCAAGGTGGAATAGCCCTTATGTGGTAAAGGAAGTCTTCCCTTATGGCACTGTGACTATTCAAAATCTGAAGACTGGTAATGAATTCAAAGTTAATGATCAACGCTTAAAGCATTTCATTGAAAGATTTGTGACACAAGAGGAGAATCTCCATTTTTATTTATGGGAATGTTTAAAAGGGTTGAAGTATTTTTTGAAAATCTAGTAGGTAAAAAATAAATTTAGGTAAAACTTTTATTTATTTAATTTCTCTTTTATTTTGTTTTAGTTTATTTTATTATTTATTTTCCTTTGTTTAGTTTTGCATTTCCAATTAGTCATTAGCAATATGGTTAGCATTTTTTTTAGTTGTTTTTAACTTACTAATGAGTTTATGAGTTGTAGCAACTTAGCTTGCAAACATCCGAGTGATATAGGTAAATGTGAACTTCAAGGGAGTGAAATGGTAAGCCTCACATGTGTTCAAGGTGACAAAGCTTTTATAGGTATGTTGATCTATATTTAAGACAACAGGTCACCCAAAAATTTACTTGTGAGGATCATTGGTGAACTTTGAAAACAAAGGATGAAATACAAAACTGAGTAGCCCTTGGGAGAGAAATCCTAAATTTTTATGATAAAAGGTTAAAGGTATAGTGGATGAATTCAAAATTCCTTTTCTTTTTTTTTTGAATTTGAAATCTCAAATGGAGATGACACTTTTGGAGACCAGTAATGGGTGATTTCAATATTATGATCCTTTCGAATTCAAAATTTTTGTCTTGGAATTGCAATTTTAAATCTATAGAAAGTGTGTTCGAATTGATATTAATTTTGAAATAACTAGTAAATGTCGAAATAGGTGTTTTGAACTCACAAACAATGAGTTCGAAATACAATGAATTTTGAATTTCGAAATAAAAGTTGGAATCAATAGTGAGCCATTTCAAAATGGAGCTATTTTCAAAATCATTAGTGGAATTTTTAAACGGGTTTTTTTACACTGTATTGAGGCTACATTTAGCAAATTCAAAATGGTGGGCTTTTCAAAATTGAAACTTTTGCTTTAGAATTGAGATTTTTTAACTTTAGAAGGTGAATTCAAAATTTGCCCAATTTAGAAATGATTTTTTTTTTTCATTTCTAAATGAGGTGTTTGAAATGTTTTTGTTTTATATAGTGAGCCATTTCGAAATAAGGTAGTTTTCGAATCCAATGGTTACATTTTAAAATGGGCATTTTTTTTACCATTAATTAATGAATATAAAATAAGGTTATTTTCGAATTCAATAGTTAAATTTCGAAATGACTTTTCTTAACCAAAAATCCAATTCAAAATACTTAATTTCTATTTTGAGCTCACTTTGAAATCACCCAAACTCCTTTACAAATAGTCATTTCCACTTCTAGACCATTTCATCTCATTTTCCCCTTATTTCCTCTTCCCTTGTTCATCGTCCTAACTTCCATTGAAGGCGATTTTAGGGTTTCATTGTGGGTTTGTCACTTTCCAGGTACGTATTACACTCATACTCATTTCTTGTTTATTTTTTATGGATTTTCCTTGATCTTTATGGTTTCTTTGTGTAGTGTTGCTCTATATAAAATGCAGTGTTACCCAACTCTCATTAACATTGTTTAGGGTTTCTATTGTTTCAGTTGGATAGATAAATAAAAAATAATAAATGTAATGAAAAAAAAATTATAGAGAGCGCTGCCCCCCGGCTCCCACGAGCTCAACGGGGAGCTCAACCCCCGAAAACCCGAGCGTAGCACAATAAGATTGATTTTGGTTACACACGATTCGTTTATTTTGCTTGGAAATTCAGGGTGTTAGAATTTTTGGTTTATACTTAGAGAAAAATTTTAAAATTTTTTCTACATGATTTTTAGGGCTTGTTGATCATCTTAGAATACTTTGAGAGCAAAGTTCTTATTTTTCCATGAGTTTTGCATAATTGTTGCCTAATTTATGTTTTATAAGCTCTAGAACATTTTAAACTCTCTAATAGATTTTTCTGTTTGTTCTACACATTCTCCTAAGCTAACCAATCACTTTGATTTCCTTGTCAGATGATATTTGAACTTAGGTATTATTTAAATTATATCTAAGGCTTCAAATACTCATGTTTTCATCATTGTTGGACACCTTGAATGTTCTCCCGCAATTTAGGAATGGTTTACCACCTTTTCACATGAATCCATAAATTTCATGAGCATCCAATTTTATTTTATTTTTGGATTGTTTTCTTAATCCTTAATTTTTGTTTTTGTTTTTATTTCCCTTTTTTAAGTTTAGTTTATTTTTTGCCATTTATTTTAGATAAAAGAAAAGTTGTTATTCAAAGTGACAATGAGACTAAGCATTCCCCAAGGTAAAAGCATGCCTAACCTCTCGTCCAAAGTCAAAGTGGTGTAATGATTAGTGAGTCTATCGAGAGGCATATCACTTGTCAAGCCAAGCATGTAAAGGCCAGGACGAAGGCTCGTTTTGACCGCCCAACCACTAAGAGAACTAAAGCCATGCATGTAAAGGCTAGGACAAAGGCTCGTTTTGATCACTCAACCACTGCTAAGACCACCAGGCCTACTACCACTCTTCCACATCCATGGCCAGCTCCCCCTACTCTGAGCCCAACACGTCCTCCATCTCTAAGAGTTTGTGATGATGCCCCTAGGGTGAACCTATCTCAATGGGAGTTTGGTCAAGAGTTCTCTTATGACATAAAGGCATTTAGTACTTATGAGCCCACTACATAGTCCATGTATCTCCTCGACCGATATTATTTTCTCACATTGATGGATCCTCTCCCATATTTTTATACTGCTAGTGTATGAGAGTTATTCTCTACTCTCGAGGATTGGAAAGGGGGTACCGAGAGCTCCATTTTTCTACCAGAGGATAAGCTGATATTATTTCCACTGAGACCATTGTTGCAGCCTTTGGTTTACCATCATCGACTCCTCCTGAAGCCCGATTTGCACCTTAGTCACGACCATCTTTTTCGAGGATTACACGTATACTAGCACCTCGGGGTACTTGTTGTGGACACTCTATAAAGCGTTCTGGTTTAGTCTTATGGGAGTGTTATCACATGTACGTAGGCGAGTGGTGGAGTCCACCTCAACTCATCATGGATACCATCATTTTTTTTTTCAGAAGGTCAAGGAGAAACAGATAGCTTCAGCTCAAAGATATCTCATTCCTTTGCCTCGGTTGCTCTCATATTACTTGCTCCATCGTGGACACTAGTTACTTGAGTCTTATCATCACATGGCTTCTCACACTTATGTTATCAATCAGTGGGCTCGAACAATTCATTCAGGGACACAGTTGACTACCCATGGCATTAGGTGAAAGATAGCTTTGCATGTTGCTCCACTTCCATCTAATACAGAGAGCTCGCTCCCACTTATTCCTATTTTTTACACGAGCTTACCAATGCTTCCACCACCTCTTTCATGTGCCCCAAAGCCTTCTATTCATATTTCTACACCAACAGTACCAATCTTCGATCTTCCTAAACCTTCATATCCTTAGGTTGCTGATGCTACCTCAAGTACCTTATCAATCATGGCTCGTCTAGACACACTTTAGGAGTTATTTGTGTTTGTGGAGTCCTGCATTGATGCTCACCTAAGTAAGATGGAGACTCAGATGGATGACCTCACTTTTTCTGTACAACAACTCACTTCTTTGGTTATTCCATCTAAACAGAGGGGAGATTTGGTTATACCAACTGATACCAACTTAGAGGTTGATGGCAGTACAGAGGTGATTAGTTCTAGCTCAAACACTAGAGCACTGACAGTAGCCCATGAGACCATGCCTATTTTACAAACATCAGGTGATGTCGCAACTAAGATTTTTACCTCAACTATTGATATTCCAAATTCTGTAGGACAGGTCGATGGTGAGATCTTCATTTCTGCTACTGACACTAGTGTGGACATCATTATTAGGGATGACCCCCCATATGGTACAGGCTGCTGGCAAGGCCATTACACCTATTATGGAGATCACTAATCAGGCTACTACACCTATATTGGAGGATATTGACCAAGTAGCCACCCCTATGTTGGAGGAAATAGATGGAGTTGTCGATCCTATCATTGGTGCTTGATGTTCATTTCTATATATACCTTATTCAATATGGTTGTATACACTATCTTATTTTTGGAGCATATTGATACACTTATTCTCTCTTTTAGATTCTCACCATTTATATTTTTCTCTATGCATACTTTTGCCACTAATCTTGTTGCTTTTGTGCAAGACTAGTTTATATGAAGTCCTCATAACAAAATTCTCACTCGATGATCTTGAGGTAACATCTCACTTTTCCTTTATTTTGACCCAATATCCTAGACATTGGGGGCAATGTGTAATTTAGGTTGAGGGGGGAAGCTCTACTAACCCTAATTTTTTTCAAAATTTTGCATGTTATCTTTGGTTAGTTAATGAGATTCTTGATTTGCCTTGGTAACTCATGGTTTATTTTGCATGAGAATGCTTTAAGTAGTATTATTTCTTTAGAATTTTAGAAAAAAATATAGTCAGAGCAAGAGTATTAGTTCACTTACCTTATCTTTATATACCTTTACATGCAAAAATAGTTAGGTTGAATCCTTGGAATACCTTCCATTTTTCTTTTTAATGGTTATTTTCTATTTAAGACTCAAAGCACACACAAAGCACATATACCCTTATGGTATCTTGATTAAGATAATTTCTTTAGCTTAAAAGGAGTTGTTCTTAAGCAATAAAATGAGGAAATAAAAAAAAAAAAAACAAATTGATGAATTTTTTTTTTTGAAAATAACTGATTTAAGCTTGAGTAATTATTTGAGGGGGTAATGGCCTTATGTCTTCAAACCCTGGTGCCTGAAAACCGACTGGTTAGGAGTCATCGGTATCTTGCTCGTAACATAAGCTAAACTCAGTTTTGAAAAAAATAAATAAATAAATAAATAAGTGTTTGGGAAATTCAACATTGTTCTACCTTGAGCTAGGGTGATTCTTGAAAGGTAAGTGGCCTATAAAGGTTCTCAATACCTGGTACCTTGGGTGAAAACTTGGGAGTTGCCGATGGATCCCTATTAAGCCATATAGAAGGAGATTTCCTAAACTAAGAAAGAAAAATCAAAATAAATTTTCCTCCCTCTTTAACTTAAAGAATGATGAAGTTTGAGTTTAAGAAAAGTCTTAAGAAAAATACTATGAGGGGACACCAAAATTAAGCACATGAGGTTTAGGTGGAAAGAACCAATCATGGGAAAATCAAGAGACACTAAGGGGAATGTTAAACATGGATGCACATTTAAGTATATGAAGATAAGGTGAGAAAACTAAGAAATTGCATATCTTGTTTCATTTTGCTTAATTCTAGGAAATTTGACTACTTGGGTATCTTTTGTGTGAAACATGCTACGTTGAGTCAATATGGTTTCATGAATCTCATTACATATTTTTAACTTTTTTCTTTACTCTTTTCATTTGCTAGGGATTAGCAAAGTTTAGTTGAGGGGGATGATTGGAACCAAAATGTGTGCTCTAATGGCACATATTCGATATGATTTGTGCACCAAAGGACATTCAAAGCACCCTACTTGACCTAAATCAATGCTAAGGCTCTAGCCATGAGTTTAATTTGTACTTTGGAGACTTATCTCAAGTTCAAGGGAAGAAAAGGGTGCCAGTTGAATTACTTTAGATTTTGAAAGATTAAGAAAGGGTTAAATGAGGAAATAAGTGAGTCGGGACTCATGGATCATGAGGAAAGGCAAGATGAGGATATCATGAGTTTAGAAGATGAGAAATGACCATAATGGAGTAAGAAAAGGGGCAAGAAAACATAGGAAATGAGGCATGAAGCAAGATTCAGTTGCATGGAAATTTAGAACTCAAAATCTAATAGTAATATATAGTTTGACTTTGAGGACAAATTTGGAGCATTTCTCAGAGTCCATTTTATACATACACATATTTTTCAAAGCTTGGGAGGTCAAGAGTCCAACACTTCAAACAATGTGCAAATCAAAGCTAAAATGAAGAAGTTATGGCCATTTGAAAACAAATGCACAAAGCTTAAGGGTCATTTCAAAATGATTTCGAAATTCAACTTATGAATTTGAAATCCACATCGAAATGACACCAATTTCAAATTCACCCACTGCCACTTTGATGTTTCACCTCCTCTACCTAGGGAATTGCATCTAAGGCACTCCATCAACCTTAAATGGACCCCACACGACTAGAAATCACCATTTTATTATTATTTTTAATTATTTTTAGGTAATTATTTTTGTAATAAGTGGCCAATGAGAGTGTGCCACAGATTAGGTAATTGATGTTATTATCTAAACTCTCTTACTTCTAGGCTTTAGAGATCTTGGATTTATTTTTTTTCCAGAAAGTTTGACATTGAAGGTGGAAGAAGACGGGAACTTTGGTTTGATTTCTTTTTCTTCCTTATTAAACATATTGTTTTATGCTCTTTTGATTCAAATTATGGATTTTTACCCTATTATGGATTGTGAATGTGACATCACCCCCATGAGAGGTTAAGAGCCAACTTGGGGCTTAAAGCATGAAAACCTAATGGTTAGGAAACCTATAGGGACAATGGGTAAAATTATTATAACAATGAGATTAATTATTGGTTGGGTGAAAATTTATCATTTTTTTATCCTATTCTTGTGAGTTAGTTTAGGGAATGATACGGTAGGTTATTACCCAATACTAGTGATTCTTGGTAAATTTTCATCATTAGTTATCCTCGTCTTCTCTATCGTTATTTACCCCAAAACAAAGCTATAAGGAGTAGGAAGGGTTAAAAAGCCAAATCTTAAACTAGTAATCAATATCATTCATTTGATGGTTTTAGGAATTTGTTTTAAAAAGGAAAAATTAAGTTTCGGATGCAATTTTGTGTTATAGAACTCAACTTGATCATGAGCGGCCAAGGATCCCAAAACCCTAAGATCATATTACTTAAAAGACCCTTGTTTTCTCTAATTTCTATTTCTATACCCTATGTTGGATTGTGGAAAACCCCAAACTTGAATCAATCGAATTTAAAATAAATATCCATTTTTTTATTAATTTATTTTCTTTTACTTAGTTTGACATTATTCTCATAGTGTTTTTCACTTTAGGATTTAAACGAAAGCAATTCATTTATTTTAGTATTGACAATTTCCATAAGCTAGTCCATGAGGACGATACCCGGAGTACTACAAAAGTCGTAGTGTGGACTCGTATTTTTCACATGCGCTCCCACTCAATCAACGAGACTCGCTTTTATTGGTGAAAAAAATTAATTTTGGAAAAGTCGAAGTCACCACTTATTTTATTTTATTTTAAAAAGGAAAATAAAATAAGAAACAAAACCCTAAAGAAGTGACTCCATAGTTTTTGGAAAAGCATACCTTTGAAAAACCTGAGTCTAGGTTCGGGGATCAGGTTACCTATTGGGAAGATACCTCTAAGAGGTAGCACCCATCTAAGCCCTAAAAAGGTCTCTACTAGCTAAGTTGAGGGGATTGGGAAAATTAATTGGTTGATTGAGGGTACCTAGGTTGACTAAGGTGATTTTAAAAAATAGCATGCTAAACAAAAGAACCAATCACAAATTTTTTAAAGAAGATTTAGGGTGCATACCTAGATTGCTTCTTAAGCACTATCACAAGACATCAAAGTTAGTTGAAATAGCATATCATCTAGCATGCGGTTTATAAAAAATAATTGAACAATGAAACAATATAGCAAGACACCCATGCACTATCAAACATAGGTGCGGTTCATAGTGACAAGCATGTTCACAAAATTTAGAAGGTAGGTGATAGGGGGCATACCTGGATAGCATAGATAACTTGTAAAGTGCTTCTGCAAGACATGAAGGGTTAGATAATAAATAATAAAATAAATATGTTTGGGAAATACTACCTAAGGCTATCAATTCAAATTTGGTTTTACCTAAATTCAAACCAATGTTCAAACAAGAATGTGGAAAAAAAATAAAAATAAAAAATATTTTTTATAATTTATAAAGGGTTTGCAAATGATATTGAAGTGTTGCTTTCTAATAAGTTTGAATGGGTAAAATGATGGATTTCAAATATAAGATACCAAAATGTAAAACATGCAAAAGGTTGAAGGTATGTATCAAGTATATTTTACTCACTACTTTTTAAAAAGGTGGTTACCCTTTTTCTTAAGAGGTATATCAGTTTATAGGATATATAAGAGCATTTTTGGGTTACTACCTTTATAGTTAGGATCATTAAAAGATATTTGCTAACACAAATATCAAATTTTTTTATGAAAACTATATGATAAGGAATAAGATAAAGAATGATATAGATTGAAGGATAAATTAGAAGATAGTCCCACATTGCATAGGATTCTTAGGATCTAGAGGGCTAAAGGCATACCGTTTCTATGATTTCTAGTACACCAACGCCTCATCGTAATGGAAGTTTATATATCATAGATTATGATGAAGCATTGAGCAGTGTTTATGCTCACTTAAGGTAATGAGCTATAAAGAGGTAGTTGGAATCTTTGTATTCTAAAATAGTTTGGGTTCCTATAGAAGCACCTAAAGGGATAAAACTCATAGGTGTAAGTTGGTCCATAAGAGGAACATAGAAGTAGATGGAAAGCTTGAGTTTTATGTGGCTAAGACTATAGCTAAAGGTTATAGTTTGAGACTTTGTTTCAACTATGGAAAACCTTTTCAACAGTGATCATACTCAAATCTATTAGATTACGCTTATCTATTGCAGTGTGTCTCGTTTATGAGATATAACAACCAAACATTTTCATAACAATGGGCCTTGTGTGTATATGAAAGCACAGGAAAGTGTAGTAATGCTCTAAGATCTTATAGGTGGATGATAATCTACTCATTGGATATGATGTAAGGATATTGTCATCTGTCAAGATCTAGTTGTTTACTCAGTTCTAGATAAAAATTTAGAGGAATGCACAATATATTCTTAGGGTTAAGGTCTTTTAGTATTGTAGGAATAGGAAAAATTATGCCATGTCATCTACATTGATGAGCATTTGGTTAAGTATATGATGTAAAACTCCAAGAAGGGATTGTTACTCTTTAGATTTGGAGCTATCTTTCTTAGGATCAATGTCCTTGGACATTTTTGGAGAGAGATCATATTAAGGTGGTATCCAAGGCCTCTACAATGGATAGCCTTAAGCATACAATGCTATGTGTTAAACCAAATATTTGCTTTGTCTTAAGAATAATGAGTGAATATTAGTTCACTTCTTGATTAAAGCTTTGAGCGAATGTCAAACATATACTCTAGTATCCTTAGAGAATGAAGGATTATATGTTTGTGAGTCCTTGTACTGGGAAATTGGACTTTCAGTCTAATGAGGACTCTCGCAAGTCTACCTCTGGGAATGTGTACACTCTAAGTGGTTTTTGTTACTTCTTTAGCAACAAAGGAAGCCTTTTAGCTTATGGGTATTTCCATTGGCTATATCGCCTAAGATATTGTTATATAGGACGGTGGCATAGTCCAAATAACTAAAGTACCACTATAAGAGAGAACATATAGAAAACAAGTGATACCTTGTTGTGGGATAGTATAGAAAGGTGACGTGACTGTAGAATAGATTTTTTCTATAGTACCCAGTATACTTTTGGGGCTAGTAGGAGTTTGTTTGGATTGAGCCCTAAAAGCAAGACATGATGTAATAAAGTTAGATTTAACTAAGCAAGACATGATGTAACAAAGTTAGACTTAACTAAGCAAGACATGATATAACGAAGTTAGACTTAACTATCCCCTTGTTATCCCTCAAGTGTATTGACATTGATTTAAGCATTCAACCCATGTTTCTTACATTGTACATGATTGGGTGTATTAGGAGTTGCATAGAAGTATAAGTCATGGATTCCTTGTAAGTAGATAAGTTGTCCACAGTTGGTTCATGGATTTAGGCAATCTAGTATAAACTATAGTGCACCACCTCCTAATTAGAGGGATGATTGGTCTTGACCATTGGGATGAGTTTCCAATGAAGAGTACTAGTGTATGTGATGCATACTAAATAGAACCTGCGGTGAATCATGATGCAAGGCTATCAATTGTCATGATTCACTAAACTACTATACTGTATAGACTCTCAACCTTAGAGGATATTGAGTCTATGCCAAAATTAATAGATACTTCAACCTATGAGTGACTAAAATGGTCATATATCCCTATGAATTGGGTCACTGTTGATGGAAGCTGACGACAATAGGTATTCTTAATAGAGGCACCATGATATCTCATAGGATTGAGACAATATGTCCCATTAGGTGATCCAGAGGGCATGTGATCATGAAATCAGTGGCTGATTACTACCAAAAAGTGCTATTTTGTAGACCTAATTATAATGGTTTTAAGCACCTTTGAGTAGTAATCATATTCATTTAACCCAATTAATTCATTAAGGTCCTTAGTAATTGGTTTTAACCATTTTGTGGCAAGTTTACATGTTTATATCAGCTTATGAATCAATTCAAGCATGCCAAATGATAGAGGAGCTACTTGGACAAGTTATGGCAAAGCTTTTGGAAGCTCAAATTCATGAAGAACCAAGCTTTGGAGCTCCATAGCCCTTTGCCAAATTCGTTCAAAGTATGCAAGGAAAGAACAATGGAGAGAAGCAAAGAGAAGCAAAAAGAAGCAAGGAGGAAAACAGAGGACAGCAGCTGCAGTCTTCTTTGGCACTTTTGGAGCACTTCCCGAAGTCCATTTTTTACATTCTATATACCGTTTCAAAGCTCAGGAAGTCAAGAATCCAACGCTTCAAACCGTGTACAATTTGGAGCTGAAATGAGGAAGATATGGCCTTTGGAAGACAACTGCTCCAGGGGTGTGCGAAATTTTCGCACAACACCTTCCAAATTCGCACACCCCCTTGCATGGTGCGAATTTTCCCCTGTTTCTGCCGACTCCACACGAGATCTTTTCTTTTGGATATTTTTGTATAAATTTCCATTCTTCTCCTTGTAATCCACCACTCATGTAATTTCTTAGTTAGGAAGGTTGGAAAAACTTCTCTATATATATTCCCTTGCATCCATTGTAATAGATATCGATCAATATATAGAATATACAGAGCCTTGCTCTGTTTTTCTCTCTTCTCCTGTTCTTCCCCATTTCTATTTTCTTAGTAGCCAAACAGCCTCTGAGGGCTTTTCCTCAAAGGATGATT
Organism: Vitis vinifera; assembly: GCF_030704535.1. Taxonomy (NCBI): domain Eukaryota; kingdom Viridiplantae; phylum Streptophyta; class Magnoliopsida; order Vitales; family Vitaceae; genus Vitis; species Vitis vinifera. The sequence goes on along the minus strand of NC_081823.1, from coordinate 11,753,305 downwards.
GGCTAAAACTTTTAGTTTCTCAAAGTATGGATGTTATGTGATGGCTTGGATGCAATCCCATGGAAATTTCTCGCACCCGGAAGGTAAGGTAGATGGTTTTTCATTAATGGTTCATTAATGCAAAGTTTGGTTTTTATTTCCTTTTGACAACTTCCAACGGCCAATACTTGATAAGCTTTTGGATTTCTATCCATTAGTTATCTCCTACGAGCTATTGGAAGGTGAGGTTTTCAATTCCAAGTTTTGCATTAATCAGTTAGAACCAATTTCAATGGCCATTGAAAGGTGAGTTTATCACCTGGAATGACTTTGAGTTGCCAATATTTGGTAAGCTTTTGGCTTTAGACCATTAGTTATCTCTTACGAGCCATTCAAAGGAAGTCTAAGGTGAATAACCATTTATGAAATTCACTACCATCTGTTTTGCTATTTTAAAGGATTAAAACTTGATTTGCTAAATCCATACCGGTTCGGGAAGCAAGCATCACCATAGTTGCAACCCCAACGCGAGGAGCCTATCCTGAGATTTCCAATTTGCATAAGAGCCAGAGCATAGCTATCCTATCTTTGAGAAACTTGTTTTTACACCCTTTCATTTTAGTCTTTAATGTTAGCTTAGATTAGTTTAAATCTTTCTAAAACATTTACATTCTCTTTTAAAGCTAACATCCATAAGAAAATCACCTATTTTCCTAATTTGAATATCAATTGTGTTTGCGAAAACCCTTCCCAGTGAACGATCCTAGAACCACTATGCTATAGTAGCTTGGCTACTTTAGTAATAGTATTTAAGGTATAAATTTTGTTGATACGCCTTTAAAGCTAAGCTACCATGAGTCGCATCAGTGGCCATAGTAATTCCTTCAGTGGAATTTGACATATGCTTCTTAGAGGTAGAGTATGTCATTTGATCACATAAAAAGTGTGATCTGTAACTAAAGGATTTGAGGGGTAATCTTGATAGGTGACAACACTACCTTATTAGATTATGAACATCGGTTCATGGGGAGTTTGCATGCAATAGATAGTAGATCATAAACCCAAGTACTTGGTGTCTTGTTGTAATATACATAGGATATTAAAGTATAGTTGACTCTCTATAGTGGGATGTTGAATCAATTTAAGAATTTGATTCTAAGGGAGCCAATACTCCTATGGATCCCAATGGTCCTTACTTTGAGCTCATATTCCTTAATGACATGATTTATAAGGGCTAGATGAGTTAAAATTAAAAGATTAAAATATTCAAAAGTTGGTGAAGGTACAAAGAATATGAGGAGGGGATGAGAATTTTGTTTTTTCATTTCTTATACCCTCACATTTCATGCACCCTCTTCACATTCTTTATACCCTTCTCACATTTTTTGTACCCTTTAATTTTTTTGAAAATTTTAATTTTATGTTTTTCTTTTTCATATCACTCGACAATAATATTGTGCATGTAAAAAGACTAAATACACTTGAAATTGAAACAAATAATGTTAAAAATATTAAAATATTACAAAATTGGTGGGGTACAAAAAATATGAGAATTTTGTTGAAATTGAAGCAAATAATATTTGAAAAAAATTTAAAATATTAAAAAATTGGTGAAAATACAAAGAATGTGAGGAGAGTACAAGAAATGTGAAGAGGGTATGAGAAATTATTTTTTTTCATTTCTTGTACCCTTATATTTCTCATACCCTATTCACATTTCTCACACCCTCCTCACATTTGTTGTACCCTCTAAATTGTTTTAATTTTTTTTAATTGACTTGACAATAATATATTGTAAAAAGACTAATTACACTTGAAATTGAAGCAAATAATGTTCAAAAAATTTAAAAGATTAAAATATTAAAAAATTTGTAGAGGTACGAAGAAAGTGAGAAGGGTATGAGATTTTTTTTTTCTTTCTTTTTTTTCATTTCTTGTACCCTCACATTTCTCATATCCTTTTTACATTTCTCACACCCTCCTCTCTCATATTTTTTGTACCCTCTAAAATTTTTTAATTTTAAGTTTTTCTTCACATCACTTGATGATAATATTGGGTAAAAATATTAATTACACTTGAAATTGATGCAAATAATGTTTGAAAAAATTGAAAGATTAAAAAATTTAAAAATTACAATAGGTACGAAGAATGTGAGGATGGTACGAGAAATGTGAGGCTCTTCACATTCTTCGTAGCCTCTTCACATTTTTGTACCCTGTAAATTTTTTGAAAATTTAAATTTTGAATTTCTTTTTTACTTCATTTGACAATGTATTGTGTAAAAACGCTAATTACACTTGCAATTGAAGTAAATAATGTTTGGAAAAATTAAAAGATTAAAATATTCAAATGGTTTGGGGCATGAAGAATGTGAGGAGGGTACAAAAAATATGATAATCCTCACATTCTTCGTATCCTTGTATTCTTTGTAATCTCTAATTTTTTTGAAATTTTTTTTTATAATTTTTTTCCCACTTTAAATAACAATAATATTGTGTAAAGGTTATCATTGTTTTTGGAATGTGGAATTTATGGAAATAATCTCCAAAAACATTCAAAGATTGAAATACTAAAAGGTTATCATACAATTATGAATTAATAGCCTTGTATCCTTTTCTATATTTTACAAAAATTTATCATTTTTGTAAAATTTTATCTTTTTACAAAAATATTTTTCCTAAATTTTCTTTATTTTACTACTTGATAAAAAAAATTCCAAAAAGTTAATTATATAAAATATTTCAACAGATTTTATATAATTGGTTATTGCAAACGATCATAGCAATGTGTGGTGCAAAAGATTAATTCCCTCGGCAACCATGCTAAACCTGGAGAATTGTTTTTTTTTTTTTTCAAATTTCCTTGCCATGGTTCTTAATTTTATTGGCCTAAAAGGTGGGTATGATAGCTTAGAGTAATTTTCGGTAACCAATGGCTCAATAATATTATGTCCAAGAGTGCGGATTTACATTTTGGCTCCATGAATGTTTATCATTCTAAGTGAAATTTAAGTCTATGTTCAACTTGCCCGTAGAAATAATATAAATCTTTTTTACGAACAACTATTAACCCAAAATTTTATTTATCAATTAAAATTTTAGCTAAAAATAAAGTTTTAATTATCGATTAGTGCTTTATTTTTTAATCGAAATCTTAATTAATAATTATAATTTTATTTTAAAATTAAAATTTTAATTATTAATTAAAATTTTATTTTTATGGGAGGATGACAGGACACTCACGTGATGGGAAAGAGGATACTAAATATAGGTTTTAAAAGGACCTAAAAGATATATTTTTATGGGAGGCGCCTTGGTGACCCAAAATTCCTTTCACTTTCATGCTATAGGCACCCACATTAATCATTTTTGTAAAATTTTATCATTTTACAAAAATATTTTTTCCTAAATTTTCTTTATTTTACAACTTGATAAAAAAATTCCAAAAAGTTAATTATATAAAATATTTCAATAGATTTTATATAATTGGTTATTGCAAACGATCATAGCAATGTGTGGTGCACAGGATTAATTCCTTCCGCTTTCATGCTACAGGCACCCACATTAATCCTTAACCTACCCCATAGAATCTGGTCCCTTTCAAGAAGGACACGTACAGATTGATCGATCAATCACCCTTCTCGCATTCAAGTTAATGGTACCTTCTCTTTTGTTGCACTGCATTCACTTCAGAAAGGATTGCCAACCTACATCGTCCTCTCCACTTTATTTTCATTTATTGTCATAATTTAATAAATATATAAATGTATTATATCAAATACTTAAAAATAATAACTTTTTTATATCACATATAAATTTTAAAATATAATTTATTTTTATATATAAAAAATAAAAAATAAATCCAAACAAAACTTAAAGTAGAAATAATACATCATATCGTATATATTATACATATTATTGAAGAAAAAAAATGTTAATTGCAGCACTTGTGAGAATTTTTTTATATTCGATACATGTTTTTACTATTGAAGAATGTTAAATATTTCGTTATCTTTTATTTTATAAACAAGTGATAAAAATTGTAATATCTGATAGAAATAAAGGGATATAAAACATCGTTTTCTCCGCAACAAAAATTATCAAAACTTTTCAACGCTATCTACTCCTTACCCAATACTCAACTAAATAAAGTTGACTTGGAAGACTTTATCATTGCACCTCTTATGCTTCAATGGTTCCTGTATCTTTTGAAGACAGTGGGAAAAAGGGCTGCTGTTGTTTCTCTTTGGATGAGAGTATCTTCTCTGCCTTGATATAGTTAAATATAATCTTCCATCTGCGAGGTAAGTTAATTTTGACCTTTGTCAACTGCAGATTTTGTTTAGGTTTTCTGTTACACATTAGAATAACTTCGCTAAACATGGCAATACTATAGAACGATAAGGAATTTGTTGTAATGGCTTCTTCTTCTCCACTACGTCCTAGAAATGACAACAGCGCAAACAGTCCTAAAAACAGTAACATCGACATTGCTGAGCATGATGAGGAGTTTACTGCAGTGGCTTCCTCTTCATTACCATCTCGGTAATTGATGACAGCCCAAACAATCCTAACCGTAGTAGCATCAATATGGCGCAGAATGCTGATGAATATGCTCCAGTCTCTTCCCCTTCATCTTTGCAAAGGATTAGCAGCTCCGGTAAGATGCTAAAAACTATGTTCATGTCCATTTCCGCTTGAGGTCCTTCTGCAACTTTTGGGCATAATTAGCATACAAGTAGAAGTGTTTTACAACCTGCTGTTAAAAAAACAAATGAAACTAAATTAAATTTTATTGAAATTAGTTTATTGGAGGTTCAAACTATTATTGAAAGATATAAAGATGTTGATTAGAGGTAAACAAAGAAGTCCAAGAAAATAATTAGCAAAGAAACGATATTAAGGAAAATGATTTTATCATATTTGGTTGTATCCACAAAAATATTTAAGAAAATCAAATATAATTAAATTAGTTATAAATTTATGAAATTTTAAATTATTTAATTTTTATATTGAATAGTTAAAATAAGTGAAATGAGTAGCATATAAAAATAATTAATTTATTGATTTTAGATGTATTTTATTTCACTTTTTCTTACCTTCAATTTTTTCAATTTACTTTCTTTTCCTTGTAATTTTTGTCAAATTTTCTAAGAACCAAATATAACTTAAATGATTTATTTTTAAAAAAATAATTTTAGTATTAGGATGTTGTGAACGTTGAAGAAATATACATATCAGGGAAATCTAGGCTGACCTATACATCTTTTGGCTTTGTGACTGCAGAATTCTATGAAGCAGGTTTAATCTATTACTTGGAACTGTACCAAGCTGTGCTCAATGGTGACTGGGAAAGTGCTTCAAAAATATTGGAGGATGATCCACAATCATTGTCCGCCCCGATCGGAACAGATGATTCCCCAGTGCTTCACATAGCAGTTGGGTTAGGAGAGGCCAGAATGGGTTTCGTGAAGAAGTTGGTTGAGTTTATGCCAAGTGATAAACTGGCTCTGCAGGATTCTGATGGCGCCACTGCCCTTTTCAACGCTGTAAGTGCTGGCAATATAAAAGCAGTCAAGTTGTTAGTGAACAAAAACCCAAGCTTGCCCAATATCTGCCAACTACAACTTTTAGTGCCTCTTCACAGCGCTCTTAGGTGTGCTCATAAAGAGCTGACTTTATATTTATTAACCGTCACCAGAGATGATGTAGATCCAAGTCCTTTCGCAGACAAGCCTGGATTCGAACTTTTGCGCAGAGCTCTAATGGTGGGGTTTCATGGTAAGCTATATTTACTATCCCCTATCTACTTTCTTGATATGAATTACTGTCGTCTTCCCATGTACAATTTTATAATATGCAGATGTAGCACTGTATCTGGTTAAACGTTATCCTGACCTTGCCACATGCCATTTCGATTCCGCCCGCCACGATGATGCAAATGATTCTGATGAGGATTTTTCCCTTTTGACTGTATTGGCTAAAAGGCCTTGGGCTTTCCGAAGTGGAAGTTGCTTCAAATTATGGCAACTCATGATATATCACTGTTAGTTTCTTTACTCGCTTGCCCCTTCTAAATTGCTTTGTGTTTGCCATTGCATCTCCCTTGCTTTTGTTTATAAGTCAAGTTATTTTCTTTTATGTTAATCCTGTTTAGCTCTGTCCAATAAATAAAAAAGAAAAAAAAAACTTGAAAGGACTAATTAATTTTCTGTCTTTGGATAATATAAAAATGTAAGAAAAATACATGAGGAATTTAAAAAAAAAAAAAAAAAATCTCCATTTTCCCCAGAAAAGTTGCTGATATCGTCCATTGTTAGCTTCAAATGCTCTTTATATGGTGATATCATCCCAAAGATAAAGTAATAATAATTGAAGATGTGGTCAATGCTTTTAAATTTAATGTGATCCCTTTCTGTCCAAATGCTCATTCCACTGAATGCTTTGTTGTATTATTTTAGTATTGTGGCTATTGCAGTGACTACTTTAGTCACCTTGACTTCAACAAATTTTCCCCACTTGGTGAGTTATAAGCCCAAGAACATTGTAGTTGAGCAAAACCAATGTCGCATATTGGTGGCTTGATTGGCTATTAATATCAAAAGAAAAAAAATTGGAGTTGTCTACTGATATATGTGGTAATGGAACACTCTTCTTGGTCCATTGTGCGAGTTAGTTGAGTGGGACTTTCACTGGTTTTCCCCACTGCCACTGCAACCTCATCTTCGTTGACTTGTAATGTCTCTGAGGAAGCAGTAGTGGTGGCTTTCCTAAAGAAGTTGGCAAACACAACCATCATCATAAATGAATATTTTTTCTCCCACTTCCATGATGTAATAAACAAGCCTGTTCATTCGATTCTTCTGGCCACATAGAAAAGCAGGCATCTCATTCTCACCCACCCACCCACCCACGTGGATTCCCCTTTTCATTTCATAATCTATTGTCTTTTTAGTTTTTCGATAATGGTGATATCCATTTCCAATTTGTACAGATTAATTTATCTGTATTGAATAGGAAGGTGAGAGACGCCTACAAGGCCATATAAGCTTGTCTCTATGTATTGAATAGGAATATCTGTATTGCAGTGACTACTTTAGTTACCTTGACTTCAACAAATTGGCTCGGTTGTTCATTTTTATCTCACTTCCTTATCTTATTTAGGATCAGTGTTTTGGTTTTACCATTCTTTAGAGTTTTCATGTTGCGTTATTGTGTGTGTTCTTGTTTGAGTGCATGCAAAAGTAGTGAAAATTACTTCTTTTATATAAAACTTAGAAGACTTCTCGGTTACCTACCCACACCTCAATTGATACGATGGTGGGGTGGACAAAAGTCTCTAAGCAATAATGGTTTTATTTGGGAAGACATTTTTCTTCCAAAAAGTTTACATAAGAGAATAAAGATTTTTATTATGGATGGCGTGCTTGCACAATGATACAAAAGAATAAGTAGGCATCCCATGGGAAATGATTGCTATATGTCCTACACTTAGTGCACCTTCCTGGTGCTAACAATTTACACCTACTCTGAAGCATGATAAAACCAATAGAGTATAGAGAAATTTATACTTGAGTTCTTATGAGAAGATAAAGGTTACCCAAATGCGTTGAGTGGACTGAGAACATAATATTATAGGCTTCACAATGATGGTGCTCCTACACACTAAATTGGCCAAAGCAATAGAAACAAAAATAATAAAGAAAATAAAAAATGAAAGCTATTTACAAGTTTTTGGCTAGCTTCTAGCTAGCCAATGGCTCTTCGGGTTGTAAAGAGAAGGGAATTGAGAGACAAATAAAGTTGGTGTGATCATGCAATACATTGCTCCATTCCTCCTCTGTTTCTTGCTCTTTACGGGTTTCTTTTTCTATCTTTGTTTTATTTTTGTTTTATTTTTATTTTTTTGGGAAAGAAGAAAAAATGCAGCTTATAACCTTATTTGCAACCTGTTGGAAGTTCTCTTCTTCAACTGATTCTTTTTCAACAAATTCTTTCAACTGCTATGTACACAGTTTCCTTTTCCTTAACTTCAGTGGCTTCGTCCTCTTACAGCATCCAAAAATCATCTTCGTCAAAACTCTTGTTCTAAGGGGAAATGATAAATTGAGAGATGAGATGAGAGATTATATGTTGTTGGGGTTGGCTTTCACGTTCTAGAAGATGCACTTGAGGACTAAGGGGTCCCAAACCCTTGATTTTTCAGCAAGCAATTTTAAATGCTTAAGTGCTTCTTTTGGTTTCTCCTGTATAAAGTACCCACCAGTCATGTTTTCGACAAATTATTTCATTTAGGGGGATGGTCCCCTTTAAAAAGAAGAAGCAATCCTTGAGGTTTCAAAACTATGGTAAGGAAGTTAAATTTATCATAACAATGATGAAAAGTTTCATTCTCTATAAAACAAAAAATTTTAATTTGCCTTTCAAAGGAAACAATTTTATATACCAAAATAAATTTGTGAAAAAAATATTTTATAAACTATCCTTAGAACTTATTCTATAAAGTCTCATGCTATATCACCAATGCTTATCCTCTTTCTTTGATGAAAAAAGAAAACCTTGAGTTTCGAATGATCCAGATTTCACGTAGGTTCTGCCAAAATAGACCATACCTCTTCAAATTCTTTTAAATAAGAAAAAGGATTTTCATCCTCCCTTCCATAAAATAGAGATAGCAATTGGATCATTTCAAGCTCAATGTTTATTTGAAAAGCGTAAAAAAAGAAATATCAAGCAAGAAGGAGCATTGACCGAACTAGGCTGTAGGTTATCCCTCATGGTCTTAGGTGGCTAGTTATTGGGGGTTAAAACCCTCATTCATCACACTTCTATTAGTACCACCAATAGTTGAATTTGGAAAATAGATACGAGACAGTGATGGTCTGGTGTGTTGAGCAAAAGGATAACTAGGGGTTGGTTGATTACTTAGTGTCCTTCCTCTAAAATTGTTTCTTCTAATTGATTACTTAGAACCTATTTGATAGTGATTCTAGGAAACACTTTTAATATTCATAATACTTGAAATTTTTTATCACTCAAGTGTTAGAAATGTTAGAAATGCTTTGTAGAATCACTCCCAAATGCACTCTTAGTTCCCTTCCTTTAAAATCATTTCCCTAATACATCATATCACTTTAAAGAAAATGCTTGAAATGTTGGATTTAACAACTGAAAATGAAAACTGAGCAGAAAAAGAAAATCCAAAGAAAACAAATTATGTAAAAAAAGAAAAAAAATCCAACTAAAAGATAGGTGGGGAATGGGTGAAACATACTTGTTAAGCTTCTAAAACAACAAGCATAACACAAAAATACCTTTAGAGTCATCAATATTGAAAGTTCCCTAGTGATGACACTAATTTTTGGTTTGTCATTCTCTAATTCATTTCTTTTATCAAAACTAGGAAATTTATTTAACTGTTAAGTTTTACAAAGAGAAATTAAACTAGATCATTCATTGAAACTTTGAACTCCTTAACCAAAAATAAAAAATAAAAATAATAGTTTTATAATTGTTAGGTTGCCTCCACGAGGAACTTTAAATTGGTAGCAACAAAGGTAATAGCTTTAGAGGTGTGAATGTTAGCTAAAAGATTAGAAAAATGATTTTATAAATAAAAAAGACATACACACAAAGTTTAAAAGATAGAAAATTAAAGGAAGGAAAACCTCAAAGCTAAAGATTCACTAGGATCACCACTTTTAGATGTAACTCACCAACAAGGCTTTGAACTTATGCTTTCCGATTTAGGGTCAAAGCAAGGATTTATACCAAAAAGGTTTCCTACTTCAAATGAACAAGAACCACCTTAATAAGGTTCATCTCCCTCTAATTGCTTTTTTCTTTTCTTTTTTTAATATCCTTATAACCAAATGATTTAGATAAATTCTTTTCATGTCAATAGGCCTGTACTTAGTTGAAAGAATCATTAAAACAATGCCTAAGTATGCTTCCAAGGTTGCTTGACTTACAACGCTCACAACCAATGCAACATAGACTTTCTCTCCATGGTTTCTTCTTTTGGTCATTATAACTACTAATAGAGATCATATTGCTTGTAACTAATGCACAGATAAACCAATAGAGAGCTAAACTAAGATATGGGAGACTTGAGCTCCTCTCACCCCTTAGAGTGTTAAAGGTTATCTAAGCATGTTAAAAATTAAGTAAAGAACTAAAAATGGAAATTTGTAAGTTGAAATTGAAAAACTGAAATGTAATATTAATTAAAAAGACTAGAAAATTCATTAAACTAGAAATTAGGGAACATTTATAATGAAAAGAAAAGATTACAGTGGAAAATTAAAAACTAAAATTACATTAAGTTACTCTTATTCCTACTTCTGTTCCTACAAGAAGAAAAAACTTATCTACAATTTCACTTTCTATAATTTGCTTCCACTTGTATATTCACAATCCTCCATTTATAGGCAAAAAACGTTACCCCCTCCTCGGGACTTGTCTCTTCTTATACTAAGGGTCAAGTCCTTTGTCATTGCAATCAACCCACCATCATTCTTGATGTGTTAGCTTATGGTCGGTAGTTGCACCTTTTTTCTCTATGTAATTCAGCTTAGGTACATTTTGGTAGTATAATTGAAGACTTTGAGGTATGAACAACATACTACTTTGGTGTGTGAGCCAATCATTAGAAGAATTATTAAGTACTTAGCTATTATAGAGGTAAGAATGGTTTGTAATTTAGATGACATCAAAGGGTTACACTACTACACATCCTATTGACTTAAGTGAGGGGGTGCACAACATCTTGGCTTAAAGCATTTAAGAGGTTTGCAGATTGGGTTGCTTGAATAGGGTGTGAAATTTGGTCCAATGCATTAGAGAGATCTTGTGTGTTTGGTCTTTAAGGTATACATGGGAGGTGCACTATGTGGCTTTACACTAAGAAATAAGTGCATGATTAAGTCTTGCACACCTTTTAGGTGTGCAATCTGTGTTTCCTCCTTACTTGGGCATTTTTGTCTCTATGAGTTCCTAACAAGGTTCTATTGCACCAAAAATGATGGGAAAAACCCAAATCTCTCTCTGTTTCCCAAGTCTGGATCAAGTTAGGAACATGCATAACTATCATAGGCTTTTTCTAAATCCTATGCACAACGGAAAAATAGCATTTTTATACTTTAAAAGGATTCAGAAAATGCTACCAAAAACCATACATTAGATTCAAGTGTTCTCGAATCCAATCCACATGGTGAAGATGAAAATTGAAATCATAGAAGTCTCAAAAACCCAAAGTCTTCTGCCCAATGACTTGGACCTTGATCTTGGCACACTTTTGATAAGGAGGAAAAGATGGTGGAGGCTATGGGTCTCTATCTTTCTGGATGATGGAAGACAAAAGTTATGGAAACCCTAACCCCTAGGGGGTATTGATAGGGTTTCTAAGTGAGCTTAAGTGACTTGAGCCCACATGGGTTTGGGTCACTTAATCTAACCTAAAATGAGTTCTAATTGATTAATTAACCTAATAAGGCCTACTAATTAATCGATTAGCCCAATCCAGAGACCTTGATCACTTAATCCTATACAACCTTGCATAATTACCAAAACGCCCTATTGCACAAAAGTGAACCTAGAGTCAATCCAACCCTCATTACCCATGTAACAAGGTATATGAGCTCATAATGGGGACCACTAGGACCTATAGGAATACTGGCTCCCTCATAGTCCTATTTTAAAGTTGATTCCACATCCCACTATAGAGAATCAACTGAACTCCGGTATCTTATGTAAATAACAACAAAGACACTAAGTGCTCGGGTCCATGACCTACTGTCCATTGTGTTTAGTCTCCCTATGAATTGGTGTCTGTAGTCTAACAAGGTGAAAGCTATCAGCCTTTCAAGACTACCTCAACCATCCTTGAGTTACAGATCTTCCTATTGTGTGTTCAATTAACATATCTTAGCTCTCAAAGAGTCTATGTCAAATTCCACTTAATGAACTACTATAGCCAAAGTTTCCATGAACACACCTCCTTAAGATCACCCAGGGGACACACTGTTTCAATCCCAAGAGATATCATGGTGCTTTTATTAAGAATACCTATTGCAATCGGCTTCCATCAATAGTGACCCAATCCATAGGCAATATATGATCAGTTTACGACCTCACTTGTAAGTCAAAGCCACTATTAAATTCAGCACAAACTCAATATTCTCTCAAGGTTGAGAGATAATACAATGAAGCAGCTCAGTGGAGTCATGACTACTTGATAGGCTTAAGTCATAAATCACCATAGGTCTCGTTCAATGTGCAACCATACACACTAGTGCACTTACCATGGAAAACTCATCCCAATAGCCAAGACCAACCATCCCTCCAATTAGAAGGTGGCGTATTGCAACCTCTAATGGTTTGCCTAGGCCCATGAACCAACTGTGAACAAGTAATCTATTTTCAAGAAACCCGTGGCTTAGATCTTCTGTGCAACTCCTAATGCACCTAAGTTATGTACAATGCAAAAGATGTAGACAAGAATGCTCATAAAGTACAATACATGGAATAAGGATAGATAAAAGTGAAACTAGAACATTATTAAATAAATAATGAATTCCAAATTTATTACATCATATCATGCTTTTAAGGACTCTATCCTAACAAAAAAAAAAATACATCTTAAAGCATGTAGAATGGTCATAGAATGCATCAAACATAATTTTTTAAGGTATTATAAAAAAAACAGAACCTTGGGCTAATTTTTTAGTACCTCAAACACACTAAAGTGGGCTCTTTAAAGCCATTAAAGTATTAAGGTTGAGTTCTCATCACTTAGTCCTTACCTTAATAACATGCGCTTGGAAGTAACATTGAAGTTTCAATGTGGCGATCTAAAGGGCAAGCACCTGTTTTTCACTATTTATATATATCTTAGGTTTCCACATCTAAGAGAGCCTTTTAGACATAGTACATTGGTTGCTCCTTTTTTTTTTGAGATAACACTCTACTTACTACTACTAATGAGACCTTGTAAGACCTCCTTATCCTAAGGTTTATCCAGAATGAGGGTTAGCATCATGTAATGCTTTAGTGATTCATAGGCTTAGTTGCATTTTTTGGTTCCTTTAGTCCATTTTCCCTTCTTGCTAATGTCGAAGAAAGGATGGCATATATTTTTTGTCCAATATTTAAATCTATTTCAAGAACCAATCTTGTTAGTGAGCTTTTGGACTTCTCTAGCCCTTTTGGTCATTGGTATCTCCAAAGTTGATTTTATTTGGTCTGGGTTAGCTTCAATTCCTTTGTATGTAACCAAGTACCTAAGGAACTTTCCATACCCTACATTAAAGGTGCACTTCACTGATTTAGCTTCATTTAGTACTTTCTAAGAGTTTGAAATGTTCTTAGGAGGTCAATCAAGTACTCATTCCTCTTCTTACTTGTTACTAACATGTTATTAATGTAAACTAGCATACTGACTTCTATTTGTTGTTAAAAGACCTAAATGACCAAATATAGCATCTAAGAGCCTAGATACCTTTTCTTTCACAACCTAATGTTTTTAAGGAGCTAACCACGAGGGTTTATGTTGAGTCGATGACATGTAACTTGGGGATCAATGCCCACAATGTCCTATAGTTTCCTAGAAAAGATGTGTTTTTCTTTCTAGTAGCCATCTTAAATCATTTTTTTTACATGGACTAGAAGGAACCTCCTAGGTTTAGGGGCTCTAGAATAATGAATCCCTAGGTTCTCTAATTGTTTTCTCGGGCCACCTACTAATTTGTAGTTGATTTTTGATTTATAAACTTCCTAAAGGTCCCAATTGATGCACTTGTTGACCGCTTTAAGGGGTATGGTGTAGCATACTCATGCTGCCACCTAGTCCCGATATATTTCCCATATTCCTTATAGTGTTAGGAATTTAATGGTGTGATGGTATGTGAATAGTGTTCCTCTTAGGTTGTATATCCATGGTCATCCCATAATGGCATTGTCGGGAAAAGGATATCCATAATAAAGAATTGTGTCATTATATGGCAACAACCAATTGGAACCATTAGAGCAGCTTCCCCAATTGAGCCACATAGGACTTTGTCTAGTCCCATTAATGACCCAAGACTTGACACTAGTTTTCCTTTGTCCATATTCATTTGTTCATATATGGGCTTATATATTTAGCAAGTTAACTAAACTTGTTAGGTCAACTAAGAATAGGTGCATGTTGTATTCAATAATTCTTAAAGTAATAACCAATGGATCTTCAGTAAGGTTTGGACTCCTCTTAAGTCTTTATTAGAGAAGCATATGACAAATGGGCAAGTGGTAGTTGCTTCATGCAAGGATGTGAGGACTTTTACTTCAATTGCCATATGCTTCTGTAACATCTTGATACCTTGTCTAGTTGCTCAAATCTAGTAGATGATCCACCATGGATGGTAGCTATAACTACCTTGGGTTATTTTCGGCTTTTCTTTTGTCTTGTTAAGTGCATGATCTAGGAGGTAGACATCGCCCTTAGGGTCTCAATATCAGGAACAAACTCTAAGGTAAGTTGATAAAAACAATACAAAGTTAGTCATTGGAGGATGAAGGAGAAGATTTTGCATAAAAGTTGATCGCTTCCCTTCTCTAAGATCATCATATGCATATAAATGCATGAGTTGTCTAGAGTGCCTTTAGTTTCATTGAAAGAAATTAAAATTAAGGAGGAAAAACCCTCATGTGGCCTCCTCCTCCTCCTAAAGGGACTTAGGCTCAATCGCCTTATTCACTAAGATTATGCATTTTGTGGTAGCTCTAGTGGTAAGAAGCCCTTAGAGCATTGGGACCTCTGGCAAGGTGGTTTGTTTGGTTAGTTTAATTAAGGTTTCCTTCACCCTTCTCTCCCAATTTAATCTATATGTTGGTCTAATTAACTATTATTCATTAACTTGCATCTTATTGGTGCTTGCCAATGAGAGTTCCTGGTCAAAATCACATTGGTATTTGTTTACCCTTACCCTGAAGACAACATTTTCTTGAATGTGTCAATCACTTCTTTTAGTGAGGTCTTCCATCTATTGAATGGTTTGCTCTCACTCATTGCTCCACTTCATTTTTATCATGATTACCTTTTCCTACCAAGACTCTATTGTATAGTCTTTTATTGCCTAACCATTGCTATAGATCTAAACAATGTCTTCAAGGCTTTTAATGCATTCCCATATGAAGAAGCTAAAACTCTTCATATAGGATTGAAAATTTTTATTCCACCAATTTTTGGATACAAAGGAAGGTTTCTTGATAATAAAAAAAAAAATATAAGTTTCTGCATTCAAAGAAAGATTTTTCAAATGAGGGAAGAACTTCTTTTTCTTTGTTATTTATGATTACCTTTTATAGGTCTTCTTCCTTTTTAGGTTCAGCTTATTCTTATAAAGAGGCAAGCTTTCTATAGGTTTTTATGCAGGCTTTCAACCTTATCATGCATGGAACTAAGTTTAGTTGACTTCATTTCTTCAATGTCAAGTCTTCGATTTGGGTAGACCTCAAGGAGTACTCAAATGAAGGTCCTTGTCTGGGGGTGCGGTGTTTTTTAGTAGCTTTACTATGATTTTTTGGTGAGCTGAATTTTTGTATCTTCACCATAGATGACACCATTTTTCCAAGTATTAGTTCACTTTCTTACTTCAATGGATGGTTAGGACCTTACAATAATAAGGAATCTAAAGTGAGCACTCTAGTCATAGAGCCTTCAAAGGTCAATTTATTAAGAAGAATGAGGAAACTACCTAACAAATAAGCATCAACTCAAAGGTTAACTTTCTTAGTTTTTGGAATACTAACCTGGCATAGAGGATATGACCACTTTTAAACTTTCCTTTTAAGGTAGCAATTAAGGTCTCCCCACATGGAGGCATGGGCCTTCAACATTTAGTTCTCATTAATGTGCTTGGGCAAGAAATTGATCATTTAACACTTGTGTAAGCTTTCTAGTTACTTATTCTTTGGTTAACATGTGGTCTTCTCCTATGGAGCAACCACACACTCACCTTTTTATTCTATCAAATAAACATAGTTAGAGGATTTTATTTCTTATGATCTACTATATTCACCTCAAACAACCATGTACCAAAGCAATAGTTTTAAGTCACCTATTTCGCTTTCAACTAATTACTTGATTAATTATTTTATTTACTCTTTTTATTTGACAATGGCTTTAGCATTCATAGGAAAAAAGAATGATATAAAACATTAATTTATAGATTTCGAATTTCTCTTAATTTCCATTATATATGTTCTTTTAAAATTACAACTTTAGTAATATTAACCTAAAGAAATTCCTACAATGAAGGAACTATATAGAGAAAAACTCTTATAAAATAATACTCTTGGGACTAAGAAAAGTTATGATCTTAACGAGGTTATTGATTTATAGATAAATGAATATTTATTAGTACATGTATAACTTATAAATTTAAAAATAATACACATGGTAAAAAGTTAATACACAGAAACCTAAGAGACTGAAGAAAAAAAAATAGTTATTGATTGTAAAAGATAAAAAGACTCCTAAAAAAAGATGTGGCATCAAAACTTAATGTTGTAAAAGATAAAGCTATTTCAAATATGTGATAATTCTAAAAGAAGTGAATTTAGAAAAATAAAAGTTATAAAAAATTACTTAATATTATATTATGAAGTTCTATTTTCTATACTACGAATTTTTGTTTCTACTTCATCAATTATTAGTTTATATTTCTTGAGCCCTTAAAGATTTTTGAAAATATTTTTATCTTGTGTATTTAACGAGATTGCTAATTTAGTACATTGGTCTAAGTTAAGACTAGAAGATTTTGTTTTATAAGATTATTAATTTATCAAACATTCATTTATTGAGCTTTTACTATATGGACCATTATTTTGTATTAGTAGAGCTTACAAAGTTTCATTGAAAGGGGTTTTATGATTATTGGGAAGAACATGAAAAATTTTCTTTTTATTATATTCATTATAATAACTATTATATTATTATGTTTTTTTGTTTAAGTCTTGCAGTCAAATTAGACGAAACATAATTTTCCTTCTCTTTTCTTGACATTTTTATTCTTAAGGTGTTCCTGTGAAATTGAACCATTTTGTTAGTCAACCTAATAGAGGAGGCATGGAGAATCAAGTTGGTAGCCATGAACTATCCACACAAATGTGCTATTGTACTCGATTGTTCAAAGGTAAGCATTTTTAGTTTGTCAAATTCTACAAAATATAACAATACAACTCATAATTACTCAAAAACTTGAGCATATAGGTACACAAAATGAATTATATATATATATATATATATATTTAAAAAAACTAATTAAATTGCAAAGAGTGGAAACAACCAAGGCTGAAAATGAGAGATTTAGTATGTAAACTTATTAGGTTCAATCGAAAGATTTAGCTTGCAAACTTATTCAAAAATTAATTTTATTAAATACTTTTCCTAACTTTGAAAACCCTGATCCTTATTTTGGTAAAAATCTTTGAACTCCACAATCAAATTGGAAGATTATTAACCAAGGAGAATACAATAGGAATTAAGATATCTAATAAGCATGTAATAAATCTAAACCTAAATAGTAAGCTTTAAAAAATTATAATTGCTAAAAATTAAAGTAGAAGTATTTAACAACTGCCACAAACTAAATTCAAAACATGCAAAAGGACTAGAATTGGAATTGAAAAAGACAAAAAACTCTTATAGATTCTCACAAAATCTAAATGTGAACCTCCTCCCATGAGAGGAATCTTAACTAAACTTTTCTCCCATGAGGAATCTTAACTGATAAGTATGCAACTTACTCTCAAGCTTTTAGCTAATGAAGCCCTACTAAGAGTATCTCATGAAATAGAAACTCCATTGTCTCCCACTCATGCATAGTAGGCAAAATAACGTCATGCATTTTTCTCAACTATATCATTGTCATCCATGTTCATATTGACTAATGGATTATGCAACTGTCGAACACATTGATAAGAAAGGTGCAAGAGTATCAAACTAAACTTCATCTTAACCAGTGTAATTCATCCCTAGAAGGTGTCTCGTTATATCTTAAACACTTTTATTCACATTGAGTTAAACATGGTGAATCCCCCTAGAAAAATATTTCAAACTACACCATACTTGTAACTTATGACTGAAAATCACAAGGGCATAAAAGTTATACTATATAATCACCAATAAGATTAATGCACATGATGAGGGAGTAGCTAGGAATATATTCATTCATTCTTGTTTGATTGCCAAGAAGATATAGTATGAAAATATATGCTAACATGGAGATCTTCATTATGAGTGTACCTTAGATCTTCTATATTGTACAAATCTTAGTTTAATTGCATCGAGCAAAGAACTCAAGTTTTGCACATGCTTACTTAATCAAGCACTACATTAACAAGATTTGGCAATTGACTCCATTACAAATGTGGACTATAAGACTATCTATACTTGGTCGCTACTAACATGCAAGTTTTATTGGATACAAAAAGGAGTCTTATAAATATCAATGACCTAACACACTATCTAAGTGGTTTGGACTCATTATGTTTCAGTTGTGCAAAGTAATGAAAGTGTATGTCAATAAAGTAAAACAAATAATTAAATGTCACCATCAAACAAGATTGGACAATGAATAAATCATAGGTATAATGGTTAATTGAAATACACAATATGTAATCATAATCTACATGATCCAATGCTCTCAACTTAACTTCCACATAATCATGATCTACATAATCCAATACTCTCAACTTGACCCTAATAAACATCTTTACGTATTAGCTTAGTCAACAAGGGGGGTGAGGGTAGGATTTTTAACCATGTCTCATATAAACTAACATTTAAGATTGATGTGTTTGGTTCAACTATGATACTTGGGGGGGGGGGGGGGGGGGGGGGGTCTTTGACATAGGCTAAAGTTTCCATGCTATCACAATAAATAGTAGTATGCTCAAAAGAACAAGCAATGTTGTGAAAAATATGTATGAACATCATAAACTAGTCACTTTCCTAAACAACAAGTAAGGTACTCCCAACTCCACGCATGGTAGACAATGTTATACATGATTGTTTTCTATTTCACCAATATATGCTAACATCATAGAGCACATATAAAATTATAACCATATGTGGATTTAGTTTCATTTAGGATGCTACCCCAATTATCACTGTTATAGCTAATCATGTCCAAATTCAATCCTCAATAGAAAATTATATAGCCTATGGTGACTTTGAGGTAGAAAAGCATCCAATCCATTGCTTTTTTGTAAGCAAGGTTTAGATCTAATTGGAAGCTACAAACCTAATTATATAACAAATATTAGTTCATGTACACATCATTGGATACTTTAAGCTACTAACAATGCTAGCATATAGGAACCTTGAGTGATCTTTTCCTATTCATCTAAAGTCTTACGACACATGTTAAAGCTTAAGGTCTTATCTTTCTGTATATGTATGCTAATAGATTTTCAATTTTACATATAGAATTTTTTCAAGAATATTCATTGTTTATGATTTGTAAAACAAACCAAAAAGTCTCCTTGATTGATTGATTAGGATCATAACTTTGAAAACATAGTTTGCTTTAAGCATGTTGTTCATTTTAAAAGTTGACGACCACCACACTTTAGAGGTAACCATCTCATTATCATCCCTAACCAACATTTCATTTGTATACAAAAAAAAAAAAAAAAGGATAAAAAATCTACCCTTACACCGTTTAACAAACATGCAATAGTGTTCTTAGACCATCATAAACCCATTAGTGTAATATACCATTGTTGAGATGATTATTGTAGGCTATAAATGGACCTTTGTAGTTGTTAACTTTGACTTTCTATTTAGTTGCCATAAAACCAGTCAATTGATCTATATAGATCTTCTTATTTAGTTCTCTATTGAGAAAAATGATTTGAATGTTTATTTGATATAATTTCAAATCCAAAGATGTGATAATGGTTTGAATAAGGAGAGTTGAGGCAAACCTCACTTCTCATGAGATTTTTTTTTATTTATTTTTATTTTTATACTCTACACACTTATTCTGGTTGTATCCTTTCTTCATGAGTTAAGTTTAACAACTTGCATCATTTGCCTAAAGTTTGACCTTAAAAACCTACTTATTCCTTAAGGTCTTATGTCTTAACAATAGTTCAATTAATTCTCAAATAGAGTTCTTGATAATAAACTTTATCTGTTATTTCACTGTAGCTTTCCATATTTCACAAGTATGGATAAGAGAGCATTATTAAAAAATTTATACTTCTCATGTGTTGGAACATCTAGATTACCTAACTTCAAGCCCTAGATCATTAGGTGCATGACACTATCTTCGTAGAAATGCTAGAACTATGTCATGGGAGAATTCAGAACAATGAATATTAGATTTAAGTGCTCAAGGAATTAAATCTAATTGGTGAAGAGGTCAATTAAGATCTCAAATACCTCATGATATTTTGCCTGATAACTCTCTTTCTTGTATCCTAACACATAAGGGTGTTAGAATCCTCTTTGTGGGGATAGATATTAAGGTAGAAGATTGAATGGCTGACAAGTACTAAGCCTTAAACCCTTTAAGGAGTTTATATAGGCTTACCTCTTAGCTCGAGTGACTTGAGCTCATCTTACGTTTAGGTTACTTAATCTGACTCATTGGGTCCTAATTAACTAATTTGCTCTATTGAGTTTCAATTAATTAATTATCTAAATTTAAAAGATTATTTATATGTACTTGTGCAACCTTCCATATTTACCAAAATGCTCTTATACACACATATAAATAAATAATCCAACTATTCCTCAAATATTTTTTGACCAAGGAATATGAGTTTGAGTGGGAACCACTAGGATCCATAGGGAAGTACTGGCTCCCTTAAAATCCAATCTTAAAGTTGACTCAAAATCTAACTATAGAGAGTAAACTACAATTTAGTATCTTTATGATATTAAATCGAGATAGAAAACTTCAGTCTGTGACCTACTAACAATTGCATGCAAGCTCCTCATGAATTGGTATCCATAATTTAACAAAATGAATGTTATCAACCTCTCAAGATTACTTCTACAATCCTTGAGTCTTAGATCCTCCTATTATGTGATCAATTGACATACTATATCCCTCCAAGAGCATATGTTAAATTCCACTTAAGGAATCATTATGGCCATAATTTTCACGATCACATGTCCTTAGGATCACCTAAGGGGACATAATGTCTCAAACCCTTAAGATATCATGGTGCTTATCTTGAGAATACCCATTATCACATGCCTCAATCATAGTAATCCTATCTATAGAGAATATATGACCACTTTAGGGTCTCACTCATGGGTCAAAGCCTTTGAAGACCTTAGCACTAGATCAATATTCTCTCAAGGTTGAGAGCTTATGCAACATAGTAGCTTGGTGAAGTTAAGGCTACCTAATGACCAATCTCTGACTCACCATAAATCTTATCTAATGTGTAACATATTAGGATTGAGCCCTAAAAAGCATGACATGATGTAACAGATAGAAATTTATTTATATTTTTTGTTTTCTCTTTATTATCTCATTGACATGAATTGGTTAATTAGATGATCATGTATGGTTAATTAATCAATTAAGACCCATTTTAGATAAGATTAAGTGGCCCAAGCCTTAGTGGGCTCAAGTCATTTAAGCCTAGTAGGGAAATGCTATAAATACCCTTTAAAGCTTAGGGTTCCAATCACTTTTTGAGAGACAATCATCTTCTATGTCTAAAGAGAGAGAGCCTAGGATTCCTCTATTCCAAAGCCCACATTTTGGAGTGCCAAGATTATGGATCAAGTCATCAAGCAAAAGATTTTTGGTGTGTGAGACATCTGAACTCTTTAGGATTCACCTTCACTAAGCAAAATTGATTTAAGAACCATTTAAATCAAATCTAAAGTTTGTTAGCCCAAGGGTTCTCCTAATCATGTTTTGATGATAACAAACCATGGTTAAGTTGTTACTTGGTTTGAATTATAAAGAATTTCAAGTATTAGTTTGGAAATTCATCAAAGGACCCAATGGATGCAAGATCAAGACAATTGGAAGACCCTTTAATAATAGGAAACATATGTAAGATGAATGCATGGTGCACTTAGGATTTTCATATCTTTTCATGCACTTTAAAAACTCAGTTTAGGCATTAAAGTTACATTTTCGTCAAAACATGAGTTTTATCATATGAACCTTAGGCAAATTGTTTCAAAATTGGCATATTAATTTACCTAAATACCTTGTTTAAGTGTTAGAAGAGAAAAGAACAAAAAAAAAAAAAAAAGGTTTTCAGGCAAAAAATGGTGAACTGGTCAAGGCACTAGCCAACTGGCTCAACCGGCTAGGGCACTGGTTAACTGATTACACCTTCTTGATCGAGGTCTAGTCCAGAAATGCAAAAATCTTCTCTCTCTTCTTATAGCTTTGCATTCCCGATCAAGGGATATGCCTTCTCGGTTGAGATCTAATCAAGATTTGGTCAAGGACCAGTCGAGGTGTAACGATCACCTATCATGCATTTATTGTCCAATGGCTAGTAACCCCAACTCGACTGGTCAAGGCCGTTTTTCGGCATTTTTGACTCCTGAGGCTAGAAACCTACAAATTGAGAACTCCACTTCATTTATGAGGTAGAGAACACCTGCATTTATTTGTCTGCCTACTTATTCTTGCCTCAAAAGCTCTCATTCTTTCCTTAGTGCATTAAATATCCATTTGCATATTCCTTAGTGCCCCCTTGTGATTCTTCCTAACATTTAAGTTGTATTTGAGCCCTTGTTGAGCTAGGTTGAGAGATTCAAACTTGTTATTTTGAATGCTAAAAGCTTCAAGTGAGTTAAGACTTGAAGGGATTATGTAATAGTCCATTGGAGCTAGAATCCAAGTGTAAAGGTGATTAAAAGCTTAGTTGAAGCTTCAAGTATAGTGGAACCTTCACTCAGTTAAGAGGTTGAGGAGAGTGGATGTAGGCAAGGAAGTGCTGAACCACTATAAAATCTAATTTTACTCTTTTTAACCTTATCTCTTTATATTTGTGTTTCCTTTTCTTGAATTTGTGGTGTTTGAAAATGATTTTTTAAAAACTCAATTCAAACCCCCCCCCCCCCCCCCCCCCCCCCCCCTCCCTTCCCTCCTCTCTTGGGTGTTTTCTCTATTAAGATTAACCTTTAATTTTCTCAAAGTTTTTGGTGACTTTTCTCTAGATTATAGAATGTTAAAATTTTGATTTTTGCTTTTGTTGCATAGGATTTAGAGGCCTAGGGTATTTTGCATGCACCTATACAATCCAGGGTTATGGGAATGGAGAGATCTAGGTTTCCCAACATAACTAAACACACTAGTACGTACACTCACCATGGGAAACCCATCCTAATGACTAGGGCAAGTTATCCCTCCAATTAGGAGGTAGTGCACTATAGCCTCAAATGGTTTATTGAAGTCCATGAACCAGTTGTGAATGAGTCATTAACTTGCAAGGAATCTATGACTTAGATTTTTCATGTAACTCCTAATTCACTCAAGTCATGTACATGCAAGTGATGTAGGTTTGAAGGCTTAACATACATAATTCATAAATAGGATAGTGAATAGAAATTCAAAGTCATAATATAAGTATTAATGAATTCCATTTATGGTTACATCATATCATGCTTTTAAAGAATCTATCCTAACATCATGATCTTATGATGCAAACATGAAAGCTTCACCTTAATGCCCATAATTACAATGATGAGATAAACTCTCATATCATGACTGGGGATACACTTTGATACCATTTGTAATGACTCACTTCCAACTGTGTAAATATATACTATCCACTTTGGGCTCAAAGAGCCCTCTGTGGACCCGCATTTTTCACGTGCGTCCCCACTCGATCGGCGAGACTCGCTTTTTATTATTTTGTGAAAAATTGATTTTTGGAAAAAAAGTTGGAGTCGCCACTTATTTTATTTTTTTTTAAAGGGGAAAATAAAACAAGAAATAAAACCCTAAAAAATGACTCCATAATTTTTGGAAAAAGCGTCTTTGAAAAACCCGAGTCTAAGTCCGGGGATTAGGTTACCTATTGGGAAGGTACCTTTGAAAGGCAGCACCCCTCTAAGCCCTATAAAGGTCTCTACTAACTAAGTTAAGGGGAATATGACAATTAATCGGTTAATTATGGATACCTAAGTAGGCTAGGTGATTTCAAAAAATTGCATGTTAAACAAGATCAAATCACAATAAAGGAGAGTTAGGGTGCGTACCTGAACCGCTCTTCAAGCGCTATCATAAAACATAAAAGTTAGTGTAGGAATGTAGCACACAACATTTGTTTTATTCAAGCAAGTCAGGCATATATCAAGTCATCCAAGAATCACGTCAAATATGGATATGGTTATCAATGGCATACAAGTCTATAGAGTTCTAAAAAAAAATAGATGAGAAGAGAGCGTACCTGAATAGCAAGCTAGTACTCCTCTATGGGGATCAAGAGCATCTCAACAATAAATACGAAACACATTCATGTATATCATCAAGAAGAATCAAAAATCAACATATCAAGCAAACAATATTGAATAAGGTATCATGAATGTCGGGCCCCCACCAAAGCCCTAATTAATTTCGCATGAGTTGATTCCATAAATTCCATGATTTGGAATTATGAAGTTTGTTCATGCTTAGGAAAATCAAGAAAAACACGAAAATAGTTAAAATCAAAGAAAACAGTGAAAGTGCATACCCGAAGTAAAGTGGCAGCAAATTGCATGTTAAAATCTGGATTTTGTACCTAGGAGCTTCTAAAGAAGTTTAAAGAAAATTGGAGTTATTTTGACGTAGAATGGTTTTGAAATCTAGATTTAAGATGTATAAAATCACAAAAGAAGAAAAAGAAACAATAGAAGGAGTATGATGCGTGGTGAGGTGGCCAAGCTGGATTAGTGTCTAGGCTACTTTTGAGACTGAATTACTTGGGTTGCCTGAAGATGTTTCTGTAGATTGCTGAAATGGAATTCTGCGTTCTTACATCAGTGGTCGCTGTCTGCAAACTCGATTCGCTCATACAATTGTGGAGAAAGAAATTTCACTACCATCTCTTCCTAAAGTTCCTGTTTTCATGCTACTGGCATCACAACCCAAACCAGATTGGTGCACTCCAGCTGATATCTTCCAATATTTCTTCTAATTCAGGTTCAGAGAATGACAAGAAGTCATTTGGATTCACCACATTGGAGAAAGTAGAACCATTGTCATCATCCTAAAGGTGCTTCGCCATGGCAGAAAAGAGGAAACGCTGGCAGAAAAGCAATTTCTACTTATCATCTGATCTGGAAATGTGTATCAGCAATTTCCCTTATATTAACATCAGGGTTCTGTTTCTGTCGTCAACCTGCTAAACATTAACTGAATGCTTATGTCTTTATTGATCTTCAGATGTTCAGTTTCCCGAATAACTTCCCATTCTTTAGGCATATCAAATTGCCCAGAATCAGAAACTATCTCTCAGTCAATAGGATTCAGCAACTTCTTCGCGTGTGTGAAGGCAAAGGGGCAGTAACTTAGAGCTTACTGATGGATCCTACATTTCTGGACTTTCGAGAGTGACCTCCTAGAAGACACCGTACTCCACCATTCTCTTATTTCTCCTTTGCTATTTAGATTTGGTAAGGTACACAAGCTCTTTGAAGATGGTTAACCCAGACCTTCTCGTCCCCATGCTGATCTGTACTCATCATAATCTGATTCTCCCTTTGCTTTGTGTCAGCACATATGCTGTAAGCTCATTGCAGAGGATACGAATTCCATGGTTCCATGCACAGGATCAGAGAGGGTAAGTTACTGATGAAGTCTTGATTAAGGGGAACACCATTATTCACTATCATCAATGTTTGTTTCCTTTTCGTAAAAAAGGATCTCACTCTAGACTTCAATTTCAATTTCTCGCTCTGAATTTGCATCAACAACAGAAGGCTGAGTGGCTTCCATTAAAAGGTAAAATAAAAAAAAAGAAGACCAGTTGTGACAGCCATTTGATCAATTAAATCATCAACTCCTGGAATTGGAGCTATCTTTAGATGCTTTTGTACAGAAGTTGGGGGTTCTGCTGTGGGCTGTCTTCTAGCTCTGCATGAGATGCTGACAGCGGTGAGGATGTTGAAGGGTTGTTTCTTGATAATACATGCAGTGTAGGGAATTCAGACTCAAAAGATTGTGATGGTTCAATATATCGGGGATGGTGGCGATCTCATAATGGATTCATCATAGTTTTAAGAGGCAAAGGATGGCTTGATTGGCTGTTGCAATGTTTGTATCAATCGTATTTTGGTCTTTCTCTGTCCATCTCTTTACCAACAAGATGTTCTCTTCTATCTTGCCACTCTGTATCCAAGGAGACTGAGTAACATAGGCCTTTGTTCCACACAGTTTAAAGATACCAGATATCTTAGACACCTCTCAGAACATACAGGATAGTAAGCTTGACTTGTCTGAGCTTACAGTACCACAAACAGCAACCCTCATGCCACGGCACACCCGCAAATTAATATTCTTCATTGCTCCCAAAGCTTAATCAATAACAGAGAGTTTATCTTCGCATTCCTTCATGTTTGTCAAGGCCAACTACTTGTTCGCAATTATATCTGAATTTCATCTTTGCAAGAGGTTCCAGGTACGGTCTAGTTAAGTATCCACTATTATCAAGCGGTTCCTTATCCACTTTATCCTCACTATCTTTCCCCTCCTCAATTTTTCTTAGAAGAAGACTGCCTTGGAGATCCTGTGTCAGATATCCCATGAATGCTCTGACATTAGGACAGTGGCTGCACTAAACTTGACACCAAATTCAAAGCAGAGTGAAGACTTGCTTTATTTATGATGCTAGCTCGGTCACCATTCCATCCACTCCTTGCGGAAGCAACATCTTTAATATCATCTGATTCTTTAAAGAATGATTCATCAAAATATTTGTCATCAATCTGTTTGACACCACTGTCTAAAAGAGGGAGATATGACTCAGAATCAGTATCAGATGCTTCGAAAAACCTATCTCATTTTTCTCTCCGGACAGCTCTATTTCCACTGATTCACACTGTCCATCTAGAACATTTTGGATGGTATCGATTTTTAATTTGCATCTTTCAAGCTTCTGGCACGTCCTATATGGACTTTCAATGGGACAAAGCTGCTATTCAGGACCTTCAATCAGACTTGTTTTGTGCATTGGAAGTATTCCTCGCTCATGTACGAGTCGTTGGAGATAGGTTCGCCGCTCACTTTCAGCATGGAGGACCCAGCCATACTTATCTTGATGAACAATTCGCAGCTCAGTATACATTGCTTCACAAACCAATTCAAATGCACACTGCCACTCATTGATTTTTCTGAAGCAACAGACGCAGGGAAGCACTCACAAAGAGGCAGTAGCTGTTCTTTAGTAGAAAACATGGATGCCAAATTTAGAGTGCTTGTCAGTAAGTTCAAGTCTGGACGGTGTCCTAGTAAACAGATACCTTCCCTGATCTCTATCAGTATGCATCCTCTGATTAGGATTGATTTCTGGACTGATCTGATCAAAGATCCTCAAACTGTTCAGAGTCCCATGATTCTTTTGGCTTTGAGAGTCTTCTCTGGTTTTCCTTCAATTACTACTTTTGGCCTCTGGAAACTACTGTAATCTTCATCACTATACTCTTCTGGATCAGCATAGCTATTTTTCACCATCAGCATTGAGACTATAAGCTGAATCCAATTGATTCGTGTATTTGCTGCAATGTTTCTTTTGAAAACTCTGATAATTCGGACAAAAGCAGGTTAGGACTTTTAACTAAGCTTCCTTTTGATTCATTTGCACTAGCACTTTGGAGAAAATTTGATAATGCAATAGCTGAAGATGAGGAAGGATGGTTAACTTATGGAGGAATTGGCTGTTCTGCATGTGGCATCTGCTGAGTGGGAGATACTGTCATTTCTGGTTGAGCGAGGGACTGCCAGTCATCCAAATTAAATGAGATCTTCTCATACGCAATGGCAGCATCCAGAGAGTATATGCAGAGGGCAAGGGAAGAAACGATAGAAGTCTTGGCAACAGCAGAGAGTGATGACCAATGCCACCATCCGTTCATCAAGTATTCAATCTTAATCATGCCCTCGAGCATGATTGTTGCTTTAACCATCTCAAAGATTGTCTCTGCAGATTTAATCAAAAGCATGCCATGCCAATTTCTTTTCTAAGTCAGGCCTTGATGGCCTTGGAGCCTCCTCAGGGAGAGCAGCATCCATATCAAGTAAATTAGTCTTGAATTGCCTCAAAATCTGGTGAACTTTGCCAACTAATAGTCTTAGTGAAGACTAAAGGACTACACAACAGCGACTAATCTCCACTTCTGGACCATTATTATTTGAAGAGTACTTTTTATCTCTTCGCTCCAAAGCTGGTTTGTCAGTTCTAGATGCTGCACTGGTTTCATTTGCAACAGAATCTCTGGAAGAATTATCAGAAAGGCTCCCACTACCTCCAGCAGAAATCCTATTCCCCTCCAAGCACAAACCAGAAGACCAAACCTTCAGTTCTCTCCTTAACATCGCTTTCAGTTCCGCGAGATGGTGTCTTGAATCAAATGCTTTCATGTGAATCATCAACGAACTGTGTAAAAACAGGTCTGTTTGCTCATTTACCACAAGAATTTTCCTTATGTTCTTATCTTCTAGATGTGAGTGACCGGGAGCCATGGTGACAGCATGCATGTATGCCTTAGGTTCAGATTTTAGTGAGGGAAAAATGAGATGGCAAAGGTCTTTAGTTGCTGTCAACCTTCCAGCTCATAGCGATTGGATTGATTCAGATAATGGAAACTTCCTGCTTTTCCCAATCTGGACCTTTGAACATTCTCCGCTGATGCATCACAAAGCATGTAGAAGCGATGATAATTTCTCAGGATTAGGCACTTGACAAACACAGGATCTTTCCGGAAAATAAGTCCTGATAGTTGCTCTTGAAATCCTTCTCCTCTGATCAAATTGAATCTCCACAAACTTACCAAACCGACTTGAATTATTGTTTCTGACAGTCTTTGCATCACCGAATGCTTCTAGAACTAGATTGGACTCTAGAATTTGTTGCTCAATAGTCCTTCCCTTAGCTACAGATCTCCCTTCCATGTAGGCGAGATAACGCATAAGCATCCCACTTTCACCACTAACCAGAATTGACTGACTGGTTTTCTCATTCACCGTAAGTTTCTATGCAACATCAACAAGGACGAAAGGGTGCGGATTCGGCTCGCCAAAAACTGCCCCTTTATATTGTACCCTCATTGCTTTCATGTTTCAATTGATTCGGCTTCTGTTGGACTGATTTGGGGATAGGTCTTTTTGATAAATAGTAGATCTCAATAGCAAGGAACTAGAGTGTTTGGCCTTGACTGTGGCTCACCCGTGCCATATTTAGAAACCGGGCCAGTTGGCTCAATTTGATCTTCAAGACTAGCACCATTCATATCAACATCAGCGCTGGCATGCAGAGCATTAGCATGACCAGCATTTGCATTAGGAACTTCTAAATTAGAATTCACCTCGCGGTTATTGGACTCGTCATCCATTCCTGAAGATCTGTCAGAATTCCCGGACTCAATTGGTGAACCATGCAGATTTGCAAGCATTTCAGGACTACCTGAGCGTAGCTAATCACCATGCAAATCTGTACATAAGGTAAGCACCCCTGGAGATTCTCCTTGTGCGCAGACAGTCTCAAGGATGCGGCTGCTTCTTCAATAGCGACACGTCTCTCACAAAGGTGCAGACTTGTATGGGAATATCATTTAGTCTCATAGCCACGTGGGATACCCATTTATGCTTGCAGGCTGTCTTCATCATGGACTATGCGTGGAACTCTTTTAATCCCAATATGCCACGTAGAGAAAATTCAAAGTGGTAGCCTTCTTCTGTAATTCAACCAAATTCACATGATTTGAATCTCCATCACTACCCTTCATTCTCCGCACTCCACCAGGAATACACTGAGCACACTGCGTGTGCTACACACCTTATCTTTCACATCAGTACTTCTATCGGTCTCAGATACACACCCAAATATACAGACAAGGACTGGAATGCAGTATGGAAAGGGGAACAGAGGACATGGATAGACACATAGTAGACCGGAGAAGGAATAAGCAGAGGATGCCAATAAACATGTCCCCATTTCAAATGTTAATCCATGGGCTTGGATTAGTGGGAGGAGTAAAAGAGAAACAGGGCAACCAATATCATCAAATAATATTCCATAAAACAGAGTCTCACTGAGTTCATATGATAGAAAATAATAATAAAAAAAAAGAAAAAGAATAGCGAGGAATGAAACCATATCAGTAAGCATAAACAAGAACCAGAAATCAATAAAGTTCGCATGAAGTTTCTTACATCTTCAACCCACCAAGCAAACAGTGTCCCAAATCATAAAATGAGAGAATGAAGAACATAGATTAGGGATATAAGCCAGAAAAATAAAAATAAAAAGAATCCTCCGAAAACTTACCTTAGAACTTCTCTTAAAGAGGCAAAGATTGCTTCTCTTTTCCAATTCCCCTCCGTTCTCAATGCGTGCTGAAAGTTTTCTTAAAAAATCTCTTTTTTTGCTATCTTCCTTCTTCTTCTCTAAAACCAATCTCCTCCAATGCGTGCTGCCCCCTCTTTCTCTTCTTTTCCTTTTTTCTCTTTATATATCACTCCTCAAGACCTAAATTTGTTTCCAAAAAGGAGAATTCTCCTATTTCCTTTCTTCTTCTCTTCTCTTTTTTTAAATCTTCCAATCAAAAGCAATCTTCCCAATTTCAAATTCCCCTCCAAAACCTTCCAAGGAGGGTCCCGCCTTCCTTAAACTCCAATGGTAAGTTTCCTTGCAAAAACATGAAATTTTTTAAGTTAAATAATTGCATGAATAGATAAATAAGTAAATAAATTAGAAAATGGTAAAAATAATAAATAAATAAATAAGTTAAGGAAAATAATATAAAGAGGAAGATAACCAATAAAAAGTGAATGATAATCATAAAATTAAAACTAAAACAAAATAAATAAATAAATAAATAAAATAAAATAAAAGTCTTCGTAGGCCTAGTGTGCCTAAACGGGCCTAAGGTGAGACTAAGTGGGCCTAGGGTGGTGCCTAATGGGCCAAGTGTATCTAAAAGCTATCCTAAAAAAAAAACAAGAAAAGCCTAAGTCTAAGTTAGGGTTGCCAAGGGTCACAATAAGGGATCAAATAATCCCTCAACCAAAGTCTCCAAGGTGACTCAAAAAAAAGGTAAGTGGTATGAGTAGCTATGGGCCACCAAGGAACTATTACGGAGCATTGAAAACGGATTTAAAGACATGTGTTAAAGGGACAAAATTGAGGGTCTACACCCTCACAACATTAAAATGTGTCTAAATAATTAAGAGAAGCTAATATATATATATATATATATATATATATATATATATAATGTCAAGAACTTTTTCCCCTGTTCGATATGAGATATCATAGTATTTTCCTTTGGTTTAATTGCCTCAAATAAATTGAGACTCCTGTTCAATGCTCCTCTGCTCAAAATATCATCCTATAAGAAAGTGATTTCATCTGACTTTATTTCAATTATACTCCCATTGAGTTGTTCACTAAGCATCACACAACCTTTGATTTCTTAGAATATCTAATGAATGAAAGTGCACTTGTTTCCTTTATAGCACAATATCTATGAGAATTTACATGAACTAAACCTACTAACCCTTAGGATCACAAGTGAGTTAGGTTTGACTTCTTAACTATATGGATTTGAAGTAATTGATTTTGAGGGCACTTCACTCAAGATTTAAGTTGCAATCAAAATAGTAACCCTCCTTTCCCACCTTGAAAGATGTTAGATAGTTGGCTTGTGCCTTTTTGAGTGAACCATATCCAAAAGTTTATGGTTACTATTTTCAGTTCAACCATTTTACTGTGGAGTCCTTGAAGCTATTGATTGTTCTTTGGATTTGCTTTTCATCATAGAGATTTTTAAAACTCTTCAATGGATACTCATGTCCATGATTTATCCTTAATGTTGTAATAGTTTTTTCTTTTCATTTTTTTACAATATTCATATAACATCTAAATCAAAGCAATTATTTGGACTTGTAGATATAACCATCCGTAAATGTGATGAAGTAGTAGGCACCATGCTTTGCTCTCATGTTCATTAGGCCCTGTACTATGGAATGCATAGGCTACAGAGGACCAAATACCTTTCTGGCTTGCTTAAGAGGCTTCCTAATTAATTTTCCTTCCAAATAGTGTTCACAAGGGGGTAGGCAAATTTCTGAGAGTTGGCTTAATATATTTTGATGGTTTTTCCCTTAAAATTATTTTAGAAAAAAAAATTGATATTATTATATAGTAATATATTCTATAAATATTATAAAATATTAATGGAGTTTAATTCAACTTAGATTGTTGAAGCATTGGTTTGAACTCAGCCCAAAATTGAGCTCAACCCAAATTAACTTTTGGTTGAGAAGCTTGACCAAATTCTAACTTGAGTACTAAAAATGGTTTCTCAACTTCTCCGATATTCAAGTTAGGTCAAACCAATTTGCCAAATTGCACCTGGTAGAGAAATGCTAACTTGTTGAATTTGAGATCCTCACAATTTTAATTTGTCCTCACAAAATTGTGTTCATTTTTTTCCTTTTAAGTTCAAGTAATGGATTTGAAATCAGCTCTACAATCAAATTCCAATGGATAATACTCTACTACTCAAAGAATTATGTAGGATACACAATTTTCATTGCTCTGATAGATTTTATGAATATCTTGTCACCTGATGCTCCTGGTTAATTAATAAGAAGTCGAGTAATTGAGCTTGTACCAAGTTTCATTAGGCTTCTTGATTCTAGCCTTTAAATTCAAGTGCGACGGTTTAAGGGAAGTATATGAAACCTATTGAATCCCAAAAAGCTCTGATAGATTAGTGTTTAATTGGTACTTGATTCAGGGTTGCTTTTTTGTTTTTTCTTCTGTTAGTCCTGCTTTTGCATCTGAACTGCTTCAATTTTCATTGCACACAACTTGCCGAAAGGTGAATGCAATGTTCTGGGAACTGGTTGGATGGTTAGGTAAGGAACACAACAAAACTACCACTAAAGCATGCAAAAGTTTTGAATGCAATGTTATGTTGTCCTTAATATAATTTTAATTGCAGTACCACCCATCAAGCACATCCAAGAAACAAAAACAATGCATTCTCTGACTCTTCAATTGCTTAACCACCTATGTACTGAAGTTTTGAAAGCATCAAGAGCACAGGAAATATTTAAACTAGCCTTCATTACTGGGGCAAAATATGGGATTCCCGAGATTCTGCAAGAGATTATGAAGTCATATCCTTTTGCCCTCGAGTATCTGGATGAGGATGTATTCAAATTGGCAGTATTAAATCGTTATGAAAAGATTTTCAACCTCATCTGTGGAACCGATATGCATAGAGAACTTATAATACGAGCCAAAGATGATTTAAATAACATCTTGCATTTGGTTGGAAAATTGGCCCCTCCGCACCGGCTCAGTCTCGTTTCTGGTGCAGCTCTACAAATGCAACGCGAGTTACATTGGTTTAAGGTAATAATTTTTGTTTTGAAGGGGAATTAATTTTCTTATACATATCCACTCTTTTTCTGTATCTTAGAAACATTTTGATTTTTACAAAGGAAATTGAAAAATATGCCCCGAGAGCCTTCAGTGAATCTGAGAAATGAAAAAAAAGATAAACCGAAAATGGCATTTATAAAGGAACATGAAAAATTGATAAAAGAAAGGGAGAAATGGATGAAAGGCACAGCAAAATGTTACACATTAGCAGCAGCGCTTATTGCTACTGTAGTGTTTGCAGCAGCAATTACCATCCCGGGTGGCAACCATGATGATACTGGCATACCAAATTTCACCAAAGAAAAGGCCTTCAAAGTTTTTGCAGCTTCCGATGCTCTTTCCCTCTTACTATCCATTGCTTCGGTGCTGATATGCCTATCCATTCTCACGGCACGATATGCAGAAGATGATTTTCTTTTTGCCCTTCCCAGGAGGTTGATATTTGGCCTTGTTACTCTATTCCTCTCCGTAACATTCATGATGATAGCCTACAGTAGCGCAATCTATCTTCTCTTTGGTGAAAAGAAGGCATGGATTCTTATTACCTTGGCAGCATTAGTCTGTTTGCCAGTGACCTTGTACGGAATTTTGCAGTTTCCCTTCCTTGTGGAATTGATTTATTCCACATACGGCCCAGGCATTTTTGGCAAACATAGTAATCGTCTGATCCGATAGATCGACAATCATGGTGAGAGTATTCGATACAATTATGTACGTTGGGATTTGCATCAAATTCATGACTGAATGTATTGCCTTCACTCTCTCTCTCTCTGCTCCTGCGGACATTTTCTCCTAGATATTTCATTGTAATTCTAACTTCTGTCAACTATGATGAACAGGCTTAAAGCAAACTTTTTAAACTTGGCAAAATTGACTTTTTGGTACATGGCTAGATTGGTCAAGATGATAGTGATTCCTAGAAGGAAAAGAAAGGTACTAATTGCAAAATCTAAATCTAGTCTACGGCTAAGGTGACTTATCAGGATGGCCACCGGCCAAGAACACCCCTCTAGATTGGTCAGACTTTTAGTTGCTTTTTATTAGTGGGTTTGGGGAAATTCGGTTTTCAAATAATCAAACATTTCATCAAAATTGTAAACATTACAAATAAGCAACAAAATACATGGTGGAATGAATAAATATATGCAAATATGAACATCTAAATTGATAATCAGGCAAGAAGTTATAGACAATGAATGAATAGATGATCAGGCAATCTAGGCAGATATATATAAAGAGAGATTTTTATAGATGGATTTTAAAATGAAAGTCAAAATGTGGATTGTTGAACAAAAATAATGTATCATCCCTTTTGTTTTAAAATAATTTTGCATATAAATTTGAGAAAATGAATTATTTCACCTATTTAAGGAGTTATTTTGTTTGTCATTACCATCAAAATGATTCTAATAAATTAAATATCTAATTTGTATATAAAAAAATACAAAATTGTTATTATTCTTAATAAATAAATTTTTCATGGGCTTTATTTTTGAAATTTTTTAAAAAATGGTCACCTAGCTCGAAGTGATGATAAGCTCTCCCTTAAGGGTCACCAAGTCTCAAAGTCTTGTCAAATTCACAAGTTATAGTTTGATAACTTGATCATTCCATAATTCCAATTACATCATTTTGTCTTTTCCTCCTACTCCCATATAACTTTACTTTTCTACTTTTCTTTTCTACCTTTTGTGCTTTATTTACTATATGTTAAGACTAACTATACTATTTATTAAAAAAAATTATAATTATATATTTATTATTATCATCATTATTAATATTATTATTTATGATATTAGTTTTACATTATTAATATTTCATATGTGTCATTATTCATATTTTTTATTATTATAATGTCATTGATTATAAACCAATCTTAGAATATGATCTTTCTTTCACCTAATTCTTAAAACTTATAGGCTTTATTATAAAAATCATGCATAATAATGATTCATTAAATGTATAATGCTAGTACACCGATATTATGTATTAATATAAAAGCCAACGTATTCGTACCACAAAAATATAATGATCTTACAACATGAATACTTTAAATGTCTTATACATTACTGCATAACCTAACTTTATTTTAAAATTTTTCCTTTTAAACAAGCATTGATAAATGATTGTCATATATTTTGTATATTTTTTAACATTTCATCTACTATAAATTAACCTTATAAGACATTTTTTTTATAAGGTGTATGAGTTTCATTATAAGAATTATTGCTAATAAGAATGCATCTAGTATATGATGCTAATTCATTGGGATGCCTTAATAATATAGAAATCAATATACTAGGATAAGACAATGCTTCTAACACTATTAAGTTTGTGACAAAATGTATGTGTCATAGTTATGCATTGAAATTAAAATATAAGTACACTAAAAGTACGATAACACATGCTTTAATTTTGTTTTTTCATAATTATCAATACTAATTTTTTATTGTAATATTTTCTTAATAATCATATTGTAAAAAACAATTGAAAATTTATGAAAGTTTATATAAGAAAACTTTGTCTTCAAAACATGAATGAAACAATATTTGTAAAATTATTTTATTATTATTCATATTGTATAAGTTATATATGATATTTAAAAAAAATTGAAATAATAATAACAATAATAATAATAACAAATGAAACAATAATTTGTAAATTAATTATTATATTATTTATAAATATGTTATTATTATTATTTTTTGATAGGTTATATTATGTTTATAAAATAACAATAATAATTATTATTATAATTATAATAACTAGAAGAGAAAAAAATAAAATAAAATAGAGAAAAGAAAAAACTAAGTGTTGTAAAACAAGGATAAATGCAACGTAAATAAAAGTATATAACAACTTTATATTATTTTAATAATAATATATAATGGGAATGAAAGAATCAGAAAAGAGAATTAACAGAGTTGAAAGAATGAAAGACATAGAGAATAAGAGCGAGAGAATTTATTTCTTTCCTTAGGATGCATCTTACAGGGGATGGGAAGTTGTTTTATAGGCTTTCCAAATGGCTTCCATTAATGAATATTAATGGAAGTCATAAATAATATTAATGAATATTTAATATAATAAATGTGGTGGTATTCATTACTTTGTTTAAACACTTTTCCTTGAATGTCAACCACATTAGAAGAATATGTCTCATTAAAACCTTGCTAGTAAAAAACCCTATAGGAAAACCTAGCGAAGGAAAAACAGTACAATATTGTGATAATTCTTTAAGTTGCTCTTGATATGTTAGGACTGTCTCATTAAAAACCTTGCTAGTAAAACCCAAAAGGACAAAATCTGGACAAAGGGAAAAAAAGTACAGTACACTAACACCCTTTTACAAGCAAACTCTCCCTCATGTTGATATGAGTTGATGCATTCCAATCTTGTGTATTGACTTCTTTAATGTTGAGGTTGGCAATGACTTTGTGAATAAATTTGCTAGATTATCACTTGAGCATATTTGTTGCACACCAATTTCACCACTTTTCTGGTGTTCATGTGTATAAAATAATTTTGATGAAATGTGTTTAGTTCTATCTCTTTTAATATGACCCCCTGTTATTTGTGCAATGTATGCAACATCATCTTCAAATAATATTGTCGTGCCACTTTTGATAGAGAAAAGTCCATATGGTTATCGAATATGTTGAATCATAGATCTTAGTCAAACACATTCATAACTTGCTTCATGAATTGCAAGTATTTTTGAATGATTTGATAATGTGACATCATTGTTTGTTTAACAAATCTCCATGAAATAGCAGTACCATTGCAATTAAACATATACCCTGTTTATGACCTATCTTTA
Source organism: Vitis vinifera (assembly GCF_030704535.1). Classification (NCBI taxonomy): domain Eukaryota; kingdom Viridiplantae; phylum Streptophyta; class Magnoliopsida; order Vitales; family Vitaceae; genus Vitis; species Vitis vinifera. The sequence goes on along the minus strand of NC_081823.1, from coordinate 11,715,873 downwards.
TGTGGATATGAAAGGTATCCTGCATCTACATATCCAAGCAATTGTTGCTTGATTCCTTTGAGTAAAATAGACTCACATCAGTAGCTCCGCAAAGATAGTGCAATATATGTTTGATACCATTTCAATGTCTTTGAGTTGGAGTGGAACTTTATCTTGCTGATAAATTGATAGAAAAAACAATGTTTAGACATGTACAATTGGAAAGATATATAAGTGCACCCAGCACTAATATATGGTACTTTAGAACCAACTAATTCTTCACATTTTTTGCAAGACTGAAATGGGTTCTTTTTCACATCAAGTGATCAAACAACTATTGGAAAGGCTAAAAGATGCGCTTTACCCATATAAAAATGCTTCAAAATTTTCTTAATGTATGTTGATTGATGTACTAAACTCCATTTGGAAAATGCTTGATTTGTAAACCAATAGAAAATTTTGTTTTTCCAAGATCCTTCATCTCAAATTCCTTTTTTAAGTAATTTTTTGTTCTTATGAGCTCTTCAGGAGTTCCAACAAGATTTATGTCATCAACATACACTGCAATAATTGCATATCCAGTTTTTGATTTCTTAATGAAGATGCATGGACATATAGGGTTATTCACATACCCTTCTTTTAGGAAGTATTTTCTAAGGCGATTGTACCACATGTATCCCGCTTACTTTAATCCATACAAGGATCATTGTAACTTGATTGAGTAAATGTTACAAGTCTTTGTATTATTTGTTTGAGGCAGTTTAAATTCTTCAGGGATTTTCATGTATATATCATTATCTATGGATCTATATAAATATGTTGTAATAACATCCATGAGGATCATATCCAATCCTTATGAGATTACCAAACTAATTAAGAAACGAAATGTGATTATGTCCATGTCAGGAGAGTATGTTTCCTCGTAGTCAATACTTGGTCTCTAAAAGAAACCTTGTGCTACTAATCACGCTTTATATCTTATGATTTCATTATTCTCATTTCACTTTTGTACAAATACCCATTTTTACCCAACAAACTTTGCATCTTCAAGTGTTTAGAGTACAGGTCCAAAAACTTCTCATTTTGTTAATAAGTTTAACTTTGCTTACATAGCTTCTTTCCATTTTGGCCAATCATTTCTATGTCGGCATTCTTCCATATTTTGTTATTCGGGATCTTATTAATTTCTTATGATATCATAGGCCACTTGAAAAGTAAAAGTATTGTTGATAGCAATATTATTTGGATCCCATTTTTTTCCCATGTGTACATAACTTACTAATATTTCACAATTTTCAGGTAGATGTGCCTTTTCAGGGGCTTCTTGTTCAATATGTGCCTCTTCAAGGGCTTCTTGTTCAATAAGTGCCTCTTCATGGGCTTTTTGCATTATTTGTGCCTCTTTTGGGGCTATAGATTTATCAATTTTAGACTGATTAGTCATTTTAACGACTCTTCTAAAGTGCCAAGTTTTTCTTGTGTTCTCCTCTTCTAGGGAGTTACATCATTTGAGTCGACAGGTTTACTACGCTTCAAGCATATCTTAGGTTCATTTGTTAACTGTCCTACAGGGACATCAATCCATGTTGGAGTATTTGTAGCCAAGATATGTGACTTTGTCACTTTCTTTGTATCAATGAATGCATCTAGTAATATGTTTGCAAGATTTTGCAAATAAATGTTCCTTTGAACTTCTAGTTCATATTCATTTGTATAAGGATCAAGATAAGATCTTTATATGCATCTATCTTTATATTGTTTTATTATATATTTGCATATAATTGTCTCTTGTATTCATATAATTTAATTTTTTTTTAAAAAAAAATACCATCACTCTATTCATCCTCTCCTTTTCCTTCTAGGGTAATTACCTTAGGTTGGATTAGCCTAATTTTTCTAACAATATCTTATGATAGATGGAGAATTAAAACCTAAATAAATCCCGAGTCTTCATTGGGGACCCATTTTAGTCCATTGCATAGGTGCAATTGGTACATATACTGCACAACCAAAGATTCATAAGTGAGAGATATTTAGTTGTTTTCCAAGTATGAGTTGTGGAGGGAATTATTCATGGCAAGCTATATGTTGAATACAATCTAAAGTTGCAGCATGCATAATAACATGTCCCCAGGTAGAAATAGGTAATTTGGTTTTCATTTGTAATGGTCGAGCTATTAATTAGAGACATTTGATGAAGAATTCTACTAAACCATTTTGGGTATGAGTATGAGCAATAGGATGCTCAATATTTATCCCTACCAATAGACAGTAGTCAATGAATGTTTGAGAAGTAAATTCGCCAACATTATTAAGATGTATTATCTTAATTAGATAATCTTGGAATTGTGCTCATAATTTGATCATTTGTGAAAGGAGTTAGCAAAGGCAACATTACTTGTAAAAATGAGACAAACATGTAACCAGCTAGTAGAAGTATCTATTAAGATCATAAAATAACGAATTGGTTCACATGGTGGATGGATAGGCCCACATATGTTCTCATGTATTCTTTTTAAAAACTCGTGACTCAAATATGACTTTAGTAAAAAATGGTTTGACTATCAATTTACCTTGTGAGCAAGTAGCACATGAGTATTCATTTTGCAAAAGAATTTTCTGGTTTTTTAGTGGATGCCCATGTGAGTGTTCGATTATTTGACGCATCATTGAAAACCTGGGTGACCTAGTCTCACATGCCAAAGGACAAAAAATTTTGGGCCGTTGAACTTCTGGTTCATGACAAAATATGATTCAATATGCTTTATAGTTGTATGATACAACCTAGAGGAAAAAGTCGAGAGTTTTTCTATCATAAGCTTTTGGCCAGATATAATGGAAGTCATTCAAAATTTCAATATGATATACATTTTTGTGGATATCTTTAAAACTGAGCAAATTTCTTCTAGATTTGTTAGAATATAAAGCATCATTTATATGAAATCTAGTTCCATTTAGTAGCATTATGTTTCCTCTTCCAAAGCCTTCAACTAAGCTTGTAGTACTAAATATGGTACTTACATTAGCTTTTATCAATGTCAATTCAATGAAATATCTTTTATCTCGAAGAATTGTGTGCGTGGTTTCACAATTTGTGAAACATACATCATCTTCATTCATCTTGAGACCAAATAACACGTGGATTTTAGATACAACTAATATTAAAAAAACAAGGCATAATAAAATAACAATATAAAAGAAAATGTAATAATCAGATATAAATATAACACATAATAATATATTATTTGATATATAAAGTAACACCCATCAATGTTAGCATTCTCATCATTTATTAAATGGTCTATTTTTTCACTAGGACCTCCAAAGAAATCGATGTCATAGTAGGTTAGGTTCAATCCATCACCATTGGTAAAATTCATCTCTATCTCTTTTCCTTTTACTTATATTGATGCTTGGTAAAGGTTGACCAAATGTATGAGTGTATGATAGGTACACAACCAATGGCCCTTCATACCACATTTATAACAATTATTCTCATGGTTATTTGGAGGTTAATCTTGTAAACACTTCCCATTTTCTTGTTTTGCCTCAGTATTATTCCATTTCTAGTGGTGCAATAAAGCTTTCATTTTATGAGAATTTGAGGAATTATTACCATAATAACCATTATATCGGAGATTCCTTCCGTGACCACAACCATTTCCTTGTCCTCACCCATGTCCACGAGTTTGGGACAATATTGCATTCACTTCAGGGAATGGTTCAGATCCAATTGGATGAGACTAGTGATTTCTCATCAAAAGCTCATTATTTTGTTCAGCAACAAGAAGACATGATATTAATTCAGAGTATTTTGTAAATCTACACTCTTGGTATTATTGTTGTAAGAGCACATTCGAGGCATGAAATGTAGTAAAGTTTTTTCTAATAGTCATCTTCTATGATTTTTTTCTCCACATAGCTTTAATTGAGAGTTGATTTTGAAAAGTGCAGAGTTATATTCACTAATAGTTTTAAAATCCTACAACCTTAAATGCATCCAATCATATCAAGCTTTTGGGATAATCACAATTTTTTAGTGGTCATATCTTTCCTTCAAATTACTCAATAGCGTAAAAGTGTCCTTTACTATAAGATACTCATTTTTAAAACCTTTATAGAGATGATGGTGAAGGAAAATCAACGCTTTTGCATGATCCTACAAGGAAGCCTGATTTCCTTCTTTAATTGTAGCTCCAAGATTCATTGCATCAAGATGTATTTCAGCATTAAGGATCCAAGATATATAGTTCTTTCCTAAAATGTCAAGTGCCACAAATTTGAGTTTTGTGAGATTTGACATTGTTAAATAACTTTAGATATATGACAAAACAATATTACTAGAATTAGTTATAAATTAATAGCATTGGTATAACTTTTGATTATAATCAAAATCAAATAATTTGCTTATAGATTTTAATAATATATAACACAAATTAAATGAATTTAACAATACCAATATAAATATGTAAAATTTTATTCTATATAAATAACTTCAAATTTAAGATATGAGAATTACCTTTAGAGCAATTCATGCTAATTATGTGTTGTAAAAAGAGGATAAATGCAACACAAATAAAAGTAAAGAACAACTATATATTATTTTGATAATAATATATAATGGAGAGGAAGGAATCATAAAAGATAATTAGGACAATTGAAAGAATGAAAGATATGGAGAATAAAAATAAAAAAATAAAAAAGAATAAGAGAGAAAGAAAATTTATTTCTTTGCTTGGGATGCATTTTACAGGGGATAGGAAACATTTTTATAGGCTTTTAATGAACATTTCATATAATAAATGTGGTGGCATTCATTACTTCATTTATAACAATAAAAATATATTTAACTTAAAAGTGAAAAAAAAAATGACGACATACATAGACATTTTATACTCTTTAACTTTTAATATTTATCCAAAGGAAAGTGGCTTATCACCCATGGTTCACCCTTCTCAATGATTTTTCCCCTCATTTTGAATCCTTATTTATAGTTATATATACATCTTACATGCATTCATAGCTCACTTGGTTTAAGAGGTGTGCATGGAGAGATTCCATGACGCTGTCAATTAAAATAGGTTTTTTTATTATTTATAATTTTAATTTTATTATATGAATGGACATGACAAAAATTCTGATTTAGAAACGAAAGATAAATTTTATAATGAAGAAAATTATTTCATAATAATTTTTTATCTTTAAATATGAAATAAAAAAATGTAAAAAATTCTAAAAGAATTAGTTAAAAGAATCTCCTAGATGAATTAAATTTTTTTAATAATAAATGGTTTTAATTTAAAAGAAGTTACATTTTATTATTAAAAATTCATCAATAGAAGTCTTCATTTTATTAACAAAAAAATGATAGTAATGGAAGAAAATATTATAAAAATTATAAATCATTGTGTTTGATCTTAGTGATTAATTAAGTCCTTGTTGCTAAATGAATAAAGTGGTTTAAATAAATGATTTTAAATTTAAAGAAGTTTATAATTATGTTATTGAAAATACTTAAAAAATGGGACCCATAATTTTTTCCATTTTTTAATCATTGTTATTATTATTTTAATAAAATACCTCCTAAGATATTGTCCTATATGTGCAAATGAAGGCTTTTATTTTAGAGTTTTAATTTATCTTTAATATTTTTTTTCTCTTTTGACATACTCTTTAATTTCAATTATCCTTGCTTAGTACGTAAATATTTTTTATTTCCTTAATTATCAGGTATAGATGATTATATTATATTAATGAGAGAATTATGTAAACATGCACTATTTATAAAATATAAATGAAAGAAAACCTACATAAATCATTTTCATGGGAAGTACATTTTTGGGAAAATAATTCTTATTTAATGTATTATAGTAGTATTTACCTCACATTACCTTAAAATGTCCTTACATGTATTTTGATATTAAAGTAATATTGTTTTGATTATAATGTACCACTGTTTTGAGCTTAAAGTACCTTTATTGGTTGAATGATGTACCATCCTCATGTGAATTGGGTTACTATGGATGATGACCCATGTACACATATAACGACATTTTTGGGTAATGTGAGGTAGACACTTTTCCAATGTATCAAATGAGAATTATTTTTTCCAAAATACACTTCCCATGAAAATATTTTTTTTATATTCTATTTTCATCCATATTTTATAAATAATAGATGCTCAAAGTTCATGGGAGTATAAGGGTCATAGATGCAAGTTATCTCTTGAAATGAATAGATAATTCTAACCATTTCTGTATGTCTTCAAATGGAAGACACTACTGAATCAACTCTCCATGAACAATGAAGTTATAAATAATTTATATCAATCTCAAAGAGAATTTGATCCTCAGTCACAGTGAAGATGCACACTGTTGTCTTCTCTTTCATATTTTGCACTAACATAACAGATGAATAATTATTTTCATCTATTGTTGTCTTTCTTTGTGTTTTTTTTTTCTTTTAAATAGATTTGTATGGAGGGAAACATCTTTCTACCCAACAGTTTCTTTGATTTTAATTCTTATAAAATTAAAATTAAAAGAAATTATACTTCAATCACAATCATCTCCAAAACTATATCACAGCTAGATATGGAATTGGAGACATTTATAAACACACAAAAGAAAACAAAAAAAGTCGGCTCCAATTTTATGAGAGGTATGGAAGTGGACGCATTTATATATATAAGTTTCAATTTTATGACACATACCCTATTACAAAATAATTAAGTTTTAAATTTAAAAATAAAATTTAAATGTAAATTTCAAATAATTATTTGAATTTTGAAATGAATCTATACCTATATATAATTCTATATGAATAGAGATAATTTAAATTTTGTGTACAAATTTTATTATGTCACATCGAACTTTCTTGTTTAAAATGAAAATAATAGTTTAGATTATAAAAAGTTTATATCTCAATCTTAATCTTATATATGTGATAAATATTAATTTCATAATTATTAATATTTGCATTTGATAAATATTAATTTTTACTTTTATTTTTAAAATAAGTGAAAAAGAGAATATGAACGAAATTTTCTATTTTTCGAAAATATATTATTTTTATGAAAATAAGTTTAATTATCTTATATTCTATAATTTCTCTATTTTCTTTTTTGTTAGTCATTTTCTTTATCTCCAATTTGTTTCTTTGTACATGTTGTTTTATTTCTCCACATTATTTTCTTTCTCCAACTTGTTACCAACTATATGCATTAGTGCCTTGTGTTGTTCTAGAAAAGTTGTTTCATTTTTTATATAAAAAATACTTACTTTATTTTCAAAATATAATAAATAATTAAGTATTCATGTTTGACATTGGAGCTATATTAAGCCTAGAATAGATTAATTATTTATACTCTAACATGAGTCCTTTATTATTTCTCACTTTTTTAACAAGTTATCTTGGGTTTATAACTTTTTCCATTTATAACTTAAGTAAAAAAATGCTAATGTAGAATTTGAGACTGAAAAAGCCAAGTCTAGTAGGGTAACACCCAAAGAGAGGACGGAGGTGAATGGGTGTAATTAAAAGAATTCTAAAAAAAAGATTATATGTTATACTCAATTTTTACCCTGTGAGATAATATCAGAGATAAACAAAATCCCCACAATCATGATAATCACAAGATATAACAATGGACACAATGACTTTTACATGGAAAATCCCCACACTACTGTGGAGATAAAAAAAACCACAAGGTCTAAGACTACTAATCAAAATCCACTATACAAGATCAAGTTACACAAATTTACCTGGTCGTTTTATCCTAAAAACTTACCCTCTAATACCTACAACTTCATTGACGTATGTGATGCAATAATCTCTAATTACTCCATGTGGACCCGCATTTTTCACGTGCGCCCCCACTCAATCGGCGAGACTCGCTTTTTATTTGTGAAAAATTGATTTTTGAAAAAAAGTTGGAGTCGCCACTTATTATTTTTTTTTAAAAGGGAAAATAAAACAAGAAATAAAACCCTAAAAAATGACTCCATAATTTTTGGAAAAGTGTGTCTTTGAAAAACCTAAGTCTAAGTCCGGGGATCAGGTTACTTATTGGGAAGGCACCTTTAAAAGGTAGCACCCCTCTAAGCCCTACAAAGGTCTCTACTGACAAAGTTAAGGGAAGTGTGGCAATTAATCAATTAATTATAGATACCTAAGTAGGCTAGGTGATTTCAAAAAACTTACATGCTAAACAAGATTAAATCACAATAAAGGAGAGTTAGGGTGTGTACCCGGACTGCTTCTCAAGCGCTATCATAAAACATCAATGGTTAATTTAAACAATATATCATCCAACATGTGTTTTATTAGAAATAATCAAACAATGAAACATGTATATCGGAACACCCAAGTATTCTCAAGCATAAGCATAGTTCTCAGTGACAATCATGTTTACAAAACTTAGAAAGTAGGTGATAGGGGATGTACCTGGATAGCATAGATAACTTACAATGCACTTCCATAAGACATGAGGGATTAGATAATAATAAAATAAAGAAACCCTAGCATGCTTGTTATCTAATTAGCATAACAAAAATTATCAAAGTATATGAAAACATTAATTATCACACACATCTTGTATACAATTCCTAAAAAAGATAGACATAATTTCAACAAGTGACAAATATGGCAACAAAAATAATTTTTGAAAAGATTTTCTTATGTAGGGGTTTCACCAATTCCCCAAATTAATATACACAAATTTAGCCAAGAATTATCCCATTTATTTGGGACCACAAGCTTTGATTCGTGTTTTTGTTCAAAACCAAACTTTTTGTTGAAAACCGAGAAGGATGCAAACAGAACAAGATATGGTTGCACATTATTTTTAAATATAAAAAAAAAAAAATTGATCCTGAGGACTCTAAATGAGTTTTTGAAATAGATTTTTAAAATGATTTTTTGAGAAAAGTATTTTATTTTAAAATAAAAGGAATTAATTTGGAAAAAATAAAATATATAAAATACCAAACAAAAAAAAAAAAAAAAATGAAACCTCAAAGTAAAATTTTTTTAGTAATTAACAAAAATGATAAAGGTGATGGTAGATGCCAATCTTCATGATTTTCCAATGGCCTTCAAAAAAAAAGATTTTACCAACAATTACTAAAGCAACAAACTAATGGTTTCCTAATCAAACAAACTAACACAAATATTATCCAAGACTAACATCTAGATTTCAAGAAACACATGAATTAAAATAAAAATAACCAACCAAAGATTAAAGTCAACAAGCTTAGCATATAAAGATAATAACAGGGAATCAATTAAGGTAAATTAACATTCTAGCAAAGTATGATAAATCAAAAACCAAAGTTTAGCAAACTTGAAAATATTGACTAAAAGAGTAACATGTAATTAACTAAAATTCCAAAAAACTCATACTAAATATTGACGAATCAAAGCTGAAATTTCCATACTTAGAATGTGAGTATAATATCATGTGATTGACTAAATTAATTAACTAAAATTATGATCAACTACAAAATTGGATATAAATGGATTACAATCCAAAATGGCGAATTCAGAAACGCACGAACACATTCAATACTAAAAATAATTGATACTAGATTAAATTAAAAACATTAACATCATCTAATAAGATTGGCTAAACTATCAAAATGAAATTGCAAATATTTTTAAACAAATAAATAAATTAACAAAGTAAAATTAAAATAAAATCGAAATTAAATATATAGAATTTGTCTAAGAGAGTTAATCAAACAATTAAAATCATGAACGCATTCAAATTATAAAATAAATTAAAATCAAACTAAATTGAAATTAAATTCTATTATTGGAATTAAAAACGCAAACTTTATTCAATATGATTATTTAAACTAAAGAACTAAGATCAATGAATGTATTTAGGCTAAAAACAAATTAATATCAAACTAATTGGAATTAAAAACACAAACTTTATTCAATATGATTATTTAAACTAAAGAATTAAGATCAACAAAATGCATTTAAACTAAAAACAAATTAAAATCAAACTAATTGGGATTAAAAACACAAACTTTATTAACGTGCTTATTTAAACTTAAGAATTAAGATCAACTAATGCATTTAAACTAAAAAACGAATTGAAATCAAACTAAATGGGATTAAAAATACAAATTTATTTAACGTGATTATTTAAAACAAGGAATTAAGATCAACTAATGCATTTAAATTAAAAACAAATTGAAATCAAACTAATTGGGATTAAAAATACAAACTTTATTAACGTGATTATTTAAAGTAAAGAATTAAGATCAACAAGATACATTTAAACTAAAAAACGAATTGAAATCAAACTAATTGGGATTAAAAATACAAACTTTATTAACGTGATATTTAAAGTAAAGAATTAAGATCAACAAGATACATTTAAACTAAAAAACGAATTGAAATCAAACTAATTGGGATTAAAATTACAAACTTTATTTAACATGATTATTTAAAACATAGAATTAAGATCAACTAATGCATTTAAATTAAAAACGAATTGAAATCAAACTAATTGAGATTAAAAACACAAACTTTATTTAACGTGATTATTTAAAGTAAAGAATTAAGATCAACTAATGCATTTAAATTAAAAACGAATTGAAATCAAACTAATTGGGATTAAAAATACAAACTTTATTAACGTGATTATTTAAAGTAAAGAATTAAGATCAACAAGACACATTTAAAATAAAAAACGAATTGAAATCAAACTAATTGGGATTAAAAATACAAACTTTATTTAACGTGATTATTTAAAGTCAAGAATTAAGATCAACAAAATACATTTAAACTAAAAACGAATTGAAATCAAACTAATCAGGATTAAAAATACAAACTTTATTCAATATGATTATTTAAACTTAAGAATTAAAATCATTAACAAACTTAAACTAAAAGATAGATTGGAATTAAACTAATTGGGGATTTAAAAAGAAAATAATATAAACTTTAACACAAAGAATTAATCAAAAACTAAAATTTCCAAAAAAAAGTCTAGGCTAAATAAAAGTACTATATAGAAAACTAACCTTTGAAGTGAAATAGAAAATCCTCTCTTGATGATTAAATGGCAGCCCGATCTCCGTCTCAAGTCCCTTGCTTTTTTTCCAAAATTCTGTGTGCTCTCTTTAAAAAAAATTATGCTTTATGCTTGAATCTCTAACAAAAAAACCCTTCTAAAAAATTCCTATTGTTCTCTCTATCCCCCAGAAAATCAAAATCTCTAACTTTTTTTTTTTTCTTTTTCTTTATCTCATGATGGCAGTCTACTCCTTATATGGCTCTGAGAAATTCCCCATTTTTTTTCCCTCTTTTTCCAATCTTCCCATTCAAAAACAATCCTCCCAATTTCAAACTCCCTCTCCAAAACCTTCCAAGGAGAGTCCCACTTTCCTTAAACTTCAATGGTAAGTTTCCTTGCAAAAGCATGAAATTTTTTTATATTAAATAATTGAATGAATAAATAAATGAGTAGATAAATTAGAAAACGGTAAAACAATAATAAATAAATAAGTTAATTAAAAAACTAAGAAAAATAATATAGAAAGGAATATAACAAATAAAAATAAACAAGTGATTGATAAAAATAAAAATAAAACTAAAAATAAAAATAAATAAATAAAAAAAAAACTGAGCCCCACAAGCCATGCAACCATGCAAGTCATATAAGTCACGCTAAAAATTTCTTAATGGCCCAAGTGTGCCTAAATGGGCCTAAGGTGAGACTAGGTGGGCCTAACTAAATGGGCCAAGGGTACCTAAATGGGCCAAGGGTGCCTATGTGGGCCTAAGGTGCCTAAGTGGACCTAGGGTGCCTAAATGGACCAAGGGTGTCTAAGTGGGCTTAGGGTGTCTAAGTGGGCCTAGGGTGCCTCAATGGGCCAAGGGTGCATAAATGAGCCTAGGGTGCCTAAATGGGCCTATGGTGTCTAAGTGGACCTAGGGTGCCTAAATGGGCCTAGGGTGCCTAAATGAGCCTAGGGTGCCTAAATGGGCCTAGGGTGCCTAAGTGGGCCTAGGGTGCCTAAATGGGCCAAGGGTGCCTAAATGGACCTAGGGTGCCTCAATGAGCCTAGGGTGCCTAAGTGGACCTAGAGTTCCTAAATGGGTATAGAGTGCCTAACTGGACCTATGGTGCTGAAATGGGCCTGAGGTGCCTAACTGGACCTAGGGTGCCTAAATGAGCCTAGGGTGCCTAAATGGGCCAAAGGTGCCTAAGTGGACTTAGGGTGCCTAAATGGGCCTAAGGTGTCTAAGTGGACCTAGGGTGCCTAAATGGGCCTCGGGTGCCTAAGTGGACCTAGCGTGCCTAAATGGGCCTAGAGTGCCTAAGTGGACCTAGGGTGCCTAAATGGGCCAAGGATGCCTAAGTGGGCCTAAGGTGCCTAAATGGGTCTAGAGTGCCTAACTGGACCTAGGGTGCCTAAATGGGCCTAGGGTGCCTAAGTAGACCAAGGGTGCCTAAATGGGCCTAGAGTGCCTAAGTGGACCTAGGGTGCCTAAATGAGCTTAGGGGGCCTAAATGGACCAAGGGTGCCTAAGTGGGCTTAGGGTGCCTAAATGGGCCTAAGGTGTCTAAGTGGACCTAGGGTGCCTAAATGGACCTAGGGTGCCTAATTGGGCCTAGGGTGCCTAAATGGGCTAAGGGTGCCTAAATGGACCTACGGTGCCTAAATGGGCCTAGGGTGCCTAAGTGGACCTAGGGTGCCTAAGTGGACCTAGGGTGCCTAAATGGACCTAGGGTGCCTAAGTGGACCTAGGGTGCCTAAATGAGCCTAGGGTGCCTAAATGGGCAAAGGGTGCCTAAGTGGGCTTAGGGTGCCTAAATGGGCCTAAGGTGTCTAAGTGGACCTAGGGTGCCTAAATGGGCCTAGGGTGCCTAAGTGGACCTAGGGTGCCTAAATGGGCCTAGAGTGCCTAAGTGGACCTAGGGTGCCTAAATGGGCCAAGGGTGCCTAAGTGGGCCTAAGGTGCCTAAGTGGACCTAGGGTGCCTAAATGGGCGCAGCGTGTCTAAATGGGCTTAGGGTGTCTAAGTGGGCCTAGGGTGCCTAAATGAGCCTAGGGTGCCTAAATGGGCCTAAGGTGTCTAAGTGGACCTAGGGTGCCAAAATGGGCCTATGGGTGCCTAAATGAGTCTAAGCTGCCTAAATGGACCTAGGGTGCCTAAATGGGCCTAGGGTACCTAAATGGGCCAAGGGTGCCTAAATGGACCTAGGGTGCCTTAATGGGCCAAGGGTGCCTAAGTGGACCTAGGGTGCCTAAATGGGCCTAAGGTGTCTAAGTGGACCTAGGGTGTCTAAATTGGCCTAGGGTGCCTAAATGAGCCTAGGGTGCCTAAATGGACCTAGGGTGCCTAAATGGACGTAGGGTGCCTAAGTGGACCTAGGGTGCCTAAATGGGACTAGAGTGCCTAAGTGGACCTAGGGTGCCAAAATTGGCCAAGGATGCTTAAGTGGGCCTAAGGTGCCTAAATGGGTCTAGAGTGGCTAACTGGACCTAGGGTGCCAAAATGGGCCTAGGGTGCTTAAGTGGACCAAGGGTGCCTAAATCGGCCTAGGGTGCCTGAGTGGACCTAGGGTGCCTGAATGGGCCTAGGGTGCCTAAGTGGACCTAGGGTGCCCAAATGGGTCTAAAGTGCCTAATTGGACCTAGAATGCCTAAATGGGCCTAGGGTACCTAAGTGGACCTATGGTGCCTAAATGAGCCTAGGGTTCGTAAATGGGCCAAGGGTGCCTAAGTGGGCTTAGGGTGCTTAAATGTTCCTAGCGTGTCTTAGTGGACATAGGGTGCCGAAATGGGCCTAGAGAGCCTAATTGGACCTAGGGTGCCTAAATGGGCCAAGGATGTCTAAGTGGGTTCAGGGTGTCTAAGTGGGCCTAGGGTGCCTAAATGGGCCAAAGGTGCCTAAATGAGCCTAGGTGCCTAAATGGGCCAAGGGTGCCTAAATGAGCCTCGGGTGCCTAAATGAGCCTAACGTGTCTAAGTGGACCTAGGGTGCCTAAATGGGCCCATGAGTGCCTAAATGAGCCTTAGGTTCGTAAATGTGCCTAGGGTGCTTAGGTGCTTAAATGTGCCTAGCGTGTCTTAGTGGACCTAGGGTGCCGAAATGGGCCTAGAGAGTCTAAGTGGACCTAAGGTGCCTAAATGGGCCAAGGGTGTCTAAGTGGGCTCAGGGTGTCTAAGTGGGCCTAGGGTGCCTAAATGGGCCAAAGGTGCCTAAATGAGCCTAGGGTGCCTAAATGGGCCAAGGGTGCCTAAATGAGCCTCGGGTGCCTAAATGAGCGTAAGGTGTCTAAGTGGACCTAGGGTGCCTAAATGGGCCTATGAGTGCCTAAATGAGCCTTAGGTGCCTAAATGGACCTAGGGAGCCTAAATGGGCCTAGGGTGCCTAAGTGGGCCGAGGGTACCTAAATGGGCCAAGGGTGCCTAAATGGACCTAGGGTGCCTAAATGGGCCTAGGGTGCCTAAGTGGACCTAGGGTGCCTAAATGGGTCTAGAGTGCCTAAGTGGACCTAGGGTGCCTAAATGGGCAAAAGGTGTCTAAGTAGACATAGGGTTCCTAAATGGGCCTAAGGTGCCTAAATGAGCCTAGGGTGCCTAAATGGACCTAGAGTGCCTAAATGGGCCTAGGGTGCCTAAGTGGGCCTAGGGTGCCTAAATGAGCCAAGGGTCCCTAAAGGGACCTAGGGTGCCTAAAAGGGCCTAGGGTGCTTAAGTGGGCCTAAGGTGTCTAAGTGGACCTAGGGTGCCTAAATGGGCCAACAAAGCCTAAGTGGGCCTAAGGTGCCTAAATGGGTCTAGAGTGCCTAACTGGACTTAGGGTGCCTAAATGGGCCTAGGGTGCCTAAGTGTACCAAGGGTGCCTAAATGGGCCTAGGGTGCTTAAGTGGACCTAGGATGCCCAAATGAGCTTAGAGTGCCTAAATGGGCCAAGGGTGCTGTAGACCCCTATTTGGGTGCTATTTCATGCAGCTCATTCTGGCCACGTGTCACTCCCGGATTAGTCAATATGGGATCAAAATAGTGGAATTGATGGACTAATCCGGGGAAGACACCTGTAAAGGGAAAGAATCTTCTGGAATCAGGGGAACGTATTTTTCTGTTATGGGAAGGTTGTCAGCTGCATGAAGGGGGGTGTCTCTGCAGATATGGTTAGAAGGGCAAATCCGAGAGAAAAGAAAAAGGAGAAAAGGAGATTTTTAGGGGATGCAGGGACCAGGGAGAAGCTAAGAAAAACAGAGCATGTTTTTGGAGAGAGGGTGCAGATTTTGCAAGGAGCAAGCTGGATATTGAGAGAGGAGGAGAGAAAAAGGAGAGATTCCGGAGGAGCCTGAGGGAGAGTTTTTCTGGGAGCTTGAGGAGAGCTCAGAGGGAAAACTAGGAGGAGTTTTGGCTAAGATATCCAGAGAGAACAGAGAGCTTGAGGGGGAAGAAAAGCGAGGTATGACTGCCATGGATCCTTCATATTCTTTATCAGTATGTAGTTTCATTCCTTTTGCTTGATATTGTTTGTGATTTGTTTGGGTATACGTTCTATCTTATGGTTCCTGCTTGGTTCTCGGATTTCCTTGGCGGCTATCTTGCCTATTTTCCTTATGATGATTTGAGAATGGCTCAGCTCTGTTTTAGTTTTCGCTATGCCACATATAGGAGTTTTGTCTTGTTCTTATCTCTTTAGGTGCATTCTAGTTCACTCACCTACAACCAAACCTGTTGATCTAAACATGAAACATGGCTTTGGTTGTTTTATTTGTTTCACTGGTTTGTTTTCTATTTGGTTTTGCCATTCCCCTGTTTTCGGCATCCTACCTTGTTATACATCAGGTTGTACATCCCTATTTGAGAGAGCCAGGTGGTGATAGCACAGATCATAGCTCGTGAGTGTTGAGGATGAACAAAACTCCTCCAGATGATCTGGGTTGCGCAAAGATCTTAGATGGAAAAGAAGCAAGGTCCTGTTCAGGTTGTATCTTGTGGGAATACTGCATTTATATTTGATCTGGATCAGTTTGTTACTGAGGATATTATGCCAGTCAATGAGAAAGAACTTGACGCTTTTTCGGTCATGACAATGAAGTCCTTTTGCCATCTCTGTTGTTCACGCTGCAGCACAATGTGCAATCGTATCCAACTGATTTACACTTGTTGAAGATTTGGAGCATTCTGTTAAGCAGATTCTTGGGCCCATACTATTCATAGATCTGGAGTTGCTCTAGTTGTTGCCTGAATATATAAGAAAGTGAGTTGTTCGATTGATGAGGGTCACTTACCTCTCTTTTCGGCTTTGAAAGACGGAAAATATCACCATTGGCATTGTAGACCACAAAATAGCCATCGGAAGTATGAGTCCTAAGAGAGAGTTTAGAAATATTATGGTCAAGCTTATGTTAAAATGAGAGGAATAATGAAAGTTCAGTTGGTTGTGGGTACTCTTCACTGTTTCCTTTCCCACCATGTACGCAGAGGATCCCCATGAACACCCATTTCCTATTATCTCCCACTACCTACTCCATTAATTCCGGGCTTATACCCTTTTTGCCCATTTAGCATACCCATGACCCTATACCCATTATACCTCCATACCTATGCCCATTTGTATGATCACCTTTCTTTCTACACCACCATGCACCCATCTCATCTCTCTCATTCGCTCATTATACCCACACTTCCATACTAACCCTCATCTTCATGCCCCATGCTTGCACCCACCAAACCCATTCCACATTACCACCTTTTCTCTCTCTTCAAACTCTTTCATACCCATATACATGAAGCTCCAGGCACGTGGCCACCTTCTTGTCCATCACATCCATCTTCTATCTCACGCTCTCTTCATTCATCTTCATTCATTATCTTCCCCTGCACCTATTCCAAACCCACTACCATCTCTCTAAGCCTTACTACTCGTCCAACCACCCACTCCACTCACTCCTATCTCCATCCTCCAAACCCATTGTTCTAACCTTCATACACATTTCATCACCACTCATACTTAACACATAACCACCCATTTTCTCTCACTACCCGTGGCCGTGCTTCACACTCATCTCATGTGCATGGCCACCTCTTTTGCCTATAATACCCGTCTCCACACCTATATTTCATACCCTCACACATACACCCATTTGATCACATCCCATACCCGTTTCTCTCCTTACACCACATAACACCAACCCTCATGCATGCATGGAAGGGATTGAGAGAATGAAAGCGACTGAGGAATCAGATACCGAATCCAATAATAGACGGAAACTTCTCAGCATATCAGGTTTTGGGTGGAGGCAGCTGACACGTTGTGGCTGCAGCTGGAGAAAGACGCCGTGAAGCATCTTGCTAAGACGCAGCCAAATTCAGATATGGGTTGATAGGTGAGTTGGGTTATGTCGTATAAATGCCACACCGAGGATAGGAAGGCTCGATCGGAAGAAGGTCGTCTCGAGGATAAGAAAGGAAAGGATTAGCAAACTTCATAAATAAGCAGAAAGTGTAAACCATGAGATTGCTTAGTGAGAAACCATCCACAAGACTGTGTTTGATAAGGATTTCTCTTCACTTGGAACCGAATTGGATCTTGGGAGGGTTTCGTCACCTGGGTTGAACATGGCTGTTCAGAATTTGCTCATTGGATCCTCATCTGCTCAACAAAATATCGTTCTGCCCCGGCACCTGGGCTTCCAAGTATTACAGTTGGTCTTAATATGGCTGAAGCATTGGCACGGGCTCCATCATGGGCTTGCACTACACCACAGCTGCCTGTTAACACACATCGGCTTGAGGAATTGGCATTTAAGCAATCTAGGCAACTAATGCATGTGACCCCTCCAATGCCTAAATCTTCGGCTTTCAATTCTTCTGATAAATCAAAGCCACCTGAGGACTACAGATGCCACTGGGAAGGTTCAATTGCTTGAAGAAGTTAAGATGGTTATGCCTGGGAATGATGTTACAGTAGTTTTTCGAGTTGATATCTGTTGTTCCTCTTGAAGCTGGACAAAGATTTGCTTTGAGAGAGGGACGTGTTACATCCTAGGTGATCGTGATCAAAGGTTCTGTGGGTTCTGATCCATATTTTGAGTCACCAGACCTGTCTCAAGTTTCTTTCATACCGAGCCTATTTGCAGTTATAAGAGAGGATGGTGCGCCGACAAAGCAGCCCCAGTGACCTCCTTGGGTCCGCGCATATGAGCATTCAGTTGCATGGCCACCTTTGGTCACGTGACATCTTCCCTTTTATCCTCTTTGACTTTGACAACAATTTTTCAAATCTCATTTTTTTTAATAATTTCCCAGTTCCTCATTTTTCAATAAAACAATAATTTCAATTCCACACTCTTTCATCCTTAGAATTTTTAGGATCACCCAAGAGTCTCACTTTTAATCAAATTTGCTTCCACTTTCTATTCGGTAAGCAATTTTCAAATCTTTCATAATCTTTTAAAATGTTGTAAAAATAAGCAAGAATTAAATTCCGTAATTCCGACTAATGGAATTTATGGAATTAATTCATGCAAAATAAACGGGCTTTGGTGGGGGCCCCACATACTTGACTTCATGATTGATTGACAGATCGATTGATTTATTTGCCATGCATGATTGGTTTACTCTATTTCTTGATATGCGCTTAATTATATCTTGTTCATTGCTCACTAATCCTGTTTCATGATAGCGCATTTGTCACTAGAGGTCCAGGTACGCACTCATTCTCATTTTGATTATTCTCTATGCATACTCTTATTTTCATATGTGCAAGTTTGATTTGAGTATCCGCTGATTTCCTCATTGATTGCCACGTCAACTTCATTCTATTAGTAGAGACCCGATTTTAGGGACTTAGAGGGGTGCTACGGTCTTTACCGTACCTTCCCAATAAGTAACCTGACCCCCGAACCCGATCCAGTTTTTCACAGACCGCCTTTTCCAAAATAAGGAGTCACACTTAGGGTTTTTCTTTCTTATTTTGTTTACCCTTTAAAAATAAAACAAAAATAAGTGGCGACTCCAAGTCATTTTTTTCAACAAACAATAAATAAAATTAATTTTTCAAAATAAAAATCGAGCTCGCCATCGAGTGGGAAACGCATCAAGCACGAAATGCGGGGTCCACAAAATGGCGACTCCACTGGGGATCATTTAGAGGGTCAAACTTGAACTTAGAATGAAGCAAACGTGGCATTCGATTGGACAATCAGTGGATGCCCATTTCTTGATTGCACATTGAGGATATTTGATGCATGCTCGGATTTTATATCCACTTGAGACTTTGACACGTCGATCGTGTTGATTGATTTATATTGATTGAGGATTCTGATGCCATGATTTCTTCTGTGTTGCATTGATATATTTGTTTGAGACATTGACATGCTGGATCATTGATGATTGATCTTATTGCTTTGCTTAGCACATTGACCCTGATTTTGTCATGATTGTTTTGATCACTTCACGTGCATACACTCACTACTGTACATCATTCGACTCGACATGCTGATCCACTTGTTGGTATATTATTTTGATCATCTTTGAGCGTGTTGTCTTTGTATCACTATCCATCTGATTGTCGTATTCTCGCTTATCTTGTGTGTACATTGATGATATATCTGAGTTTTGTTTGACTGTGTGTTGCATGATTGCCCTCATCTGTGTGATTTCGTGCCGCTTGTTTATGTGGGTCGCACATCTATCCCCTTATCTCTCACTCTCTAGTCTCAGTCACTTTCTTCATTACGGTTCTCACTTTTGCAAGTGTGAGGCCTTGTGTGTGCTTGTACTCTGACTGAGATAGAAGTTAAGAGTAGGGTCTAGCGACGGGCTATACTGATGTTTGGGAGCATTCTGGAGGCGAGCGGCGCATTGTTGTCGATTAGAGTCCGATCATTGAAGACCTGTATAGCCCCGAGCTAGGTTTCATGGATATTTATGCGACCAGTATGTTTCATCTTCTGCTTTAGCTTCTTAGGGTTTCGGATGCACCCACACCGATCACTATGCACCCTAGTTGACTATTGAGCGTTGAGAGTTTGAGAGGATTCACCATAGGAAACCCCCTAGGATGTCGAGGTAGTGCATGTGTGGATGCGATGTCCACCTTGCATGGAAGCGCCCCGTCTTTTTTTTAGGCGTGCAGAGGGTTGTGTACCGCTGGAGGGTATGATCGCTTCTGCTAGGGATTTTTTTTAAAGTCCACCCATATCCATTTAGAGCCACCTTGATCTCGTAGGTTGAGCCGTAGATCCTTCGATTAGGACTCCCTCCCTACACGTGGGTGCATCTGAGGGCCTTCAGAGCCTCTTTAGTTACAGTTCGGATCCAGTGTTCCCTCTTTTTAGTCTCCAGTTGAGAGTGCTCGGAGATCGGTATGAGTTTGAGTATCGATTGGATCACCTTTGTCTCGTCGCTCTAGATTATGCTTTTTACTTGACGAGTTTAGCATGTTTTCTCCCTAGGGTTTTCATTCTCATTTCTTGGCTCGACACACCCCTTCACTTTGTTATCACTCACATGATGCTTTGGGATATGTTCATTGATCATCTTTTTACACTGTATGCTTATCACGGGCTCAGTACCTCATCATTTGTTTGATCCTTGGTTCAATTTTCGACTCGATGCTCATATTTTCATTACAGAAAGGTGAAAGGCGCATTTTTCACATCCACACTGTCTTCGAGAGATTCGCCTTGATCACCTTATTATTTTTCTCTTATGGAGCTCGAGTTGAAGGTTGATTCAAGGATATATGTTTATAGATGGAGTACCGATCTCGTGATAGCGTGTTTTTCACACCTCTCTTTATCTCGGATTATTGATGGAGATTCTCTGGTCACATTTGTAGCCATCTCATAGTGGACACCTTTATGACCTTAGAGTTTCTGTCATATTTCCAGTTTAGGATTGCCATCACGGGACCATATTTCATATGATGTGTTGTACTTTCAATATGATACATCTTTCACTTACATCACGATCACTTTGGCCTGACCTATCATGGAGGATATTGAGTCTATTGACCTAGGATCAGGAGATCGACCTAGGGAGTTCGAGACTGTGCCTCATATCACCTTTTGATTAGAGCGATACCATATCCATATTCGTACCTTGACTTTGTGGACTTGATGACCTACCCATTTTGAGCTTGACATGACACCATCCCTTGGTACCATCGTACGACCTTTACTACCCTTGATTCGCCTTATCATGCTACAGTACCATTGCCTATCCTTTCCATCATTTCATGGATCTGACCAGGTAGAGTCCGAGATGGTTAGACCCGAGGTGAGCTTTACATGATGATAGATGGATCACGATGAGAGAGTGGCTTGATTTGTTTGACGATATTGTTGAGATAGAGAGGTTATCATGGAGCATCCAGATTTGAGCCATTGCACATGACTTCAGAGAGTCGGGATGATTAGACATGGTGATTTTATGAGATGATGGTGAGTGGCTTGTGATGATAGAGTGAGTTGATTTTCAGACGACATTGATGATCATCACAGAGCATCAGTGGGAGCCTTTTGCACGATTTCAGAGGAGTCGTCATGACTATGTTGGATGGATGCCAGTCTTTAGTATTGACCATGTGAGATCTCAAAAGCACGATGTTCGAGGTTTTGGTCAAAGGATGGGTGGCCATCATTTCATGAGCCTATTTACTTTATCACCCTCACATATAGAGTTACCCGTTGCTAGCCCTTTGAGCCTCACACGAGCACATAGCTTTTTCTTTCATCACCTCATTTACTTATTACACCGGGTTGGGGACCCTGTAGTGCTTGCATGCTATGTTTGGATACGTCATGAGTTCTAGACCTGACATACATATTCGAGCCTCATTCTTCACTCTTCACTGTGATATTTTCCGCTTGGACATCATTTCATCACTATTTTTCGATATCACATACCACCACTTGTGATATTCGTTCTCTGTCTTTTCCTTTCCTCATTGATTACTCGACATTATCCTTGTTTCACCTTGAGTGGTGGTTTTTCACACGTCATTGCATGGAGAATTGTGGTGGTTTTGGGTCACTTGATCAGGTCATTCATCATCTTATCGTGTCAGTTTGAGTCGGGGCCGCACCTATATCGATCGGCCATCTTCTTATCAGTTCAGTTCGAGTCGGGACCACACCTATATCGATCGGTCATTATCGTGTCAGTTTGAGTCGGGACCACACCTATACGATCAGTCATTTCTTTGTCATGTCAATTCAGTTTCTGGGACCGCACCTATACGATCGGTCATTATCGTGTCAGTTTGAGTCAGGGCCGCACCTATATCGATCGGCCATCTTCTTATCAGTTCAGTTCGAGTCGGGACCGCACCTATATCGATCGGTCATTATCGTGTCAGTTTGGGTCGGGACCGCACCTATACGATCGGCCATCTTCCTGTCATGTCAGTTCAGTTTCTGGGACCGCACCTATACGATCGACCATCTCTTTGTCATGACAGTTCAGTTTCTGGGACCGCACCTATACGATCGGTCATTATCGTGTCAGTTTGAGTCGAGGCCGCACCTATACGATCGGCCATCTCTTTGTCATGACAGTTCAGTTTCTGGGACCGCACCTATACGATCGGTCATTATCGTGTCAGTTTGAGTCGGGGCCGCACCTATATCGATCGGCCATCTTCTTATCAGTTCACTTTGAGTCGGGACCGCACCTATATCGATCGGTCATTATCATGTCAGTTTGAGTCGGGACCGCACCTATACGATCGGCCATCTTCCTGTCATGTCAGTTCAGTTTCTGGGACCGTACCTATATGATCGACCATCTCTTTGTCATGACAGTTCAGTTTCTGGGACCGCACCTATACGATCGGTCATCATCGTGTCAGTTTGAGTCGAGGCCGCACCTATACGATCGACCATATCTTTGTCATGTCAGTTCAGTTTCTGAGACCGCACCTATACGATCGGTCATCATCGTGTCAGTTTGAGTCGGGGCCACACCTATACGATCGGCCATCTCTTTGTCATGTCAGTTCAGTTTCTAGGACCGCACCTATACTATCGGTCATCATCGTGTCAGTTTGAGTCGGGGCCGCACCTATACGATCGGCCATCTCTTTGTCATGACAGTTCAGTTTCTGGGACCGCACCTATACGATCAGTCATCATCATGTCAGTTTGAGTCGGGGCAGCACCTATACGATCGGCCATCTCCTTGTCATGTCAGTTCAATTTCTGGGACCGCACCTATACGATCGGCCATCATCGTGTCAGTTTGAGTCGGGGCCGCACCTATACGATCGACCATCTCTTTGTCATGACAGTTCAGTTTCTGGGACCGCACCTATACGATCGGTCATCATCGTGTCAGTTTGAGTCGGGGCCGCACCTATACGATCGGCCATCTCTTTGTCATGTCAGTTCAGTTTCTGGGACCACACCTATACGATCGGTCATTATCGTGCCAGTTTGAGTCGAGGCCGCACCTATACGATCAGCCATCTCTTTGTCATGTCAGTTCAGTTTCTGGGACCGCACCTATACGATCGGTCATCATCGTGTCAGTTTGAGTCGGGGCCGCACCTATATGATCGACCATCTCTTTGTCATGATAGTTCAGTTTCTAGGACCGCACCTATACGATCGGTCATCATCGTGTCAGTTTGAGTCGAGGCCGCACCTATACGATCGGTCATCATCGTGTCAGTTTGAGTCGGGGCCGCACCTATACGATCGACCATCTCTTTGTCATGTTAGTTCAGTTTCTGGGACCGCACCTATACGATCGGTCATTATCGTGCCAGTTTGAGTCGAGGCCACACCTATACGATCGACCATCTCTTTGTCATGTCAATTCAGTTTTTGGGACCGCACCTATACGATCGGTCATCATCGTGTCAGTTTGAGTCGGGGCCGCACCTATACGATCGGCCATCTCTTTGTCATGACAGTTCAGTTTCTGGGACCGCACCTATACGATCGGTCATCATCGTGTCAGTTTGAGTCAGGGCTGCACCTATACGATCGACCATCTCTTTGTCATGTCAGTTCAGTTTCTGGGACCGCACCTACACGATCGGTCATTATCGTGTCAGTTTGAGTCGAGGCCGCACCTATACGATCGACCATCTCTTTGTCATGGCAGTTCAGTTTCTGGGACCGCACCTATACGATCGGTCATTATCGTGTCAGTTTGAGTCGAGGCCGCACCTATACGATCGACCATCTCTTTGTCATGTTAGTTCAGTTTCCAGGACCGCACCTATACGATCGGTCATTATCGTGTCAGTTTGAGTCGGGACCGCACCTATATCGATCGGTCATCTCTTTGTCATGTCAGTTCAGTTTCTGGGACTGCACCTATATCGATCGGTCATCTGCTTGTCATGTCAGTTCAGTTTCTGGGACCGCACCTATACGATCGGTCATTATCGTGTCAGTTTGAGTCGGGGCCGCACCTATATCGATCGACCATCTCCTTGTCATGTCAGTTTAGTTTCTAGGGCCGCACCTATATAAATCGGCCATCTTCTTATCAGTTCAGTTTGAGTCGGGGCCGCACCCATATCGATCGGTCATTTCCCTATCAGATTGTGTTTAGTTTGAGTCGGGACCGCACCCATATAGATCGGTCATTCATTCTTCCTATCAAGTCAGTTTGGCGTCCAGGTCTTTGCTTCAGTATGACATTCAGGATCACATTTCCATTTTAGGCGTTCAGAGCCATTCTCCTCACCTGGTTACTTGATGCTTATCGCCTATTCATCATTGCTCTTTTAGACTTCCCTTTCCACTACACATGACACAGTCTTTTGAGATCCGTGACGCATATTTCGATCATGTTGTTGGGCACCCTACACTTGGCATTCTCGTATAGTTCACATAGGGCAGTCTCCTTCGGGCACATTCTTTATTGTACTCCAGGGTGGTTCGACCGTTACTCATCTTTGACATTGATCTTCGAGTCACTTTTGGAGATGTCTTAGAGGGAGCTTGGATCCTTAGTGTGGCTTCAGAGGCATTTTGTGACATTTTTCTCTCTTAGGATTAGAGCCTCATTGTTCATTCTGTTGGCCTGAGTGAGTTTGGGTTCCACTGGTGTCCTTTTGGGGGTCTCCTTTGTTCTTCAGTAGAGTTCACTTCATTGCACTCACTATTCACACTTGCTTTTCACTCCAGTGTTCATATTCTTTACACTCGTGAACTCTACCAAAGAGGGACATATTTGTAGACCCCTATTTGGGTGCTATTTCATGCAGCTCATTCTGGCCACGTGTCACTCCCGAATTAGTCAATATGGGATCAAAATAGTGGAATTGATGGACTAATCCGGGGAAGACACCTGTAAAGGGAAAGAATCTTCTGGAATCAGGGGAGCGTATTTTTCTGTTATGGGAAGGTTGCCAGCTGCATGAAGGGGGCTGTCTCTGCAGATATGGTTAGAAGGGCAAATCCGAGAGAAAAGAAAAAGGAGAAAAGGAGATTTTTAGGGGATGCAGGGACCAGGGAGAAGCTAAGAAAAACAGAGCATGTTTTTGGAGAGAGGGTGCTGATTTTGCAAGGAGCAAGCTGGATATTGAGAGAGGAGGAGAGAAAAAGGAGAGATTCCGGAGGAGCCTGAGGGAGAGTTTTTCTGGGAGCTTGAGGAGAGCTCAGAGGGAAAACTAGGAGGAGTTTTGGCTAAGATATCCAGAGAGAACAGAGAGCTTGAGGGGGAAGAAAAGCGAGGTATGACTGCCATGGATCCTTCATATTCTTTATCAGTATGTAGTTTCATTCCTTTTGCTTGATATTGTCTGTGATTTGTTTGGGTATACGTTCTATCTTATGGTTCCTGCTTGGTTCTCGGATTTCCTTGGCGGCTATCTTGCCTATTTTCCTTATGATGATTTGAGAATGGCTCAGCTCTGTTTTAGTTTTCGCTATGCCACATATAGGAGTTTTGTCTTGTTCTTATCTCTTTAGGTGCATTCTAGTTCACTCACCTACAGCCAAACCTGTTGATCTAAACATGAAACATGGCTTTGGTTGTTTTATTTGTTTCACTGGTTTGTTTTCTATTTGGTTTTGCCATTCCCCTGTTTTCGGCATCCTACCTTGTTATACATCAGGTTGTACATCCCTATTTGAGAGAGCCAGGTGGTGATAGCACAGATCATAGCTCGTGAGTGTTGAGGATGAACAAAACTCCTCCAGATGATCTGGGTTGCGCAAAGATCTTAGATGGAAAAGAAGCAAGGTCCTGTTCCGGTTGTATCTTGTGGGAATACTGCATTTATATTTGATCTGGATCAGTTTGTTACTGAGGATATTATGCCAGTCAATGAGAAAGAAGTTGACGCTTTTTCGGTCATGACAATGAAGTCCTTTTGCCATCTCTGTTGTTCACGCTACAACACAATGTGCAATCGTATCCAACTGATTTACACTTGTTGAAGATTTGGAGCATTCTGTTAAGCAGATTCTTGGGCCCATACTATTCATAGATCTGGAGTTGCTCTAGTTGTTGCCTGAATATATAAGAAAGTGAGTTGTTCGATTGATGAGGGTCACTTACCTCTTTTCGGCTTTGAAAGACGGAAAATATCACCATTGGCATTGTAGACCACAAAATAGCCATCGGAAGTATGAGTCCTAAGAGAGAGTTCAGAAATATTGTGGTCAAGCTTATGTTAAAATGAGAGGAATAATGAAAGTTCAGTTGGCTGTGGGTACTCTTCACTGTTTCCTTTCCCACCATGTACGCAGAGGATCCCCATGAACACCCATTTCCTATTATCTCCCACTACCTACTCCATTAATTTCGGGCTTATACCCTTTTTGCCCATTTAGCATACCCATGACCCTATACCCATTATACCTCCATACCTATGCCCATTTGTATGATCACCTTTCTTTCTACACCACCATGCACTCATCTCATCTCTCTCTTTCGCTCATCATACCCACACTTCCATACTAACCCTCATCTTCATGCCTCATGCTTGCACCCACCAAACCCATTCCATATTACCACCTTTTCTCTCTCTTCAAACTCTTTCATACCCATATACATGAAGCTCCAGGCACGTGGCCACCTTCTTGTCCATCACATCCATCTTCTATCTCACGCTCTCTTCATTCATCTTCATTCATTATCTTCCCCTGCACCTATTCCAAACCCACTACCATCTCTCTAAGCCTTACTACTCGTCCAACCACCCACTCCACTCACTCCTATCTCCATCCTCCAAACCCATTGTTTAAACCTTCATACACATTTCATCACCACTCATACTTAACACATAACCACCCATTTTCTCTCACTACCCGTGGCCGTGCTTCACACTCATCTCATGTGCATGGCCACTTCTTTTGCCTATAATACCCGTCTCCACACCTATATTTCATACCCTCACACATACACCCATTTGATCACATCCCATACCCGTTTCTCTCCTTACACCACATAACACCAACCCTCATGCATGCATGGAAGGGATTGAGAGAATGAAAGCGACTGAGGAATCAGATACCGAATCCAATAATAGACGGAAACTTCTCAGCATATCAGGTTTTGGGTGGAGGCAGCTGACACGTTGTGGCTGCAGCTGGAGAAAGACGCCGTGAAGCATCTTGCTAAGACGCAGCCAAATTCAGATATGGGTTGATAGGTGAGTTGGGTTATGTCGTATAAATGCCACACCGAGGATAGGAAGGCTCGATCGGAAGAAGGTCGTCCCGAGGATAAGAAAGGAAAGGATTAGCAAACTTCATAAATAAGCAGAAAGTGTAAACCATGAGATTGCTTTGTGAGAAACCATCCACAAGACTGTGTTTGATAAGGATTTCTCTTCACTTGGAACCGAATTGGATCTTGGGAGGGTTTCGTCACCTGGGTTGAACATGGCTGTTCAGAATTTGCTCATTGGATCCTCATCTGCTCAACAAAATATCGTTCTGCCACAGCACCTGGGCTTCCAAGTATTACAGTTGGTCTTAATATGGCTGAAGCATTGGCACGGGCTCCATCATGGGCTTGCACTACACCACAGCTGCCTGTTAACACACATCGGCTTGAGGAATTGGCATTTAAGCAATCTAGGCAACTAATGCATGTGACCCCTCCAATGCCTAAATCTTCGGCTTTCAATTCTTCTGATAAATCAAAGCCACCTGAGGACTGCAGATGCCACTAGGAAGGTTCAATTGCTTGAAGAAGTTAAGATGGTTATGCCCGGGAATGATGTTACAGTAGTTTTTCGAGTTGATATCTGCTGTTCCTCTTGAAGCTGGACAAAGATTTGCTTTGAGAGAGGGACGTGTTACATCCTAGGTGATCGTGATCAAAGGTTCTGTGGGTTCTGATCCATATTCTGAGTCACCAGACCTGTCTCAAGTTTCTTTCATACCGAGCCTATTTGCAGTTATAAGAGAGGATGGTGCGCCGACAAAGTAGCCCCAGTGACCTCCTTGGGTCCGCGCATATGAGCATTCAGTTGCATGGCCACCTTTGGTCACGTGACATCTTCCCTTTTATCCTCTTTGACTTTGACAACAATTTTTCAAATCTCACTTTTTTTAATAATTTCCCAGTTCCTCATTTTTCAATAAAACAATAATTTCAATTCCACACTCTTTCATCCTTAGAATTTTTAGGATCACCTAAGAGTCTCACTTTTAATCAAATTTGCTTCCACTTTCTATTCGGTAAGCAATTTTCAAATCTTTCATAATCTTTTAAAATGTTTTAAAAATAAGCAAGAATTAAATTCCATAATTCCGACTAATGGAATTTATGGAATTAATTCATGCAAAATAAACGGGCTTTGGTGGGGGCCCCACATACTTGACTTCATGATTGATTGACAGATCGATTGATTTATTTGCCATGCATGATTGGTTTACTCTATTTCTTGATATGCGCTTAATTATATCTTGTTCATTGCTCACTAATCCTGTTTCATGATAGCGCATTTGTCACTGGAGGTCCAGGTACGCACTCATTCTCATTTTGATTATTCTCTATGCATACTCTTATTTTCATATGTGCAAGTTTGATTTGAGTATCCGCTGATTTCCTCATTGATTGCCACGTCAGCTTTATTCTATTAGTAGAGACACGATTTTAGGGACTTAGAGGGGTGCTACGGTCTTTACCGTACCTTCCCGATAAGTAACCTGACCCCCGAACCCGATCCGGTTTTTCACAGACCGCCTTTTCCAAAATAAGGAGTCACACTTAGGGTTTTTCTTTCTTATTTTGTTTACCCTTTAAAAATAAAACAAAAATAAGTGGCGACTCCAAGTCATTTTTTTAAACAAACAATAAATAAAATTAATTTTTCAAAATAAAAATCGAGCTCGCCATCGAGTGGGAAACGCATCAAGCACGAAATGCGGTGTCCACAGGTGCCTAAGTGGGCTTAGGGTACCTAAATGGGCCTAAGGTGTCTAAGTGGGCCTAGGGTCCCTAAATGGGCCTAGGGTGCCTAAATGGACCTTGGGTGCCTAAATGGGCCTAGGGTGCCTAAGTGGGCGTAGGGTGCCTAAATTGGCCAAGGGTGCCTAAATGGACCTGGGGTGCCTAAGTGGACCTAGGGTGCCTAAGTGGGCCTATGGTGCCTAAGTGGACCTAGGGTGCCTAAATGGGCGCAGCGTGTCTAAGTGGGCGTGGGGTGTCTAAGTGGGCCTAGGGTGCCTAAATGGGCCAAGGGTGTCTAAGTGCACCTAAGGTGCCTAAATGGGCCTATGGATGCCCAAATGACCCTAAGGTGCCCAAATGGACCTAGGGTGCCTAAATGGGCATAGGGTACCTAAATAGCCCAAGGGTGCCTAAATGGACCCGGGGTGCCTAAATGGGCCTAGGGTGCCTAAGTGGACCTAGGGTGCCTAAATAGGCGCAGCGTGTGGGCTTAGGGTGTCTAAGTGGGCCTAGGGTGCCTAAATGGGCCAAGGGTGCCTAAATGAGCGTAGGGTGCCTAAATGGGCCTAAGGTGGCTAAGTAGACCTAGGGAGCCTAAATGGGCCTATGGATGCCTAAATGACCCTAAGGTGCCTAAATGGACCTAGGGGGCCTAAATGGGCCTAGGGTACCTAAATGGGCTAAGGATGCCAAAATGGACCTAGGGTGCCTAAATGGGCCTAAGGTGAATAAGTGGACCTAGGGTGCCTAAATGGGCCAAGGGTACCTAAATGGACCTAGGGTGCATAAATGGGCCTAGGGTGCCTAAGTGGACCTAGGGTGCCTAAATGGGTCTAGAGTGCCTAATATGACCTAGAGTGCCTAAATGGGCTTAGGGTGCCTAAATGGGCCTAAGGTGGCTAAGTAGACCTAGGGAGCCTAAATGGGCCTATGGATGCCTAAATGACCCTAAGGTGCCTAAATGGACCTAGGGGGCCTAGGGTACCTAAATGGGCTAAGGATGCCAAAATGGACCTAGGGTGCCTAAATGGGCCTAAGGTGACTAAGTGGACCTAGGGTGCCTAAATGGGTCTAGAATGCCTAAGTGGACCTAGGGTGCCAAAATGGGCATAAGGTGTCTAATTGGACCTAGGGTGCCTAAATGGGCCTGGGGTGCCTAAATGAGCCTAGGGTGGCTAAATGGACCTAGGGTGCCTAAATGGGCCAAGGGTGCCTAAGTGGGCCTAGGGTGCCTAAATGGGCCAAGGGTGCCTAAATGGACCTAGGGTGCATAAATGGGCCTAGGGTGCCTAAGTGGACCTAGGGTGCCTAAATGGGTCTAGAGTGCCTAATATGACCTAGAGTGCCTAAATGGGCTTAGGGTGCCTAAGTAGACCTAGGGTGCCTAAATAAGCCTAGGGTTCCTAAATGGGACAAGGGTGCCTAAGTGGGCTTAGGGTGCTTAAATGGGCCTAGCGTGTCTAAGTGGACCTAGGGTGCCTAAATGGGCCTAGAGTGCCTAAGTGGACCTAGGGTGCCTAAATGGGCCAAGGTGTCTAAGTGGACCTAGGGTGCCTAAATGGACCTAGGGTGCCTAATTGGGCCTAGGGTGCCTAAATGGGCCTAGGGTGCCTAAATGGGCTAAGGGTGCCTAAATGGACCTACGGTGCCTAAATGGGCCTAGGGTGCCTAAGTGGACCTAGGGTGCCAAATTGGACCTTAGGTGCCTAAATGGGCCTAGGGTGCCTAAGTGGGCCTAGGGTGCCTAAATGGGCCAAGGGTACCTAAATGGACCTAGGGTGCATAAATGGGCCTAGGGTGCCTAAGTGGACCTAGGGTGCCTAAATGGGTCTAGAGTGCCTAATATGACCTAGAGTGCCTAAATGGGCTTAGGGTGCCTAAATGGGCCTAAGGTGGCTAAGTAGACCTAGGGAGCCTAAATGGGCCTATGGATGCCTAAATGACCCTAAGGTGCCTAAATGGACCTAGGGGGCCTAGGGTACCTAAATGGGCTAAGGATGCCAAAATGGACCTAGGGTGCCTAAATGGGCCTAAGGTGACTAAGTGGACCTAGGGTGCCTAAATGGGTCTAGAATGCCTAAGTGGACCTAGGGTGCCAAAATGGGCATAAGGTGTCTAATTGGACCTAGGGTGCCTAAATGGGCCTGGGGTGCCTAAATGAGCCTAGGGTGGCTAAATGGACCTAGGGTGCCTAAATGGGCCAAGGGTGCCTAAGTGGGCCTAGGGTGCCTAAATGGGCCAAGGGTGCCTAAATGGACCTAGGGTGCATAAATGGGCCTAGGGTGCCTAAGTGGACCTAGGGTGCCTAAATGGGTCTAGAGTGCCTAATATGACCTAGAGTGCCTAAATGGGCTTAGGGTGCCTAAGTAGACCTAGGGTGCCTAAATAAGCCTAGGGTTCCTAAATGGGACAAGGGTGCCTAAGTGGGCTTAGGGTGCTTAAATGGGCCTAGCGTGTCTAAGTGGACCTAGGGTGCCTAAATGGGCCTAGAGTGCCTAAGTGGACCTAGGGTGCCTAAATGGGCCAAGGTGTCTAAGTGGACCTAGGGTGCCTAAATGGACCTAGGGTGCCTAATTGGGCCTAGGGTGCCTAAATGGGCCTAGGGTGCCTAAATGGGCTAAGGGTGCCTAAATGGACCTACGGTGCCTAAATGGGCCTAGGGTGCCTAAGTGGACCTAGGGTGCCTAAATGGGCCTAGGGTGCCTAAGTGGACCTAGGGTGCCTAAATGAGCCTAGGGTGCCTAAATGGGCAAAGGGTGCCTAAGTGGGCTTAGTGTCACGGAATTAGTCGTTCACTAAGCTTGTGCGGCACTTAGGCAAGTCAAGACGCTTGATCTTGCTAAGTCAGCCTTGATCCCCAACGCTTAGCTTGCTCGGCTAAGACACTCGCGACTCGAAAGCTTAAGAGCTTAGTAGGCAACTCCTTAAAGAATGGAAGCTCTTATTAACTCAAGAAAGCCTTTACAAGTGCTTGGATGCTCACTTGTTTGGTGCCTTGGCCAAATGAGGCCCTCACCTATTTATAGGCACAAATGGAACTTTCTAGAACCTTGGAGGGTTCCTTACAATTCATGAATATTCTAGAATGTCGTACACTATTCTATGTACAAGCCTATATACAAGAAACTTCTAGATTTCTCTAGAAAACTTTGGACCCTTCTCATGCCTTCTACCATAGTGTAGAGTTGTGTGGACTTCTCTAGGCATTTCTAGAACCTTCCACACTCTTCCCACTAGTGGCTAAGTGTGCATGTCTCCAAGGGTCTCTAGAAGCTTCTTACCTCCTATATAAGCCATGGGGAGGGTCATTTGAAGCATTTTGTGACATTAGGGTGCCTAAATGGGCCTAAGGTGTCTAAGTGGACCTAGGGTGCCTAAATGGGCCTAGGGTGCCTAAGTGGACCTAGGGTGCCTAAATAGGCCTAGAGTGCCTAAGTGGACCTAGGGTGCCTAAATGGGCCAAGGGTGCCTAAGTGGGCCTAAGGTGCCTAAGTGGACCTAGGGTGCCTAAATGGGCGTAGCGTGTCTAAGTGGGCTTAGGGTGTCTAAGTAGGCCTAGGGTGCCTAAATGGACCAAGGGTGCCTAAATGAGCCTAGGGTACCTAAATGGGCCTAAGGTGTCTAAGTGGACCTAGGGTGCCAAAATGGGCTTATGGGTGCCTAAATGAGCCTAATGTCACGGACTTAGTCGTTCACTAAGCTCGTGCGGCACTTAGGCAAGTCAAGACGCTTGATCTTGCTAAGTCAGCCTTGATCCCCAGTGCTTAGCTTGCTCGGCTAAGACACTCGCGACTCGAAAGCTTAAGAGCTTAGTAGGCAACTCCTTAAAGAATGGAAGCTTTATTATCTCAAGAAAGCCTTTACAAGTGCTTGGATGCTCACTTGCTTGGTGCCTTGGCCAAATGAGGCCCTCACCTATTTATAGGCACCAATGGAACTCTCTAGAACCTTGGAGGGTTCCTTATAATTCATGAATATTCTAGAATGTCCTACACTATTCTAGAATATTCAAGAGACTTCTAGAATGTCCTACACTATTCTAGAATATTCAAGAGACTTCTAGATTTCTCTAGAAAGCTTTGGACCCTTCTCATGCCTTCTACCATAGTGTAGAGTTGTGTGGACTTCTCTAGGCATTTCTAGAACCTTCCACACTCTTCCCACTAGTGGCTAAGTGTGGATGTCTCCAAGGGTCTCTAGAAGCTTCTCACCTCCTATATAAGCCATGGGGAGGGTCATTTGAAGCATCTTGTGACACTCTCCCCCACCTAAGCCGCAGACGTCCTCGTCGTGTCTTCTGCCCGGAACCGCTCAATCTGTTCCTGGAACTGCCATAGTGCATTTGCTGGCTCCCAACTAGCCTCGCTTTCTGGTAGTCCCTTCCATTTCACTAAGTACTCCGTAGCAGGAGGCACACCACGCCTTCTGATGATTCGGTCTGCAATGATGTGTTCCACCTCCTTGTCATAGGAGGTCACAACCGCTGTAGGTGCCCTCTTAGAAAGCCCTCGGCTTGGATCATCCTTGTCTTCGTGATATGGCTTCAAGTAACTCATGTGGAAGACAAGGTGAATCTTTAACCTTGGCGGTAACTCCACTTTGTAGGACACCTTGCCGACCTTTCCAAGTATAGGGAAGGGTCCTTCATACCTCCTCACAAGGCCCTTATGCACTGGCCTTAGGGATTTGAATTGTTGAGGAAGGAGCTTGACAAGCACCATGTCTCCAACCTTGTACTCCGTGTGACGTCGCTTCTTGTCAGCCCACTTCTTCATTTTCTTAGCGGCCTTGTCCAAGTACGAGCGTGCTATGTCAGCTTACTCATGCCACCCCTTCGCGAACTTGAAAGCCGCTGGACTTCTCCCTGTGTAGCCTATCGTTAGCGTGTGAGGAGTTAAGGGTTGCTGCCTTGTGGCTAGCTCGAACGGGCTCTTGTTGGTCGCCTCACTCCTTTGCAAGTTGTATGAGAACTGGGCTATATCTAGCAACTTAGCCCAATCCCTCTGGTTGGCACTCACAAAGTGCCTCAAGTATAGCTCCAGCAAGGCGTTCACCCTCTCAGTCTGCCCATCTGTCTGTGGGTGAAAGCTGGTGGAGAAGTGAAGCTCCGAACCCATAAGCTTGAAGAGCTTCGTCCAAAACTTCCCAGTGAAGCGCGGGTCGCGATCACTGATGATGAACTTAGGCAACCCCCAATACTTGACTACGTGCTTTAGGAATAGCCTCGCCGTCTCTTCCGCAGTGCAGTCAGTCGGGGCTGCTATGAAGGTTGCATACTTAGAGAACCTATCCACCACCACTATGATAGAGTCGTTGTCCTCTAACTTAGGTAGCCCGATGATGAAGTCCATGGTGACGCTGTCCCATGGGCGTTCTGCTACAGGTAGTGGCTCTAACATGTCTCTAGGTTGTCGTTGTTCCACCTTGTCTTGTTGGCACACAAGACAAGTCCTCACATAGGCCTCAACCTCGTCCCGTATCTGAGGCCAATAGTAAGCCGACTCGAGTAGTGCCCTAGTGCGTCGTTGCCCAGGGTGCCCTGCCCACTTGGTGTCATGGCACTCCTTAATCAGGTTCCGCCTTATGTTCCCCCACTTAGGCACGTAGAGTCGTCTCCCTTTGGTGTAGAGTAAGCCGTCCTCCACCCAAAACCGCTTGGTCTTCCCTTCATGAGCCAGGGCGATGAGGCTCTTAGCCACTGGATTATGTTACAGTCCCTCCCTTAGAAGATCCATTATGTCTCCTTGGGGCTGACTCGTTATGGACGCTAGCTCAGCTTTGGGACTTACGGCGTCAGCCACATGATTAGCACTTCCTGGCTTATACTCCAGCGTATAGTCGAACTCGGCCAGGAAGTCTTGCCACCTAGCTTGTTTAGGACTCAGCTTCTTCTGTGTCTGGAAGTAGCTAGTGGCCACATTGTCGGTCTTCACTATGAAGTGAGACCCTAGCAAATAGTGCCTCCAGGTGCGCAAGCAGTGAACGATAGCGGTCATCTCCTTTTCTTGCACCGTGTAACGCCTCTCCGCGTCGTTTAGCTTGCGACTCTCAAATGCAATTGGGTGTCTTTCTTGCATAAGGACTCCCCCAATAGCGAAGTCTGAGGCATCTGTGTGTACCTCCAAGACCTTGGTGTGGTCGGGTAGTGCCAACACTGGCTCCTCAGTCACAACCTTCTTCAGGTCCTCAAAGGCTTGTTGGCACCTTTCATCCCATTCCCATGCCTTATTCTTCTTCAGAAGATCAGTGAGTGGAGCAGCCCTTGCCGAATAACCCTTTATGAACCGCCGATAGTAATTAACTAAACCAAGGAAAGATCTGAGTTGAGGTACCTTGGTTGGTGAATCCCATTCTTGGATGGCCTTCACCTTGCTATCATCCATCATCAGCTTGCCATCTCTGATGCGATACCCAAGGAAGCTCACTTCCTCCTTAGCAAACGAACACTTCTCCTTCTTCACGTATAGCTCGTTCTGCCTCAAGATCTTAAAGACCTTCCTCAAGTGCTCTACGTGCTCCTTTAGAGTGTTACTATAGATGACTATGTCATCCAAGTACACCACCACAAACTTGTCCAAGTATGGGTGGAAGATCTTGTTCATGAGGGTGCAAAACGTTGCTGGGGCATTGGTGATTCCGAAAGGCATTACTAAGAACTCATATGAGCCATACCTGGTCACACATGTAGTCTTCGGCTCATCTCCCTCAGCAATCCTCACTTGGTAGTAGCCTAACCTTAAGTCTAGCTTCGTGAAGTACCTTGCCCTACCAGGTTGATCGAACAAGTCAGCAATGAGCGGGATGGGATACTTGTTCTTCACCGTCACCTTGTTGAGTGCCCGGTAATCTATGCACATTCGTAGGGACCCATCATGCTTTTTCTGAAATAGAACCGGCGCGCCATAAGGAGCCTTGGATGGTTGGATGAACCCCGCATCTAGCAACTCCTTGAGTTGTCTCCTTAGCTCCTCCAACTCGGGTGGTGCCATCCTATATGGCCCCATAGCAGGGGGCTTGGCTCCCGGCTCCAGCTCAATCTTGTGATCTTCCTCTCTCCTAGGAGAAAGTCTTTTGGGCAACTCGGGCGGCATAACGTCCTTGAACTCATCAAGGACCCCCTCGATTTCTCTAGGCATGGGTTCTCCCGACCCATCATCCTTTTCTTCCTTTAGGGTGGCGAGGTAGGTCACCTCTTCCCTCTTTAACCCCTTCTTTACTTGCATAGCGGATAACATAGGGGTCTTGAGCGTACCTTCATTGACCGTAGGGACCATGCACGACTTCTCCTCCTCTAGGATAGCCATTGAGCATAGGAAAGGTAGTGGCACGGCCTTGACCTTCTGTAGGAAGTCCATTCCTAGCACCATCTTGAAGTCATCCATGGGTGCCACTGTGAAGTCGACCCTTCCTTCCCACGAGCCAATGTGCATAGTCACCCCGCGAGCTACTCCATGTGATGGCTTGGCGGCTGAATTGACTGCCTTGAGCCATCCTCCTTCCTTGGATGCTTGGAGCTCCAACCTTCTTGCCTCATCCTCCGAGACAAAGTTGTGAGTGGCACCTGTGTCCACCAGGGCCTTGGTGGCCTTCTCATTCACAAGGGCCTCCACATACATCAGCCCTTTGCTTTGAGGCGTCTTAGGCATCGGCTTGGCCTTAAGGGCATTTAAGAGCTGCAACGATCCCATCTTAGCATCGCCTTCTTGCTCCTTTTCCTCGATCATAGCATTTAAGGCCTTCCTCTTAGGGCAGTCCCGTGCCCAGTGCGGACCATCGCACAGGAAGCAATTGGTCCTGGGCGTGAACTCCTTTCGCTTGTCCTTGCCTTTGCCATCCTTGCCACTAGGGCCTTTGCTTGATCCTTCCTTAGAGGTATGGCCTTGCGACCTCTTGTCTCCCCCACCTTTGGCCTGGTTACCCTTGGATGGTGGCTTGGGCTTGGAGGAGTCTCCCCTTCTATAATCTACTAAGGACTCGGCTACTGCCATGGCCGTGGCTAGGTCTTGGACACCACGTCTCCTCAACTCTTGCTCGGCCCAACTTTGCAAGTTGTCCATGAAGTTGAACAGTAGCTCCTCCTCAGCCATGTTAGGTATCTCAAGCATAAGAGTAGAGAATTCTTTGACATACTCACGGATCGAGCCCGTGTGCTTGAGACGCTTCAAACTCTTCC
Organism: Vitis vinifera; assembly: GCF_030704535.1. Classification (NCBI taxonomy): domain Eukaryota; kingdom Viridiplantae; phylum Streptophyta; class Magnoliopsida; order Vitales; family Vitaceae; genus Vitis; species Vitis vinifera. The sequence continues at coordinate 11,678,352 of NC_081823.1, read as the reverse complement.
TTGCTAGGTAAGCCACGTCTTCGGGATAGAATTGCCTCTTGATTTCTCTCTTAAAGGCATCCCATGTGTCTATGGTGCACGTCCCTCTCTCTATGTCGGCAAATCGTCGACGCCACCATAGAGTAGCATTATCAGTGAGGTAAAGGGTCGCGGTGCGTACCTTAGTGGCTTCATCCGTTAATGCAATTGCCTCAAAGTAACGCTCCATGTGCCACAAGAAGTTATCTAGCTCCCTGGCATCCCTCTTGCCACTGAACGTGTGTGGCTTGGGCACCTCCACCCTTGGTGCCTCATGAGTGGCCATGACTCGTGCTGATACAGCGGTCTTATAGATGGCCAACTCTTGTCGAATCTCTTGGTCTCGGGCCTCCACTCGTGTAGTCAAGGCCTCCATCCTTGACTCCACACTAGCGAACATGCTCATGACTTTGTCTTGGAAAGACATGAACTCCTCGTGTGACACCGGTTGAACTTGCGAGACCAGCACCCCCTCGCGAAGGTCTTGGATCTGCTCCCTTAGATCCTCTAAGCCCTTCTCCATGCCTTGCTCGATCAAGTCCACCCCTTCCCGGGTGTCTGCCATGGCTAGCTCCACCTTGCCTAACCTTGCCTCCATGTTGGCAACAACATCACGAGATGTATCCTTCTTACCTCTGCCCCTGCCCCATGCAGTAGGCTCGGCCTCCCTCCCACGGGTTTGTTCGCTAGTCTCCTCCACGTTAGAGCCCGACATGCTTCCCTTATGCCCGCTTCGTAGCCACGCTCTGATGCCACTTGTCACGGACTTAGTCGTTCACTAAGCTCGTGCGGCACTTAGGCAAGTCAAGACGCTTGATCTTGCTAAGTCAGCCTTGATCCCCAATGCTTAGCTTGCTCGGTTAAGACACTCGCGACTCGAAAGCTTAAGAGCTTAGTAGGCAACTCCTTAAAGAATGGAAGCTTTATTATCTCAAGAAAGCCTTTACAAGTGCTTGGATGCTCACTTGCTTGGTGCCTTGGCCAAATGAGGCCCTCACCTATTTATAGGCATCAATGGAACTCTCTAGAACCTTGGAGGGTTCCTTATAATTCATGAATATTCTAGAATGTCCTACACTATTCTAGAATATTCAAGAGACTTCTAGAATGTCCTACACTATTCTAGAATATTCAAGAGACTTCTAGATTTCTCTAGAAAGCTTTGGACCCTTCTCATGCCTTCTACCATAGTGTAGAGTTGTGTGGACTTCTCTAGGCATTTCTAGAACCTTCCACACTCTTCCCACTAGTGGCTAAGTGTGGATGTCTCCAAGGGTCTCTAGAAGCTTCTCACCTCCTATATAAGCCATGGGGAGGGTCATTTGAAGCATCTTGTGACACTAAGCTGCCTAAATGGACCTAAGGTGCCTAAATGGGCCTAGGGTACCTAAATGGGCCAAGGGTGCCTAAATGGACCTAGGGTGCCTTAATGGGCCAAGGGTGCCTAAGTGGACCTAGGGTGCCTAAATGGGCCTAAGCTGTCTAAGTGGACCTAGGGTGTCTAAATTGGCCTAGGGTGCCTAAATGAGCCTAGGGTGCCTACATGGACCTAGGGTGCCTAAATGGACCTAGGGTGCCTAAATGGACCTAGGGTGCCTAAATGGGCCTAGGGTGCCTAAGTGGACCTAGGGTGCCTAAATGGGACTAGAGTGCCTAAGTGGACCTAGGGTGCCAAAATGGGCCAAGGATGCTTAAGTGGACCTAAGGTGCCTAAATGGGTCTAGAGTGGCTAACTGGACCTAGGGTGCCAAAATGGGCCTAGGGTGCTTAAGTGGACCAAGGGTGCCTAAATCGGCCTAGGGTGCCTGAGTGGACCTAGGGTGCCTAAATGGGCCTAGGGTGCCTAAGTGGACCTAGGGTGCCCAAATGGGTCTAAAGTGCCTAATTGGACCTAGAATGCCTAAATGGGCCTAGGGTACCTAAGTGGACCTATGGTGCCTAAATGAGCCTAGGGTTCGTAAATGGGCCAAGGGTGCCTAAGTGGGCTTAGGGTGCTTAAATGTTCCTAGCGTGTCTTAGTGGACCTAGGGTGCCGAAATGGGCCTAGAGAGCCTAATTGGACCTAGGGTGCCTAAATGGGCCAAGGATGTCTAAGTGGGCTCAGGGTGTCTAAGTGGGCCTAGGGTGCCTAAATGGGCCAAAGGTGCCTAAATGAGCCTAGGTGCCTAAATGGGCCAAGGGTGCCTAAATGAGCCTCGGGTGCCTAAATGAGCCTAAGGTGTCTAAGTGGACCTAGGGGGCCTAAATGGGCCCATGAGTGCCTAAATGAGCCTTAGGTTCGTAAATGTGCCTAGGGTGCTTAGGTGCTTAAATGTGCCTAGCGTGTCTTAGTGGACCTATGGTGCCGAAATGGGCCTAGAGAGCCTAAGTGGACCTAAGGTGCCTAAATGGGCCAAGGGTGTCTAAGTGGGCTCAGGGTGTCTAAGTGGGCCTAGGGTGCCTAAATGGGCCAAAGGTGCCTAAATGAGCCTAGGGTGCCTAAATGGGCCAAGGGTGCCTAAATGAGCCTCGGGTGCCTAAATGAGCCTAAGGTGTCTAAGTGGACCTAGGGTGCCTAAATGGGCCTATGAGTGCCCAAATGAGCCTTAGGTGTCTAAATGGACCTAGGGAGCCTAAATGGGCCTAGGGTGCCTAAGTGGGCCGAGGGTACCTAAATGGGCCAAGGGTGCCTAAATGGACCTAGGGTGCCTAAATGGGCCTAGGGTGCCTAAGTGGACCTAGGGTGCCTAAATGGGTCTAGAGTGCCTAAGTGGACCTAGGGTGCCTAAATGGGCAAAAGGTGTCTAAGTAGACATAGGGTTCCTAAATGGGCCTAAGGTGCCTAAATGAGCCTAAGGTGCCTAAATGGACCTAGAGTGCCTAAATGGGCCTAGGGTGCCTAAGTGGGCCTAGGGTGCCTAAATGAGCCAAGGGTTCCTAAAGGGACCTAGGGCGCCTAAAAGGGCCTAGGGTGCTTAAGTGGGCCAAAGGTGTCTAAGTGGACCTAGGGTGCCTAAATGGGCCAACAATGCCTAAGTGGGCCTAAGGTGCCTAAATGGGTCTAGAGTGCCTAACTGGACTTAGGGTGACTAAATGGGCCTAGGGTGCCTAAGTGTACCAAGGGTGCCTAAATGGGCCTAGGGTGCCTAAGTGGACCTAGGATGCCCAAATGAGCCTAGAGTGCCTAAATGGGCCAAGGGTGCCTAAGTGGGCTTAGGGTACCTAAATGGGCCTAAGGTGTCTAAGTGGACCTAGGGTGCCTAAATGGGCCTAGGGTGCCTAAATGGACCTTGGGTGCCTAAATGGGCCTAGGGTGCCTAAGTGGGCGTAGGGTGCCTAAACGGGCCAAGGGTGCCTAAATGGACCTGGGGTGCCTAAGTGGACCTAGGGTGCCTAAGTGGGCCTATGGTGCCTAAGTGGACCTAGGGTGCCTAAATGGGCGTAGCGTGTCTAAGTGGGCGTGGGGTGTCTAAGTGGGCCTAGGGTGCCTAAATGGGCCAAGGGTGTCTAAGTGCACCTAGGGTGCCTAAATGGGCCTATGGATGCCCAAATGACCCTAAGGTGCCCAAATGGACCTAGGGTGCCTAAATGGGCATAGGGTACCTAAATAGGCCAAGGGTGCCTTAATGGACCCGGGGTGCCTAAATGGGCCTAGGGTGCCTAAGTGGACCTAGGGTGCCTAAATAGGCGCAGCGTGTGGGCTTATGGTGTCTAAGTGGGCCTAGGGTGCCTAAATGGGCCAAGGGTGCCTAAATGAGCGTAGGGTGCCTAAATGGGCCTAAGGTGGCTAAGTCGACCTAAAGAGCCTAAATGGGCCTATGGATGCCTAAATGACCCTAAGGTGCCTAAATGGACGTAGGGGGCCTAAATGGGCCTAGGGTACCTAAATGGGCTAAGGATGCCAAAATGGACCTAGGGTGCCTAAATGGGCCTAAGGTGACTAAGTGGACCTAGGGTGCCTAAATGGGTCTAGAATGCCTAAGTGGACCTAGGGTGCCAAAATGGGCATAAGGTGTCTAATTGGACCTAGGGTGCCTAAATGGGCCTGGGGTGCCTAAATGAGCCTAGGGTGGCTAAATGGACCTAGGGTGCCTAAATGGGCCAAGGGTGCCTAAGTGGGCCTAGGGTGCCTAAATGAGCCAAGGGTGCCTAAATGGACCTAGGGTGCATAAATGGGCCTAGGGTGCCTAAGTGGACTTAGGGTGCCTAAATGGGTCTAGAGTGCCTAATATGACCTAGAGTGCTTAAATGGGCTTAGGGTGCCTAAGTAGACCTAGGGTGCCTAAATGAGCCTAGGGTTCCTAAACGGGACAAGGGTGCCTAAGTGGGCTTACGGTGCTTAAATGGGCCTAGCGTGTCTAAGTGGACCTAGGGTGCCTAAATGGGCCTAGAATGCCTAAGTGGACCTAGGGTGCCTAAATGGGCCAAGGGTGTCTAAGTGGGCTTAGGGTTACTAAATGGACCTAGGGTGCCGAAATGGGCCAAGGGTGCCTAAATGGGCCAAGGGTGCCTAAATGAGCCTAGGGTGCCTAAATGAGCCAAGGGTGCCTAAACGAGCCTAAGGTGCCTAAATAGCCCTAAGGTGTCTAAGTGGACCTAGGGTGCCTAAATGGGCCTATGGGTGCTTAAATGAGCCTTATGTGCCTAAATGGACCTAGGATGCCTAAATAGTCCTAGGGTACCTAAGTGGGCCTACGGTACCTAAATGGGCAAAGGGTGCCTAAATGGACCTAGGGTACCTAAATGGGTCTAGGGTGCCTAAGTAGACCTAAGGTGCCTAAATGGGTCTAGAGTGCCTAAGTGGACCTAAGGTGCCTAAATGGGCCTAAGTTGTCTAAGTGGACATAGGGTTCCTAAATAGGCCTAGGGTGCCAAAATGAGCGTAGGGTGCCTAATTGGACCTAGGGTGCCTAAATGGGCCTAGGGTGCCTAAGTGGGCCTAAGGTGTCTAAGTGGACCTAGGGTGCATAACTGGGCCAAGGATGCCTAAGGTGCCTAAATGGGTCTAGAGAGCCTAATTGGACTTAGGGTGCCTAAATGGGCCTAGGGTGCCTAAGTGGGCTTAGGGTACCTAAATGGGCCTAAGGTGTCTAAGTGGACCTAGGGTGCCTAAATGGGCCTAGGGTGCCTAAATGGACCTTGGGTGCCTAAATGGGCCTAGGGTGCCTAAGTGGGCGTAGGGTGCCTAAACGGGCCAAGGGTGCCTAAATGGACCTGGGGTGCCTAAGTGGACCTAGGGTGCCTAAGTGGGCCTATGGTGCCTAAGTGGACCTAGGGTGCCTAAATGGGCGTAGCGTGTCTAAGTGGGCGTGGGGTGTCTAAGTGGGCCTAGGGTGCCTAAATGGGCCAAGGGTGTCTAAGTGCACCTAGGGTGCCTAAATGGGCCTATGGATGCCCAAATGACCCTAAGGTGCCCAAATGGACCTAGGGTGCCTAAATGGGCATAGGGTACCTAAATAGGCCAAGGGTGCCTTAATGGACCCGGGGTGCCTAAATGGGCCTAGGGTGCCTAAGTGGACCTAGGGTGCCTAAATAGGCACAGCGTGTGGGCTTAGGGTGTCTAAGTGGGCCTAGGGTGCCTAAATGGGCCAAGGGTGCCTAAATGAGCGTAGGGTGCCTAAATGGGCCTAAGGTGGCTAAGTCGACCTAAAGAGCCTAAATGGGCCTATGGATGCCTAAATGACCCTAAGGTGCCTAAATGGACGTAGGGGGCCTAAATGGGCCTAGGGTACCTAAATGGGCTAAGGATGCCAAAATGGACCTAGGGTGCCTAAATGGGCCTAAGGTGACTAAGTGGACCTAGGGTGCCTAAATGGGTCTAGAATGCCTAAGTGGACCTAGGGTGCCAAAATGGGCATAAGGTGTCTAATTGGACCTAGGGTGCCTAAATGGGCCTAGGGTGCCTAAATGAGCCTAGGGTGGCTAAATGGACCTAGGGTGCCTAAATGGGCCAAGGGTGCCTAAGTGGGCCTAGGGTGCCTAAATGAGCCAAGGGTGCCTAAATGGACCTAGGGTGCATAAATGGGCCTAGGGTGCCTAAGTGGACCTAGGGTGCCTAAATGGGTCTAGAGTGCCTAATATGACCTAGAGTGCTTAAATGGGCTTAGGGTGCCTAAGTAGACCTAGGGTGCCTAAATGAGCCTAGGGTTCCTAAATGGGACAAAGGTGCCTAAGTGGGCTTACGGTGCTTAAATGGGCCTAGCGTGTCTAAGTGGACCTAGGGTGCCTAAATGGGCCTAGAATGCCTAAGTGGACCTAGGGTGCCTAAATGGGCCAAGGGTGTCTAAGTGGGCTTAGGGTTACTAAATGGGCCTAGGGTGCCGAAATGGGCCAAGGGTGCCTAAATGGGCCAAGGGTGCCTAAATGAGCCTAGGGTGCCTAAATGAGCCAAGGGTGCCTAAATGAGCCTAAGGTGCCTAAATAGCCCTAAGGTGTCTAAGTGGACCTAGGGTGCCTAAATGGGCCTATGGGTGCTTAAATGAGCCTTATGTGCCTAAATGGACCAAGGGTGCCTAAATGAGCCTAGGGTGCCTAAATGAGCCAAGGGTGCCTAAATGAGCCTAAGGTGCCTAAATAGCCCTAAGGTGTCTAAGTGGGCTTAGGGTTACTAAATGGGCCTATGGGTGCTTAAATGAGCCTTATGTGCCTAAATGGGCCAAGGGTGCCTAAATGAGCCTAGGGTGCCTAAATGAGCCAAGGGTGCCTAAATGAGCCTAAGGTGCCTAAATAGCCCTAAGGTGTCTAAGTGGACCTAGGGTGCCTAAATGGGCCTATGGGTGCTTAAATGAGCCTTATGTGCCTAAATGGACCTAGGATGCCTAAATAGTCCTAGGGTACCTAAGTGGGCCTACGGTACCTAAATGGGCAAAGGGTGCCTAAATGGACCTAGTGTACCTAAATGGGTCTAGGGTGCCTAAGTAGACCTAAGGTGCCTAAATGGGTCTAGAGTGCCTAAGTGGACCTAAGGTGCCTAAATGGGCCTAAGTTGTCTAAGTGGACATAGGGTTCCTAAATAGGCCTAGGGTGCCAAAATGAGCGTAGGGTGCCTAATTGGACCTAGGGTGCCTAAATGGGCCTAGGGTGCCTAAGTGGGCCTAAGGTGTCTAAGTGGACCTAGGGTGCATAACTGGGCCAAGGATGCCTAAGGTGCCTAAATGGGTCTAGAGAGCCTAATTGGACTTAGGGTGCCTAAATGGGCCTAGGGTGCCTAAGTGGGCTTAGGGTACCTAAATGGGCCTAAGGTGTCTAAGTGGACCTAGGGTGCCTAAATGGGCCTAGGGTGCCTAAATGGACCTTGGGTGCCTAAATGGGCCTAGGGTGCCTAAGTGGGCGTAGGGTGCCTAAACGGGCCAAGGGTGCCTAAATGGACCTGGGGTGCCTAAGTGGGCCTATGGTGCCTAAGTGGACCTAGGGTGCCTAAATGGGCGTAGCGTGTCTAAGTGGGCGTGGGGTGTCTAAGTGGGCCTAGGGTGCCTAAATGGGCCAAGGGTGTCTAAGTGCACCTAGGGTGCCTAAATGGGCCTATGGATGCCCAAATGACCCTAAGGTGCCCAAATGGACCTAGGGTGCCTAAATGGGCATAGGGTACCTAAATAGGCCAAGGGTGCCTTAATGGACCCGGGGTGCCTAAATGGGCCTAGGGTGCCTAAGTGGACCTAGGGTGCCTAAATAGGCACAGCGTGTGGGCTTAGGGTGTCTAAGTGGGCCTAGGGTGCCTAAATGGGCCAAGGGTGCCTAAATGAGCGTAGGGTGCCTAAATGGGCCTAAGGTGGCTAAGTCGACCTAAAGAGCCTAAATGGGCCTATGGATGCCTAAATGACCCTAAGGTGCCTAAATGGACGTAGGGGGCCTAAATGGGCCTAGGGTACCTAAATGGGCTAAGGATGCCAAAATGGACCTAGGGTGCCTAAATGGGCCTAAGGTGACTAAGTGGACCTAGGGTGCCTAAATGGGTCTAGAATGCCTAAGTGGACCTAGGGTGCCAAAATGGGCATAAGGTGTCTAATTGGACCTAGGGTGCCTAAATGGGCCTGGGGTGCCTAAATGAGCCTAGGGTGGCTAAATGGACCTAGGGTGCCTAAATGGGCCAAGGGTGCCTAAGTGGGCCTAGGGTGCCTAAATGAGCCAAGGGTGCCTAAATGGACCTAGGGTGCATAAATGGGCCTAGGGTGCCTAAGTGGACCTAGGGTGCCTAAATGGGTCTAGAGTGCCTAATATGACCTAGAGTGCTTAAATGGGCTTAGGGTGCCTAAGTAGACCTAGGGTGCCTAAATGAGCCTAGGGTTCCTAAATGGGACAAGGGTGCCTAAGTGGGCTTACGGTGCTTAAATGGGCCTAGCGTGTCTAAGTGGACCTAGGGTGCCTAAATGGGCCTAGAATGCCTAAGTGGACCTAGGGTGCCTAAATGGGCCAAGGGTGTCTAAGTGGGCTTAGGGTTACTAAATGGGCCTAGGGTGCCGAAATGGGCCAAGGGTGCCTAAATGGGCCAAGGGTGCCTAAATGAGCCTAGGGTGCCTAAATGAGCCAAGGGTGCCTAAATGAGCCTAAGGTGCCTAAATAGCCCTAAGGTGTCTAAGTGGACCTAGGGTGCCTAAATGGGCCTATGGGTGCTTAAATGAGCCTTATGTGCCTAAATGGACCAAGGGTGCCTAAATGAGCCTAGGGTGCCTAAATGAGCCAAGGGTGCCTAAATGAGCCTAAGGTGCCTAAATAGCCCTAAGGTGTCTAAGTGGACCTAGGGTGCCTAAATGGGCCTATGGGTGCTTAAATGAGCCTTATGTGCCTAAATGGACCAAGGGTGCCTAAATGAGCCTAGGGTGCCTAAATGAGCCAAGGGTGCCTAAATGAGCCTAAGGTGCCTAAATAGCCCTAAGGTGTCTAAGTGGACCTAGGGTGCCTAAATGGGCCTATGGGTGCTTAAATGAGCCTTATGTGCCTAAATGGACCTAGGATGCCTAAATAGTCCTAGGGTACCTAAGTGGGCCTACGGTACCTAAATGGGCAAAGGGTGCCTAAATGGACCTAGGGTACCTAAATGGGTCTAGGGTGCCTAAGTAAACCTAAGGTGCCTAAATGGGTCTAGAGTGCCTAAGTGGACCTAAGGTGCCTAAATGGGCCTAAGTTGTCTAAGTGGACATAGGGTTCCTAAATAGGCCTAGGGTGCCAAAATGAGCGTAGGGTGCCTAATTGGACCTAGGGTGCCTAAATGGGCCTAGGGTGCCTAGGTGGGCCTAAGGTGTCTAAGTGGACCTAGGGTGCATAACTGGGTCAAGGATGCCTAAGGTGCCTAAATGGGTCTAGAGAGCCTAATTGGACTTAGGGTGCCTAAATGGGCCTAGGGTGCCTAAGTGGACCAAGGGTGCCTGAATGGGCCTAGGGTGCCTAAGTGGACCTAGGGTGCCTAAATGAGGCTAGGGTGCCTAATGGGCCAAGCGTGCCTAAGTGGGGTTAGGGTGCCTAAATGGGCCTAAGGGGTCTAAATGGGCCTAGGGTGCCTAAATGGACCTAGGGTGCCTATATGGGCCTAGGGTGCCTAAGTGGGCGTAGGGTGCCTAAATGGGCCAAGGGTGCCTAAATGGACCTGGGGTGCCTAAGTGAACCTAGGGTGCCTAAGTGGACCAAGTGTGCCTAAATGGGCCTAGGGTACCTAAATGGGCCAAGGGTGCCTAAATGAGCCTAGGGTGCCTAAATGGGCCTAAGGTGTCTAAGTGGACCTAGGGTGCCTAAATGGGCCTAAGGTGCCTTAGTGGACCTAGGGTGCCTAAATGGGTGCAGTGTGTCTAAGTGGGCTTAGGGTGTCTAAGTGGGCCTACGGTGCTTAAATGTGCCAAGGGTGCCTAAATGAGCGTAGGGTGCCTAAATGGGCCTAAGGTGGCTAAGTGGACCTAGGGTGCCTAAATGGGCCTATGGATGCCTAAATGACCCTAAGATGCCTAAATGGACCTAGGGGGCCTAAATGGACCTAGGGGGCCTAAATGGACCTAGGGGGCCTAAATGGGCCTAGGGTACCTAAATGGGCTAAGGATGCTTAAATGGACCTAGGGTGCCTAAATGGGCCTAGGGTGCCTAAGTAGACCTAGGGTGCCTAAATGGGTCTAGAATGCCTAAGTGAACCTAGGGTGCCAAAATGGGCCTAAGGTGTCTAATTGGACCTAGGGTGCCTAAATGGGCCTAGGGTGCCTAAATGAGCCTAGGGTGTTTAAATGGACCTAGGGTGCCTAAATGGGCCAAGGTTGCCTAAGTGGGCCTAGGGTGCCTAAATGGGCCAACGGTGCCTAAATGGACCTAGGGTGCATAAATGGGCCTAGGGTGCCTAAATGGGTCAAGAGTGCCTAATATGACCTAGAGTGCCTAAATGGGCTTAGGGTCCCTAAGTGGACCTAGGGTGCCTAAATGAGCCTAGGGTTCCTAAATGGGCCAAGGGTGCCTAAGTGGACTTAGGGTGCTTAAATGGGCCTCGCGTGTCTAAGTGGACCTAGGGTGCCTAAATGGGCCTAGAGTGCCCAAGTGGACCTAGGGTGCCTAAATGGGCCAAGGGTGTCTAAGTGTGCTTAGGGTTACTAAGTGGGCCTAGTGTCACGGACTTAGTCGTTCACTAAGCTCGTGCGGCACTTAGGCAAGTCAAGACGCTTGATCTTGCTAAGTCAGCCTTGATCCCCAATGCTTAGCTTGCTCGGCTAAGACACTCGCGACTCGAAAGCTTAAGAGCTTAGTAGGCAACTCCTTAAAGAATGGAAGCTTTATTATCTCAAGAAAGCCTTTACAAGTGCTTGGATGCTCACTTGCTTGGTGCCTTGGCCAAATGAGGCCCTCACCTATTTATAGGCACCAATGGAACTCTCTAGAACCTTGGAGGGTTCCTTACAATTCATGAATATTCTAGAATGTCCTACACTATTCTAGAATATTCAAGAGACTTCTAGAATGTCCTACACTATTCTAGAATATTCAAGAGACTTCTAGATTTCTCTAGAAAGCTTTGGACCCTTCTCATGCCTTCTACCATAGTGTAGAGTTGTGTGGACTTCTCTAGGCATTTCTAGAACCTTCCACACTCTTCCTACCAATGGCTTAGTGTAGATGGCTCCAGGAGTCTCCAAAAGCTTCCCTCCTCCTATATAAGCCCATGGGGAGGGTCATTTTAAGCATCCTGTGACACTCTCCCCCACCGATGCCGTCGACGTCCTCGTCGTTGCCTCATTCTGAAACCTCTCGATGTGTTTCCAGAATTTTCTCAAGGCATCCGCATGTTCCCAGCTTAGCGGCCTCTTAGGTAGTCCTTTCCATCGGACTAGATACTCTATCACAGGAGGGACCCCTTGTCTCCTAGTGACCCGTTCAGCTAGGATATTCTTCACCTCCTTCTCCCGTGAGGCCTTAGATGGATGCAGACCCATGCGCTTTCGATGCTTAGAGTGCTGCTTCCTTTTACCCATTGAGTTCACCTTTCCCTTGGTGACTTCTTCCATGCGTGTGTGGGCTACCTCAGCTCGCTCCCCTTTTTCCTCCTTTACTTGCACGCCTGCTAGTAAGGAGGTCTCAGGCGTACTAGGCTTCGGGTTGAATTGGAGGGCACCTAGTAGCTGCATTGAGCCCATATGTGCTTCATCCTCCTGCTCCCTCTCCTCGATCATGGCACTAAGCGCCTTCCTCTTTGGACAATCCCGTGCCCAATGTGGTCCGTCACATAGGAAGCATTTGATTTTAGGCGTGAACTCCTTGCTTGCCGCCTTACCCCTTCCTTCTTGGACGTTAGGCGTCTTGCTTGATCCCTTTTTAGGAGCATTGTGGTCCATTAGATCCTCGTCTCCCCCACCCATGGCGTGGCTATCCTCTAAAGACTCAATCTTGGAGGAGTCTCCCCTCTTATAATCCGCTAAAGATTCTGCTATTGCCATAGCAGTGGCTAAGTCTTGAACGCCCCGGCGCCTTAATTCCTGCTCGGCCCACCCTTGCAGGTTATCCATGAAGTTGAATAGCAACTCTTCCTGAGTCATGTTAGGAATCTCAAGCATGAGCGAAGAGAATTCCTTGACATATTCACGTATCGAGCCTGTGTGCTTGAGACGCCTCATGTTTTTCCTAGCCAGGTAAGCCACGTCCTCGGGGTAGAACTGCCTCTTGATCTCCTTCTTGAAGTCCTCCCACGTCTTTATGGTGCAAATGCCTTTCTCCATATCGGCAAACCTTCGACGCCACCATAGAGTAGCTGTGTCAGTAAGGTAGAGGGTCGCAATTCTCACCTTAGCCGCCTCATCCGTCAATGCGATAGCTTCGAAGTATCGCTCCATATGCCATAAGAAGTTATCTAACTCCTTGGCATCCCTCTTGCCACTAAACCCTTGTGGCTTCGGCACCTCCACCCTAGATGCCCCTTGTGTGGCCATGACCCGTGCCGACACAGCAGCCTTGTAAATGGCCAACTCCTGCCTAACTTCCTGGTCTCGGGACTCCATTCGAGTGGTCAAGGCCTCTATCCTTGACTCCATGCTAGCAAGCATGCTCAAGACCTTTCCTTGGAAGGACACAAACTCCTCGTGCGACACTGGCTGAACTTTTGAGACTAGCACCCTCTCACGAAGGTCTTGGATCTGTTCCCTTAGATCCTCTAAGCCCTTCTCCATGCCTTGCTCGATCAAGTCCAACCCCTCCCGAGTGTCCGCCATGGCTAGCTCCACCTTGGCTAACCTTGCCTCCATGTTGGCAATGGCATCACGAGATTTATCCTTCCTACCCCTGCCCCGTGCAGTAGGCTCGGTCTCCCTTCCACGGGTTTGCTCACTAGTCTCCTCCACGTTAGAGCCCGACATGCTTCCTTTGCTATGCCCACCTTGTAACCATGCTCTGATACCACTTGTCACGGACTTAGTCGTTCAATAAGCTCGTGCGGCACTTAGGCAAGTCAAGACGCTTGATCTTGCTAAGTCAGCCTTGATCCCCAATGCTTAGCTTGCTTGACTAAGACACTCGCGACTCGAAAGCTTAAGAGCTTAGTAGGCAACTCCTTAAAGAATGGAAGCTTTATTATCTCAAGAAAGCCTTTACAAGTGCTTGGATGCTCACTTGCTTGGTGCCTTGGCCAAATGAGGCCCTCACCTATTTATAGGCACCAATGGAACTCTCTAGAACCTTAGAGGGTTCCTTACAATTCATGAATATTCTAGAATGTCCTACACTATTCAAGAATATTCAAGAGACTTCTAGAATGTCCTACACTATTCTAGAATATTCAAGAGACTTCTAGATTTCTCTAGAAAGCTTTGGACCCTTCTCGTGCCTTCTACCATAGTGTAGAGTTGTGTGGACTTCTCTAGGCATTTCTAGAACCTTCCACACTCTTCCCACCAATGGCTTAGTGTAGATGGCTCCAGGAGTCTCCAAAAGCTTCCCTCCTCCTATATAAGCCCATGGGGAGGGTCATTTTAAGCATCCTGTGACACTAGGGTGCCTAAATGGGCCAAGGGTGCCTAAATGAGCCAAGGGTGCCTAAATGGGCCAAGGGTGCCTAAATGAGCCTAGGGTGCTTAAATGGGCTTAAGGGGTCTAAGTGGACCTAGGGTGCCTAAATGGGCCTATGGGTGCTTAAATGAGCCTTCTGTGCCTAAATGGACCTAGGGTGCCTAAATGGTCCTAGGGTACCTAAGTTGGCCTAGGGTACCTAAATGGGCAAGGGGTGCCTAAATGGACCTAGGGTACCTAAATGGGCCTAGGGTGCCTAAGTAGACCTAGGGTGCCTAAATGGGTCTAGAGTGCCTAAGTGGACCGACGGTGCCTAAATGGGCCTAAGGTGTCTAAGTGGACATAGGGTTCCTAAATGGGCCTAGGGTGCCAAAATGAGCTTAGGGTGCCTAATTGGACCTAGGGTGCCTAAATGGGTCTAGGGTGCCTAAGTGGGCCTAAGGTGCCTAAGTGGACCTAGGGTGCCTAAATGGGCGTAGCGTGTCTAAGTGGGCTTAGGGTGTCTAAGTGGGCCTAGGGTGCCTAAATGGGCCAAGGGTGCCTAAATGAGCCTAGTATCACAGACTTAGTCATTCACTAAGCTCGTGCGGCACTTAGACAAGCCAAGACGCTTCATCTTGCTAAGTCAGCCTTGATCCCCAATGCTTAGCTTGCTCGTCTAAGACACCTGCGACTCAAAAAGCTTAAGAAGCTTGGTAGGCAACTCTTGAAAGAATGGAAGCTCTATTAACTCAAGAAAGCCTTTACAAGTGCTTGGATGCTCACTTGCTTGGTGCCTTGGCCAAATGAGGCCCTCACCTATTTATAGGCACCAATGGAACTCTCTGGAACCTTGGAGGGTTCCTTACAACTCAAGACTATTCTAGAATGTCCTACATCATTCTAGATACAAGCCTATATACAAGTATATACAAGAGTCTTCTAGATTCCTCTAGAAAGCCCAGGACTCCTCTTGTGCCTTCCACCATAGTGTAGAATTGTGTGGATTCCTCCAGACTTCTCTAGAACCTTCCACACTCTTCCCACTCTAGGAGTCTCCAGAAGCTTCCTGGCCCTATATAAGGCCATGGGGAGGCTCATTTGGATCAGCTTGTGACACTAGGGTGCCTAAATGGGCCTAAGGTGTCTAAGTGGACCTAGGGTGCCTAAGTGGGCCTATGGATGCCTAAATGCCCTAAGGTGCCTAAATGGACCTAGGGTGCCTAAATGGGCCTAGGGTACCTAAATGGGCCAAGGGTGCCTAAATGGACCTAGGGTGCCTAAATGGGCCTAGGCTGCCTAAGTGGACCTAGGGTGCCTTAATGGGTCTAGAATGCCTAACTGCACCTAGGGTGCCAAAACGGGCCTAAGGTGTCTAACTGGACCTAGGGTGCCTAAATGGGCCTAGGATGCCTAAATGAGCCTGGGGTGCCTAAATGGACCTAGGGTGCCTAAATGGGCCAAGGGTGCCTAAGTGGGCCTAAGGTGCCTAAATGGGCCAAGCGTCCCTAAATGGACCTAGGGTGACTAAATGGGCCAAGGGGGCCTAAGTGGACCTAGGGTGCCTAAATGGGTCTAGAGTACCTAATTGGACCTAGAGTGCCTAAATGGGCTTAGGGTGCCTAAGTGGACCTAGGGTGCCTAAATGAGCCTAGGGTTCCTAAATGGGCCAAGGGTGCCTAAGTGGGCTTAGGGTGCTTCAATGGGCCTAGCGTGTCTAAGTGGACCTAGGGTGCCTAAATGGGCGTAGAGTGCCTAAGTGGACCTAGGGTGCCTAAATGGGCCAAGGGTGTCTAAGTGGGCTTAGGGTTACTAAGTGGCCCTAGGGTGCGTAAATGGGCCAAGGGTGACTAAATGAGCCTAGGGTGCCTAAATAGGCGAAGGGTGCCTAAATGAGCCTAGGGTGCCTAAATGGGCCTAGGGTGTGTAAGTGGACCTAGGGTGCCTAAATGGGCCTATGGGTGCCTAAATGAGCCTTATGTGCCTAAATAGACCTAGGGTGCCTAAATGGGCCTAGGGTGCCTAAGTGGACCTAGGGTGCCTAAATGGGCACAGTGTGTCTAAGTGGGCTTAGGGTGTCTAAGTGGGCCTAGAGTGCCTAAATGGGCCAAGGGTGCCTAAATGAGCCTAGGGTGCCTAAATGGGCCTAAGGTGTGTAAGTGGACCTAGGGTGGCTAAATGGGCCTATGGTGCCAAAGTGGACCTAGGGTGCCTAAATGGGCCTAGGGTGCCCAAGTGAACCTAGGGTGCCTAATGGGTCTAGAGTGCCTACGTGGACCTAGGGTGCCTAAATGGGCATAAGGTGTCTAAGTGGACATAGGGTTTCTAAATGGGCCTAGGGTGCCTAAATAAGCCTAAGGTGCCTAATTGGACCTAGGGTGGCTAAATGGGCCTAAGGTGCCTAAATGGGTCTAGAGTTCCTAACTAGACCTAGGGTACCTAAATGGGCCTAGGGTGCCTAAGTGGACCAAGGGTGCCTAAATGGGCCTAGGGTGCCTAAGTGGACCTAGGGTACCTAAATGAGCCTAGGGTGCCTAAATGGACCAAGGGTGCCTAAGTGGGCTTAGGGTGCCTAAATGGGCCTAGGGTGTCTAAGTGGACCTATGGTGCCTAAATGGGACTAGGGTGCGTAAATGGACCTAGGGTGCGTAAATGGGACTAGGGTGCCTAAGTGGGCCTAGGGTGCCTCAATGGGCCAAGGGTGCCTAAATGGACCTGGGGTGCCTAAGTGGACCTAGGTTGCCTAAGTTGACCTAGGGTGCCTAAATGGGCGTAGGGTGCCTAAATGGGCCAAGGGTGCCTAAATGAGCCTAGGGTGCCTAAATGGGCCTAGGCTGTCTAAGTGGACCTAGGGTACCTAAATGGACCTAGGGTGCCTAAGTTGACCTAGGGTCGTAAATGGACCTAGGGTGCCTAAATGGGCGAAGGGTCCCTAAATGAGCCTAGGGTGCCTAAATGGCCGTAAGGTGTCTAAGTCGACTTAGGGTCCCTAAATTGGCCTAGGGTGCCTAAGTGGACCTAGGTGCGTAAATGGGCCAAGGGTGCCTAAGTGGGCCTAAGGTGCCTAAGTGGACCTAGGGTGCCTAAATGGGCGCTGCGTGTCTAAGTGGGTTTAGGGTGTCTAAGTGGGCCTAGGTGCCTAAATTGGCCAAGGGTGCCTAAATGAGCTTAGGGTGCCTAAATGGGCCTAAGGAGTCTAAGTGGACCTAGGGTGCCTAAATGGGCCTATGGATGCCTAAATGACTCTAAGGTGCCTAAATGGACCTAGGGTGCCTAAATGGGCCTAGGGTACCTAAATGGGCCAAGGGTGCGTAAATGGACCTAGGGTGCCTAAATGGGCCTAGGGTGCCTAGGTGGACCTAGGGTGCCTAAATGGGTCTAGAGTGCCTAAGTGGACCTAGGGTGCCTGAATGGGCCTAAGGTGTCTAAGTGGACCTAGGTGCCTAAGTGGGCCTAAGGTGCCTAAATGGGCCAAGGATGCCTAAATGGGCTTAGGGTGCCTAAGTGTACCTAGGGTGCCTAAATGAGCCTAGGGTTCCAAAATGGCCCAAGGGTGCCTAAGTGGGCTTTGGCTGCTTAAATGTGCCTAGCGTGTCTAAGTGGACCTAGGGTGCCTAAATGGGACTAGAGTGCTAAAGTGGACCTAGGGTGCCTAAATGGGCCAAGGGTGTCTAAGTGGGCTTAGGGTTACTAAGTGGGCCTAGGGTGCCTAAATGGGCCAAGGGTTCCTAAATGAGCCTAGGGTGCCAAAATGGGCCTAAGGTGTCTAAGTGGAGGTAGGGTGCCGAAATAGGCCTATGGGTGCCTAAATGAGCCTTATGTGCCTAAATGGACCTAGGGTGCCTAAATGGGCCTAGGGTGCCTAAGTGGACCTAGGGTGTGTAAGTGGACCTAGGGTGCTGATTACTACTCAAAACATGCTATTTTGTAGCTTGTAATTAGCTCTTTTAAACACCCTTGAGTAGTAATTATTATCTTTTAACTCAATTAACATATTAGGGACCTTTGCAATCATTTCTAACAAATGTGTTAAGTTTTGGTGCTTTTTGATAGCTTTATGCTCACCAAAGCAATTTAAGAATGAGGGAGAGCTATTTATAGTTCAGAGCAAAGCTTTTGAAAGCTTAAATTTATGAAGAAATCAAGCTATGGAGCCTCATAATCCTTTGCCTTAGTGGTTCAAAGTATACAAGGAAGAAACAATGGAGAAGAGGAAAACAGGGGACACAGCTGCAGTCTTTCATTGCACTTTTGGAGCACTTCCCGAAGTTCATTTTTTACATTCTATATACCATTTCAAAGCTCAGAAAGTCAAGAATCCAACGGTTTAAACCATGTATGATTTAGAGCTGAAATGAGAAAGATATGGCCTTCGGAAGACAACTGCATCAGGCTATGCGAAATTTTCGCACGATGGAAATCAAGGTGCGAAATCCTCAGTCCACTGTGCGAAAATTTCGCACACCTCAAATCAACGTGCGAAATTGGAACTTCAGCGTGCGAAAATTGGATATGTTTGCCGACTCTTCTTCTTCTGATATTTTTGTGTTTAAATTTCCATTTTCTCCTTGTATTCAACCAACCATGTAATTCCTTAGCTAGGAAGTATCCAAGGAAGGGTAAAACTACCTTCCTATATAAATTCTCTTGTAATCACTGAAAACAATATCTTTTCGGGGAGCTTTCTCCAGGAGACCAATGTAAATTAGTTACTTAGTGAAATACAGAGATCTCTTTTGTTTTTTCTTTTTCTCTCTTCTATTTTCTCATTTTCTTAGTAGCCAAACATCCTTGGAGGATGAAATCCCCAAGGATGAGAGGCTAAAACCTTTTAGTTTCTTGAAGTAATGGATGCCATGTGAAGCTCCCGTGTCAGGATGGAGATTTCCAAGCCATGAATGTAAGTAGCTGAGCACCATAAATGTTTTCATTCAAAGTAAAGCTTTTAATCCCTCTGACTTGCTTTGAATGGCCAATACTTGATAAGCTTTTGGTCTCAGTGGATTCTTATTGTTAGATCCACTGACGTTCGTTAGTTATCTCCTACGAGCCATTGTATTGCAAGTCGAGTAGATGACCTATATCATTAAAAGGGCATTTATGAGGTTCAGCTACCCTTTTTGTAAGTTTTCAAGGACTAAAACTCAGTTGTTAAACTCATACCGGTTCGGGAAGTAAGCATCACCTTAGTTGCTTCCCCAACGCGAGGTGAAAAGTCCCAAAATCTCCATTTTTACATGGTGAGTTAAGCATGGCTATCCAAAGCTTTGAGAAACTTCTTTTTCCATCTTTTATCCTATTTTCATGTTAGTTTAGTTTACAACACCTTCATCTTTTTATGTTTTCATCTTAACCTAATTTTTATTAAGAAAAGTTCACTCCATCCTCTGAACTTCACTAGTTAAAGTAAAAACCCTTCCCAGTGTTCGATCCTAGAGCCACTATACTATAGTAGCTTTGCTACTTTAGTGTAAGGACCTTAGGTATAAATTTTGTTGATACCCTTACATGCCAAGCTACCAAGAGTCAAGCGTATCAAATGGCGCCGTTGCCGGGGAAGGTGCTACTTCACTGTGAATATATCAGCCGGAGGTAACTTGTGAGACTTCTCATGAGTAAGGTGAATTCTATCTCCTTTTTCATTTACTAACTTTTTATTTTAGTTTTAGAACATTTTTAACTTAGTTTAGATAAGTTTCTTTTAGCTTTTAACTTTCATTTTTAGTTTATTTTTCATACTCTGTTTTTCCTTCCGCATGCTCTGTTTTTTTTTTCTTTTTCTTTGTTTTGTTTATTTGTTTTGTTCCAGCTGAATCCGTGCATGCCCTATTGGATTAGAGACCAAGAGGGAAGGTTAGTGCGGATAGAGACTCCACGAGCTACTGAATTAGATATTATTTTGGAGATCATGGAGAATCAACCAGAGGATCAACATTCACAACACGGGCAGGGGAATGATCCGAACTTGTATAGGTCCATGAGGGACAGGATGCACCCTCCGAGGATGAGTGCACCATCTTGCATCATTCCTCCTACAGAGCAATTGATTATCATGCCACACATCGTGCCTCTGCTTCCTACTTTCCATGGGATGGAAAGTGAAAATCCATATGCGCACATAAAGGAATTCGAAGATGTGTGCAATACTTTTCAAGAAGGGGGAACAACTATTGAGCTTATGAGGTTGAAGCTCTTTCCATTCACATTAAAGGACAAAGCCAAGATATGGCTTAATTCCTTGAGGCCGAGAAGCATAAGAACATGGACAGAACTTCAAGCTGATTTTTTGAAGAAGTTTTTCCCTACTCACAGAACAAATGGATTGAAGAGACAAATCTCCAACTTCTCAGCACGTGAAAATGAAAAATTTTATGAATGCTGGGAGAGGTATATGGAGGCCATCAATGCATGTCCTCACCACGGCTTTGATACATGGCTTTTGGTGAGCTATTTTTATGATGGCATGTCATCTTCAATGAAGCAGATATTGGAGACAATGTGTGGGGGTGATTTCATGAGCAAGAACCCTGAGGAGGCTATGGACTTCCTAAGTTATGTCTCAGAGGTTTCCCGTGGATGGGATGAGCCCAATAGTAGAGAAATGGGGAAGAGGCCAGTTCAGCAAATGTCAAGAGGGGGGATGTACAGTCTGAGTGAAGACATGGAGATGAAAGCCAAGGTAGCTGCCATGGCTAGAAAAATAGAGGAAATGGAGTTGAGAAAAGTTCACGAAGTCCAAGCTATTTCAGAACCTCAACAACAAGCCAATCCTTGCTCCATATGTCAGTCATTTGAACATATGGTGGAAGAATGTCCCACCATTCTGGCAGCAAGAGAAATGTTCGGGGAACAAGCTAACCTGATTGGCCAATGGAAGCCAAATTCAAATGCTCCCTATGGCAACACGTACAACTCTAGCTGGAGGAACCACCCAAACTTTGCATGGAAGCCAAGGCCAAACCCATATCAGTCACCAGCCCAATCAAGCCAACAGAGTCAAGGTCAATCCTCAGTTGAGCAAGCACTCGTAAGCCTTAGCAAGGTTATGGGTGACTTTGTGAGCGAGCAAAAATCCATCAACTCTCAACTAAATCAGAAGATTGACAACGTAGAGAGTACATTGAACAAGAAGATAGATGGGATGCATAATGAGTTGTCTCAGAAAATTGACAACATCCAATATTCCATCTCAAGGCTCACAAATTTGAACACTGTCAATGAGAAAGGGAAGTTTCCCTCTCAGCCTCACCAAAATCCTAAGGGGATACATGAAGTGGAATCCAAAGATGAGGATTCTTCAAAGGTGAGGGACGTGCAAGCTATTATCACTTTGAGAAGTGGTAAGGAAGTGCATCAGCCGGAGCATGATCAGAGGAAAGCCAAAGAAGACAAGGCTGATAGAAAAGAAGAAAAGAAGAAAGAACAAAAGGGAAAGGGAGTTCAGATGAAAGAAAGCATCATTCCAAGCATGGATGAGGAACCTCAAATTCTTTTAAAGGAAGAAATGATGAAGAATCACATCCCTCCACCTTTCCCCCAAGCTTTGTATGGCACCATCATACAAAGCAAGTCTCAAGGGAGGGATGCAAACTTCATATGGGATCCGGGCAAGCTAAATCCGGATCCAATTTTTTTTATGGACTTAGTCTTTCTAAAGACTAGCTAGTCCATATCTTTTTGTTTTATTTTTAAACTTGTTTTAATTTTGATTTCTTGCTTTAATTTTATTTTGGTTTGATTTAACTTAGTTTTTTTTTTTAAGATCTTGCTATGGGGGCTGTTTTGGGACAAAGAGTCTTACTTTATGACTCTAAGCTTTATCTTTTACCGAAAAAAATTGAAATCCAGATGGACGGGTCCTTTCATAATTCATGAAGTGCATCCCAACGGAGTGGTGGAAATATTCAATCCCACAGGCAATCAAACCTTCAAAGTCAATGGCCATCGTCTCAAGCCATTCTTAGAGCCTTACAGTACAGACAAGGAGGAGATCAATCTCCTTGAACTACCACAAATCTGAGGGAAAGCAGGGTATCATGGGCTAAAGAAGTCCATGAATTTTTTGTTATAGTTTTATAGTTATATTAGTATTTTTATTTCTTTATATTTTAATTTTCTCCTAATCTTAGTTTATATTGTCTTAATTCAAGTTAATTTTGATAATAAATTTCAGAAAAAAATCATGAAAGATGGGGAGAGCTCGTCAAAAGCAGCCAAGGGGAGAAAAACCAAGGAAACAGAGCACCCAATTTCAAGGTGCCAAATTTTCGCACACCTGATTTCAAGGTGCGAAAATTTCGCACACCTCAATACCAAGGTGCGAAATCCTTGGGCCAAAGGAAGCAATTTTCGCACACCCCTACCTCAAGGTGCGAAATCAATTTCAAGGTGCGAAATCCCTTTTCAAGGTGCGAATTTCCTAAAATCCAATTTCGCACACCACTGTGGAAGGTGCGAAAATTTTCGCACTGTGCGAAATCCTCTCCTGGCACACGTGTGCCAATTTCGCACACCTCAAGCTGATTTTCGCACTGTGCGAAATAGTGTGCGAAAATTTCGCACACCACTATTCAAGGTGCGAAAATTTCGCACACCTCCTTTTAACGTGCGAAATCATCGGCCAAAGGGGTGCCATTTTCGCACACCCAATTCCAAGGTGCGAAATTTGCAGGCCAAGGTGCGAAAATTTCGCACGGTAAAATTTTAACTTCTACAAATTTAAAACCGACTTTTAAATTAAAATTTTACCCCCGAAATTGTGCCTAACATCCAAAAACGACTTTTCGGTTGCCTTGAAAAATTTTAAAAGATCAGAAACCCCTTAAACCTCATTCCTATATAAACCCCTGAAGTCCAGAAGCTCAAAGGACTCTCCTAAGCACCAGCTGAAAAACCTCTGGAATCCCGAACACCCACCTCCCTTCATTTCGGCCATGGCGAAGACCAGAGGAGGCCATTCCGCCTCCCCGTCCTCACCGACACCTCGACCACAGCGAGCCGCCATGGGAGCCGCACCTTCACCACCTGTTCAGGCCCCGGCCATTCCCCCATCTGAGGGGGAAGCTCCTTCTCAGAGCCGATACCCCACCCGGAGGCCACCCGCGGACCCTGTGGCACCAGTCGATCAGGCCACGAGCCCTGTTTCTCGGCCACCAGCGAAGAGGACCAGGTTCTCGGGTCCTGGAGAGCCATCCCACGCACCTCAGCCAGAGCCAGCTACAGAGGAACCTCAGATTCCTGTAGAAAATACTCCCGAGACCATTATCAGGCGTCCCATGATAGCCGGACCACCGATAGAGGGCAACTTGGATTGCAGAAATCGATCCTTCCACTCTGAGACCTACTTTGATATAGAGGCCCTCAGACAGCAGCCAGAGCTCAGAGATTCATTCCGACTGCTGTAGAGGTATCACATGGAGGATCTTCTCACTCCTAGGCAATTCTACTATCCCAGAGTAGTTTTAGATTTTTATCAATCTATGACTACTCGAGGCCTCCGCAATCCTACTCTCATCCAATTTACCATAGACGGACGCCAGGGTGCCATTGGAGCTCGCCACATTGCTGAGGCCCTCCGTATACCTTATGAGCCCGTGTTTCAGGCAGATTTCAGGGAGTGGTCCTCATTCTCTCAGAGTGACATGGTCCGCATTTTGTCCAGGGGGACTTCTACAGCCTCGGTATTGACCAGGAGAGAGCTTCCATCTGGGATGCTCCTCATTGATGTGCTCCTGCGTGCCAACCTATTCCCCCTTCAGCATAAGGTTCAGAGGAGAGGAGCTATACTTGAGGCGTTATTCAGGATTTCTGAGGGCTATTTCTTCGGCCCTCATCATTTGATTATGACTTCTCTTCTTCATTTTGAAGAGAAAGTCCATCAGAAGAAGCTTCAGAGGGCAGATGGCATCCCATTACTATTTCCGAGGCTCCTCTGCCAGATTTTAGAGCACTTGGGCTATCCTGAAGAGCCCCGTCTTGAGAGGCGCCGCCATTGCCGAGAGGACTTCTCTCTCGACAAATGGCATCACTTGGTAGCCTACTTTGCACCTCAGGGAGCCCCAGCTGTACATGCACCTCCAGAGCTACCCCGAGATGAGCAGATACCTCAGGCCCAGCAGGATGAGATTCTCACAGAGACACCACCTCCTGCCCCTGCAGCACAGCCCTCAGTGCACATGCCCGAGGCTATACATTCTACCTCCCCTATCACTCAGGGTGCTCCACCAGTCGTGCCAGCTACCCCAGCACCTCCTCCTTCATCTGAGCCCACTGTCACCATTTCTCTTACAGAATTCAGAGGCTTAGAGCGTTCATTGCGGACACTGAGCACTGCTCAGGATTCTATTATCCACCAGATGGCCACTATTCGTGCACACCAGGATCAGATCATCGCTACTCAGGCCCAGCATACCACGATCCTTCATCAGATTCAGCAGCATCTGAGTATGCAGATCCCTCTTGGGCATGATAGGTCTGCACCATCCGAGCCTCTAGTGCCAGATGAGGAGAGCTTGCCAGCTGAGCAGCCTATACCAGAGGAGGAGATCAGAGCAGAGCCATCACATGACCCCACTCATATCTGATTTTTTTATGTTTTACTTTTTATTTTAGACTTGTAAATCCCATCTTTTGCATGTGTTATAAATTGGGATTGGAAATAGTACTTGAAATCATACATTGTATATTTCTTTTTCAAGTAATATATATATATATATATATCCTTTTTGATTATATTCCCTTTTCTCATTACTCTTTTGTCCTTGGAACATGTGGTTTAAGGTACTCCATACCTCCTTTACACTCAGACTTTATCTCACTCAGGAGGTACCACTTCCTCCCTTTATTTTTAATCGCTTTTGAAACATTGGGGACAATGTTCAACTTGGTTGGGGGGGAGAATTGAGAAAGGAAGTTTTGTTGTCAATATTAAGTTATTTTGGTATTTTAGTTAATTTTTGCTTAAATTTTAAATTTTTTAAAAAGTTTTTTGAATCATTCTCTCTGGTTGTTAAAGATAATTTTTCAAAAATAAAATAGGATAAGTCGAGTTTTAACTTAATTATTTAAGTCTTAGAGTTTGTTTTATGCTTTCAAAGTTGATAATCTATTGAAGCCTCTTTGATTTTGAACTTTCTTCTTCCATTTCGAGCTTTACACACACTGTGCACATTAGATCCCGGATATAAGATGTAAAACTTTCTCACTTTCTAAGCTTAGGAAAATTTTGACTTGGTTTATTACTTAACCTCTTTTTAATAGTGTTGGGACACCTCATAAAGACCAATGAGTCTTAGAAAAAGACCAATGAGTCTTAGAAAAAGAAAAAGAGAATAAGCCTCTATTCTTTCCTTGAAACCTAAGTATGATCCGAAGGGGTGGCGAAAGCCTTTAAAACCCAATGCCCTAAACCTTAATTGGTTGGGAGTCATCGATCCTCTGCTTGCTACATAGGTGAATTGGTTAAGTTTAGTGAGTAAAAAAAAAAAGAATTGTGAATAAGAAGGTGCGTTCTTAACCTATTAAGAGTTGATTAATTTTGCCAATATTCGAGAAAAGCTTAGTTTGGAGGGTGAGGATAGTTGTATATACTATATCCGGAAGCTAATTTCATTAACACTTAGCTTATTATGGAAGAGTTTGATTTGAAACCTTGAGAGTAGAGATTCTTTTGATACTTAATTGCATAATCTCCACTCTTTGTACTTTTTGTTTAAGTTTAAGCTTTGACAACTCCTATTGCATTTTGAATCTTCATATCTTTAGTTCACCAGGAGAGATGTGTTTGGATATCAGTCATGCCACTCAATTATTTTTTGGAATGAATTGCATGACTTCTTTTATGTATATTATTACGTTTGCTTAGTTTTTCTCTCCTTAATTGCTAAGGGACTAGCAATATGTCGGTTGGGGGGAGTGATTACTACTCAAAACATGCTATTTTGTAGCTTGTAATTAGCTCTTTTAAACACCCTTGAGTAGTAATTATTATCTTTTAACTCAATTAACATATTAGGGACCTTTGCAATCGTTTCTAACAAATGTGTTAAGTTTTGGTGCTTTTTGATAGCTTTATGCTCACCAAAGCAATTTAAGAATGAGGGAGAGCTATTTATAGTTCAGAGCAAAGCTTTTGAAAGCTTAAATTTATGAAGAAATCAAGCTATGGAGCCTCATAATCCTTTGCCTTAGTGGTTCAAAGTATACAAGGAAGAAACAATGGAGAAGAGGAAAACAGGGGACACAGCTGCAGTCTTTCATTGCACTTTTGGAGCACTTCCCGAAGTCCATTTTTTACATTCTATATACCATTTCAAAGCTCAGAAAGTCAAGAATCCAACGGTTCAAACCATGTATGATTTGGAGCTGAAATGAGAAAGATATGGCCTTCGGAAGACAACTGCATCAGGCTGTGCGAAATTTTCTAAATGGGCCTATGGGTGCCTAAATGAGCCTTATGTGCCTAAATAGACCTACGGTGCCTAAATGGGCCTAGGGTGCCTAAGTGGACCTAGAGTGCCTAAATGGGCACAGTGTGTCTAAGTGGGCTTAGGGTGTCTAAGTGGGCCTAGAGTGCCTAAATGGGCCAAGGGTGCCTAAATGAGCCTAGGGTGCCTAAATGGGCCTAAGGTGTGTAAGTGGACCTAGGGTGGCTAAATGGGCCTATGGTGCCAAAGTGGACCTAGGGTGCCTAAATGGGCCTAGGGTGCCCAAGTGAACCTAGGGTGCCTAATGGGTCTAGAGTGCCTACGTGGACCTAGGGTGCCTAAATGGGCATAAGGTGTCTAAGTGGACATAGGGTTTCTAAATGGGCCTAGGGTGCCTAAATAAGCCTAAGGTGCCTAATTGGACCTAGGGTGCCTAAATGAGCCTAAGGTGCCTAAATGGGTCTAGAGTTCCTTACTAGACCTAGGGTACCTAAATGGGCCTAGGGTGCCTAAGTGGACCAAGGGTGCCTAAATGGGCCTAGGGTGCCTAAGTGGACCTAGGGTACCTAAATGAGCCTAGGGTGCCTAAATGGACCAAGGGTGCCTAAGTGGGCTTAGGGTGCCTAAATGGGCCTAGGGTGTCTAAGTGGACCTATGGTGCCTAAATGGGACTAGGGTGCGTAAATGGACCTAGGGTGCGTAAATGGGCCTAGGGTGCCTAAGTGGGCCTAGGGTGCCTCAATGGGCCAAGGGTGCCTAAATGGACCTGGGGTGCATAAGTGGACCTAGGTTGCCTAAGTTGACCTAGGGTGCCTAAATGGGCGTAGGGTGCCTAAATGGGCCAAGGGTGCCTAAATGAGCCTAGGGTGCCTAAATGGGCCTAGGCTGTCTAAGTGGACCTAGGGTACCTAAATGGACCTAGGGTGCCTAAGTTGACCTAGGGTCGTAAATGGACCTAGGGTGCCTAAATGGGCGAAGGGTCCCTAAATGAGCCTAGGGTGCCTAAATGGCCGTAAGGTGTCTAAGTCGACTTAGGGTCCCCTAAATGGGCCTAGGGTGCCTAAGTGGACCTAGGTGCGTAAATGGGCCAAGGGTGCCTAAGTGGGCCTAAGGTGCCTAAGTGGACGTAGGGTGCCTAAATGGGCGCTGCGTGTCTAAGTGGGTTTAGGGTGTCTAAGTGGGCCTAGGTGCCTAAATTGGCCAAGGGTGCCTAAATGAGCTTAGGGTGACTAAATGGGCCTAAGGAGTCTAAGTGGACCTAGGGTGCCTAAATGGGCCTATGGATGCCTAAATGACTCTAAGGTGCGTAAATGGACCTAGGGTGCCTAAATGGGCCTAGGGTACCTAAATGGGCCAAGGGTGCGTAAATGGACCTAGGGTGCCTAAATGGGCTTAGGGTGCCTAGGTGGACCTAGGGTGCCTAAATGGGTCTAGAGTGCCTAAGTGGACCTAGGGTGCCTGAATGGGCCTAAGGTGTCTAAGTGGACCTAGGTGCCTAAGTGGGCCTAAGGTGCCTAAATGGGCCAAGGATGCCTAAATGGGCTTAGGGTGCCTAAGGGTACCTAGGGTGCCTAAATGAGCCTAGGGTTCCAAAATGGCCCAAGGGTGCCTAAGTGGGCTTTGGCTGCTTAAATGTGCCTAGCGTGTCTAAGTGGACCTAGGGTGCCTAAATTGGACTAGAGTGCTAAAGTGGACCTAGGGTGCCTAAATGGGCCAAGGGTGTCTAAGTGGGCTTAGGGTTACTAAGTGGGCCTAGGGTGCCTAAATGGGCCAAGGGTTCCTAAATGAGCCTAGGGTGCCAAAATGGGCCTAAGGTGTCTAAGTGGAGGTAGGGTGCCGAAATAGGCCTATGGGTGCCTAAATGAGCCTTATGTGCCTAAATGGACCTAGGGTGCCTAAATGGGCCTAGGGTGCCTAAGTGGACCTAGGGTACCTAAACGACCCTATGGTGCCTGAATGGACATAGGGTGCCAAAATGGGCCTAGGGTGCCTAAGTGGGCCTAGGGTGCCTAAATGGGCCAAGGGTGCCTAAATGGACCTGGGGTGCCTAAGTGGACGTAGGGTGCCTAAGTTGACCTAGGGTGCCATTTAGGCTTAGGGGGCCTAAATGGGCCAAGGGTGCCTAAGTGGACCTAGGGTGCCTAAATGAGCCTAGGGTTCCAAAATGGGCCAAGGGTGCCTAAGTGGGCTTAGGGTGCTTAAATGGGCCTAGCGTGTCTAAGAGACCTAGGGTGCCTAAATGGGCCTAGAGTGCCTAAGTGGACCTAGGGTGCCTAAATGGGCCAAGGGTTCTAAGTGGGCTTAGGGTTACTAAGTGGGCCTAGGGTGCCTAAATGGGCGAAGGGTGCCTAAATGAGCCTAGGGTGCCTAAATGGGCCTAAGGGGTCTAAGTGGACCTAGGGTGCGTAAATGGGCCTATGGGTGCCTAAATGAGCCTTATGTGCCTAAATGGACCTAGGGTGCCTAAATGGTCCTAGGGTACCTAAGTGGGCCTAGGGTACCTAAATGGGCAAAGGGTGCCTAAATGGACCTAGGGTGCCTAAATGGGCCTAAGGTGCCTAAGTGGACCTAGGGTGCCTAAATGGGTCTAGAGTGCATAAGTGGACCTAGGGTGCCTAAATGGGCATAAGGTGTCTAAGTGGACATAGGGTTCCTAAATGGGCCTAGGGTGCCTAAATGAGCCTAAGCTGCCCAATTGGACTTAGGGTGCCTAAATGGGCCTAAGGTGCCTAAATGGGTTTACAGTGCCTAATTGGTCCTAGGGTGCCTAAATGGGCCTAGGGTGCCTAAGTGGACCTAGGGTGCCTAAGTGGACCTAGGGTGCCTAAGTTGACCTAGTGTCGTAAATGGGCCTAGGGTGCCTCAATGGGCCTAGGGTGCCTCAATGGGCCAAGGGTGTCTAAATGAGGCTAGGGTGCCTAAATGGGCCTAAGGTGTCTAAGGGGACCTAGGGTGCCTAAATGGGCCTAGGCTGCCTAAGTGGACCTAGGGTGCGTAAATGGGCTAAGGGTGCCTAAATGGGCCTAATGTCATAGGATGTTTCAAATGACCCTCTCTATGGGCTTATATAGAAAGAGGGAAGCTTCTGGAGACTCCTGGAACCATCTACTCTAAGCCATTGGTGGGAAGAGTGTGGAAGGTTCTAGAAGTGCCTAGAGATGTCCGCACATCTCTACACTATGGAGGAAGGCATGGGAGGAGTCCAGGGCTTTCTAGAGACTTCTAAGAATCTCTTGTACATAGGGTTGTACATAGAATAGGGTAGGATGTTCTAGAATATTCTTGATTTGTAAGGAACCCTCCAAGGTTCCAGAGAGTTCCATTGGTGCCTATAAATAGGTGAAGGCCTCATTTGGCCAAGGCACCACCCAAATCACTTCCTAACCAAGCAAGTGAGCATCTAAGCACTTGTAAAGGCTTTCTTGAGTTAATAAGAGCTTCCATTCTTTAAGGAGTTGCCTACCAAGCTTCTTAAGCTTTCGAGTCGCGAGTGTCTTAGCCGAGCAAGCTAAGCATTGGGGATCAAGGCTGACTTAGCAAGATCAAGCGTCTTGACTTGCCTAAGTGCCGCACGAGCTTAGTGAACGACTAAGTCCGTGACAAGTGGTATCAGAGCACGGTTACAAGGTGGGCATAGCAAAGGAAGCATGTCGGGCTCTAACGTGGAGGAGACTAGTGAGCAAACCCGTGGAAGGGAGACCGAGCCTACTGCACGGGGCAGGGATAAGAAGGATAAGTCTCGTGATGCCGTTGCCAATATGGAGGCAAGGTTAGCCAAGGTAGAGCTAGCCATGGCGGACACTCGGGAGGGGTTGGACTTGATCGAGCAAGGCATGGAGAAGGGCTTAGAGGATCTAGGGGAGCAGATCCAAGACCTTCGTGAGAGGGTGCTAGTCTCACAGGTTCAACCAGTGTCGCACGAGGAGTTTGTGTCCTTCCAAGGAAAGGTCTTGAGCATGCTTGCTAGCATGGAGTCAAGGATAGAGGCCTTGGCCACTCGAATGGAGTCCCGAGACCAGGAGGTTAGGCAGGAGTTGGACATCTACAAGGCTGCTGTGTCGGCACGGGTCATGACCACATAGGAGGCATCTAGGGTGGAGGTGCCGAAGCCACATAGGTTTAGTGGCAAGCGGGATGCCAAGAAGTTGGATAACTTCTTATGGCATATGGAGCGATACTTCGAAGCTATCGCATTAACGAATGAGGTGGCTAAGGTGAGAACTACGACCCTCTACCTTACTGACACAGCTACTCTATGGTGGCGTCGAAGGTTTGCCGATATGGAGAAAGGCATTTGCACCATAGGGACGTGGGAGGACTTCAGGAGGCAGATCAAGAGGCAGTTCTACCCCGAGGACGTGGCTTACCTGGCTAGGAAAAACATGAGGCGTCTCAAGCACACAAGCTCGATACGTGAATATGTCAAGGAATTCTCTTCGCTCATGCTTGAGATTCCTAACATAATTGAGGAGGAGTTGTTATTCAACTTCATGGATAACCTGCAAGGGTGGGCCGAGCAAGAATTAAGGCGCCGAGGCGTTTAAGACTTAGCCACTGCTATGGCAGTAGCAGAGTCTTTAACGGATTATAAGAGAGGAGACTCCTCCAAGGTTAAGTCTTTGGAGGATAGCCACGCCAAGGGTAGGGGAGACGAGGTTCCAAGGGACCACAATGCTCCTAAAAAGGGATCAGGAAAGACGTCTAACGTCCGAGAAGGAAGGGATAAGGCGGAAAGGAAGGAGTTTACACCTAAAATCAAATGCTTCCTGTGTGACGGTCCACATTGGGCACGGGATTGTCCAAAGAGGAAGGCGTTCAGTGCCATGATCGAGGAGAGGGAGCAGGAGGACGAAGCACATATGGGCTCAATGCAGCTACTAGGTGCCCTCCAATTTAACCCGAAGCCTAGTACGCCTAAGACCTCCTTACTAGCAGGGGTGCAAGTAAAGGAGGAAAAAGAGGAGCGAGCTGAGGTAGCCCGCACACACATGGAAGAGGTCACCAAGGGAAAGGTGAACTCAATCGGTAAGAAGAAGCAACACTCTAAGCATCGAAAGCGCATGGGTCTGCATCTATCTGAAGCCTCACAGGAGAAGGAGGTGAAGAATATCCTGGCTGAACGGGTCACTAGGAGACAAGGGGTCCCTCCTGTGATAGAGTATCTAGTCCGATGGAAAGGACTACCTAAGAGACCGGTAAGCTGGGAACATGCGGATGCCTTGAGAAAATTCTGGAAACACATCGAGAGGTTTCAGAATGAGGCAACGACGAGGACGTCGACGGCATCAGTGGGGGAGAGTGTCACAGGATGTTTCAAATGACCCTCCCTATGGGCTTATATAGAAAGAGGGAAGCTTCTGGAGACTCCTGGAACCATTTACAATAAGCCATTGGTGGGAAGAGTGTGGAAGGTTCTAGAAATGCCTAGAGATGTCCGCACATCTCTACACTATGGAGGAAGGCATGGGAGGAGTCCAGGGCTTTCTAGAGACTTCTAAGAATCTCTTGTACATAGGGTTGTACATAGAATAGGGTAGGATGTTCTAGAATATTCTTCATTTCTAAGGAACCCTCCAAGGTTCCAGAGAGTTCCATTGGTGCCTATAAATAGGTGAAGGCCTCATTTGGCCAAGGCACCACCCAAATCACTTCCTAACCAAGCAAGTGAGCATCTAAGCACTTGTAAAGGCTTTCTTGAGTTAATAAGAGCTTCCATTCATTAAGGAGTTGCCTACCAAGCTTC
Organism: Vitis vinifera; assembly: GCF_030704535.1. NCBI lineage: Eukaryota > Viridiplantae > Streptophyta > Magnoliopsida > Vitales > Vitaceae > Vitis > Vitis vinifera. The sequence continues at coordinate 11,646,750 of NC_081823.1, read as the reverse complement.
TTAAGATTTCGAGTCGTGAGTGTCTTAGCCGAGCAAGCTAAGCATTGAGGATCAAGGCTGACTTAGCAAGATCAAGCGTCTTGACTTGCCTAAGTGCCGCACGAGCTTAGTGAACGACTAAGTCCGTGACACTAAGGTGCCTAAGTGGACCTAGGGTGCCTAAATGGGCGCAGGGTGTCTAAGTGGGCTTAGGGTGTCTAAGTGGGCCTAGGGTGCCTAAATGGGCCAAGAGTTCCTAAATGAGACTAGGGTGCCTAAATAGGCCTAAGGTGTCTAAGTGGACCTAGGGTGCCTAAATGGGCCTATGGATGCCTAAATGACCCTAAGGTGCCTAAATGGACCTAGGGTGCCTAAATGGGCCTCGGGTACCTAAATGAGCCAAGGGTGCGTAAATGGACCTAGGGTGCCTAAACGGGCCTAGGGTGCCTAAGTGGACCAAGGATGCCTAAATGGGCCTAGGGTGCCTAAGTGGACCTAGGGTACCTAAATGAGCCTAGGGTGCCTAAATGGACATAGGGTGCCTAACTGGGCCTAGGGTGCCTAAGTGGGCCTAGGCTGCCTAAATGGGCCAAGGCTGCCTAAATGGACCTGGGGTGCCTAAGTGGACGTAGGGTGCCTAAGTTGACCTAGGGTGCCTAAATGGGCCTAGGGGCCTAAATGGGCCAAGGGTGCCTAAGTGGAGCTAGGGTGCCTAAATGAGCCTAGGATTCCTAAATGGGCCAAGGGTGCCTAAGTGGGCTTAGGGTGCTTAATTGGGCCTAGCGTGTCTAAAATGACCTAGGGTGCCTAAATGGGCCTAGAGTGCCTAAGTGGACCTAGGGTGCCTAAATGGGCCAAGTGTGTCTAAGTGGGCTTAGGGTTACTAAGTGGGCCTAGGGTACCTAAATGGGCCAAGGGTGCCTAAATGAGCCTAGGGTGCATAAATGGGCCAAGGGTGCCTAAATTAGTCTAGGGTGCCTAAATGGGCCTAAGGGGTCTAAGTGGACCTAGGGTGCCTAAATGGGCCTATGGGTGCCTAAATGAGCCATATGTGCCTAAATGGACATAGGGTGCCTACATGGTCCTAGGGTACCTAAGTGGGCCTAGGGTACCTAAATGGGCAAAGGGTGCCTAAATGGACCTAGGGTGCCTAAATGGGCCTAGCGTGCCTAAGTGGACCTAGGGTTCCTAAATGGGTCTAGAGTGCCTAAGTGGACCTAGGGTGCCTAAATGGGCATAAGGTGTCTAAGTGGACATAGGGTTCCTAAATGGGCCTAGGGTGCCTAAATGAGCCTAAGGTGCCTAATTGGACTTAGGGTGCCTAAATGGGCCTAAGGTGCCTAAATGGGTGTACAGTGCCTAACTGGACCTAGGGTGGCTAAATCGGCCTAGGGTGCCTAAGTGGACCTAGGGTGCCTAAGTGGACCTAGGGTGCCTAAGTTGACCTAGGGTCGTAAATGGGCCTAGGGTGCCTAAATGGGCCAAGGGTGCCTAAAAGAGCCTAGGATGCCTAAATGGGCCTAAGGTGTCTAAGGGGACCGAGGGTGCCTAAATGGGCCTAGGGTGCCTAAGTGGACCTAGGGGTGCGTAAATGGGCCAAGGGTGCCTAAGTAGGCCTAAGGTGCCTAAATGGGAGCAGCGTGTCTAAGTGGGCTTAGGGTGTCTAAGTGGGCCTAGAGTGCCTAAATAGGCCTAAGGTGTCTAAGTGGACCTAGGGTGCCTCAATGGGCCTATGGATGCCTAAATGACCCTAAGTTGCCTAAAGGGACCTAGGGTGCCTAAATGGGCCTAAGGTACCTAAATGAGCCAAGGGTGCGTAAATGGACCTAGGGTGCCTTAGTGGACCTAGGGTGCCTAAATGGGTCTAGAGTGCCTAAGTGGACCTAGGGTGCCTAAATGAGCCTAAGGTGTCTAAGTGGACCTAGGGTGCCTAAATAGGTCTAGGGTGCGTAAATGAGCCAACGGTGCCTAAATGGACCTAGGGTGCCTAAATGGTCCAAGGGTGTCTAAGTGGTTCTAGGGTGCCTAAAGGCGCCAAGGGTGCCTAAAGGCGCCAAGGGTGCCTAAATGGACCAGGGTGCCTAAATGGGCCTAGGGTGCCTAAGTGGACCTAGGGTGCCTAAATGGGTCTAGAGTGCCTAATTGGACCTAAGGTGCCTAAATGGGCTTAGGGTGCCTAAGTGGACCTAGAGTACCTAAATGAGCCTAGGGTTCCCAAATGGGCCAAGGGTGCCTAAGTGGGCTTAGGGGGCTTAAATGGGCCTAGCCTGTCTAAGTGGACCTAGGGTGCCTAAATGAGCCTAGAGTGCTTAGGTGGACCTAGGGTGCCTAAATGGGTCAAGGGTGTCTAAGTGGGCTTAGGGTTACTAAGTGGGCCTACGGTGCCTAAATGGGCCAAGGGTGCTTAAATGAGCCTAGGGTGCCTAAATGGGCCAAGGGTGCCTAAATGAGCCTAGGGTGCCTAAATGAGCCTAGGGTGCCTAAATGGACCTATGGGTGCCTAAATGAGCCTGATGTGCCTAAATGGACCTAAGGTGCCTAAATGGGCCTAGCGTACCTAAATGGGCCAAGGGTGCCTAAATGGACCTAGGGTGCCTAAATGGGCGTAGGGTCCCTAAGTGGACCTAGGGTGCCTAAATGGGTCTAGAGTGCCTAAGTGGACCTAGGATGCCTAAATGGGCATATAGTGTCTAAGTGGACATAGGGTTCCTAAATGGGCCTAGGGTGCCGAAATGAGCATAGGGTGCCTAAGTAGACCTAGGGTGCCTAAATGGGTCTAGATTACCTTAGTTGACCTAGGGTGCCGAAATGGGCATAAGGTGTCTAAGTGGACATAGGGTTCCTAAATGGGCCTAGGGTGCCTAAATGTGTCAAGAGTGCCTAACTGGACCTAGGGTGCCTAAATTGGCCTAGGGTGCCTAAGTGGACCAAGGATGCCTAAATGGGCCTAGGGTGCCTAAGTGGACCTAGGGTGCCTGAATGAGCCTAGGGTGCCTAAATGGACATAGGGTGCCTAAATGGGCCTAGGGTGCCTAAGTGGGCCTAGGGTGCCTAAATGGGCAAGGGGTGCGTAAATAGACCTGGGGTGCCTAAGTGGACGTAGGGTGCTTAAGGTTGCCTAGGGTGCCTAAATGGGCCTAGGGTGCCTACATGGGCCTAAGGTGCCTAAGTGGACCTAGGGTTCCTAAATGGGCTAAGGGTGCCTAAGTGGACGTAGGGTGCCTAAATGGGCCTAGGGTGCCTAAGTGGACCTAAGGTGCCTAAATGGGCCAAGGGTGCCTAAGTGGGCCTAAGGTGCCTAAGTGGACCTAGGGTGCCTAGATGAACGCAGCGTGTCGAAGTGGGCTTACGGTGTCTAAGTAGGCCTAGGGTGCCGAAATGGGCCAACGGTGCCTAAATGAGCCTAGGGTGCCTAAATGGGCATAAGGTGTCTAAGTGGACATAGGGTTCCTAAATGGGCCTACGGTGCCTAAATGTGTCAAGAGTGCCTAACTGGACCTAGGGTGCCTAAATTGGCCTAGGGTGCCTAAGTGGACCAAGGATGCCTAAATGGGCCTAGGTTGCCTAAGGGGACCTAGGGTGCCTAAATGAGCCTAGGGTGCCTAAATGGACATAGGGTGCCTAAATGGGCCTAGGGTGCCTTAGTGGGCCTAGCGTACCTAAATGGGCCAAGGGTGCCTAAATGGACCTAGGGTGCCTAAATGGGCGTAGGGTGCCTAAGTGGACCTAGGGTGCCTAAATGGGTCTAGAGTGCCTAAGTGGACCTAGGATGCCTAAATGGGCATATGGTGTCTAAGTGGACATAGGGTTCCTAAATGGGCCTAGGGTGCTGAAATGAGCATAGGGTGCCTAAGTAGACCTAGGGTGCCTAAATGGGTCTAGATTACCTTAGTTGACCTAGGGTGCCGAAATGGGCATAAGGTGTCTAAGTGGACATAGGGTTCCTAAATGGGCCTAGGGTGCCTAAATGTGTCAAGAGTGCCTAACTGGACCTAGGGTGCCTAAATTGGCCTAGGGTGCCTAAGTGGACCAAGGATGCCTAAATGGGCCTAGGGTTCCTAAGTGGACCTAGGGTGCCTGAATGAGCCTAGGGTGCCTAAGTGGGCCTAGGGTGCCTAAATGGGCAAGGGGTGCGTAAATAGACCTGGGGTGCCTAAGTGGACGTAGGGTGCTTAAGGTTACCTAGGGTGCCTAAATGGGCCTAGGGTGCCTACATGGGCCTAAGGTGCCTAAGTGGACTTAGGGTGCCTAAATGGGCTAAGGGTGCCTAAGTGGACGTAGGGTGCCTAAATGGGCCTAGGGTGCCTAAGTGGACCTAAGGTGCCTAAATGGGCCAAGGGTGACTATGTGGGCCTAAGGTGCCTAAGTGGACCTAGGGTGCCTAGATGAACGCAGCGTGTCGAAGTGGGATTACGGTGTCTAAGTAGGCCTAGGGTGCCTAAATGGGCCAACGGTGCCTAAATGAGCCTAGGGTGCCTAAATGGGCTTAAGGTGTCTAAGTGGACTTAGGGTGCCTAAATGGGCCTATGGATGCCTTAATGGGCCTATGGATGCCTAAATGACCCTAAGGTGCCTAAATGGACCTAGGGTGCCTAAATGGGCCTAGGGTACCTAAATGGGCTAAGGGTGCCTAAATGGACCTAGGGTGCCTAAATGGGCCTAGGGTGCCTAAGTGGACCTAGGGTGCCTAAATGGGTCTAGAGTGCCTAAGTGGACCTAGGGTTCCTAAATGGGCAGAGGGTGTCGAAGTGGGCTCAGGGTGTCTAAGTGGGCCTAGGGTGCCTAAATGGGCCAAGGGTGCCTAAATGAGCCTAAGGTGCCTAAATGGGCCAAGGGTGCCTAAATGAGCCTAGGGTGCCGAAATGGGTCTATGGTGTCTAAGTGGACCTAGGGTGCCTAAATGGGCCTCTGAGTGCCTAAATGAACCTTAGGTGCCTAAATGGACCTAGGGTGCCTAAATGGCCCAAGGTTGCCTAAATGGGCCTAGGGTGCCTAAGTGGGCCTAGGGTACCTAAATGGGCCAAGGATGCCTAAATGGACCTAGGGTGCCTAAATGGGCCTAGGGTGCCTAAGCGGACCTAGGGTGCCTAAATGGGTCTAGAGTGCCTAAGTGGACCAAGGGTGCCTACATGGGCAGAAGGTGTCTAAGTGGACATAGGGTTCTTAAATGGGCCTAGGGTTCTTAAATGAGCCTAGGGTGCCAAATTGGACCTTAGGTGCCTAAATGGGCCTAGGGTGCCTAAGTGGGCCTAGGGTGCCTAAATGGGCCAAGGGTACCTAAATGGACCTAGGGTGCCTAAATGGGCCTAGGGTGCCTAAATGGGCCTAGGGTGCCTAAGTGGACCTAGGGTGCCTAAATGGGTCTAGAGTGCCTAAGTGGACCTAGGGTGCCTAAATGGGTCTAGGGTGCCTAAGTGGGCCTAGGGTGCCTAAATGAGCCTAGGTTTCCTAAATGGGCTAAGGGTGCCTAAGTTGGCTTTGGGTGCTTAAATGGGCGTAAGGTGTCTAAGTGGATTTAGGGTGCCTAAGTGGGCCTAGCGTGCCTAAGTGGACCTAGGGTGCCTAAATGGGTCTAGAGTGCCTAAGTGGACCTAGGGTTCCTAAATGGGCAGAGGGTGTCTAAGTGGGCTCAGGGTGTCTAAGTGGGCCTAGGGTGCCTAAATGGGCCAAGGGTGCCTAAATGAGCCTAAGGTGCCTAAATGGGCCTATGGATGCCTAAATGGGCCTATGGATGCCTAAATGACCCTAAGGTGCCTAAATGGACCTAGGGTGCCTAAATGGGCCTAGGGTACCTAAATGGGCTAAGGGTGCCTAAATGGACCTAGGGTGCCTAAATGGGCCTAGGGTGCCTAAGTGGACCTAGGGTGCCTAAATGGGTCTAGAGTGCCTAAGTGGACCTAGGGTTCCTAAATGGGCAGAGGGTGTCGAAGTGGGCTCAGGGTGTCTAAGTGGGCCTAGGGTGCCTAAATGGGCCAAGGGTGCCTAAATGAGCCTAAGGTGCCTAAATGAGCCAAGGGTGCCTAAATGAGCCTAGGGTGCCGAAATGGGTCTATGGTGTCTAAGTGGACCTAGGGTGCCTAAATGGGCCTCTGAGTGCCTAAATGAACCTTAGGTGCCTAAATGGACCTAGGGTGCCTAAATGGCCCAAGGTTGCCTAAATGGGCCTAGGGTGCCTAAGTGGGCCTAGGGTACCTAAATGGGCCAAGGATGCCTAAATGGACCTAGGGTGCCTAAATGGGCCTAGGGTGCCTAAGCGGACCTAGGGTGCCTAAATGGGTCTAGAGTGCCTAAGTGGACCAAGGGTGCCTACATGGGCAGAAGGTGTCTAAGTGGACATAGGGTTCTTAAATGGGCCTAGGGTTCTTAAATGAGCCTAGGGTGCCAAATTGGACCTTAGGTGCCTAAATGGGCCTAGGGTGGCTAAGTGGGCCTAGGGTGCCTAAATGGGCCAAGGGTACCTAAATGGACCTAGGGTGCCTAAATGGGCCTAGGGTGCCTAAGTGGACCTAGGGTGCCTAAATGGGTCTAGAGTGCCTAAGTGGACCTAGGGTGCCTAAATGGGTCTAGGGTGCCTAAGTGGGCCTAGGGTGCCTAAATGAGCCTAGGTTTCCTAAATGGGCTAAGGGTGCCTAAGTTGGCTTTGGGTGCTTAAATGGGCGTAAGGTGTCTAAGTGGATTTAGGGTGCCTAAGTGGGCCTAGCGTGCCTAAGTGGACCTAGGGTGCCTAAATGGGTCTAGAGTGCCTAAGTGGACCTAGGGTTCCTAAATGGGCAGAGGGTGTCTAAGTGGGCTCAGGGTGTCTAAGTGGGCCTAGGGTGCCTAAATGAGCCTAAGGTGCCTAAATGGGCCTATGGATGCCTAAATGGGCCTATGGATGCCTAAATGACCCTAAGGTGCCTAAATGGACCTAGGGTGCCTAAATGGGCCTAGGGTACCTAAATGGGCTAAGGGTGCCTAAATGGACCTAGGGTGCCTAAATGGGCCTAGGGTGCCTAAGTGGACCTAGGGTGCCTAAATGGGTCTAGAGTGCCTAAGTGGACCTAGGGTTCCTAAATGGGCAGAGGGTGTCGAAGTGGGCTCAGGGTGTCTAAGTGGGCCTAGGGTGCCTAAATGGGCCAAGGGTGCCTAAATGAGCCTAAGGTGCCTAAATGAGCCAAGGGTGCCTAAATGAGCCTAGGGTGCCGAAATGGGTCTATGGTGTCTAAGTGGACCTAGGGTGCCTAAATGGGCCTCTGAGTGCCTAAATGAACCTTAGGTGCCTAAATGGACCTAGGGTGCCTAAATGGCCCAAGGTTGCCTAAATGGGCCTAGGGTGCCTATGTGGGCCTAGGGTACCTAAATGGGCCAAGGATGCCTAAATGGACCTAGGGTGCCTAAATGGGCCTAGGGTGCCTAAGCGGACCTAGGGTGCCTAAATGGGTCTAGAGTGCCTAAGTGGACCAAGGGTGCCTACATGGGCAGAAGGTGTCTAAGTGGACATAGGGTTCTTAAATGGGCCTAGGGTTCTTAAATGAGCCTAGGGTGCCAAATTGGACCTTAGGTGCCTAAATGGGCCTAGGGTGCCTAAGTGGGCCTAGGGTGCCTAAATGGGCCAAGGGTACCTAAATGGACCTAGGGTGCCTAAATGGGCCTAGGGTGCCTAAGTGGACCTAGGGTGCCTAAATGGGTCTAGAGTGCCTAAGTGGACCTAGGGTGCCTAAATGGGTCTAGGGTGCCTAAGTGGGCCTAGGGTGCCTAAATGAGCCTAGGTTTCCTAAATGGGCTAAGGGTGCCTAAGTTGGCTTTGGGTGCTTAAATGGGCGTAAGGTGTCTAAGTGGATTTAGGGTGCCTAAGTGGGCCTAGCGTGCCTAAGTGGACCTAGGGTGCCTAAATGGGTCTAGAGTGCCTAAGTGGACCTAGGGTTCCTAAATGGGCAGAGGGTGTCTAAGTGGGCTCAGGGTGTCTAAGTGGGCCTAGGGTGCCTAAATGGGCCAAGGGTGCCTAAATGAGCCTAAGGTGCCTAAATGGGCCTATGGATGCCTAAATGGGCCTATGGATGCCTAAATGACCCTAAGGTGCCTAAATGGACCTAGGGTGCCTAAATGGGCCTCTGAGTGCCTAAATGATCCTTAGGTGCCTAAATGGACCTAGGGTGCCTAAATTGCCCAAGGTTGCCTAAATGGGCCTAGGGTGCCTAAGTGGGCCTAGGGTACCTAAATGGGCCAAGGATGCCTAAATGGACCTAGGGTGCCTAAATGGGCCTAGGGTGCCTAAGCGGACCTAGGGTGCCTAAATGGGTCTAGAGTGCCTAAGTGGACCAAGGGTGCCTACATGGGCAGAAGGTGTCTAAGTGGACATAGGGTTCTTAAATGGGCCTAGGGTTCTTAAATGAGCCTAGGGTGCCAAATTGGTCCTTAGGTGCCTAAATGGGCCTAGGGTGGCTAAGTGGGCCTAGGGTGCCTAAATGGGCCAAGGGTACCTAAATGGACCTAGGGTGCCTAAATGGGCCTAGGGTGCCTAAGTGGACCTAGGGTGCTTAAATGGGTCTAGAGTGCCTAAGTGGACCTAGGGTGCCTAAATGGTCGTAGGGTGCCTAAGTGGACCTAGGGTGCCTAAATGAGCCTAGGGTTCCTAAATGGGCTAAGGGTGCCTAAGTGGGCTTTGGGTGCTTAAATGGGCGTAAGGTGTCTAAGTGGATTTAGGGTGCCTAAGTGGGCCTAGCGTGCCTAAGTGGACCTAGGGTGCCTAAATGGGCCTAGAGTGCCTAAGTGGACCTAGGGTGCCTAATTGGGCCAAGGGTGTCTAAGTGGGCTTAGGGTGTCTTAGTGGGCGTAGGGTGCCTAAATGGGCCTAGAGTGCTTAAGTGGACCTAGGGTGCCTAAATGGGCCAAGGGTGTCTAAGTGGGCTTAGGGTTACTAAGTGGGCCTAGGGTGCCTAAATGTGCCAAGGGTGCCTAAATGAGCCTAGGGTGCCTAAATGGGCCAAGGGTGTCTAAATGAGCCTAGGGTGCCTAAATGGGCCTAAGGTGTCTAAATGGACCGAGGATGCCTAAATGGGCATAGGGTGTGATTCATGCCCAATTGGTGTCTCAGCTGATTTGCGTCCAGCTGGTGCTCCTTGATTGAGGGAGTAATCAACAAAATTTATAACCTATAACACCATATACTAGGGTAGCAAAGACAAAGCTACTATAGTATAGTGGCTCTAGGATCGTTCACTGGGAATGATTAACAAGCAATCAATGATACCAATTCCAAGTGAATTGGCCTTGTTTCATTTCAAGGTTAGCTTAAGAAGTAAAACACAAACTTTGATTGGTAAAGGTTTAGACTTAAACTAACTAACATAACAGAAGTTTGGAATAATTTAGGAAGAAAAGCATTCCTTGGAGATTTAGGTTCACTGGGGTGGTTCCTCATGCAAAAGACACGGCTTTGGTCAGATGGTTCATTTCCTCGCATTAAAGATTCAACATATAGTCAATTCTCTAACTGGTGATGTACAGAGACTCCTTCAATTAGATTTCACTTTAATTCTCTCACTGATGCAACTTGCAATGGTTTAAGCCTCTCACTAAGCCTTAACCATTCAAGGTGATCTTTAACCTTGGATTACCCGTCAAAAGCTCGCAAGAGATAACTAATGGATGTCTCCTAGGAGTCCAAAAGCTTACCAAGTGTTGTCTATTCTAGAAAATCCTACCTTAAAGTCACCTCCCAGAGGCTCGCAAGGGGTAAACTAGTGCATTTCCATGGTTGGAAATCACTTGCCTTACCAAGTGTTGGCCCAGGTGACTCCAAGGTGTTTTAAGTTAACTAAAAACATAGAAATCATTGAAGGATTTCACTTGCTCTTCATTACTAGCTAAAACCACAAAGCTTTGCATTCTTGCACTTGGAACCTCCCCCAGCAACCTTAGCTCCAAGGAATTAGAGGTTTAGTTACTCATTCTCTAGGGAAAACTCCTCAGAGAGTTCATAACTTAGTAATAAGTAAAAAATACAAAGTGAGAAGGTAAGGCAGTAGAAAGAAAAGAGACTTTACTTGCTTACTCAAACTTTTAAAGAAGGAACTCCTCTCTGAGAACAGGCTCTCGAGAGGTATATATATGAACATAATATAAAACTAATTATTACATAGATATTTAGTCTTTTTACTAACTTAAAAACTAAGGAATCATGTAATTGGTGGTTTACAAGGAGTATTTTGGGATTTAGACAACAAAAATCTAATGGAAAATATCTCCCAATGTCGGTAGCAAATATCGGGAGGTTTTAGGAACCATTTCGCATGAGAAAAATGGTGTCTACGAGATTTCGCATACACTCAAGAGGGCTGCAAAATTATTTCGCAACACCAAGCTATCTTCACAGGGCTGCGAAGTTGTCTTCTACCTTGAGGTTCCTAGCTTCCTTCTCGCGGCATAAATCGTGCATCGTCAGAAGGAGAAACACCTTACTGTACAAAAATGCTGCGAAATCACTTCGCAACAAAAGGGTGATTTCGCAACACTTTGCAAAATGCTTCCTTCAGCTCGGAGTGATTGGCTTGTAACGGCTGCAACTTCTTCATTTCAACTCCGAATTGAGCACCGTTTGAAGCATTGGATTTTTGACTTCCTGAGCTTTGAAATGGTATATGGAATACATCATTTGGACTTCAGAAAGTGCTCCAAAAGTGGCTGCTACGACTGTCATCAAGAATATGCTTTATGGCAGATTCTCTTTGCTTTTTTCTCCTTGCAATCCGGATTCACTCTTGGAAAATGACTTCTAAGCTTTGCCCAAGATTCCTCATAGCTCTCCTCAGTCTTGACTTGCTTTGGTGATCAAAATACTAACAAAAACACCAAAACTTGCACAAAGTGATTAAAATTGCTTTAAAGGATCCTTAACATGCCAATTGAGTTAAAAGGCCTAAACTACTACTCAAAAGTGTTTAAAAGGATTAATTATAGGCTATCAAATAGCACTTTTTGAGTAGTAATCACTCCCCCCAACCGACATATTGCTAGTCCCTTAGCAATATAGGAGAGAAAAATGAAAATAAAAAGCAAACTAATCTAAAATTTACAACATCATGCTAAAGGAAAATAATTCTCAAGTGGCATGATGATCTAATTCTCACATGAAGTAGTAAAGAAATACAAACCCAAATCTCAACAAGAGTCATAACACCTATGCTAAACACTGTCAATCAAGGGAGTGCATTATGCAAACTGAAGTTTTAAAATCATTTCCACTTTCTAAGAATCAAACTTTAATCTTCCACAAAAATCTATGTGTATTGGTTCCTTAGGTTCCGAGAATAATATGCTAAACTAGTCTCTCCCCCCAACCTATCTCTTTTCAATACTTTAGCAATCTGACCAAAATCAATAAGAAAAGAACACATTTTCATCATTTTTTTTTTTAAGGTAGCTTTATGGGGTACTCTTTCTGACTTGTCCATGTAATGGGGGTCCATCGATGACTCCCAACCAATTAAGGTTTAGGGCACCAAGCTTTAAGGATCTTTCAACCACTAACTCCTCGGATTTTTCCCCGGACTTTTAAGAATGAGATTCTAATACCCAAGCATCTACCATATGCTAGCTCTACCTATTCACCCTTATAACGAGCATTGAGGTCGGTGACTCCCAACCAATTAAGGCTTAGGGCACCAGGCTTTAAAGATTTTCACCATATACCCCTCAGACCTTGCTCGGGTTTCAAGGCAAGCAAACAACTTTCTTTATTTCAAAGGCTCATTGGCCTTTTGCAGGGTGTTTCAATTTTATCAAATGAGGTCAAATATACCAAGTCCCAAAATTATCCTAAGTCAAGAGGGAAATAGCTTTTCATCTTATAATCGGAATCTAATGTGCACAGTGTGTGGATAGCTTAAAGTGGAAGAACTAACTTCAATTTCAATAGAAGCTTCAACAATTGAACCACTTTAGTAAGCATAATCCATACTCTAAGTCAAGTGAAAAACAACAGTTCAATTTCTCTTGGTTTAATTTGAAAATTTTTCCTCAAAATTCATGGAGAATAGAGTAACAAGAGTAAAAAGTAAAAACTACAACTAATTAACCAATATAATTGCAATACCAAAAAGATTTAGAATACTTCCTTCCTCATACCCCCCAACCGAACTGAGCATTGTCCTCAATGTGATTTGAGTGAATGTAATAAAAGGGAGGAAGTGGTACCTCCTTGCTGAAATCAAATTCGAATATTGATTGGGGAAAACCACATGTTTCAAAAAGAATAGAATATGTGAGAAAAGGAAATAAGAATAACTTAATGCTAACTTTTAACAAGAAATATTCAACTTGTATTACTTTAAATTCATTTGATTACAATGCAAAAGACAAGTAACACAAGGAATCCCAAATATAGTACCAAAATACTGGGATTTCTTTTCAACTAAAAAAAATGAAATACATGAAAATATTAGATATCTAATATAGTCTGATGAGTGGGGTGGTGCTGGGATTAGGCAGAAGGATCTACCTCTTCAGTAGGTGCATCAGCTGGGGCTTGGGGCTCAGGAGGATGAGACTCTGAAGGATGAGGGTGTGGCTCTGTTGGAGTAGAAGTGGAGGACTCTACAGCTTGTGGCAGATCGAAATGGTCTTGGAGCTGCCTTAAGATGGCAGCTTGTTGAGCTTGAGTGGCTAACATCTGCTCTTGGCATGCTCTGATGGCTGCCATCTCTTGAGCAAGATTGCTCTAAGAAGCTGTAAGTGTCTCCAATGCACGGCACAACTCTCGATATTCAGATATAGGAATGGCCATCCTCGGCTCAGCTGATGTGGATGGCTGAAATGAAGCAGGTGCAACTGGTGGAGCTCTAGGAATGGCAGGAGTAGCAACTGTTATACCTTCAGGTATATGTCTTGGGGAGGCTCTCCTTGCAGCTGGTTGAGGCTGCCCAGGCTGATCAACTTTGTAGGCCGTCATATTATTCCATTTATCAAGAGTGAATGGCTCACGGCAAATTCGCTTTCTCTCCAGCTGAGGCTCAGAGGGGTATCCCAGATGCTCCAAAATTGGGCATAGCAGCCTTGGGAAGAGGAGGGGAATGCAATATGCTCTCTGAAGCTTCCTTTTATGAGCCTTCTCTTCAAAATAGAGAAGGGCTGCCATGATCAGATGATGAGGCCCAAAGAAAAATCCTTCTGACATCTTATAAAGAGCTTCCAGGAGGACTCCCCTTCTTTGGGTCCAATGCTGCAATGGGTATATATTATGACGCAAAAAGGCATCAATCAAAAACATAACTGGAGGAAGCTCCCCCCTCAACAGATGTGATCGATTTGCAGCTCCTCTGGAAAGGGTGCGCACCATCTTTAGCTCAGTAGGATTTGCCCAAGCTGTAAAATTATCGAATTGGGTTGGCTCAAAGGGAATTTGCAGGGCTTCAGCAATATGTCGTGCTCCCAATATGCCATGTCTCCCATCGATTGTGAAATGAATCAAAGTCGGATTCCTTACCTCTTTGGTTGTCATGGATTGGTAGAAATCCGTGGCTATCCGGGGATAGAAAAAGTCTCTTGGAGCTAGCAGTTGCTCCATATGGTACCTTCTCAGCAGCTGGAATGATTGGGCAAGCTCCAGCCTCACTCTGAATGCCGGTAAGTCAAAGCAAAGCTCGGAGTGAAATGCCCGTGTTCTACAATCCAAGTTTCCCTCAATTGGGGGCTGAGGTAGCATTGGCCTCCAGATTACTTCTTCCAGAGCTGTTTCAGCTTGAATTTGGGGCTCGGGAAGTGGCGCTTGAGGCTCCTGAGATTTTTCTTGCGGTGCCGGAGATGGTACCGGCGATGGAACTGGCAGGGGACTAGGCGAGGGAACTGGAGACGGCACTGGAGTTTGAACCGGTGATGGAATTGGTGAAGGCTCTGGAGATTGCTCAGTCAAATCGATGGGTTCTGAGCTCTCCACCCTGGGTTTCTTCTGCAATGGCCGACCTCCTGACCTGGTAAGGTATCGTCTTGCAGGTGGCTTTGGTGGCGCGGGCTTCACCGGAGGAGGATTTGGCCTTGACGGCGAAGGCTCTGGAGCAGAACCTAGACTTGGCTCCTTTCGCAGACTCTTCTTGTGGTTCGAAGAAGATGAAGACTTAGCCTCTCGTGTTCGTGCCATTTCGGGATACCAAACTTTGGCCGGCGTTGCTAATCGGAGGAGATGACCGGAGGCTCGGACGGCGTGGCTCAAGGAAGAAGATGAAAGGTCTGCGAAAATGGCGCTCTGATTTTTGAAACCCTTTTCGCAGCTCAAATGATCGGTATAAATAGGAAAAATGGAAGCCTAAGGGTCAGTTTAAGTTTCGCAACAAAACGTCAATTTCACAGCAAAATGCCATTTTTGCAGCAACTTCGCAGTGAGTTTCGCAGCTACGAAATGAGAGTTCCTATGCTGCGAAGTGGCACTCGTGTGCCAAAACCACTTTCGCAATTGCGAAATACCCTGCGGAATGGGACTTTTGGTGCGAAATCACGCTTTTTCCCTTCGCAATGCGTTTCGCAGCTGCCAAATGGATGCTACTGTACTGCGAAGTGGCACTCGTGTGCCAAATTTGCTTTCGCAACTGCGAAATACCCTTGCAGAGACTTCTACAGTGTTGCGGAATGGTTTGGCAACAAAATGCTCATTTCGCAGAGCTTTGTTTTTCCCCTGTTTTTACTCTATTTTGGCTCCGATTTCGACCTGATTTTTTTTTTCTTTCAATTTCCTTGAAATTTCTTCCACCTGGGATCATTCAAAACAATTAAAACACACCTAAAAACATGATTTAAGATCAAAAACTAAGATCAAAAGTATGGAAACAACTTGAAAATTTACAAAATTTACAAAAATTTTGGACTGTGGTAAAACCACGTCCAGCAAACCCTTTTTCACTTAAGCTTTTTGAGGTTCAAGGAGGTTGATCTCCTCCTTTTCTGGTTTGAATGGCTCCAAGAATGGCCTGAGACGATATCCATTGACTTTAAAGCTATCCTTGCCATTGGAATTCAATAATTCCACCACTCCATTGGAATATACTCGGTGAATAATGAACGGGCCTATCCACCTTGACTTGAGTTTCCCAGGAAAGATATGGAGTCTTGTGTCATACATCAAAACTCTTTGCCCTTCCTGAAATTCCTTGTTGGAGATGAGTTGATCATGCCACTTCTTCATCCTCTGTTTTGCAACTTTGGAATTGATATAAGCATTATTTCTTAATTCCTCCATCTCATTAAGGTCTAGAAATCTCTTTTCTCCTACCTTGATCAAGTCCATGTTCAGCTTCTTTATTGCCCACCAAGCTTTGTATTCAACTTCCACAGGGAGATGGCATGCTTTACTATAGACAAGACGATAGGGAGACATCCCAAGAATAGTCTTATAAGCTGTTCTATATACCCACAATGAATCATGAAGCCTAATAGACCAATCCTTTCTATTGGAATTCACCACTTTCATCAAGATGTTCTTTATTTCCCTGTTAGCTAGCTCAACTTGCCCGGAAGTCTGAGGATGATAAGGTGTAGCCACCTTATGCTTCACTCCATACTTGGATAACAGAGCTTCAAAAGGTTTGTTGCAAAAATGAGCACCTCCATCACTGATTATGGCCTTGGGCACCCCAAATCTTGAGAAAATGTTCTCTTTAAGAAACTTGAGAACCACCCTGTGATCATTTTGTTTACAGGGGATTGCCTCAACCCATTTAGAAACATAATCCACCCCCACCAAAATGTAAGAATTACCAAAAGACATTGGGAAAGGTCCCATGAAGTCAATGCCCCATACATCAAATAACTCAACTATCATAATGGGGTTCATAGGCATTTGATTTCTTTTTGTTAGCTTTCCAAGCCTTTGGCATCTATCACAATTCCTACACATGATGTGGGCATCTTTGAAAAGAGATGGCCAAGTAAACCCTGATTGCAATACCTTCATGGCTGTTTTCTGAGAGGCAAAGTGGCCTCCACATGCATTCTCATGACAATGAGATAGAATCCCTTGCTGCTCATCTTCAGGGACACACTTTCTAATAATCTGATCTGCACAATACTTAAAGAGAAAGGGCTCTTCCCAATAATAAGAATGAATTTTGGCAAAGAAGTGCTTCCTGTCCTGTGCATTCCACTCACTTGGAATTTCACCAGTTACTAAATAATTAGCAATATGAGCATACCAAGGAGTTTTCACTAGGAACATGAGTGATTCTTCAGGAAAATCATCATTGATAGGCAAGGGATGGGAGTTATGTGCTATAACTAACCTTGACAAGTGGTCAGCTACCATATTCTCCACTCCTTTCTTATCTTTGATTTGAAGATCGAATTCTTGTAACAAAAGAATCCATCTAATCAACCTTGCTTTTGCATCTTGCTTTGTCAATAAATACTTTAAGGCTGAATGGTCAGTGAAGACTATGATGAAAGACCCCACTAAATAAGCACGAAATTTGTCCAAAGCAAATACCATAGCTAACAATTCTTTTTCTGTAGTTGTGTAGTTCCTCTGAGCTTCATTTAGTGTTTTACTTGCATAGTAAATCACATAGGGCTTCCCATCTTCTCTTTGGCCAAGCACAGCTCCTATAGCAAAGTCATTGGCATCACACATCAATTCAAAAGGTAATTGCCAGTTAGGGGCTCTCACTATTGGAGTTGTTGTTAAAAATTTCTTCAGTTGATCAAAGCTATTCTGACACCTTTCATCCCATATAAACTTAGCATCCTTAGCTAACAGCTCACAAAGAGGTTTTGAAAGACTTGAAAAACCTTTTATAAACCTCCTATAGAACCCTGCATGGCCAAGGAACTGCCTTACTCCTTTTATAGTTGTTGGAGATGGTAATTTGACAATAAGCTCCACCTTTGCTTTATCAACTTCAATGCCTTTTTCAGAGATGATATGGCCAAGGACAATTCCTTGTCGTACCATAAAATGGCATTTCTCCCAGTTCAGCACCAGGTCTTTTTCAATGCATCTATGAAGAACTGTTTCCAAATTAACCAAGCATTCCTCAAATGTACCTCCATATACGGTGATGTCATCCATGAAAACCTCCATAATTCGCTCCACCATATCACTGAAAATACTCAACATACATCTTTGAAATGTAGCAAGTGCATTGCATAAACCAAAAGGCATTCTTCTATAAGCATATGTTTCAAATGGACATGTAAAAGTGGTCTTTTCTTGATCTGCCAAATCAATTTCAATATGAAAATACCCTGAATACCCATCCAAGAAACAATAGAATGGATGTCCAGAGACTCTCTCCAGCACTTGATCAATAAATGGCAATGGAAAATGATCTTTCCTGGTTACAGCATTCAGCTTTCTATAATCAATACACACCCTCCAACCTGAAGTGAGGCGTGTAGTAATTTCTTCCCCTTTTTCATTCTGAACCACTGTGATCCCTGACTTCTTTGGTACTACTTGAGTAGGACTCACCCAAGGGCTATCAGATATAGGGTAAATGATTCCTGCTTGAAGTAGCTTCAGCACCTCAGCTCGCACCACCTCTTGTAGATGAGGATTCAACCTTCTTTGAAATTGACGAATTAGCTTTGCTTCCTCCTCCATATATATATGATGAGTACAAACTAAAGGACTAATGCCTTTCAAATCAGATATTTGCCATCATATTGCCTTCTTACACCTCTTGAGAACTTCCATTAAACAATTCTCTTGATGACTGGTCAGAGATGAAGATATCACAACAGGACATTGATTATTTTCTTCAAGATATGTATATTTCAGCTCCACAGGTAAAGGCTTCAGATTGAGTTTTGGAATTTCTTTTTCAGCAGCTGCCTCCTCTTCCTTATTGAACAAAGGTAGAATTCCTTCTATCTTTCTCCAACTTTGTAGAGTAGTAAGCCCAATAGGAGATTCAGAAAAACCTTCCTCAATATCCTCAAGACTTTCATTCAACTTTTCTTGCATATGTTGATTGCAGTGCTCCTCTACCAAAGTATCAATTATACATAGCTCTTCTGGACCTTCTTCTTCCTCCGCAGTGATTTGCTTTTTAGACATGTAGAAAATATTGAGATCCAGTGTCATGTTACCAAAAGTGAGCTGCATAAGCCCATTCCTGCAGTTGATGATTGCATTTGAAGTTGCAAGAAATGGCCTTCCAAGGATGATAGGAACTAAATTAGCTTCCTTTACAGTAGGATCTGTATTAAGAACAATAAAATCTACTGGATAGTAGAAATTATCCACTTGAACCAATACATCCTCAATTACCCCTCTTGGAATTTTCACTGATCTATCTGCCAGAGATAGAGTGATTGTTGTTGGCTTCAACTCTCCAAGTCCCAATTGCTTGTAGACAGAATATGGAAGCAAATTCGCACTTGCTCCCAAATCTAACAAGGCTTTCTCCACTACCTTTCCTCCAATCATGACTGAAATGGTAGGACTTCTAGGGTCTTTGTACTTCAAAGGAGACTTACATTGTAAGATTGCACTTACTTGCTCAGTCAAGAAGGCTTTCTTGTTTACAGTCAACCCTCTTTTGATAGTACATAAGTCCTTAAGGAATTTTGCATACGTTGGAACTTGTTTAATCATATACAGCAGTGGAATATTAACTTTCACTTGCTTCAAGACTTCAAGGATTTCAGCTGCATTTCTAATCCCCTTTTTCCCATGTAATGCTTGAGGAAAAGGTGGAGAAGTTGATTTCTTCAGCATTTCTTCCTTCAGAAGCTCCTTCTCTGGAATTGCATTCATTGTTGCATCAGAGTCCTTCTTTTCTTCACTGATATCACTCTCTTTATCTTCCATTTCCTTCCTTTTCTTTATCTCTTTTTCTTTCTCAACATGTGGCTTGGGTGTTGGCTGCTCAATTTTTTTACCACTCCTTAGAGTGATCAAGGCTTTCACATCTTTCACCTGTGATGATTCTCCCTCTTGGCTTTCCACTTCATGGACACCTTTAGGATTTTGGTGAGGTTGAGAAGGAAATCTTCCCTTTTCTTGCAGTGTATTCAAATTTGTAAGCCTTGAAATTGAATATTGGATGTTATCAAACTTTTGGTTCATATCATTTTGCATTCCATCCATCCTTTTATTCAACATACTCTCCACTCTATCAATTCTTTGATCGACTCGAGCATTAGTGGCTTCTTGCTTTTCAATAAAATCTCCCATTACCTTACTGAGATTAGCCATTGCTTGTTCAATACTTGAAGATTGTTGAGATGGTGGATCCGGCTGTTGGTATTGAGTTGCTCTGGCCTTCCATGAGAAATTTGGATGATTCCTCCAACTTGAGTTGTAGGTATTTCCATATGGCGCATTGTTATTGGGCCTAAATTGTCCAACAACATTTGCTTGATCTCTAAACATTTCCCTTTCAGTTGGAATTGCAGGGCATTCCTCCACCAAGTGTTCATAAGACTGACAATTGGGACACAGCTTCACTTGCACTGGTGCTTCAGCAACAGCTTGCACTTCATGTATTCTTTTCAGCTCCAGCTCCTCCAATCTTCTTGTCATAGCTGCCAACTTTGCTTTCATGTCATCATCTTCTTTTAAGGTATACATCCCAGCCTTTGCATTGTAAGCATTCAAC
The DNA here is from genome assembly GCF_030704535.1 of Vitis vinifera. Taxonomy (NCBI): domain Eukaryota; kingdom Viridiplantae; phylum Streptophyta; class Magnoliopsida; order Vitales; family Vitaceae; genus Vitis; species Vitis vinifera. Next base: position 11,627,206 of record NC_081823.1, on the reverse strand, counting down.
TGAGACTTCATCTTTCCCACTTCTCCTTTAGTTGGTTCATCCCATCCCCTTGAAACATCAGCTACATAGCTGATTACTACCCAAAAAGTGCTATTTTACACCTTTAATGCATTATGTTTTAAGCACTTTTGTGTAGTAGTTCTCCATCTTTAGTCCAATTGGCATGTTAAGGACCTAGCAATGTCTTCTAATCATATTTGTGGCTAGTTTTAATGTTTTGACAGCTTTTTGGATCATTAAGACAAGTCAAGCAAAGGAGAGAAGCAAAGAGAAGCAAAGTGAAAAAAATCAAGATGTAGCAGCTGCAGTCTTCTTTCACACTTTTGGAGCACTTCCCGAAGTCCATTTTATATATGCTATATACCATTTCAAAGCTCTGGAAGTCAAGAATCCAACGCTTCAAACCGTGTACGATTTGGATCTGAAATGAGGAAGATATGGCCTTCGGAAGCCAACTGCTCCAGGTTATGCGAAAATTTCGCATTCCACAAGAGGTTATGCGAAATTCGCATAACATTCGCATATGGTTCGCATAACCCATGCGTGTTGCGAATTTTGCTCTGCCCTTTGCCGACTCCACTTTAGATATTTTCCTTTGTATTTTGTGATGTAATTTCCTTTATTATCCTTGTAACTAACCAATCATAAGCTTTGGCTTTTGTAAAGACTTTATAAGGGGTGGAAATCACCTCTTGGAATATATAGAATACGTATTACGTTTTTACACTGTGAATTTTACAGAGCTCTCTCGTTCTCTTTGTTCTTTACTATTTTCTTTTTCTTGGAAGCCAAACAACCTCTAAGGATGTTTGCCCGGAGGATGAGAGGCTAAACTTTCGGTTTCTTGGAGTAAAGGAAGCTAGGTGAAAATTCCAGATGAAAAGGTGGAAAGCTTCCATGCATTAAATTCAGGTAGTTGGAATTCATAAATGGCTTCTAAATCCAAAGTTTTGCTTTAAATCCCTTAGAATCACTTTGAATGACCAATACATGGTAAGCTTCAGGTCTTTATGGATGCTTATTGCTAGATCCATATTAGTCCATTAGTTATCATGTACGAGTCATTGGAAAGTGATTCAAGGTGAAGACCCATAGTGTCTTAAGCCATTAATGGACCTTGACTACCATTTCTATTGACCTTTTATGGATTAAATCTTCATTTTCAAACCTATACCGGTTCGGGAAATAACTATAGGTTAAATCCCCAATGCGAGGAGAAAAATCCGGAATTTTCCACTTTCTATTCTGAACTTGATCCTAGCAACCCTTAGCTCCGGGAGACTTTCTTTCTTCCATTTTTAATTAGTTTATGTTAGTTTAGTTTCAAACACTTTCAAAACAAATTTTATTTTCTTTTAAACTTTAAGTTTTTTATTAAGGAAATCATTAAATACAATTTCTAATTTTGAGTATATCACTGGTAGAATGAAAACCCATCCCAGAGTTCGACCCTAGAGCCACTATACTATAGTAGCTTTGCTACATTAGTATGAGGTCATAGGTTTTATAAATGTTTTTGATTAAATGACCCATTTGGAGTTACACGCGAATCAATAGCTCAAGAAATCCATAGCTTCCTCTGGATTTTTGCTCATGAAATCTCCTCCACACATTGTCTCGAGGAGTTGCTTCATTGAGGATGACATACCATCATAAAAATAGCTCACCAATAGCCAAGTATCAAAGCCATGGTGAGGACAAGCATTTATAGCTTCCATGTATCTTTCCCAACACTCATAGAATTTCTCATTCTCTTTAGCTGGGAAGTTTGAAATTTGCCTTTTCAAGCCATTTGTTCTATGAGTGGGAAAAAATTTCTTGAGGAATTCAGCTTGTAAATCAGTCCAAGAGCGGATACTCCTTAGCCTTAAAGAATTAAGCCAAATTTTGGCCTTATCCTTTAAAGTAAAAGGAAATAACTTAAGCCTCATCAAATCAATTGAAGCTCCTCCCTCTTGGAATGTATTACAAACATCTTCAAATTCCTTGATGTGTGCATACGGATTCTCACTTTCCATCCCATGGAAAGTTGGTAGAAGTGGAACAAGATACGGTCTGATCACTAGCTGCTCTGTAGGGGGCACTATACATGATGGTGCACTCATACGAGGTGGATGCATACGGTCCCTCATTGATCTGAATTCATTGAGATTGTCTTGACGACCTTGGTGACTATGCTGATCTTCAGGTGTAGATTCCATGATATTCAAGATTACTTCAAATTCTCCCCTCTGAGGTGTATCACACTTAACAAGCCTTCCTCCACTGTCTTGTATCCACTTTGGCATACACAACTAGTATTTATCTGCAACTAAAAATGAAAACAAAAGAAAACAAAAGAAACAGGGCTACAACAATAAAACTAAACTAGGCTAAATTTTAAAAGATAAACTTAGATTATAAATAAACAAAGAAAGAATGAAAATTAGTAAAGTGAAAGAAACTTTACCAACTTGTGATGAAAATCACAAGTGCTCAAAAATGGTATCAATATAAACTTGACACTCATTCCCCGGCAACGGCGCCATTTGATTCATGCCCAATTGGTGTCTCAGCTGATTTGCGTCCAGCTGGTGCTCCTTGATTGAGGGAGTAATCAACAAAATTTATAACCTATTACACCATATACTAGGGTAGCAAAGACAAAGCTACTATAGTATAGTGGCTCTAGGATCGTTCACTGGGAATGATTAACAAGCAATCAATGATACCAATTCCAAGTGAATTGGCCTTCTTTCATTTCAAGGTTAGCTTAAGAAGTAAAACACAAACTTTGATTGGTAAAGGTTTAGACTTAAACTAACTAACATAACAGAAGTTTGGAATAATTTAGGAAGAAAAGCATTCCTTGGAGATTTAGGTTCACTGGGGTGGTTCCTCATGCAAAAGACACGGCTTTGGTCAGATGGTTCATTTCCTCGCATTAGAGATTCAACATATAGTCAATTCTCTAACTGGTGATGTACAGAGACTCCTTCAATTAGATTTCACTTTAATTCTCTCACTGATGCAACTTGCAATGGTTTAAGCCTCTCACTAAGCCTTAACCATTCAAGGTGATCTTTAACCTTGGATTACCCGTCAAAAGCTCGCAAGAGATAACTAATGGATGTCTCCTAGGAGTCCAAAAGCTTACCAAGTGTTGGCTATTCTAGAAAATCCTACCTTGAAGTCACCTCCCAAAGGCTCGCAAGGGGTAAACTAGTGCATTTCCATAGTTGGAAATCACTTGCCTTACCAAGTGTTGGCCCAGGTGACTCCAAGGTGTTTTAAGTTAACTAAAAACATAGAAATCATTGAAGGATTTCACTTCCTCTTCATTACTAGCTAAAACCACAAAGCTTTGCATTCTTGCACTTGGAACCTCCCCCGGCAACCTTAGCTCCAAGGAATTAGAGGTTTAGTTACTCATTCTCTAGGGAAAACTCCTCAGAGAGTTCATAACTTAGTAATAAGTAAAAAATACAAAGTGAGAAGGTAAGGCAGTAGAAAGAAAAGAGACTTTACTTGCTTACCCCAACTTTTACAGAAGGAACTCCTCTCTGAGAACAGGCTCTCGAGAGGTATATATATGAACATAATATAAAACTAATTATTACATGGATATTTAGTCTTTTTACTAACTTAAAAACTAAGGAATCATGTAATTGGTGGTTTACAAGGAGTATTTTGGGATTTAGACAACAAAAATCTAATGGAAAATATCTCCCAATGTCGGTAGCAAATATCGGGAAGCTTTAGGAACCATTTCGCAGGAGAAAAATGGTGTCTGCGAGATTTCGCAGACACTCAAGAGGGCTGCGAAATTATTTCGCAACACCAAGCTATCTTCACAGGGCTGCGAAGTTGGCTTCTACCTTGAGGTTTCTAGCTTCCTTCTCGCGGCATAAATCGTGCATCGTCAGAAGGAGAAACACCTTACTGTACAAAAATGCTGCGAAATCACTTCCAGATTGCTGTAGTAGACTCCATTTGCATGATTCTGGTGAGAATGGAAGGTGAAACTGCAGAGAAGAGGCAAACCTTGGCTTTGGCTTTCCTTGCTTTTCTTTCCTTGTGAATCTTCATTTGATTGATACTTGGATTGTCTACAAGTGGTGGTACTTCATAATCTTCTTCTACTGCCTCCCAAAGATCCAAAGCTTCAAGGTGGACTGTCATTCTAATAGCCCACGCCTGATAATTATCACCATTGAAAACTGGTACTGACAAAAAGCTTGTGGCTCCATCTATTTGTTGTAGAATGATAGTTACAAGCTGTTAAAGGTTGTGTGTTTATGTTGGCTTTGGAGTTCAATATGTGTGAAGGTATTTTGGCTTCACTCAATCCTCACAGGTCCTTCAAAATAGAAGGCTCTGATACTAATCCATAGGTTTTAGAATCTAGAGTGTTGGAAGCAACAACCAAAAGTTGCATTTGAGACAACAAAAATGTCTACTCTCATTGAATGATCAATGCAACATTTATACACAAGTTTGCAATAGAAAACAATAGAAAAGTAGAAAAAATAGCTGGAACTAAGAGCTACTTCCTATAAAATAACAATAACAGCATAACAGCTCTATGAAACTCTATTAGCTTCATTGACTAAGTTGTTTTATGGTTACAGCCTCAATTTCAGCATCTCTTCACACCTCAGCAACCTTCTTAATAGATTCTTAAGCTTCCTCAGTTCACAACAACTTTCACACATCTTCCATCACGTTTGTAGCTACTAAGGCATTTTGTTCAACACTTACCAAACAAACAAGATTTTAATCGTAAGGTCATTAGTAAAGGATTTGATAATTTGGCAATGAAAATGATGAATTTTATTGTTTCTTTTAGAAAATTTATACAAGAATGCATTGTGAATTATACAAAGAAAGAAATAACAAGTATCCTAAAATTAAGGAAAATAAATATTATTTCCTAAATTAAGAGAATAAAATATTATTAATATTTGATTGTTTGTTTTTTATTTAAAATAAATATTATATCCTAAATTAGGAGAATCAAATATTTTAATATTTCATTACTCTTGATTTGTGGAAATATTAATTGAAGCGGATTTTTATCATCCTACGTGTTGCTATCCTATGTGCTTTTTATCTTATTTTATTCTTTCTCTTAATATGCAAGCTTAAATTGGAGTGGGAAAGAATATGCACACCCAGCTTATCTCAAAACATGATGAAGATATCCTTTGACAAGGACTTGATAAAATCATAAAAGTATATTTTTTTAAAAGAATTGTAACACATAGAAAGTGTAAAGCTTCTTCCCCTCAAATTAAAATTTATGCATTTTCAACCATTATGACCATAACTATGTTGTCCAAATAAAAAATTGTGCATACTCTATAAAAATTTTCTTTCCATCCCTTTGGTGGTAAGTGATTGCTTATGTCCCTAAAGAGTTGCTATGAATTGGTTAGAAAAGCATAGTAGGTTAAAAAAAATCATTCCATTATCCTAAACCATGAGTGAATCAACAAACTTTGTCTTAGTCTGAAATTAGCTTTTGATTGTCATGAGATTATCATATATATTTTTGAAATCTCTTAAATATTCTTGAAGAGATCATTTTTTTTTTCAACTATAATAGGAAGCAATTACTCCTTAAGAGAAGTTTATACCTTATATATCTTGTTAGTCCCAAGGATCATAATGAAAATGTCTTTTATCATGGTTTTGAGAACTCATGAAGTGACAAATATGTTATTATTAATTGATTACTAGTATTGTAGGATAAAACTTTTGCTTTCCTCATCATATTTAATTCTTTAGCAAGTCTTTCTCCACCTAAGAGATGTTAGAGAACACACCATGAACTAAGAGAATGATTTGATTTTGCCATACTAGAAAATTTATGGTGTTTAACTTGATTAAAATCAAACTAAAAATAACACCAATGAAAGGGTAAAACATTGATGAAAGGTTCAAACACCGAAGCCACAAGCTAAGAGGATAGTTTGATTTCCCCATAGTAGAAAATTTGTTGTGTTTAGCTTGATTGAAATCAAATTAGAAAAAATGTTGATGGAAAGCTAGAGCACTAAGGATTTTATTTTATTTTATTTTTGAATGAATGAATGAAGAGTAAGACATTGTTTGTGTGGATAGGTCAAGTCTTTTAGGGTATTCAACCACCTTTGGAGAAAACCCAAGTTTGAGCCTCCTCCTCTAACTCTAATACCAAGAAGAATTTATAATTTGAAAATAGAAGCAATGAATTTTTATTATTTCTTTTCATAAATTTATACAAGAATGCATTGTGAATTATAGAAGAAATAAATAATAAATATCCTAAAATTAAGGAATATAAATATTATTTCTTAAATTAAGAGAATCAAATATTATTAATATTTGATTGCTCTTGATTTATTTAGAATAGATATTATATCCTAAATTAGGAGAATAAAATATTTTAATATTTGATTACTCTTGATTTATGGAAATATTAATTGAAGTGGATTTTTATCATCCTATGTCCTACCATCCTACGTCTTGTCATTTTGTGCCTTGTCCCATCATCCTATACTCTACATTTCTCCTCTTTTATTTTTTTTCCCTTAATAAGTAGGTGTGGATTAGTCTAAATAATGTAGCAATCTCAAGTCCATATATTCTCCTTAAAAATAGGGTCTTGGAGTTGTTTGAACCTAGGGATGACAAAGTTTGATACGATTCCCGACATTACACAAACCTAACACGCTTTTCATGGGTTTGGGTCAAGTATAAATGAGTTTAGGTAAATTTTGTGTCGACTTATATAACTCATTTAATAAATAAGCACTTTTTTGGTCAACCTGCATAACACGAATTTGACTCGAATTAACCTATTTAATAATCCCACTATTAACTTAATTATATTTGAAAGACGTTTGACCCATATTTGACTCATTTTAAATTTGTTTCTAAATAGATTGGTCAATTGAGACAAAAACATCTTTTTCTTGAGATATTAATCATATTGACATATAGAAGACCTAACTTAATCTGATTATTAGTAGTGTTGGGGATGGGTTAAGCTATGTAGTAGAACACCTAGGCTTTGACACAACACAAACACTATCCACCAACATGAATTGTCACCCCCATTTACACCTCAATCATGGATATGCCCATCTTAGGCTTCTAATGCCTTTTAATAGTTTTTTCTTCTTTTTGTTTTTCCTTTCTTTTCCTTTTCCTTTTTTCTCCCTTACACTTTTTTTTCCCCACTTTAAAAGTTTAGGAAATAAACCTTGAGTCCTAATAAATTGTAATTGTAAAAAATGTTAATCTTTTCTCTTTGTTAATATGTGAAGAAACATGTAAGCTTTAGGAAATTCAAAGTACACTCATATTAGATTTGAAGTTAAACTATACCCATATATTCAATAAAAGTACTAAATAAGAATTGGGTTTTGAAAATTTTAACTATGTTGGATGAGTAAAATGCTATCTGCAATTGTTACTTGGTCCTCATTTCAAGTGTCCACTAGCACCCTAATTTTGTGTCAATCCAACACTTAATACTATTAAGAAATCCAACTCATTTCCTCCCATTGCTTTAATTCATGGAGTTGGAAAATGTAGTGAAATATTAACAATTATCTTAAATTTAATGATTGACAATTTTAAGCATTCATGTTATCTCATACTCTAATTACTTATTTTCCTCCTAAATTCTCTTCCATTTATTTTTAAAAAATTATACTAATTATGCATAATTTAATATTGAGATATCTCATTTGCCTCTCTGTTACTAACAATATTAAAGTTCATATAAAGCCTCTTATCCTTAATTATTTCCACTTTTCTACCATAGTTTCTTACATTATTTAAAACATGTTTCATTTCTTTCTATATTGGTAACATTAAAGTTATAAAAACAAACCCATGAAAGAATTTATTAGATGATATTCAAGTTCATTGAGTTAATTCAGTACTTCATAATGAGGCCATGATTGGATTCTTTCATGAGGAAATTATTTAATCCGTTTCATGAGGAATTCTTTTTCAACTTTTAGCAACCTAATGAAAAGAATTAATAAAATTACAATATTATATATTAATTTATTCCATGAATGTGAGTCTTTCCTATTCAGTATTCCAAGATTCATATTCCTCTAGTTGACCAATTTCTTTAAGGTTCACTTTTTTATGGTTCTCATTAGATGTCTAAACTATAAAATATAAAAGTACATTGACAACATTTTCTTTTAATACTTCTTTGTTCTTTACTTTGTTATTAGATGTCTAACAGTATAGTTCAACCACTACAACAAACAAGTGGTAAAGAAAATGATCAATAAAGCAAAGTATATTGAATGATATTGTTGTTAATGCATATCTCACAGTTTGTGTTGCTAAGATTTTGGCTAAAAATAGACCAAATAGTCACTTTAGTAAATTGGATGGAAAAAAGTGACAAAGGTATTCAACAATCTACCTAGAAGAACCTACCAATATAAGCAACCTAAGAATATATTAAGTTCTCTTAAAAAATATTGACAACTTTGGAATGCCTTGATTCAGAAAAAGATTGGCCTTGGGTGGGATCTTATGAGGCAAACCACTAATGCTAAAAATGAATGGTGGGATAATAAATTGAAGATACATTTTTATTTTTTTACTAAGTTTATTTAGTTAATTTATATTTTGGTCGTGAAATATAATAAATTGGATACTTTTGTAGGAGAACCCCAAGGAAATACTTTTGGTCGTGAAATACTTATTAAAAGGCATGGTCTAAGAGAAGGTTTAGATATGCCCTTAATAGAGGCTTTAGCAATGTTTCTCACTACAATAGTTCATAGACCTGACAACATGACGACCTAAGAAAGATTTTAGCACTCCAATGAATTTATTTCTAGATGGTTTGAGATTATATTAGATGTTGTTTGTCTTATAGCTATGGATATTTTAAAACCAAGTGATTCATAGTTTAGGGAGACCCTTGATAAAATAAGAAATGTTGATGTTATTGACCATATTTTAAGAATTGTATAGGGGTAATTAATGGAACTCATATGCCCATTATGGTTTTTAGAGATAGGCAAATATCATATATTGGTACAAAAAGCATAACTACCTAAAATATTATGGTCATATATTATTTCAATATGTATTTCACATTTGCATTGGCTAGATGGGAAGGTTTTGCTCATGATGCATGCATCTTTTCATAGGCATTAAAAATAATGCTAGAATTAGGTTTTCCTCATCCTTCTAGAGATTAGTGACTAAAAATATGAAAGTTACTTTTGTGATTAGATTTTCATAATCTTATATAATTTTTTTTTTGTAGGTAAATATTATCTACCTTAATGTTGGTTATCCTTAAATGAATGGATAATATAATTAGGCCCTTGAAGGGCGAGTGTTACCATCTTCTAGATTTCGATGGAGTAGTTTACCAAGAGGTAAGAAGGAAATATTTAACCATAGATATCTTTGAGGAGAACAATTGAACATTTGCCTTTTTGAAGAATAGATGTGGAACAATATGAGAAATGCATAGTTTTTCTCTTGAAAAATAAGTCAACATTGTTATTACTTTGATGGTTTTTACAACTTAATAATGATTAATGCTAGGATAGATATGAAATTTAAACCTTATGATGATGATCAAGGGTTACATTTGCTTTAGTAAAAAAGAGAGTAGAGTGGATTCATGAGTTGAGAAAGACGGTTCTATCATGTAAGAGAGATGTAAGAAGAATGTGATCGAATTGCTGGTCATTTTATATCTTGTTGATGTTTTATTATAACACTAATATGAAAAAATATATATATAATTTTCTCATTTTTTTTACTATGAGAAAATTTGTCTTCTCATTTGCTTTTAATTACTATTTTTTTTTTAGAAACTAAACTAATATGTTTTTATTCAATTTTTCATTATTAATCTAGATTTTTTGTAAGTATTTTTCAAAATTTTGTAGTAATAAAAAATTATTATTTTTAAGTGAATAAATAATCAAATGATTTTTTTATTTTAAAAATTATTATATTAGGATTGATGTTTGTCTATTAATCCAAATCATGTTGCAAATATTTTCTAAAATTTTCTTGTAATCGCAAGAACTATTATTTTTTAGTTTTTGTTAGTAAAATAGATGTTTATATATTCTTTTACTATAAATGTTTATAAATTCTTTTATCATGAAAAAGTATTAGTTTATTATAATATTTCCTTGAAATTAAATTTGATGTCCTTTTTGATAATTTACTAATATTAAAAGCATTTTTATAGTCATGTGACATATTATCAACAACACTACAAAATCACTTTCAATAATTCTCTATGATTCTGATACTTTTATGATTCTCATAAAAGTGTTGAGCATTATAGGTTAAAAATAATTTTACTTGAAAGAATGCAAATTGGGGTTTAAGTTTAACTAATTCAATTATGCCTACAAAATGATGTTTCTGCCTTGGAAAGATATTAACATCAATTGCAAACCGACTTGTCTTTCTTAAAAAATATGGTACCTCACATGTACGTGTGTTGGGCATTCGGTTCCTTTATGATGGCATTGCGCAATCATGGGCAATCAACTACTTTATTGATTACTACTCAAAAAGTGCATTTTTATAAGCGTAAACTTAATTGTATTAAGCACTTTTGAGTAGTAGTTAGACCTTTTATCCCAATTGGCATGTTAAGGACCTAGCAAATGTTACTAACCAATTTTTGGTAAGTTTTAGTGTTTTTAGTAGCTTTTTGATCACTGAAATAGGCCAAGATTGAGGGAGAGTTTGGAGCACATGAAGAATCCGAGCTTTGGAGCACTTCAAAACCCCTTGTCAAACTTGGCAAGGGGTTGCCAAAACTATCATTAGCAAGATGGAGGAAAACAAAGCATTTCGCAAGGCAAAATCATCAATTTGGCAGGGTATGCGAAAATTTGGCAAGGGGTGCCAAAATTTGGCATTTATGATAGCATAGAATTTTGTTAAGTTGGTCCAAAACCATTAATTAATGCAACCCATAGGCTATATCTAGGTGTACTATGAATACTCTACTAAAACACTACTCCAAACAAAAAGTCAGTTCATGTGAATATGGCCTAAATAGCAAAACAATATAATACAAACAAATAAATGTCATTCATTCTGAAACTATTATAATGGACTGTTGTCGGTGGTTCTTCTTCTTAGCAAGATGCCATTGATATGCTAATGGTATGGAAGCAATTAATAATATACAATAATATTACATATGTTTTATTTACCTATTTTTTACCATCCCTATCATTCAATCACACATTGAAATCTAAATTTGAGTTTCAAGAAGTTTTCAAAAATTACATTTGATTTAGTTTTTAAAAGTGAATTAAAACATATTGTAATTGGAGTTGTGTATATAATACTTCAATTAAAGTATTAAAAACACAAAAAATTTCTTTTAATTTTCTCCTCTACTTATCTCTTTTAATAGTACTATTATTTGTGTATTTATCCCTATTACTCCTAAAAAAATGATATCAATGTAGAGATCAAAATTTTTAGTAGAATAAATTATCACTATAACTTCAAGGCCTACCCCCTATATGTTGCAAGACTTTCATGAAATTTATGCATATAATAAGATTCTTATTTTATTTTATTTTTCAAAAGACGTGTAATTCAATTAAGTTGCTTAACTCAATAAAGACAGTTTTAACAATTTTGACGATTTGAATATCAAGACAAAGGTTTTATTTGGTTGCAAGATATATATAAGAGATTGTAGAGAAAAACTACAAGGAGCTATTGGATAAAACCAATCTATCCCAAAATTAAATAAACTTTTCGAAGATATAAGAAAGAAAGACAAGAAGGCTTTTAACCTCATTTATTAAGAAATAGATGTAGACAACTTTGAAATGATTTTAAGTGCAACCAGGTCAAAGGAAACATGAAAAATATTACAAATAAATATAAAAGTTTTGATAAGTTTTTTTTTTTTTTTAAAGTTCAATTTCATACTTTTAAAAGTGAATTTTAAAGTTTAAATATAAGAGAATCTTTTATTATTTTTCAAAAATATTGACATATGTAAATTAAGTAAAAATAAATGGTGAAAGTTTGATGATATTTGTGTAACTAAAAAAAAAAAAGTTTTCATCTTTTATTTTCTTGTTATTGAAAAGCCTAAATATTTGGATTCTATAGCCATTGACCAATTTATGGGATCATTAAAAGCCTTGGAAGACATATTAAAAACAAAAGTCAAGTAAAAATACAATTCTTCAAACAAAGATTATGTTAAAATAAAGGAGAGAACTTTTATCTTGAGACACAAAACTACATAGTGAGGGGGATGAATAGGTTGTCTAAGTGAAATATCCTCAAAATTTAAGAGTCCATTTAGTAGTACTTTTAGAAAATGCTTCTGGTATTAAAAAATAAAAATAAAAAATTTAGAGAAAAACTATACACTTGGAAAAACATAGAAAACATTCTTTAAAAAGTTAAAAATCACTTGTAATGCTTTTTTGAGAAGCTCTTGAGAGGTGATTCTTTAAAAAATGTTTCTAAAAAAACAATCAATTAAAAGCACTTTAAATAGAAACATTCCTAAACACCTAGCTATATCAATTATAATTAAGTTTTCATCAATTCTTTGAATAGGAATAATCAATCAAACGTATGACACAAAATGTAACATGAAAAAACTGCTTAAAACCTTTTGGGTGTAAAAATCCATGAATTGTAACGAGCCACTCCCAACCATGTAGATATTGTCCACTTTGGACCCAAAGGGGCCCTCACAGCTTTAAAATGCATCTACAAGGTTACGAGAAGTCCATACTTATATAGAGCCAAGAACTTTCCCCCTTATCCGATGTGGGATGTCATAAACACCCCTCCCCCTATGCACACACAACGACCTCATTGTGTCCCACGGGATTATGGGGTCAAACAGACAAACACCCTTATGGGGCCAAACAAACCCCACACCGAGATCAAGGATCGATTTTGATACCATTTGTAATGACCCGCTCTCAACCATGTAGATATTGTCCACTTTGGACCCAAAGGGGCCCCCACAGTTTCAAAACACGTCTATAAGGTTATGAAGAGTCCATACTTATATAGCGCCAAGAACGTTCCCCCCTATTTGATGTGGGATGTCACAAACAACCCCCATGCAAACACAATGTCCTCGTTGTGTCCCACAGGATTGTGGGGTCAAACAAACAAATACCCTTACGGGGCCAAACAAACCCCACACCGAGGTTGGGGATTGGCTTTGATACCATTTGTAATGACCCACTCCCAACCATGTAGATATTGTTCATTTTGGATCCAAAGAGGCCCTCATGGCTTTAAAACACATCTACAGGGTTACGAGGAGTCCATAATTATATAACACCAAGAACTTTGGCCCTATCCAATGTGGGATGTCATAAAAAAAAAAAAAAGATGTGTGTGGATGTCCAAGAAGGAAGAAACAAGAGAAAAAAAATGTTATTATTATAATAATAATAATGGGTGTAGTTGGTGGCTTGGAGTAATGGTGTTGCAGGGTCTTTTGAAAGTAATAATAATAATATATTTATATAATGGGGTGGGGGATGGAGGTGTTTGTGACATCCCACATTGGATAGGGGGCAAGTTCTTAGCGCTATATAAGTATGGACTTCTTTTAACTTTGTAGATGCGTTTTAAAGCCATGAAGGCCCCTTTGGGTCCAAAGCGGACAATATCTACCCGGTTAAGAATGGGTTGTTACAAGTGGTATCAAAGTCAATCTTCAACCTTAGTTCAGGGGTTTGTTTGTCCCCGCAATCCCGTGGGACACAACGAGGACATTGTGTCTACATGGGGAAAGGGGTGTTTTTAACATCCCACATCAGATAGAGGGGGAAGTTCTTGGCGCTATATAAGTATGGACTTCTCTTAATTTTGTAGAGGCGTTTTAAAGCCATGAAGGCCCCTTTGGGTCCAAAGTGGACAATATCTACATGGTTGGGAGCAGGTCGTTACATGAATAGTTTATCAACCACAAACAATCTACTAAATATAAAAACAAGATACAAGTAACTTACATTCTTCTTCCAAGCCCCCATGCGACACTCCTTGTGCTTCTTAGTGGATACCTCAAAGACTTTATAGAGGCTTTAGTTACTCAAATCCTTAACCTTGACAAAAAAAGAAAAGAGAAAAAAAACACTCTAATATTTCACCTAGCATACATGTGGTAGCCATTCCTTGTGCCCTAATTCAACCTAATGTTGCACATATACCTAGTAATATAGTTAACTCAAAAGTAGCTTGAAGTTGAGTGACATCAATATGACCCTTGGAAGTATGATGTATTAGACTCAATATATAAATAAAAGAAAATTGTTAACAAAGTTTAATATATCAACAAGAGGGAAAAAATTTGGTATGAAGGAAGCCAAATAATCATTGTCATGGTCATGGTCATCATGGTTGTGGCTAAGGAAATAGTTCATCAAATAATGAAGGAACATCCAAAATTCAAGAAAAAATGAAAAGTGTTGGTATATTAACAATGTAGAATGGAAAACTATGTTAAAAAATGAATCAAGAAAAAAACCACACTTTATTATTTGCATAAAAAGGAAAAATTTTAGGAAAAAAGGATTTGGTATCTTGACATCAAAGCAAACAACAATATGTGTTGATAAAAAATATCTTCTTAAAACTTTCTAACCAGAAAGTGGTGATGTTACTTTTAGTGATGTATTCAAAATTTTAGTAGAAAACAAAAAATCATGATTTGCTTGCAAAATAAAAGACATTAATTCATTTGAAATTTCTAATTTAATTACTAAGTTCATGTTCATTAGTTAATCAAATTGCATGTATTTAGTGTTTTTGAAAATATTGAACACAATCCAAATAAAAAATAATGTGTTTGGTATGGTCAAGTAAATTCATGTTTCAATTTTTTTTTTAAATATATAGATTGTATTTAGTGTTTTCAACAACACTTTTCTAAGAGTTGACCAAATTGATAAGAGCCTCTTGATAATTTATCAATATGCTGATTTAATTACTAAGGTTGTGTTTAATAGTCAATCCAAAATGTATTCAATGTTTTCGAGAACATCAAATACAAACCACATAAAAAAAATATATGTTTGGCATGGTTAGGTAAAATCATGTTCTGAAAGTGATTTTTGGATTGTATTTATTTTTTATCTACAAATTCTAAAAACGTCAAAATCCTATCTTTGCTATTTTCTACCTTAACTCTCTACTCTACCAACTCTCAGTCATGCCTTCTTCACTTTGTGATCTTCTCAGTGATGACATCTTCAATGGCCATTACCACGAAAATGAGAGATCTAGAGACAAAATTGCAAACTATTTTGTAGAACTAGGGGTTTTCCACTCTTTTCTACCTATATCTTGGAACTCCACATTATTTCTCCATTTACTTAATTTGATTGTGGAGGTCATTCGCAAGTAGGCAAGTAACTTGAGAGAACAAGTAGCAAAGTAACAAAAGTTACACTACATTTTTTATTGTTATTGTCTGGATGAATGGAAAGGGAAGGAAAAATAAATGGTTATTTAACTTTTGGAAGTGATAATTTTTCTTAACAACCATCTACATAGTAGAGTTATGGAAAATATGGTGTGGCTTCTATATTAGGTATTGGCTTTTAGCTCAATTAAGAGTTTAATATATTTTAGGGATCCTTGTCCTATAAGGATTATGATTTCATAATTTGTTATATGTTAGGAGTCCTTGTCCATAGGAATTATGAATTAGTTTTGTCAAGGCTCGGGGACTTATTTAGGTTCTATAAATGAGTCTTACGTCTTTTCATCATAGTAGTGTGAGAATGACTTTAGCAAAGTTATTAGAGTAGCTTCAGTCAATCTTTGTAATTGCAGCCATTTTGTGAGACAATCTTTCCCAACTTGATTTTGTAATTTTGATTTGAAGATTAGTGGATTGATTATCATTGTCTGATGATATAGGTAAGACATCCTTACTAAACCTCATAAATATTGTGTACCCTCCTTTATTTTTATTTCTCTTGATATTTCTCTTTATATTATAGACTAGTTTAGTTTGTATTTTATTTGGTACTTTTGGAAGTCTTGTGGGATTAGGTTAAAGCACAACAAAATGGTATAAGAGCAGTAGTTCTATCCAAGGTTGGTTTCAAGGTTATTTGTTATTGCACTAGTTAAAAGAAAAGGTAAAAACTTCGTTAGTTAAAACTATGGTTAATAATGCAAACTTTGATAGGACTAGTACTTTTGGAATGTGGCAATAAGAGGCATTAATTAGATATGTCAATAGGATTTGGATATTGGTTTGGAAGAAAAACTTGAAAACATGAATGCTAAAGAATGGGTAAGGGATCAATTGCCAATTTTATAGTTCCATCCACTTATATCTTGTTAAAGCTTAAAATTATTCCATTATGAAAGAGATATCCACAAAAACATTTATGGAAGACATTGGAGGACAAGTATATGAAAAAAAAGGTCTAGAAAATCAACTATATTTGAAGAAAAAACTTTTTTGCTTCTAGTATCAACTAGATATGTCTATGAATGATCATATGCACGCATTTGATAGAATCGAAGCAAATTTGTTGAATTTAGATGAGATCATTGAAGATGAGAATAAGGCCTTATTGTTATTGAATTTGTTTCTTGATGTGTATGAAGATCTTACCATCACCTTACTTTATGGTAAGGATAAGATTACTTTCAATGTTGTGTGTTCCACTTTGCTAAGCTCTAAATAAAGGAAGAAGGACCATAGCGATCATAGAGATATATCATTGGAAGCTTTAACAGTTAATGACTAATCTCAAAGTTGAAAACCTAGAAAAGAAGACAATTCTTAATTTAAATGTATACTTGCAAAAGATGAATGTGTCTTTTTTCATGACAAGGGTCATTGCACTACAAGAAATTTGACTTTTCTCGACTAATATGCACAGTCAAAATAAACATTTACCAATTGATAATCCCATCGCATGGTAGGAGAGGAAAGGTGTGTTGGCAAAAGTCTATTGATGGGAATTTTCCATTGCCAATAAAAAATATTTAGCGACAAACTATCCAATGGATTTAGACCATCACTATTACCAACAAATTAAGTTGGTTGAGAAATATAAGTAATAAAAGATTTTAGGTTTTCATGAAATTTCGATTTCATTACATTCACATGGAGCATCTTGTACACTCCTCTCCTTGCTAGTTTTGGATATTGGCTTGGATATTGTTTCTTGAGATTGAACCCTTGACCTCAAGTTTGAAAGGAAGCAATTGTGCCTCCAAGTCAACTTTGTTATGTGTAATATAAAGAATGTATATAAGATTCATAAATGGAAATATTATATACTTAAGCAGTTATATAATAAATATTATCTATATATAAATACATATTATATATAAATTATACATGCATGAACTAATATATATATATATATATATATAAATTAATTAAAATAAATTTATTATAAATTAATTAATTTTGATTCTTGTGTATTTTGTATAATAATTAAATATAAAATAAATATAAATTTATAAATAAAATTATCAACATTTTAAAATAAAAATACTTATACATGTACTATCATTTTTTTTATGTTATTGAATACATTCAAATTAGATAAATCTCTATAAAATGTATTTTTAAATTTTAAATATTATTATTCGATATCATAAATTATATCATACATACATACATACATACATATATATATATATATATATATATATATATATATATATATATATATATATATATATTTAATGTATTTCTTTCTAAAATGGACAATTAAAAGTAGTTAAAAAATATTAAAATGTTAAAACCATTATGATTAAAAAAAATGTAAATATTGTATGAACCTAAAAAAATAATCATAAAATTGTTTTGTCACTAGCTATATCGTATTTATCATACAACTATGGTGAAAATATTTTATATTCATATGACTACAATTATTTTTGGAACAAATTATGTGTGGTATTATTATCCACTATAATAAAACTATTTTTTTTCTATTTTATAGGTAAATTGCTTTTGTAACAAAGTATATTAGTTGAACATTTGCAATGGTTTAAATCCATTGCAATAATATTTTTGCCGACAGGTATTTGTTGTTGCAATTACTGTTGGTAAATAGTTACATATAAGCGACAGACAATTCAATTTGCGTCAACTTAAATATGTCAGAAAAGTAAATATAAATGGTTCAACCATACTTAATTTTTGGTAGTGTCAGAATAATGATTGTCCTAAGCTACAAAATAAGAATAAAGAAGAAATAGTATTCGATGCTTGTGTGGCTAAGTTTGGAGAAGATGGGTCAAACTTTGCTTTGGTTTGCTTATCCTTGTTTTATAACTTAGATGAATGGATTTTGGATATTAGGTCCACCTTCACATGCATTCTTACAAGGAGTGGTTTTCTTGCTTTAAAGAACTATAAGATGGAGTTGTTTACATGGGGAATGATAATGCTTGTGAGATAACAATAATAGATACCATCCAGTTGAAGACTCATGATGAATCAACTAAAATTTTGAGTGATGTTTGGTATGTTCCTAGTATGAATAAGTGTCTCATCTCAATTGGAGTATTAGATCCCATAGGGTTCAATATTGTTACTATAAAATATGGGATTTTGAAAGTTATGCCAAGTAAACTTGTGGTGATGCAAGGAATAAGGAAGAATAATTTGTACCACTTTCAAAGGAGTGCAATTATTGGATTAGCAACTACAACCACTATAGATGATAAACAGATGCTTCAAACTAAGTACTTCATTAATACTTGCTTGACCATAATTAGAAGACCAAGAAGACAAATTTGCACGCATGCTTGATTTGTTGAGATGATGACATATGTGCTTTCACTAATAGAGGATAATGTATGTTCTTCTTTCTAATGGTAGAGGATGATATACCTTTTTAATATCTAGACTTGGTTAATATCTTACGAATTTGAACACCTTTGGGTATATGACATCTAAAGATGCATTTGGAAAAGATGATGGTTAATCACTTGTCAATGAATATTTGGAATTCTGGAAGCATTTAAAGGAGATGAAGGTCACACTAGGGCCTTCCATGAATCCTTTTGAATTTTGGATCATTGGCTGAAATGTGAAGCTTACTGGTTTTGTAATAACTAGGGTAATGTTAAGTAAAGAGGTAAACCTCATCTAATTTATTATTTAAACCCCATTAGGAATGCAAATACTCAATCCTTCTCAATCATCTTTTAGAACATTTCACTATCTTATGCACAATGTTATTCATAATCATAGAACGAATTAAGTTCTTACCAAAGAGTTTTGAGTGTATTATAGTACTGAATTACATTCATATTACCTTGCTTAGTATTTTTTATTTGTATGGCTATCTCGTGGACCTGAGCAAATTACCAAGTCGTAATAGGTTTCCTTGGTAGCCTCCTAAATCTCTCTAGTTATGGTCATGAACGTGTTTGTCTTCCTAATCTTGAGTTCCATTGAGTTGATCAACCTTGACATAATCATGACATTATCTACTTCCTATGTCTTGATGAGAATTATTCCTTGTGGTATTGATGTTGCTCTAATAAAATATTCAATTTGTCCATGCCCATGAATGAAAGGTTTGACAAATTGAGGCCATTAAAGATAATTTTCTCCATTAAGTTAATTTGTGAGAGGTAATTAGCTAAGAAGAGTGACCATGACCATTGGTCACAAAATTCTAATGAGGGATAGGTTTTCTTTCTGCCTCCTTCAAGTTGTTATCATAATTGGAAGCATCTATCATTGCTATTTTAACCATTATTCCTAGTAATTAGAATTTGGCTTTGATACCATTAAGAAACGTGTAGCTTAATTTTACCTAGTCATATATTCATTCATAGGGAAAAGAAGAGAAAATGTTCTCTATTTATATAACTATAGGAAACCTATAAAAATAAGGAAAATATATAGAAAGAAATAGGAAACTACCTAACAAATCCTATCCAAATAATTAATTGTCATTTTAATTACCAAATTAAATTCCTAACTAAATCCTAAGAAGGTTAATATCACCTCCATTAAAGATTCAAACTCTTCAACATTCCTTTTTTTTTTCTTCTCCCCATACATACATACATATTTATATATGTGTGTGTGTGTGTGTGTATGTGTGCACGCGCCCAAACAATCCTCTATTTATAGATGGGTTTCCCTTTAGGTAATCCATTCTTATTGCTCAAACTATTCTCCTAGAACTACCTCTTGCCCATGTTGAGGATCAGATCATGTGTCAATGTAGTCAACTAGCCATCTTTCTTGTACTTGACTTGTCAACTTGGAGTTGGTGGTTGCACTTAGCTTTCAATGCAATCAGTATGGGAGAATTGATAGTATAGATGATGACTTAAGGCTTAGATGCTTGCATTACTTTGGTGAGTGAACAAATCATTGAAAGGAGTTTTCTCAGGTGCGCAACCTTTGCAAAAGTGGGAATAGTGTGCATATAATGCCCTAAACCCAATTTAGGGGTAAAATCATAATTTAGAAATTAATAATTAATTAAGTAATTTAATAAGGGCAAAAAGGTATTTTCTTATTTAAAACTCCTAGGTATAAATTAGACTTTTCCCATCCTCTCTATTCAGAAAACCCTTTTACATAGAGACCAGAAATATTAGAGAGCATATGGTTTAAGATTTGAAGGTTTAGGATTTGAAGATCAATTTTTCAAGTAAGATTTTTAATACTTAAATTAATATTTTATATTCGTTAATTAGTTTTGAACACTATAGATATTCTTTGATTAGAGTTCGTTTAATTAATTTAGGTCAAAAATATTTAAAAAAATATGAACATAGTTTGATTTATTAATGGAGATCGACAAATTTTGATTGCTCAAACGAATAGATCTAGATAAATATATATATATATATATAGTTTCGGATGTGAAAATAACATAAAATTTGTGAGTATGGAGATTAAAAGTTTTGACTTTAGAGAGGAGAAAAAAAATGATGAAAGATGTATGTTGAAAAAAAAAACTAAGAAATGGTCAGCACATTGACCTAGGAAAGGAAGTAAATAGTATTTTGGTAAACAATGAGGAAGAAAAGGACGTTGATGGCTTGGAAGAGAAATAGGTTAAGCTGTTGTTGGGTATTGAAATTAATAATAATAATAATAATAATAATAATAATAATAATAATAATAATAAAAGAAATAATAATAATGAATGGAGTTGGTGTGAAGTTGCTGGGAAAAAAAAAGATTTGTATGGGGAATTTGTTAAGTTTTCGTAGGAGATTTAAATAATAGTAATAATGTTTAATGCAAATAAATATTCTTAAAAGATTTAATTTAGATAAGTTAGAAAAAAGAAATAAATTATTGTTTAGGAAGTTGAAAATAATATTGGATGGTAATAATATTAACATGAGAAATTAATTAGGATCCCTAATACTAAATAAAATATTTTTAAGATTGTCAAATTTATATATTTAGATAAACAATCAATAATCAATATTGTGTATGATATTATGTTAGGTGAGGAAATTCTTCAAAGCTAAATAATTTAAGATTTTGAGTGCTTCTTCAAGGTAAATGAAATTAATGCAGATTTTTGTAAAAGAAAATAATTTTCTTTTTATATTGTATTTTGAAATGTGTAAAAATATTATTTTTATCTTTAAACATAAATCAAATATATGTTTTGTATTGAAAGTATATTTGAGTATATTCTTTGTTTATGAAAAATGAAAAATTGAGGAGATATGATGTTTTGTTTTGTAAGTTTGAATTAATGAAATAAAATATTTGACTCTGAATTATATGGCCTTAGTCAACGGGTTATAATAGTTGACATTTTTAGCCTTAGTCAATGGGTTATAATAGTTGATATTATATGATCTTAGTTAATGGATTATAATAGTTGACCTTATGACCCTAGTCAATGGGTTATAATTGTTGACATTTGGTTTTGTTAACCTTAAATCGAACAAATTTGAAACTAGTTACTCAATTGCAAGGTCCCACCTAATTGGGCACCATTTGTCATACGATAACCAGAGTAAAGATATTTTGAATGTATTCGGAGTGGTTTGATGAGAAATTGTTTTGAAATGGATATGAGAAATTTTTGTTGAAAAGTTTGAAGGTATTAGCATTTTGAGCTCAAAAGTTTTTATGAAAATAAGTATATGTTATATCTCCTATTTGCAAGCATAATTAAAATGTTTGATCCAGGAATTTAGTAATTAATAAATTTCCAGTTACAATACAAATGTTTGTGTCGTTTCCACTTTGAGCCCTTGGGCTTGAGCTAGGTGTGAAAAGATCATCATGTCCTTGGAGTGGGCTTTGGGGCGTGACAATGCATGTTGAGTGGCCCTAGGGATACACTACTATAGTGGTAGGGAAAAGTGCAATTAAGATGTTACAGACATGCACAACTTGAGTGCTCTTGTTGGGTTCAATTGTTGAGGGGCCATGCAACATTTGAATCATGGGGAAAGTGGTCAATTTAAATTGCTAGAGGGAGTGTGCAATTTAGTTTGGTGGCACACTTGAGAGATGCACAATAAACAAGCATTAGGTCATTTTTAAATACCTCAAATGCACTAAAATAGACTCTTTAGAGCCACTAAAGTGTTGAGTTTGAGTTCTTATAGTTGATACTTGATGATGTGAAGATTGGAGATTTAGAATCTAACTTCCATATGATTTACGTTATTCTAATAGAATTAAAAGGATGGAATTTTTATGAGTTTAAAATATAGAAAAACATACTGTACATAGAAATTAATCAAATAGTGATATTGAATCTATCTGAAAACAGATTACTCTTAAGTCTCAAGTCTCAAGATGGGAAGAGTAAGATCTCATATGATCTTCTAAATCAATTGAAATTGCTCCCCAAAAACACCATTTTCATGGATTGGTGCTGAAAATGTGAAATAGCAAGATTTTGTTTGAAATATGGGTTAGGTGTTAATTTAGTATCAATTGATTTTGATTCTAGGATATGCATTTGAGGAGCTCTCCATCATATATAATGGGGTATGTACTCAATTTTACCTGATGAAAGTGATTACTACCAAAAAGTGCTATTTTGTAGACCTAATTATAATGGTTTTAAGCACCTTTGAGTAGTAATCATATTCATTTAACCCAATTAATTCATTAAGGTCCTTAGTAATTGGTTTTAACCATTTTGTGGCAAGTTTACATGTTTTTATCAGCTTATGAATCAATTCAAGCATGCCAAATGATGGAGGAGCTAATTGGACAAGTTATGGCAAAGCTTTTGGAAGCTCAAATTCATGAAGAACCAAGCTTTGGAGCTCCATAGCCCTTTGCCAAAGTCGTTCAAAGTATGCAAGGAAAGAACAATGGAGAAGAGGAAAGCAAAGTGAAAAAATCAGAGGACAGCAGCTGCAGTATTCTTTCGCACTTTTGGAGCACTTCCCGAAGTCCATTTTCTACATTCTATATACCATTTGAAAGCTCAGGAAGTCAAGAATCCAATGCTTCAAACCGTGTATGATTTGGAGCTGAAATGAGGAAGATATGGCCTTCGGAAGCCAACCGCTCTAGGTTGTGCGAAAATTTCGCACGACACCTTGTGTTGTGCGAAATTCGCACGACACCTTGTGTTGTGCGAAATTCGCACAACACCTTCAAAATTCGCACAGCCCATGCGTGGTGCGAATTTTGCTCTGTTTTTGCCGACTCCAATTTAGATATTTTCTTATGTATTTTTTGATGTAATTTCCTTTCTTATCCTTGTAACTAACCAATCACAAGCTTTTGCTTTTGTAAAGACTATATAAGGGGTGGAAATCACCTCTTGGAAGGATATGATACATATTACGTTTTACACTTAGAAAACAGGGGAGAGCTCTCTCGTTTATCTTTTCTCTTTACTATTTTATTTTCTTGGAAGCCAAACAGCCTCTGAGAGCTTTTCTTCAGAGGATGATTGGCTAAAACTTTTAGTTTCTCAGAGTATGGATGTTATGTGATGACTTGGATGCAATCCCATGGAAATTTCTCGCACCCGGAAGGTAAAGTAGCCGTTTTTCATTAAAGGTTCATTAATGCAAAGTTTGGTTTTTATTTCCTTTGGACAACTTCCAACGGCCAATACTTGATAAGCTTTTGGATTTCTATCCATTAGTTATCTCCTACGAGCTATTGGAAGGTGAGGTTTTCAATTCCAAGTTTTGCATTAATCCGTTATAACCAATTTCAATGGCCATTGAAAGGTGAGTTTATCACTTGGAATGACTTTGAGTTGCCAATATTTGGGAAGCTTTTGGCTTTAGACCATTAGTTATCTCTTACAAGCCATTCAAAGGAAGTCTAAGGTGAATAACCATTGATGAAATTCACTACCATCTATTTTTCCATTTTAAAGGATTAAAACTTGATTTGTTAAATCCATACCGGTTCGGGAAGCAAGCATCACCATAGTTGCAACCCCAACTCAAGGAGCCTATCTTGAGATTTCCAATTTGCATAAGAGTCAGAGCATAGCTATCCTATCTTTGAGAAACTTGTTTTTACACCCTTTCATTTTAGTCTTTAATGTTAGCTTAGATTAGTTTAAATCTTTCTAAAACATTTACATCTTCTTTTAAAGCTAACATCCATAAGAAAATCACCTATTTTCCTAATTTGAATATCACTTGTGTTTGCGAAAACCCTTCCCAGTGAACAATCCTAGAACCACTATGCTATAGTAGCTTGGCTACTTTAGTAATAGTATTCAAGGTATAAATTTTGTTGATACGCCTTTAAAACTAAGCTACCATGAGTCGCATTAGAAAGCTACTACTAAGACTTACTACCTAACACTTACATTGTGTTTTGCTTCCACAATGCAACATCTCATGTGCTCATAGAGGATCTCACTTCAGCACTTGAGGAGGATACAAATCTCCATCTCAACTATGCATAAGTAAATATGAATGTTTCTTTTAGAATTTTGGAAATAGGAAGACAATCTAGGTTTTTCAACTCAAAAGCATCAAACCAAAAACCTTTTTAGGCAATGTATATATAAGCCTAGGAACCTAGTGGACTAATTCTAAAAAGTTCCTCAAAATAAATCCTTTAAAAATAGAAAGACAGATCTCCAAAATTCTAGAGAATTTTGTTGCTAGGACTCAAATGCTCTTAGAGTGATTGAGCGCTTTAGGCATTTTTTAAACCCGGTTAGAAAATCATTTTGCTCATCAATGTTAAACTACTCAATCCATGCCATGTCATACCAAACACTAACTTGTCTTTCCCAAATCTTTTTACACCTACCTATGTAATCCTAGTTGATCAATTAATAACCTTGAGTCTTCAATGGGGAGTGAGACACAATCTAGAAAGATCCTAAACCAAAATGAATAGAACAAAATTGACAATTTTAAACTACATCACCTAATGTACGAACAATCTCTCCCCTATGCAATTTTGTGATAAACTACAAATTGCATAAACCCCTCAATACTCTCAAATGGAGTTTACAAATCTCTCAATACCTCTTATCTAAACCAATTCATCATCTAACGTGCAAAGGACTAGAAGCCACATCCAAAAAATGAGCAATACCCTAGTACCTAGAATTTCCACACACTAAACAACATACCCAGGTAAAGTAGTGTGTGGGAAGAAAGATAACTGATCAATTTTATCAAATTAGGTATACGAGTAAGGGTGCAAGCCACGAAACAGATGTAAAAAAAATATGAATATCAAAACACTCAATCAAATCAACAATCCATCTCCCCTTTTTTGTTGCAAAAAATGACAAAGAGCATGATGAAGCAGTAAGCATACG
Source organism: Vitis vinifera (assembly GCF_030704535.1). NCBI lineage: Eukaryota > Viridiplantae > Streptophyta > Magnoliopsida > Vitales > Vitaceae > Vitis > Vitis vinifera. The sequence goes on along the minus strand of NC_081823.1, from coordinate 11,601,443 downwards.
AAAAGGAGAAAAGAAAAGCAAACACATGGACATATATGGTAAAAAAGGTTCTGGATACAAGAGATAAGAAAATAAAAGTACATCTAGACAAACAAAATATGTGATAAACTGAGCCAACATGGGTTAGGTGTACAAAATAAACTTATCCACAAAAAAAAAAAAAAAACAAAAACAAAAAAACAAAACAAAACAAAACAAAACAAAAAAAAAAACAAAAAACAAAAAAAAAAAAACATAAAGTATCAAAAAAACATGAAGTATCAAAAAGTCCAGATCAGATGGAGTTGTAGAGCTGGAAGCACCCTGAGACATCTGCCAAGATGTGAGGGATGCGAGCTGTCCCTTGAGGCTCTGAAAGTGAGCATCCACATGCTCCATCGACTCACAAGTGAAAGCTGGTCCATCAAATAGAATTCCATATTCCGTATGCTCAAATTTTGCCTTCTACATTCATGGCATATACAGTTTTTAATAAGCAGTGACGATTGCACAAACTTTGAAATGCATCAAATAGAATAAATTAATAATTCATTGAGAAGTTTAAAAGCCATATTGATGGAGACAATTAAAATAGATAATTTATAGATTTTAAAATACTAGTCATTCTTCTCCCCATTAGGCATTTACGAAATCTTCTATGTTTGCCGGCACGAGGGAATAGAATAGGGGCCAATTTATACACAGCGGCAGCATAAAGTCATTTTCTCACTCTGAAGTGATTTAACATACCTCTCCTGATAGAAGTCCCTCAAACTGGAAATGAAGCATAGCTCAGTTGCAATTTCTTTTGGGTTCCTTACTGTGCTCATAAGCTGTTTATGGAGGCTACTGAATTGGGTGTGGTTGAGGCCAAAGAGGTTAGAAAGATGCCTTAGAGAGCAAGGCCTGGCTGGGAATTCTTATAGGCTTTTACATGGGGACTTCAAAGAGATGTCCATGATGTTAAAAGAAGCATATTCAAGACCAATCAGCCTCTCCGATGATACTACTCCACGTGTCCTGCCCTTCCATTTTCATTTCATTAAGAAATACGGTACCGATATGACTTATTACTTTTCATCATAGTATTAAAGTTTGCTGATCTCTTCAAATTATGGCCAACTTTTTTATACTCCCCTAAAGCTTTTGTTTGTTTTCTGCTCTTCTCTTCCTAACTATTTTTCTTTTCCTTTCTGTTTTTTTCCTCTTTTTTAAATTACACCAAAGGTTTAGATTTCAGTGGTAGTTCGTAATCTTTGCTAACTGTATTTCTTAACCACTTTGAAAAGTACTGTTTTTACTTTTCAATTGTTTAATTTCTGGGAGCTGTGAATAACTTTTAATTTATGCCAAATTTTCAACTTTTTTTTTCAAGTGTTAATTTTTATGTCAGTTATTTGTGCTCAATTGGTTAAATCTTTATTTTTCTTTCGATGCCAATTCTATTGTGTCGATGCCAAGTCCATCCAGAAGGGCTCTCCCCCTTTCTTTTCGGAAGGTTTTGTTTGGAACTAATCCTTGGCTAAAGGCAGGCGAATGATTAGCCTCCTTGAAATTGCCACCATTTTTTTTGTCTTTTTGTGGGATGTAGTCTTTAAGTATCCCATGCTAGATTGCAGAATATTCTCTGGAAAGAATCCAAAGCTAAATATATAATTAAAATTGTTGCATCTATCCAAAACTGTCACCCAGCCTGCCAAGCATATTGATAGCCCTCTTGATTTCATTATTTAATCTCAAGGCTACAATGAATAGAGTTCATTCCTTAATATCAATTGACATTGAGACAATTCTGAAAAAATGATTTAGTCCATTTATAATAACTCATCATAGAAACTATGGCTGAAGTTTTCATTGTTTTCGATGGTCCAAGTTGGGTTCAACTAAATTTTGATACCCAAAGTTGAATTTGTGTGAAGTCCAAATTAAAAGCAATTTGAGGCTAACACTATCCAATAATGGCATAAACGTGCAGGTAAAAATTCCTTTGCATGGTTCGGTCCAAATCCAATGGTAAACATTATGGAGCCTGAGCTAATAAGGGATGTTTTGCTAAAGTCCAATGTCTTTCAAAAGCCACCCCCACACCCACTTGGCAAGTTGCTGGTTTCTGGTCTGGTGACCTTGGAAGGCGAACGATGGGCTAAACGTAGAAAGATCATCAACCCAGCTTTCCATCTAGAAAAGTTGAAGGTAATTTTCAATGCCCAGTTTCCAAACCAGAATATTTTACCTTAATTTCCATGTTTTTTTTTTTAATCTTTTCACAAACTGTGAAAGTGAACAAACAGTTCCATAATTGAAACTGTTTCAATTGTGACATATTACAGTTCCATAATCTCTGCATAGCCCTCCCACTGTTGGAAAAGAGATTGAACATGTGAATGCAGTGGAACAAAAATTTAAGCGATAATATATATAAGATTTGGAGGTTATGAATACCCATTTCTCATCTCATGTATCTTAGGTTGATATATATATAATCTTCTAAAATATGTTAGTTGAAAAATTATTTTCAATTCTACATCAGTTTGCTAGATACTAATTAGAAAGTTATCATTTAAAAGTTAAAAGAAATGAATTTTATAAAGTTGTCTTTTAAAAAAAATAATTTTAACACTTGAAAACTACACTAAAATTGTGTCTTTGAAAGATAAATTTATATTAGTATTCGAAAAATAATAACTACCAATTTTTTATAAAATTTTTTCTAAAAACCTGTATAAATATCGAAATTCCCAAATATTTCGATCAGTTTAATAAAGTATTTTCACATACCCAATGTGTCCTACCTTTACCTTGTTTTTTTTTTCTTACTCATATAAAGTCTTTTTCCAGTCTCCAATAGAAATTTTCAGAAGTTTTATTTGCCAAAGTAAACCATAAGGATCAAAATACTTGATACATATGACAGTAAGATCTTAACAACTTTCTTATCTTACTTGCTTATTACCAATACATCTAACTTTTCATTAATATTACCAGTACATCTAACTTTTCATGAATATGCTCATTTTTTTTCTATGATTTCTTTAGTCAGTGCCTCCATGGTAAAACTGAATATTCCTCATCCTCCACCCATATGACTCTTCCTAACATATGGTGACTTTAAGTAGTACATACTTTATGAACTAGTTAAATTGTTATTTCACAGGTCAGTGATAAATGGCTGTATATTGAATTTGAAACTGGATATTAATTTATTTTTTGGTTGAATTTGTTATAGAATATGTTGCCGGCATTTCATTTGAGTTGTAGCGACATGGTGACCAAATGGAAAATGCTTTCGGTGGGGGGATCATGTGAGTTGGATGTTTGGCCCTATCTTGAAAATTTGACAGGGGATGTGATTTCTCGGACAGCATTTGGTAGTAGCTATGAAGAAGGAAGAAGGATATTCTAGCTCCAGAAAGAACAAACACATTTTGCAAGCCAGGTTACTGTTAGTGTGAGCTGTCTAATGAGATAAGTATAGAAATCTATTTATGTAAATCTCATACTTCAAGGGATGGCCTTATTTTTTGCCGCAAGATATGTATAGGCTAGAATAGGTTCCTTTGCTCTAAATCTATATAGTATTGTATTCAACACACAAGGAAAAATAAGAAAAAAGACTACCTTTTAACATGGTATCAGAGCACGTCCCTAGGACCTCTGCTCAGCCACTATGACCAGGAAAAAACTCCGGAAGACCCACCTGGTATCATCTTCATCTTCCTGGTCAGTTTCCAGCGCTGCTTCCCTCTGATTCCTTCCAGCCGGTTATCCGTTAATATACAACAAATCTTGTCAAACCAGAACCGACAGACTCCATTGCGGAATCTAGAGACATAACACAACCTCTCATTCCCCAGACTGATTCCATCCTTAGCGATCTAACTACAAGAGTGACCGAGGTCCTGACTAGAGCCCAGACCTCCCCTCAACCTCTGCTTGCTGATTCGTCAACTACTCCGATCGGTATCAAGTTGGAAGGATCCAACTATGCCTTATGGTCCCAGGTTGTCGAGATGTATATCTCTGGCAAGGACAAGCTGGGATATATCAATGGAGATTCTCCTCAGCCTCCAGAAACCGATCCTTCATTCAGGAGATGGCGCACCGAAAACGCCATTGTCAAGGGATGGTTGATCAATTCGATGGACCCTTCCTTGATTGCCAATTTTATCCGATTCCCAACTGCAAAATAGGTTTGGGATTCTGCTTCTATAACCTATTTTGATGGGACATCTATGATCTCCGACGTCGGGTTACTCGTATGAAGCAGGCGGGTGGATCCATTGAAAAATACTACAACAACCTTCAAGGGCTGTGGCGAGAAATCAATTTTCATCGTCCTAACCCGATGGAGTGTGCAATTGACATACAGAAATACAATTCCATTCTACAAGAAGATCGAGTTTATACCTTCCTTGATGGACTAGATGACAGATTGGATAAAACTCGGAGTGATGTTCTACAAATTAAACCATTCCCTACGGTGGAACAGGCCTATGCATTTGTCCGTAGGGAAGAGGTCAGGCAGACCTTGATGATCTCAGGTGCAGATACTCCTCCAGGAGCAGTTATGGCTTCCAAAGGGATCAAGGGCAGCCATCACCAGATGCCACCGAAACCTGGAGCTCTTTCCCTAAGCAGCGGGAAATCCAACTCCTCATCCAAAACTAAACCACCATCTGACGACATGAAGTGTACCCATTGAGGCAACTCCAAACACACCCGTGACACCTGCTTCAAACTGCATGGATATCCAGATTGGTGGAATGACCTTCAAGCACGAAAAAAATGGGAAATCATTGCTAATGATAACCACACTAGGAGAGCTGCAGTGGTTACTTGTGATGCTTCGTTATCCCTCATTCCTCAAGCTGAATCTTCACATGATTCAGGTACTTCGAGTAAGGCATTTCATATCTCTACTCACAAGGATGATGAGGACTGGATTCTCGACTCTGGGGCTACAGACCATATGACATTTGATTCAAAGGATTTCTCTAATACAACTCAGCCGAGAAGGAGCTGTGTTGCAAATGCTAATGGGGTCACCTATCTAGTTACAGGGGCTGGAACAGTGACTTTTTCTCTTTCCCTTTCATTATCTAATACATTACTTGTACCCTCTCTTTCAAATAGATTGATGTCTGTAAGCCAAGTTACTTCATATCTTAATTGTGTGGTATTGATGTATTCTACTTTTTGCCTTCTTCAAGATATTCTCACCAATGAGATAATTGGGTGTGGTACTAAGAGGAGGGGGGGTTATACTACGTGGATGCCTTCAGTTCGGGAAGAGCAAATCACATGCACCACAAGGTTGGTAACAAGGAGAGACAGATTTGGTTATGGCATCATCGACTTGGGCATCCATCATTTGGGTATTTGAAGCACTTATTACCTGGGTTATTTTCAAATGTAACACATTTAGGTTTTAAATGTGATACTTGCATCTTAGCCAAAAGTCATAGGGCTTCTTATCCCATGAGCATGAATAAAAGTATGGTTCCTTTTGATTTAATACGTTCCGATGTTTGGGGACCTTCACTAGTAACTACGTCTTCTGGTCATCGTTGGTTTGTAATATTTGTTGATGATTGCACACGAATGACATGGCTTTACCTCCTAAAACACAAAGATGAAGTATTTTCTATTTTTCAATCATTTCATGCCATGGTTCAGACACAATTCTCTGCAAGAATTAAGATCATTCGTTCTGACAATGGAGGGGAATATGTTAATCAATAATTCCAGACATACTTCAACAACCATGGTATTCTCCATGAAACCTCATGTTCACAAACCCCACAACAGAATGGTATTGCTGAAAGGAAAAATAGGCATATCTTAGAAACTGCCCGTGCTCTATTGATCAATGCACATGTGCCGAATAGATACTGGAGTGATGCTGTTACCACAGCCGTGTATCTACTGAACCGTATGCCCACCAAAGTCTTACAATTTCAGACTCCACTAAAGGTGCTTTCTTATCATGTCTCCTTACCGACTGTTTTGATGATTCCTCCCCGAATTTTTGGTTGTGTTGCTTTTGTTCACCTCCATAAAAATCAACGAACTAAGTTGGACCCATGTGCTGTCCGGTGTTTATTCTTGGGGTATGGAGTACACAAAAAGGGATACAGATGCTACGATCCCATTGCTAAAAGAACCTACATTACCATGGATGTCACCTTCCTTGAATCTGAATTTTTTTTTGTCACCGATATCCAATTCCCCTCTTCAGGGGGAGATCTATGGTGAAGAACGGAATTGGTCTGATGTTGAAGTGTTAGACGTTGGTGACAATCCAACACATCCGAATGATGACAACGACATGGTTGAACATGATCCTGTACCTGAACCTCTGAGAACTGAAGCTGAACCAGCACCTGAATCATCGGAAGATGCAGAATCTGATGTATTCCCTCACTCGTTAGTACCCAACGACCCTCCTACTAAGAATATTCCTGAGGTAAGCTCTCCTACCACACCTTTACAAACTAATGCTATAGATACATCTGCGGGTTATGTTCTACCTTTCAGACACAATCGAGGCAAGCCTCCAAATCGATACTCCCTAGACATAGAAGAACGACGATCCAAGTATCCAATAGCCAATTATGTGTCTACACAAAGATTATCTGAACCTCTCAGAGCTTTTGCACATACACTCTCCTCATGTCAGATTCCAAGTAGGGTTGAAGAAGCTTTCTCGGATCTGAAATGGGCTCAAGCTATAAAAGAAGAATTGGAGGTGTTGTAGAAAAATAATACATGGGTTTTGAGTGTGTTGCCGGAAGAGAGGAAGACAGTGGGGTGCAAGTGGATTTTCTCTATTAAATATAAAGCAGATGGGTCGATTGATCAATACAAGGCGAGGTTGGTAGCAAAGGGTTATACACAGAAACATGGTATAGATTATCAGGAAACTTTCTCACCTGTAGCAAAACTAAAAACTGTTAGAGTTCTGTTGTCTCTTGCAGCAAACTTAGATTGGCCATTGTACCAACTTGACGTAAAAAATGCCTTTCTCCATGGTGATCTTGAAGAGGAGATTTACATGGATATTCCACCAGGCTATACTGCTACATCAGAGGCAAAGATTGCATGTAGGTTACAACGAGCATTGTATGGACTAAAGCAATCACCTCGAGCATGGTTTGGCAGGTTGAGTTCGGTAATGAGGAAATATGGATTTCAACAAAGCAACTCTGACCACACTCTCTTCCCAAAACATCGATTGGGAAAAATAACAGCCCTCATAGTCTATGTAGACGACATGATAATTACAGGGGATGATGTAGAAGAAATATCCAGGCTTCAAGATCAATTGTCAACTGAGTTTGAGATGAAGAACTTAGGGGGGCTTAAATATTTTTTGGGCATTGAAGTGGCAAGGTCAAGACAAGGCATATTTCTTTCCCAAAGGAAATATATACTAGACTTGCTAGCAGAGGTGGGATTACTAGAGTGTAAGCCTGTTGATATTCCAATTGTCCAAAATCATAAACTTGGAGAATATGTAGACCAGGTACCAGCGGACAAACAGAGGTATCAACAGTTAGTGGGTAAACTCATCTATTTATCTCATTCTCGGCCAGACATTGCTTATGCTGTGAGTGTAGTGAGTCAATTCATGCACCGGCCGAGTGAAGACCATATGGATGTTGTAATGCGAATCCTTCATTTTTTGAAGTCCTCTCCGGGGAAAGGGCTTATGTTCTCAAAGAATGGTCATTTGAAGGTTGCTGGCTACACAGATGCGGACTGGGCAGGGAACATCACATACAGGAAATCCACTGCTGGGTACTTTACTTTTGTGGGAGGCAACCTAGTTACATGGAGGAGCAAGAAACAGAAAGTAGTTGTCCTATCTAGTGCTGAAGCTGAATTTCGGGGAATGGTCAAGGGAATATGTGAGCTCATTTGGCTGAAAAAGCTGCTAGCTGAGATCGATGTTGCTCCTAGTTCCGAAATGAACTTGTTATGTGATAACACAACGACCATTGCTATCTCCCACAATCCGGTTCAACATGATCGCACTAAGCACGTTGAGGTGGATCGGAACTTCATCAAACAAAACCTTGAAGAAAAGATTATTCAGCTTCCATTTGTCAAATCAGAAGACCAGTTGGCTGATGTACTCACAAAAGCAGTGTTTGTAAGGAATTTCTACAACTCACTTGACAAGTTGGGCATAAAAGATATCTATGCACCAACTTGAGGGGGAGTGTTGTCGTGAGCTGTCTAATGAGATAAGTATAGAAATCTGTTTATGTAAATCCCATACTTCAAGGGATGGCCTTATTTTTTGCCGCAAGATATGTATAGGCTAGAATAGGTTCCTTTGTTCTGAATCTATATAGTATTGTATTCAACACACAAGGAAAAATAAGAAAAAAGACTACCTTTTAACAGTTACAATGTCAGTTTATATCCCGGGATGGAGGTATGCATAAAAATATTTCAAGAAATATGCAGCTTATTTTTCTGAAACTATTCATACACGAGTCTGCTTGGTACAAAAGATCAAAGAGTTATTTGGGGCTTTGTTTTCTTTTTGCAGCAGTGTTTCGACAGATTTCCCTGGAGTTTAGATGCCTAATAAGTCTCTTTGTCCTTGCACACCATATTCCATTTTAGGAAATTTTGCTTTCCTGAAATGTTAACACCATGAAATTTTAGGGAAAGAGACTATAATCTACATCGTTACATAAGCCTAACAGAATGTAACAGGTTGAACAATTGATATGAATTTTTATAGACCAACCAGCAGATTCACCTATGTTGCAGCAATGTGGTTGAAAAAACACATAAGCAATTACATATATAAATAATTGAGATGATTAAGAAAAAATTTATTATCATCCACCTGTACACTTGATCAACTATTACATAACATCTTATTTATAGAAACTAACACCTAAAAAAAATAGATACTCACGATAGTAAAATATAAAATCTTGCAGTAACAAAATATACAAACTAAATCAAGAATTTTGTATAAAATATTTTAATTAACTTTTAAAACCTAACTCAAAATCTAATTTTTAGAAACTTTATAAATCTAGTTTAACTAACATCCTCCCATCAACTTGATTTGTAAAAATAGCATCCTTAGCTTTCTAAAATCTTTAAACTTGAGAGACTTGGTTAATGTTTTCACAATTTGATCATGAGATTTTGTAAATTTTAATTGCACTTCATATTTCATAATGTACTCTATAATAAATGATATTTTGTATCAATATACTGTCTTCCATCTGTTGATCTTAGATTGAAACACTTATGCAGAATATATATTTTTGGATTGCTGGAACACACATTTTATTGATGAAGAGTGTTGAATTTATACATGAGCTTGTAACTGAAATGACATTAGAATAATAGAAAATCAAGCTACTAGATGATGAACAATTACTTCCAATAAAATAGAAACCAAATCTTGACCAAATAAAAACAATAAAATATTTGGATGTTGCATATTTTTTGTAAGACTCCAGCTACAAAATTTAACTTCAAAATTCAAATTCCAGCAGATACTAAGGCAAAATTCAAAATTCAACACCATCATGGAGAACTAGATTTTTCTCATAAGGTAATTGTTGATTTTATATCCATATAGATCTTTATCAGTCTCTTGTGTGGTAATTTAAGTTTCTTGAACAAATTTCATGACCTACAAATGATGCCAACACAAATTTCGCTTCATAGGTTGAAAGTTTCACAATGCTCAAGTGTGTGTTTGGCTAACAAGGTTGAAGGGAATTTATGTTCGAAGAGAATTTATGTTAAAAATGGATTACTTTTCAAGGTCAAGCATAAGAGATATTAGATTTACAACTCTGAGATCACTTCATCCCCTTTTAGTCAATTACTTCTTTTGTATAACACTTAGAAAGTAGTATGTTTCTCTAATTGATGTTTAGTATCCTCAATCTTATGTTTGTAGGATATTGTGTCAAGATGATGAGATACCACTACAACACATGTGTAGATGAAACCATTAGTTATTGTCTTCATAGTTTCTACCTTTGAAGCCTTATACAAGTTTCAAAAAATTAATGGAGAAGTAGAAGGCATGGATGAAAATAAGAATTAATGTATGTGTGTTTCATGTGATGTTTTATTTACTAGAATTACTAACATGCGCGCAGGTTTTTACCCACAAAGACGGAACAGGAGGATGAAGCAAATAAGCAAAGAAGTATATGCATTGTTGAGGGGTATCGTTAGCAATAGGGAGAAGGCAATGAAGGCTGGCGAAACTGCTAGTAGTGACTTATTAGGTATACTAATGGAATCCAATTTTAGAGAAATTCAAGAACATCAAAATAACAAGAAGATTGGAATGAGTGTCAAAGATGTCATTGAAGAGTGTAAGCTATTCTCTCTTGATGGCCAAGAGACAACCTCAGTTTTGCTTGTATGGACAATGGTCCTGCTAAGCGAGCATCCAAACTGGCAAGCTTGTGCAAGAGAAGAGGTTTTACAGTTTTTGGGAATAAAAAACCGGAAGCTGATGGATTAAATCACCTAAAAATTGTGAGTACTCAATCCAATCTTTAGTTTAGTGATTCTCACTAAAATCATATAGTACTCTGTTTTTTTCCCCATAATTGGAGTAAAATTGAAAACACGTTTCTCTTAAGTTTTTATATCTTGTACTAAACATTTGCTTTCACTTAGTACCTCAGGAACGGGTTCTCATGCCATGATTTCAAATTCCTCTGCTAGATTATGATGATTTTTCATGAGGTTCTTAAGTTGTTATATGCATGGGATATGCAATGTCCTTTGCATACTTGATATTTTGTTATGCATGATTTAGAACATTTTCTCTTCTGCATCACTATTTTAAGAAATTGCTTTATTCTTCAGTGTCCTTCATACTGATTTAGAATGTATTTTAGTAGGAATTCTCATGCAACAACTTCTAAAGTTTCTCTACCACAGGTTACCATGATTTTTCATGAGGTTCTTAGGTTATACCCACTAGTAGCAATGCTTCATAGAGCTGTTTATAAGGACACTCAAGTGGGAGACATGTGTTTTCCAGTTGGAGTGCAGGTCGTGTTGCCCACCATCCTAGTTCACCATGATCATGAAATTTGGGGGGATGATGCAAAGGAGTTTAATCCAAAGAGGTTTGCAGAAGCAGTTTTGAAGGCAACAAAAAACCAAGTTTCATTTTTCCCATTTGGTTGGGGTCCTCGGGTATGCATTGGACAAAATTTTGCAATGATGGAGGCAAAAATAGCTTTGGCAATGATCTTACAACACTTCTCATTTGAACTTTCGCCATCCTATGCTCATGCTCCCTTCAGTATCCTAACTATGCAACCCCAATATGGTGCACACTTGATTCTACGTGGACTTCAGTGTTGAGATTCTTGTTATCAATTGCTTTTAGCATGGCCTATATAGCGTGTATGTCGAATATAAACCAAGAACTCTCTTTTATTCATAGACACACATTGAAGGAAATTTGTGTTTGATACAAGTAATGAATTATACAACATATCATTGTGTGGGGGTGATTATTGATGTCTTCTTTGATGACATATGTGGTTTTAAGCTACATTGTGTAGTCATTGACTTTTCTCAACATTAGTAACTCATCACAAGGATTGTTGATGCTCTATCCCTAAAAATTTGAGTATCAACAGAAATAAAAGAGAATAAATATAACTATTAGTCACAACCATTTTTTTTTTCTGCATATTTGGCTGCATTTCAATTTCTCTGAGTGTTAAAACATCCATATAATCTATTAACAAAAACAATTTAAACTGTTGAAAAGAGTATAACCTATTAGTATATATGCTAGACGATGTTGATAATTTTACTTGAAAAATCTGAAACTCAGTACATCATATCCAATGGGACTTATGAGTAAGTTGAGGACATGAAAAGAAGGCATGGTAAATGTATTTTTGGGTTAGACCCAAAAGAATGGCGGAATAAGATAAAGTATTCAATTAATTTAAAGCACAAAAGAGGTGCCTACCACTTATGCTTGCATGCTGGAGAGAGAGAGCAGGTGTTGGTACAAAAAGAGAAAAACCAATTAATGAAAAGATCTGAATACTGGACGTCCAACTAGGATTGCTTAAGTACCTTAAGTTGCTTAAATTCCTTGCATGTTTTCCAAGAACAATAATTGTTTAGAAAACTAAATTTTGTGTTTTGACTGAGGTAATTACTTTACTGTTGAAACACAACTTGGCTAAAGGCTAGTGAATGGTTAGCCTCCATGAAATCGCCACCATTTTTTTGTCGTTTTGTGGGATGTAGTTAAGTATCCAATGCTAGATTTCATTAAAATTGCAAACACAACAATTTTAATTATATATTTAGATATTAACATCTTATTTATAGATATTAACTCCTAAAAAAACAAAAAAAGATACTCATAATGGTAAAATATAAAATCTTGTACTAACAAATATACAAACTAAATCAAGCATTTTAGAATCCAACTCAAATTCTAATTTTTAGAAACTTCCTAAATCTAGGTTAACTAGCATCCTCCCTTCAACTTGGTTTGTAAAAATGCATCCTTAGTTTTCTAAAAATTTTAAACTTTGTCAACATTTTCACTCATGCCTTCAACTTGATTTGTAAAAGTAGCATCTTTAGCATTCTAAAATCATTAAACTTGAGAGACTTTGTAAACGTTTTCACAATTTGATTATGAGATTTTGTAAACATTTTCACAAATTCCACTTCATAGATTGAAAGTTTCATAATAGGTTGCTTCTTTGAAGTCCAAGTGAACATGGTATCTCTCCCATGATGAATACAAAGCTATTGGTTCTCTTTGTATCATCCAAGTCTCCACCTTAATCACTATCATTATATCCAACAAGTCTAAAATTGTTAAAGGTGAATAATATTAGTCATAATCAAATGTGTCGTTGATGTAGTGAAAAATTCACTAGGAGGTCTTAGTGTAAATAATCATTAGTGCTTCCATATAATGATGGACAAATCCAACTCCAAAGAGAATGTTTGAACTTGTATGAGTCAAATAGTGTATGGTTCCAACTAAGATTTTATGTTATGTTGAATCCACTTTTTCTCCTTCTACATGTCTTTGATAATTTAGCTTTGCATTATATTATTGTGTTTACCATATTACACATATTCAAGTTAAACTTTCTAAAAATTTATTTTGCATGGTCTTCTTGAGAAATAAAAAGTACTCTTTTCAATTGTCTTCAAGTCTATGGCAAGAGAGTATGATATGAGACTAATCCAATCATCTCAAACTTTTGTCCTATTACTTCTTTGAACTCACTAAACATGATTGGATTAGTTCCAATAAAGATCAAATAATTCACATCCAAACAAATAAGTAATATATCACTTTTTTCTTTCACTTTTATGTAAAGAGCATGTTCATTAAGGTATCAAACAAAATTATTATCGTGAAAATATTGGTCAATTCTATTATTCCATGCTCTTAGTGTTTGTTTTATTCCATACAAGGCTATTTTCAATTTTGGAACTTTATTCTCATGCCTATATATGTATACCAACTATGGTTTATTCTACATACACTTCTTCCAGATGTCAATTCAAAAAATTGGATTTCACATCCATTTGAAAATTTTCAACTAATTTAAGCTATCAAAGAGATTTTTAATCTTATAGTTACTAAAAGAGCAATGAGAGCAAATGCCCTCGTCTTGTTGGTGCATTATTCTTGCTTGTAATCCTTTGCACCAATGTTGCTTTGTATTTGTCTACTCCTTTTGCATTTTTCCTTCTCTTGTATACTTATCTTACTCCAATAAACTTCTTTTCTTTTTGAAAGAAATTTTAGTTCCTATAAATCATTCTTACTTATTGGGTTATATTTGGTAGGAAACCTTAGATCGCTATATTCCTAGGCCTTGGATTATTAGGGTGCATGTAATCCTATCTTATGCTTTCTAGATCTAAGCATAGTTGAAAACTTTGGTATTTAAAAAACATATCATAGATCTAGAGAAAAGTGTTATACGTATTATTCGGATGTTCCCAAATCAATTCTTGTTAATGTAGAAAGCTCCAAATTTAAGAAAGATCTTATAAACCCATAATCATCCACTCGATGACTCCTCCTTGAGTCTAGGCACTGAAATGATGGAAATCTCAAGGTTGAAGACTAGGGTTTTCTCTCTAGACTATGGGGAGAGAATGACAAGATTGAATTAGAAACCCAAACCCTTGAGAAAGGTATTTATACTCCTACTATGCTTAAGTGACTTGAGCCCACTAGGGGTGTGGGTCACTTAATTTAGCCCAAAAAGGTTGCTAATTGATTAATTAACAAAATAAGGCTCCAATTAATCAATTAACCAAGTTCGAAGATACTGCACAGTTACCCTTGTGTAACCTTATGCAATTACCAAAATGCCTTTATGCACACGAGTGAACTAAAAACCTATCCAACTCTCATAAACCATGCTATCAAGGAAGATGAGCTTTAGTAGAGACCAATGGAACCATAGGACAATACTAGATCCCTTAGAATCCAATTCTAAAGTTAACTCAATATCCTACTATAGAGAGTTAATTGTACTCTAGAACCCTATGTATATTACAGCGAAACACCAAGTGCTCAAGTTTGTGACTTGCTATCTATTGTATATAGTCTTCCCATGAATTGGTTGTTCGTAGTCTAACAAGGTGAAAGTTATCATCCTTTCAAGACTACCTTTACAATCTTTGACTTATAGATCATCTTATTTTGTGATTAAATAACATACTCTAACTCACTAAGACCATATCTCAAATTTCACTAAATGAATTACTATGGGTTCATAGATTTCATGATCACACATCCTTGCCTTAAGTGAGCATAAACATTGCTCACCGCTTCATCATTATCTGTGGGATATAAACTTCCCACTATGATGAGGTACTGGTGTACTAGAAATCATAGGAATGGTATGTCTTTAACTCTCTGGATCCATAGTATCCTATGCAATGTGGGACTATCTTCTAATATATCCTCCAATCGATATCACTCTATGCCTTCTTCCTTATCATATAATTTTCATGAAAAATGGGACATTTATGTTAACAAATATCTTTTGATGATTTTGACTACAATATAACCCAAAAATCCTCTTAGATATCCTATAAACTAATACACCTCTTAAGAAAGCAAAAAAAAAAAAAAAAAAAGTAATTACACAATCTATAAGACATATCCCCAAAAGAATTTGAGAAAATATGAGAAACCTATCCACAATCTTACTATGTCCATCCAAGTTTGATATCTTCTTTCCACTTATTCGTTTTTCAGTAGAGACCTTGATGAACATAACTAGAAAATAATCATATGCTCTAACAGAAAGAATCAAACTTACCAAACATATCAACTTGATATAATTGAAATGACTTGGTATGTATACCCAATAGGTTATTCTATCTCGCCTTAAATTCAATGAATGTATCCAAGGCATCGGATTTCCTATGTACATATCCAAACCTAAAGTAATCATTACTAAAAGTGATGAAATACCCATACCCTCCCCATGCATAGACTCTAAAAGTTCCATACATGTTAGTATGCACTAACTCCAAATATTCCTTACCTCTAGTACTCTTGATCATTTTACCATCTATATAGGATTCGTAAACTAGAAGATCTTTTGGAATCAAAGAGTCTAGACTTTACCAATCTTTGGATCCTATTTAGATTAATATGAGTTAGGTCTAAATACCAGATGTTTAATTAGTGCTAGGTTCAATCTTGATATCTTACTATTATCATTACTTGGGAACCACTAGATTAATACTTCGTTCCTATACCTTGGATCTCATAGGGTGCATGCATCTATCCCTAGGCATTTGTAAATCTATCGTAGTGGAATAAATTAGCAATGAAAACCATTAATAACTATAGATCTAGAGATTTGAAACTCATACATGTGATTTAGATGTTCCCAGATCAAAATCCATCCGATGAAGAACATACTTGGAAAAACTAGAGAGTCTCTCTCCTCATGCTACTGCCCATGTGCATGTGTCATGCAATTCCCATGCACATGGCCTATGCACATCTTGTGCATGTGCTCTACGCATGTCCATGTGATGTAGCCTCTCATCTAAGAAGGTCTCATATACCCAAGATCCTCCACCCGATGACTTGAACCACAATCCTGGCACTCTAAAGTGTGCGCAACAAAAGGGATGAGGCTATGACTTTCTCTCTCTCTTTCTCTAGAGGTGGAAAACAACTCTCATTAAAAGTCATTAGGAAATGCTAACCCATAAAGGGGTATTTATAAGGTTGTCGATTGTGCTTAAGTGACTTAAGCCCATCAAGGCATGAGTCACTTAGTCTAGCCCAAAATGGCTCTTAATTGATTAATTAACTATATAGGGTCATCTAATTGATCAATTAGCCCAAACCAAATACCTTGTTCATTATCCCTTATGCAACCTTGCGTAGTTACCAAAATTCTCTTATGCACAAGAATCAACCTAGAGTCAATCCAACCCTCATAAAATGTGTTACCTAGTATATAAGCTCAAAGCGAGAACCACTAGGACCCATAGGAGTATTTGCTCCATCAAAATCCAAATTTGAAATTGATTTAACATTCCATTAAAGAGAATCAACTACACTCCAATACCATATGTACTGATTACTACTCAAAAAGTGCTATTTGATAGCTTATAATTAATCCTTTTAAACGCTTTTGAGTAGTAGTTTTGGCCTTTTAACTCAATTGGCATATTAAGGACCCTTGAAAGCAATTTTAATCACTTTGTGTAAGTTTTGGTGTTTTTGTTAGTAATTTAATCACCAAAGCAATTCAAGATTGAGGAGAGTGTTGAGGAATCTTGGGCAAAGCTTGGAAGTCATTTGCCAAGAGTAAATCCGGAATGCAAGGAGAAAAAGTAAAGAGAATCTACCAAGAAATATATTCTTGATGACAGTCGTAGCAGCCACTTTTGGAGCACTTTCTGAGGTCCAATTGATGTATTCTATATACCATTTTAAATCTCAGGAAGTCAACAATCCAATGCTTCAAACGGTGTGCAATTCGGAGTTGAAACGAAGAAGTTGCATCCTTTGCAAACCAATCACTCCCAGTTGAAGGAAGCATTTTCCAAAGTGTTGCGAAATCACCCTTTTGCTGCGAAGTGATTCCGCAGCCTTTTTGTACAGTAGGGTGTATTTCCTTCTGAAGTTGCCTGATATATGCCGCAAGCTGGGAGCTAAGAACCTCAAGGTGGAAGCCAACTTCGCAGCCCTGCGAAGATAGCATGTTGTTGCGAAATGATTTCGCAGCCCTTCTTGAGTGCCTGCGAAATCTCGTAGACACCATTTTCTCTTGCGAAATGGTTCCTGGAGCATCCCGATATTTGCTACCGACATTGGGAGATATTTTACATCAGATTTTTGTTGTCTAAATCCCAAAATACTCCTTGTAAGCCACCAATTACAAGATTCCTTAGCTTTTAAGTTAGTAAAAAGAGAAAATATCTATGTAATAATTAGTTTTATATTATGTTCATATATATACCTCTTGGGAGCCTGTTCTCAGAGAGGAGATCCTTTTGTAAAGTTTTGGGTAAACAAGTAAAGTTCAGTTCTTTGTATTGCCTTACCTTCTCACTTTGTATTTTTATTTTCTTACTAAGTTATGAACTCTCTGAGGAATTTTTCCCAGAGAATGAGTAACTAAACCTCTAATTCCTTGGAGCTAAGGTTGCCGGGGAAGGTTCCAAGTGCAAGAATGCAAAGCTTTGTGGTTTTAGCTAGTAATGAAGAGGAAGTGAAATCCTTTAGTGATTTCTATGTTTTTAGTTAACTTAAAACACCTTAGAGTCACCTGGGCCAACACTTGGTAAGGCAAGTGATTTCCAACCATGGAAATGCACTAGTTTACCCCTTGCGAGCCTCTGGGAGGTGACTTTAGGGTAGGATTTTCTAGAATAGCCAACACTTGGTAAGCTTTTGGACTCCAAGGAGACATCCATTAGTTATCTCTTGCGAGCTTTTGACGGGTAATCCAAGGTTAAAGATCACCTTGAATGGTTAAGGCTTAGTGAGAGGCTTAAACCATTGCAAGTTGCATCAGTGAGAGAATTAAAGTGAAATCTAATTAAAGGAGGTAGCTGTACAACACCGGTTAGAGAAGTGACTATATGTTGAATCTCTAACACGAGGAAAGGAACCATCTGACCGGAGCTATGTCTTTTGCATGAGGAACCACCCCAGTGAACCTAACTCTCCAAGGAATGCTTTTCTTCCTAAGTTATTCCGAGTACTTGTTATGTTAGTTAGTTTAAATCTTTACCAATCAAAGTTTGTGTTTTATTTCTTAAGCTAACCTTGAAATGAAACAAGACCAATTCACTTGGAATTGGTATCATTGATAGCTTGCTAATCCTTTCCAGTGAACGATCCTAGAGCCGCTATACTATAGTAGCTTTGTCTTTGCTACCCTAGTATATGGTGTAATAGGTTATAAATTTTGTTGATTACTCCCTCAATCAAGGAGCACCAGCTGGACACGAATTATCTGAAACACCAATTGGGCACGAATCAAATGGCGTCGTTGCCAGGGAAGGTGTCAAATTTATAGTGATACCATTTTTGAGCACTTGTGATTTTCATCACAAGTTGGTAACGTTTCTTTCACTTTACTAATTCTCATTCTTTATTTATTTATTCATAATCTAAGTTTATATTTTAAAATTTAGCCTAGATTAATTTTGTTGTTGTAGCCCTGTTTCTGTTGTTGTTCTTTATTTTCATTAAGTTGCAGATAGATACTAGTTGTGTATGCCAAAGTGGATACGAGACAGTGGAGGAAGGCTTGTTAAGTGTGATACACCTCAGAGAAGAGAATTCGAAGTAAGCTTGAATATCATGGAAGCTACACCTGAAGATCAGCATAGTCACCAAGGTCGTCAAGACAATCTCAATGAATTCAGATCAATGAGGGACCGTATGCATCCACCTCGTATGAGTGCACCATCATGTATAGTGCCCCCTACAGAGCAGCTAGTGATCAGACCGTATCTTGTTCCACTTCTACCAACTTTCCATGGGATGGAAAGTGAGAATCCGTATGCACATATCAAGGAATTTGAAGATGTTTGTAATACATTCCAAGAGGGAGGAGCTTCAATTGATTTGATGAGGCTTAAGTTATTTCCTTTTACTTTAAAGGATAAGGCCAAAATTTTGCTTAATTCTTTAAGGCCAAGGAGTATCCGTTCTTGGACTGACTTACAAGCTGAATTCCTCAAGAAATTTTTTCCCACTCATAGAACAAATGGCTTGAAAAGTCAAATTTCAAACTTCTCAGCTAAAGAGAATGAGAAATTCTATGAGTGTTGGGAAAGATATATGGAAGCTATAAATGCTTGCCCTCACCATGGCTTTGATACTTGGTTACTGGTGAGCTATTTCTATGATGGTATGTCCTCCTCAATGAAGCAACTCCTCGAGACAATGTGTGGAGGAGATTTCATGAGAAAAAATCCAGAGGAAGCTATGGATTTCTTGAGCTATATAGCTGATGTTTCAAGGGGATGGGATGAACCAACTAAAGGAGAAGTGGGGAAGATGAAGTCTCAACCGAATGCTTTCAATACAAAGGCTGGGATGTATACCTTGAAAGAAGATGATGATATGAAAGCAAAGTTGGCAGCTATGACAAGAAGATTGGAGGAGCTGGAGCTGAAAAGAATACATGAAGTGCAAGCTGTTGCTGAAGCACCAGTGCAAGTGAAGCTGTGTCCTAATTGTCAATCATATGAACATTTGGTGGAGGAATGCCCTGCAATTTCAGCTGAAAGGGAAATGTTTAGAGATCAAGCAAAAGTTATTGGGCAATTCAAGCCCAATAACAATGCGCCTTATGGAAATACCTACAACTCAAGTTGGAGGAATCATCCAAATTTCTCATGGAAGGCCAGAGCAACTCAATACCAACAGCCGGATCCACCATCTCAACAATCTTCAAGTCTTGAACAAGTAATGGCTAATCTCAGCAAGGTAGTGGGAGATTTTGTTGGAAAGCAAGAAGCCACCAATGCTCAAATCTATCAAAGAATTGATAGAGTGGAGAGTATGTTGAATAAAAGGATGGATGGAATGCAAAATGATATGAACCAAAAGTTTGATAACATCCAATATTCAATTTCAAGGCTTACAAATTTGAATACACTACAAGAAAAGGGAAGATTTCCTTCTCAACCTCACCAAAATCCCAAAGGTGTCCATGAAGTGGAAAGCCAAGAGGGAGAATCATCACAGGTGAAAGATGTGAACGCCTTGATCACTCTAAGGAGTGGTAAAAAAATTGAGCAACCAACACCCAAGCCACATGTTGATAATGAAGAAGAGATAAAGAAAGGGAAGGAAATGGAAGATAAAGAGAGTGAGATCAGTGAAGAAAAGAAGGACTCTGATTCAACAATGAATGCAATTCCAGAGAAGGAACTTATGAAGGAAGAAATGCTGAAGAAATCAACCTCTCCACCTTTTCCTCAAGCATTACATGGGAAAAAGGGGATTAGAAATGCAGCTGAAATCCTTGAAGTATTGAGACAAGTGAAAGTCAATATTCCACTGCTGGATATGATTAAACAAGTTCCAACGTATGCAAAATTCCTTAAGGACTTATGTACTATCAAAAGAGGGTTGACTGTAAATAAGAAAGCCTTCTTGACTGAGCAAGTAAGTGCAATCTTACAATGTAAGTCTCTTTTGAAGTACAAAGACCCAGGAAGTCCTACCATTTCAGTCATGATTGGAGGAAAGGTAGTGGAGAAAGCCTTGTTAGACTTGGGAGCAAGTGTGAATTTGCTTCCATATTCCGTCTACAAGCAATTGGGACTTGGAGAGTTGAAGCCAACAGCAATCACTTTATCTCTAGTAGATAGATCAGTGAAAATTCCAAGGGGGGTAATTGAGGATGTATTGGTTCAAGTGGATAATTTCTACTATCCAGTAGATTTTATTGTTCTTGATACAGATCCTACTATAAAGGAAGCTAATTTAGTTCCTATCATCCTTGGAAGGCCATTTCTTGCTACCTCAAATGCAATCATCAACTGCAGGAATGGACTGATGCAACTCACTTTTGGCAACATGACACTTGATCTCAATATTTTCTATATGTCTAAAAAGCAAATCACTCCGGAAGAAGAAGAGGGTCCAGAAGAGCTGTGCATTATTGACACTTTGGTGGAGGAGCACTGTAATCAAAATATGCAAGACAAGTTGAATGAAAGTCTTGTGGATTTTGAGGAAGGTTTGTCTGAATCTCCTACTATGCTTGCTACTCTACAAAGTTGGAGAAAGATAGAAGAGATTCTACCTTTGTTCAATGAAGAAGAGGAGGCAGTTGCTGAAAAAGAAATTCCAAAACTCAATCTGAAGTCTCTACCTGTGGAGCTGAAATATACATATCTTGAAGAAAATAATCAATGTCCTGTTGTGATATCTTCATCTCTGACCAGTCATCAAGAGAATTGTTTAATGGAAGTTCTCAAGAGGTGTAAGAAGGCAATAGGATGGCAAATATCCGACTTGAAAGGCATTAGTCCTTTAGTTTGTACTCATCATATATATATGGAGAAGGAGACAAAGCCAATTCGTCAACTTCAAAGAAGATTGAATCCTCATTTACAAGAGGTGGTGCGAGCTGAGGTGCTGAAGCTACTTCAAGCAGGAATCATCTACCCTATATCTGATAGCCCTTGGGTGAGTCCTACTCAAGTGGTACCAAAGAAGTTAGGAATCACAGTGGTTCAGAATGAAAAAGGAGAAGAAGTTACTTACATGCCTCACTTCAGGTTGGAGAGTGTGTATTGATTATAGAAAGCTGAATGCTGTAACCAGGAAGGATCATTTTCCATTGCCATTTATTGACCAAGTGCTGGAGAGAGTCTCTGGACATCCGTTCTATTGTTTCTTGGATGGGTATTCAGGGTATTTTCAGATTGAAATTTATTTGGCAGATCAGGAAAAAACCACTTTTACATGTCCATTTGGAACATATGCTTACAGGAGAATGCCTTTTGGTTTATGCAATGCACTTGCTACATTTCAAAGATGTATGCTGAGTATTTTCAGTGATATGGTGGAACTAATTATGGAGGTTTTCATGGATGACATCACCGTATATGGAGGTACATTTGAGGAATGCTTAGTCAATTTGGAAGCAGTTCTTCACAGATGCATTGAAAAAGACCTGGTGCTCAATTGGGAGAAATGCCATTTTATGGTACGTCAAGGAATTGTCCTTGGCCATATCATCTCTGAAAAAGGCATTGAAGTTGATAAAGCAAAGGTGGAGCTTATTGTCAAATTACCATCCCCAACAACTGTGAAAGGAGTAAGACAGTTCCTTGGCCATGTAGGGTTCTATAGGCGGTTTATAAAAGGTTTTTCAAGTCTTTCAAAACCTCTTTGTGAGCTGTTAGCTAAGGATGCTAAGTTTATATGGGATGAAAGATGTCAAAACAGCTTTGATCAACTGAAGAAATTTTTAACAACAACTCCAATAGTGAGAGCCCCTAACTGGCAATTACCTTTTGAACTGATGTGTGATGCCAGTGACTTTGCTATAGGAGTTGTGCTTGGCCAAAGGGAAGATGGGAAGCCCTATGTGATTTACTATGCAAGCAAAACACTGAATGAAGCTCAAAGGAACTACACAACTACAGAGAAAGAATTGTTAGCTGTGGTATTTGCTTTGGACAAATTTCGTGCTTATTTAGTGGGGTCTTTCATCATTGTCTTCACTGACCATTCAGCCTTGAAGTATTTATTGACAAAGCAAGATGCAAAAGCAAGGTTGATTAGATGGATTCTTTTGTTACAAGAATTCGATCTTCAAATCAAAGATAAGAAAGGAGTGGAGAATGTGGTAGCTGACCACCTTTCAAGGTTAGTTATAGCACATAATTCCCATCCCTTGCCTATTAATGATGATTTTCCTGAAAAATCACTCATGTTCCTAGTGAAAACTCCTTGGTATGCTCATATTGCTAATTATTTAGTAACTGGAGAAATTCCAAGTGAGTGGAATGCACAGGACAGGAAGCACTTCTTTGCCAAAATTCATGCTTATTATTGGGAAGAGCCCTTTCTTTTTAAGTATTGTGCAGATCAGATCATAAGGAAGTGTGTCCCTGAAGATGAGCAGCAAGGGATTCTATATCATTGTCATGAGAATGCATGTGGAGGCCACTTTGCCTCTCAGAAAACAGCCATGAAAGTATTGCAATCAGGGTTTATTTGGCCATCTCTTTTCAAAGATGCCTACATCATGTGTAGAAGTTGTGACAGATGCCAACGGCTTGGAAAGTTAACAAAAATAAATCAAATGCTTATGAACCCCATTCTAATAGTTGAGCTATTTGATGTATGGGGTATTGACTTCATGGGACCTTTCCCAATGTCTTTTGGTAATTCTTACATCTTGGTGGGGGTGGATTATGTTTCTAAATGGGTTGAGGCAATCCCTTGTAAACAAAATGATCACAGGGTGGTTCTCAAATTCCTTAAAGAGAACATTTTTTCGAGATTTGGGGTACCCAAAGCCATAATCAGTGATGGAGGTGCTCATTTTTGCAACAAACCTTTTGAAGCTCTGTTATCCAAGTATGGAGTGAAGCATAAGGTGGCTACACCTTATCATCCTCAGACTTCCGGGCAAGTTGAGCTAGCTAAGAGGTAAATAAAGAACATATTGATGAAAGTGGTGAATTCCAGCAGAAAAGATTGGTCTATTAAGCTTCATGATTCATTGTGGTCATATAGAACAGCTTATAAGACTATTCTTGGCATGTCTCCCTATCGTCTTGTCTATGGCAAAGCGTGCCATCTCCCTGTGGAAGTTGAATACAAAGCTTGGTGGGCAATAAAGAAGCTGAACATGGACTTGATCAGAGCCGGAGAAAAAATATATCTAGACCTTAATGAGATGGAGGAATTAAGAAATAATGTCTATATCAATTCCAAAGTTGCAAAACAGAGGATGAAGAAGTGGCATGATCAACTAAACTCCAATAAGGAATTTCAGGAAGGGTAAAGAGTTTTACTGTATGACACAAGACTCCATATCTTTCCTGGGAAGCTCAAGTCAAGGTGGATAGGCCCGTTCATAATTCACCGAGTATGTTCCAATGGAGATGTGGAATTATTGAATTCAAATGGCAAGGACACCTTCAAAGTCAATGGATATCGTCTCAAGCCATTAATGGAGCCATTCAAACTAGAAAAGGAGGATATCAACCTCCTTGAGCCTCAAAAAGCCTAAGCAAAGAAGGGTTTGCTAGACATGGTTTACCACAGTCCAAAATTTTTGTAAATTTTGTAAATTTTCAAGTTTTTTTCCATACATTTGATCTTAGTTTTTGATCTTAAATCATGTTTTTAGGTGTGTTTTAATCTTTTTAAATGATCTCAGGTGGAAGAAATTTCAAGGAAATTGAAAGAGAAAAAATCGGATCGAAATCGGAGCAAAAACAGAGTGAAACAGAGCAAAAACAGAGCTCTGCGAGATTTCGCAGCCTAAAGAAAACTTTTGCGAAATGAGCATTTTGTTGCCAAATCATTCTGCAACACTTTGGGATTCTCTGCGAGAATTTTCGCAGCTGCGAAGGCAAGTTTGGCACACGAGTGCCACTTCGCAGCACAGGAGCCCCCATTTCGCAGCTGCGAAACGACTTGCGAAGTGGTAAAGCCCAGATTTCGCAACAAAAGTCCCATTCCGCAGGGTATTTCGCAATTGCGAAGGAGATTTTGACACACGTGTGCCACTTCGCAGCACAGTAACATTAATTTCGCAGCTGCGAAACGCATTGCGAAGTAGCTGCGAAAATGGCATTTTACTGCGAAACTCAAACTGACCCTTAGTCTTCCGTTATTCCTATTTATACCGGTCATTTGAGCTGCGAAAAGGGTTTCAAAATTATACCGTCCATTCTCGCAGACCGTCCATCTCCTTCCTCAAGCCTCACCGCGCAAGCCTCCGATCATCTTCTCCGACCATCCGCTCTGGCCAAATTTCGGTAACCCGAAATGGCGCAAACCAGAGGGGCCAAGTCTTCCTCCCCTTCAAGCCGCAAGAGAAGCTTGCGAAAGGAGCCAGTCCCGGATCCCGTTTCTGAGCCTTCGCAGCTGAAAGCAACTCCTCCTCCGGTGAAGCCAGCGCCGCCAAAGCCTCTGGCGAGACGTTACCTTACCAGGTCAGGGGGTCGGCCACTGCAAAAGAGACCCAGGGTTGAAAGCTCAGAACCCATCGACTAGACGGAGCAATCTCCAGAGCCATCACCGGTTCCAACTCCAGTTCCATCTCCGGTATCCTCGCCAGTTCCGTCGCCGGTGCCATTTCTGGCGCCGCAAGCGAAATCTCAGGAGCCTTAGCCGCCACTTCCAGAGCCCCAAATTCAATCCGAAATAGCTCCGGAAGAAATAATCAAGAGGCCAATGCTAACTCAGCCCCCAATTGAGGGAAATTTGGACTGTAGAGCTCGGCCATTCCACTCTGAGCTATGCTTTGACATAGCCGCATTCCGATTGCAGCCGGAGCTTGCACAGACATTCAACCTGCTGAGGAGATACCATATGGAGCACCTACTGACTCCAAGAGACTTTTTCTACCCAAGGGTAGCCATGGATTTCTATCAATCCATGACAACTAACCAGGTCAGGGATCCAACTTTAATTCATTTCACTATTGATGGGAGGCATGGCATATTGGGAGCACGCCATATAGCTGAAGCCTTGCAAATTCCCTATGAGCCAACCCAATTCGATAATTTTAGAGCTTGGACCAATCCTACTGAGCTGGAGATGGTGCGCACCCTATCCAGAGGAGCTGCCAATCGATCACATCTGTTGAGGGGGGAGCTTCCTCCAATCATGTTTTTGATTGATGCATTTTTGCGTCATAACCTCTACCCATTGCAGCATTGGACTCAAAGAAGAGGAGTCCTCTTAGAAGCCCTATACAAGATGTCTGAAGGATTTTTCTTTGGGCCTCATCATCTGATTCTGGCAGTCCTTCTCTATTTCGAAGATAATGTACACAAAAAGAAGCTTCAGAGAGCTGATTGCATTCCCCTCCTCTTTCCAAGGCTGCTATGCCAAATTCTGGAGCACTTGGGATATCCTTCTGAGCCTCAGTTGGAGCGAAAGCGCATTTGTCGTGAGCTTTTTACTCTCGACAAATGGAACAACATGACAGCTTATAGAGTTGACCAGCCTGAGCGTCCTCAGCCAACTACAAGGAGAGCATCCCCACGACACATACCTGAGGGTATCACAGTTGCTGCTCCTGCCATTCCCAGAGCTCCACCAGCTGCTCCAGCTTCATCTCAGCCATCCATTTCAGCTGAGCCGAGGATGGCCATACCCATTTCTGAATATCGAGAGTTGTGCCGTGCATTGGAGACCCTCACAACATCTCAGAGCAGTCTAGCTCAAGAGATGGCAGCCATTAGAGCATGCCAAGAGCAGATGTTGGCCACTCAGGCTCAACACACTGTCATCTTAAGGCAGTTTCAGCTTCATTTCGACCTGCCACCAGCTGTTGAGCCCTCCACTTCTACTCCAGCAGATCCACACTCTCATCCCTCAGAGCCTCAAGCCCCAGCTGAAGCACCAACTGAAGAGGCAGACCCATCTGCCTAGCCCCAGCACCACCCACTCATTAGATCATTATATATATATCTACTATCTTTGTTTTATGTATTTCATTTTTAGTTTGAAAGAAATCCCATTATTTTGGTACTATATTTGGGATTGCTTGTATTGCTTTTCTTTTTCAGTGTACTCAAATGGATTCAAAGTAATACAAGTTTAATATTTTTTTGTTAACAGTTAGCATTAACTTATTCTTATTTCCTTTTCTCACATATTCTATTCTTTTTTAAACATGTGGTTTCTCCAATTAGTATTCGAATTTGATATCACTCAGGAGGTACCACTTCCTCCCTTTAATTACAGTCACTCATATCACATTGAGGACAATGCTCGGTTCGGTTGGGGGGGAATGATGAAGGAAGTTATGCTAAATTAAAGGAAGTATGCTAAGCCTTTTTGGTAATGCAATTATTTTGGTAAATTAGTTGTAGTTTTTGCTTTTTACTCTTTTTACTCTATTCTCCATGAATTTTGAGGAAAAATTTTCAAATTGAAACAGGAGAAATTGAACTGTTGTTTTTCACTTGACTTAGAGTATGGATTATGCTCACTAAAGTGGTTCAATTGTTGAAGCTTCTATTGAAATTGAATTTAGTTCTTCCACTTTAAGCTATTCACACACTGTACACATTAGATTCCGATTATAACATGAAAAGCTATTTCCCTCTTGACTTAGGATAATTTTGGGACTTGGTATATTTGACCTCATTTGATAAAATTGAAACACCCTGCAAAAGGCCAATGAGCCTTTGAAATAAAGAAAGTTGTTTGCTTGCCTTAAAACCCGAGCAAGGTCTGAGGGGTATATGGTGAAAATCTTTAAAGCCTGGTGCCCTAAGCCTTAATTGGTTGGGAGTCACCGACCTCAATGCTCGTTATAAGGGTGAATAGGTAGAGTTAGCATATGCTAGGTGCTTGGGTATTAGAAATTCATTCTCAAAAGTCCGGGGAAAAATCCATGGAGTTAGTGGTTGAAAGATCCTTAAAGCTTGATGCCCTAAACCTTAATTGGTTGGGAGTCATCGATGGAC
This sequence comes from Vitis vinifera, assembly GCF_030704535.1. Classification (NCBI taxonomy): domain Eukaryota; kingdom Viridiplantae; phylum Streptophyta; class Magnoliopsida; order Vitales; family Vitaceae; genus Vitis; species Vitis vinifera. Next base: position 11,573,753 of record NC_081823.1, on the reverse strand, counting down.
CCCCATTACATGGACAATTCAGAAAGAGTATCCCATAAAGCCTCCTTAAAAAAAAAAAAAAAAAATGTGTTCTTTCTTTATTGATTTTGGTCAGTTTTCTAAGTGTTGAAAAGAGATAGGTTGGGGGGAGAGATTAGTTTAGCATATTATTCTCGGAACCTAAGGAACCTATACACATAGATTTTTGAGGAAGAATAAAGTTTGGTTCTTTGAAAGTGGAAATGATTTTAAAACTTCAGTTTGCATAATGCATTCCCTTGATTGAAAGTGTTTAGCATAGTTTGTTATAACTCTTGTTGAAATTTGGGTTTGTATTTCTTTAATGTTTCATGAGAGAATTAAATCATCATGCCACTTGAGAATTGTTTTTGTTCAGCATGATGTTGTACATTATAGGTTAAGTTTGCTTTTTATTTTCATTTTTCTCTCCTATATTGCTAAGGGACTAGCAATATGTCGGTTGGGGGGAGTGATTACTGCTCAAAAAGTGCTATTTGATAACTTATAATTAATCCTTTTAAACGCTTTTGAGTAGTAGTTTTGGCCTTTTAACTCAATTAGCATATTAAGGACCCTTGAAAGCAATTTTAATCACTTTGTGTAAGTTTTGGTGTTTTTGTTAGTAATTTGATCACCAAAGCAATTCAAGATTGAGGAGAGTGTTGAGGAATCTTGGGCAAAGCTTGGAAGTCATTTGCCAAGAGTAAATCCGGAATGCAAGGAGAAAAAGTAAAGAGAATCTGCCAAGAAGCATATTCTTGATGACAGTCGTAGCAGCCACTTTTGGAGCACTTTCTGAGGTCAAATTGATGCATGCTATATACCATTTCAAATCTCAGGAAGTCAACAATCCAATTCTTCAAATGGTGCGCAATTCGGAGTTGAAACGAAGAAGTTGCAGCCTTTGCAAACCAATCACTCCCAGCTGAAGGAAGCATTTTCCAAAGTGTTGCGAAATCACCCTTTTGCTGCGAAGTGATTCCGCGGCCTTTTTGTACAGTAGGGTGTATTTCCTTCTGAAGTTGCCCGATATATGCCACAAGCTGGGAGCTGAGAACCTCAAGGTGGAAGCCAACTTCGCAGCCCTGCGAAGATAGCATGTTCTTGCGAAATGATTTCGCATCCCTTCTTGAGTGCCTACGAAATCTCGCAGACACCATTTTCTCTTGAGAAATGGTTCCTGGAGCATCCCGATATTTGCTACCGACATTGGGAAATATTTTACATCAGATTTTTGTTGTCTAAATCCCAAAATACTCCTTGTAAGCCACCAATTACAAGATTCCTTAGCTTTTAAGTTAGTAAAAAGAGAAAATATCTATGTAATAATTAGTTTTATATTATGTTCATATATATACCTCTCGGGAGCCTGTTCTTAGAGAGGAGATCCTTTTGTAAAGTTTTGGGTAAGCAAGTAAAGTTCAGTTCTTTGTATTGCCTTACCTTCTCACTTTGTATTTTTATTTTCTTACTAAGTTATGAACTCTCTGAGGAATTTTCCCCAGAGAATGAGTAACTAAACCTCTAATTCCTTGGAGCTAAGGTTGCCGGGGAAGGTTCCAAGTGCAAGAATGCAAAGCTTTGTGGTTTTAGCTAGTAATGAAGAGGAAGTGAAATCCTTTAGTGATTTCTATGTTTTTAGTTAACTTAAAACACCTTAGAGTCACTTGGGCCAACACTTGGTAAGGAAAGTGATTTCCAACCATGGAAATGCACCAGTTTACCCCTTGCGAGCCTCTGGGAGGTGACTTTAGGGTAGGATTTTCTAGAATAGCCAACACTTGGTAAGCTTTTGGACTCCAAGGAGACATCCATTAGTTATCTCTTGCGAGCTTTTGACGGGTAATCCAAGGTTAAAGATCACCTTGAATGGTTAAGGCTTAGTGAGAGGCTTAAACCATTGCAAGTTGCATCAGTGAGAGAATTAAAGTGAAATCTAATTAAAGGAGGTAGCTGTACAACACCGGTTAGAGAAGTGACTATATGTTGAATCTCTAACACGAGGAAAGGAACCATCTGACCGGAGCTATGTCTTTTGCATGAGGAACCACCCCAGTGAACCTAACTCTCCAAGGAATGCTTTTCTTCCTAAGTTATTCCGAGTACTTGTTATGTTAGTTAGTTTAAATCTTTACCAATCAAAGTTTGTGTTTTATTTCTTAAGCTAACCTTGAAATGAAACAAGACCAATTCACTTGGAATTGGTATCATTGATAGCTTGCTAATCCTTCCCAGTGAACGATCCTAGAGCCGCTATACTATAGTAGCTTTGTCTTTGCTACCCTAGTATATGGTGTAATAGGTTATAAATTTTGTTGATTACTCCCTCAATCAAGGAGCACCAGCTGGACACGAATCAGCTGAGACACCAATTGGGCACGAATCATGTACATAACAATGAGACAAAGTTCAGGTCCACGACATCCTACTATCCATTGCATATAAACTCCCCATGAACTGGTGTTCGTAATCTAACAAGGTAGTGCTATCACCGATCATGATTACCTCTCCAATCCTTGAGTTATAGATCCCACTTATTATATGATTAACTGACATGCTCTAACTTTAACTCCAAGGAGCATAAGTCAAATTTCACTAAAGGAATTGTTGTGGCCAAAAATTTCATGATCACATGTCCTTTGGATCACTCAAGGGGACACACTATCTCAAGCCCATGAGATATCATGATGCCTCTATTAAGAATACCTATTGTTACTAGCCTCCATTAATAGTGACCTAATCCATAAGGATATATGACCACTTTAGGGTCTCTCCCATATGTCAAAGCCTTCTGTTGATTTCAGCATAGGCTCAATATCCTCTCTAGGTTGAGAGTCCATGCATCATAATAGCTTGGTGAATCATGACATTTGATAGCCTTACATCATGATTCACCATAGATCTAGTCCAATATGTATCACATAAACTAATGCACTCATCATGGGAAACTCATCCCAATGGCCAAGATAAGTCATCCCTTCAATTAGGAGGTGGTGCACTACAATATTTATTGGATTGACCAAATCCATTAACCAATTGTGGACAACTTATGTACTTATGAGGAACTCATGACTTGTATCTTGTGTGCAACTCCTAATGCACCCAAGTCATATAATAATGTAAGAGATATGAGTTAAATGCTCAAATTAATGTCAATACACCAAATGGATGGCAAGAGGATAGTTAAATCTAACTTTGTTACATCATGTCTTTCCTTTAGGGGCTTAATCCCAACAAGAACAGTGAAGAGTACATCTCAGCAAAATGGCTTGGCTAAAAGGATGAATCATACTATTCTTGAAAGAGTAAGATGCATGTTGATAAATATAAAATAACCTAAAAAGTTATAGGCGAAAGCTATCCATACAACATGTCACTTGCTTAACAAATTCCCTTCGAGTTCCATAAAGTTCAAAACGCCTCAAAAAATATGGACAGGTAAACCAGGAAGTTACCAACACCTTATAGTGTTTGGGTCAACAACATATGCACATGTAAATGATAAAAAGTTGCAACCAAGAGCAAAGAAAGAAATGTTTAATTCTTGTACATCCTACTAAAGTGAAGGGGTATAAGTTGTAGCATCTAAATTTGAGGAAGGCAAAAATCAGTAGAGATGTTACTTTTAAAGAAGATGAATTGTTAAGGTTAGAATACAAAACAAGTGGTGAAACTCTGGTTTATGATGTAAAATAATTGGTAGGTTTTAGGTGGAAGAATCACAAGAAACCAAAGTTAGGTATGAGAAAACAATATATATATATATATTAATCGACTAACAAGTGCAATAAAAAAAATGAATCAACTAATGATGGTCAACAACATAAACCAATAGCTCAGGGTGAACTAACTTATGGTTTGAAAAAGCCCCTAAGTCTAGTGGGGAAATACCTAGGGGAGGAGGGCTAAATGGATGTATTAAAAAATTTAAATAAAGTTTATATGTTATACCCAATTTTTATCCTACGATATATTGAGGTATATCAATCATTTCTATTATAGGCAATTCAAACAAGATATCAAGTAATAAACAATGAGGTACAAGAGATTTTTTACATGGAAAACCCCCACACTAACTGTGGAGATAAAAAACCATGAAGTCTATGATCGCTAATCTAAATCCATTATATGATATCAAGTTACATAGATTTACTTGGCCACTTTACCCTAAAGACTTACTCTTCAATACTTAAAACTTGATCCATGTCTGCAACGTAGCAACCTCCTATTACTCTAATGAATGCATTTCAACCTTGCTAAAGGGATGTAAGTTTTCAAACCAAGATTCAAATATTGAATCCTTGAATGAGAGATCGGGAATGGTGTGGCTCATTAGGCTTTTTCTCTAAGAGACTCTCTCTAAAGAATGTAAGATCTCTCACTAATCTCTAAAACAATCTATAACCCTTAAAGGGTTATAAAGAGGTATTTGTAGGAATAAATCTCCAAAAGGTTTGGTTTTAGAAGACTTCCAAATCAATTTTGCGTGAAAAAATCTCGACTAGAGATTCACGATTTCTCGAGCTTACAAAGGTGGCTTGAGCGTTTTGGGAGCTCAAGCAATGTGGGGCACTTGAGCGGTCACAACACTTAAGCACTGCTCCCCACTTGAGCATCCTCTATTTTTAAAAAACTTTATAAAAATTAATTTTAAGTTCAAAACAATTAGCAATCATATTTATACCTCAAAGAAGCCTAACTTACTACAAGCCAAACTTTTTTAGATGTACTTATGAATTCTCGGTTAGACAAATTACAACTCTTAATCTTCAATAGAGAGCAAGTCACTATCTAAAAAGACTTCTATGGCCAAATATAAAAAGGAACCAAATTGACGACATATAATCAAGGCTTAATGTCCTAACAATTTCCCTTTATGGCAATCTTGTGACAAAACATCATTACATAAACCCACCCGAACTCTTATAACGGAGTTTACATAACAAACATTAATGCTTAATTAAAAATAAACTAAGGGAATGTTTTGAATCATCTAGTAGTACTTATTTTCCAATCCTATAACCTACACACAAAAAAAAAACTTCAACAAAGGTGGAAAAATGTGTGAGATAAGATATGATCAAAGCAATAGAACATGATAGTTGGAGATTTTGCTCGATACATTGTGAAAGCATGTAAGAGAAACATATCCCTATAGTGATAACAAGGTACAAAGTAAAGCTCGAAAGGAATCTAAATGTATACAAATCAACATAACATAATAGAAGCTGGATAAGACACAATAGATCAACTATGATGCCTAGAGGTCTATCTCCAACCAAAAAATAGACAATAAAAGTCATGAGAAGAAGCTTTTGTGACTCATAATAGTTCTAAAATGAAAGACAATTCAAATAGAAATATCTTATAGGATATATCTATATTAGGTAACTCTCTTAAACTTCCAAGTTATGCTTTCAATAGTTGATCTAATTTCCTCCAATGTCTCAGGTTTAATTTTCTCCACTATTACAATTTCCCTTAAGAATTAAATGAGTAAAAGAATGAATTGAATAAATAATTCAAAACTTATTAACTCCTATTTTTCAAGGAGTTCCTTTATCTTTTTTCTATTATATCGATGCCTATGCTTCCCCTATTTAAGTGAATTAAATATGGTCAATGATTTTTATTTTTATTTTTTGTCATAAAAATGGCAAAACATATGAATTATAAACATTGGAAAGCACACAAGAGTTAAAGAGAAAGAAGAATATATATAGAAAAAAAATGATTTTGGATACATAAGATATGCAAAAAAAACACAAATCCAGATTAACAATAGAAAAAGAACACACACACACACACACACATATATAAGTATCCGAAGGAGGTGGAGACATAGAGCTCAATGCGCCTTTAGAGTGGATCTAGGAAATGATATAGTGGAGTTGTCCCTGGATCTGATGAAGCTAAAGATCCTGGGAGTCCATTGGTTGCTGGAGATAGGCCATGGAATCGAATGTCTCTCAGGTGGGTGGGTAGAAGAAGATGTCTCATGAGCAAGAATGAAAATATCAGTAATCACGGATTTATTGATCATTGGATTTTATAGATATATCAGGGAATAACGGTGGAATATTTTGACCCAAAAAAAAAAAATTGATGAAACAGAAATTCATGAAAATACTTGGAAACTTCAAAAAAAAAATGATAAAACATGAAAAAAAAACACATATTACTATATATATATAGTAATATGTAATAAATTTGTAATAGTAGGCAATAATATACTAATTTAAAAGCACATTAATATTAGAATGATAATATGTCTAAATTGAATATATTGAGGGATAAAAAAAAAAACAATGATATTTAGATAAGTATTTTATATTAAAAATGTTAATATTTTATTTATAAAATTGATATTTACCTTGTATTTAATTGGTATACAAAATATATAATAAGATAATTAAAAATAACTTATTTATAATAGTTTAATTTATTAAATAATATTATAATATATATTAAAAATATTATAACGTATAAAAGATATGTACATTATATATATAATTCTATATACAATTAAAACTACAAATTCACATATGGTTCAATGCTAGTGTCCTTTCACGACAAACTTGTGTACTCGGGTTTGAGTCTCACCAATGTAAATTTTGTTTACCTGTTTGATTAGATTTTTAAACTTGTCAATAAAAGTTGTCCCACATCAACAACTTAAGAGAACAAAATTGCCTATTTAATAGATGGTGACTTTCTCATCTGGAACGACTATTGTATGGTCGTGTGTGTGAGAATGTGGCCTAAAATAAAAATAAATAAAAGAAACATTTTGGCAAAAACGAGAAACCTTTTGGTAAAAATGGGGAAACCTTTTGGCCTAAAAGTAAGCAAGGCACTAAAAAATCACCAATATAACTGATATATCGGTATTATATCAGCATATAGCCAATATATCAATGAAAAATGAGGGAAATAATTGAAATTTTTAATAACCAAAATTTCCATCCTATTTATCTATCGAGCCCCATCGATACCCGAAATATTGGTGAAATATCACTGACATTTTGTGGCATTTCTAACATTGCTCATGAGTAGCTCATGAAGAACTTGCATGACCTCAACTAGAACAAGTTCTTAAAGAAGGCTTGAGATAATTTACCTCAGGTACTACACCTTGCTTCATAGCTTGGAGCTCATTCTCATATGTTGTTGCCTCCTAAGCTGCTTGTTGAGCCGCATTTTCAGGACCATGGTGGGTTGGAGGTGCCATCAGTCCCTAAATGTGGTTATAATGCTTAGCCTAGGAGCATCCATCCAAGAGGGCATGGTTAGCTTGGACCCCTAATGCAAGGTTTATCCCAAAACCTACATCCTCCAAAATCTACGAGATGAGAAGGTTAAAGGGAGGGGTGCCTCCTCAAAAAGATGGATCACGGGAAGGAGTAATGCTATCCAAAACCACTTGGTTGATATCGAATTGGTAGCCAGAGAGTATGGCATGAATGAATTGAGTAAACGACTGACAGATCTGGGTACGATGAGTAGAATGGTAGAAGTAGCTAGCAACCATGTTGGCTTGGAGAATAGCTTCTGACCAAAGCAAGACTCAAGTTGCAGCATGCTAAGGACATGTTGGATGGAACAGGAAGAGACAAGAAATGGTTGATCATACAAAATCACCTGAAAGGTAACTCCAATTACAACAGATAGAAAATGAAAATAAGATGGGGGTAGAAAGTCCCCTAAAGAGAGAGTAACGTCTTTTATCCTCAATCTCTAACAACAGTAAGAAAAGAAGTCTCCTAGAAGACTTTGAGATTGACTGAATGCTCAACCTCAACTAGTCAATTATGGAAAGAGGTGTAGTATCGGTCTCATGCCTCCTGACAATGGAAGCACTCAATAGAAAGAGCTCTTAGGCCAAAAGGACCTTGGAGAGCAATGCTCTAAACGGCCTCAGGTGACCTTGGAGGGGTCAGCTCATGAGGATGAGGATGACTTGCCATAACAAGGTGATGAAATATAAAAGGACATTAAAAGAAAGAAAAATAGATAAAAATCCAAAAACAAAAAAACAAAAAAAAAACCCCTAAACAACTAGGAATACTAAAAATGAGGGTAAAACAATACTATATGAAAAAAATGCGAAAAACTAAGAGAATTGACCTCAAATGACAAAGAACCAGAAACTTAGAGTGCTTGAAACAACTCAAAAAAGTGATAAATAAGAAATGGTGTACTAGATTTCTTTAAATGTCTTGTAGGAGTTTCTTCAATCAATTACAAAATTACTTTAGATATTATACATCAATCCATCAAGAATGAGGTTTCAAGTCCAAAGGTCAAAGTTAATTGTAATTTTAGTTTTGAAACCCAATGCATAACCATTAGTGGATAAGAGGACCAACATAGAAACATAAGTATTGATGTTCAAGGGAATACAACTTATTGTCCAGTTCTACATTTAAAATTTGATCACTTAGAAGAGATCTAGTCATGCATTTGTTCTAATTAAAGTACACATCTAATTAATTTGATTTAAGATTGTTGGATTTCCATTTAACAAGGTCTTGTTGATCTATATACAACACAACTTGACTTTCCCTTAATTTGATATCATATTCCTTTTTATTTTCTTTTTCTTTTGAAAGTAGAGCCATTGTACACTATGATCAATATTGATTTTTTTTTCTTTTGAAAATAGAGCCATTGTACATTGTGATTTTTTTCATTCATCGTTGCTTTTGTATCCATTTTAGGGGTATTTCCAAATGTCGCAAGTGAGTCACATACATTTAAGAGCATAAATTTTAGAATGTGTGTAAGAGTTATGCTTAACCAATTATTCAATATTTGGCATTGACTCACTTTGGGAAACAATTATAATGATCTTAGTTAAACAATGCATGCGCATAATAAGATTTGAGCATGACAAAGGATCCTTCCAAAGTGAACAAAGTCTACTTTATGAGCTATTGAACTTGATCTGTTGAGAGAGAACCAGAAAGTGGAGAGGGTGGTATGGTAGTTGTAGCTGAAGAAGAGAAGTGGATGTCCTTTGATGGCTCAGGGAAAGATAATGGATTGTTGGTGGACCGAAGAGAGCTCATTTGGGCCTTGGGTTTAGGCTTGTACCCAGTTGGGCACCAATGTAACTTGTAGCAATGGTCCACAATATGCCCCATGAGCCCACAATGAGAACAAATTGGGTGATCATGATTGGGCTTATCCTGAGAAGAGAAATTTGCGACAAAGAGAGATGACAAGGAGGCGCTAAATGCCAGGGATTTAAATAGAGCAAGAGAACTAGATCTGATTGTTAAACATATATGCAAAAGAGTTTCATCAAGTTGTTGGTTTTGATTTCAATGAAACTTTTAATCCAATTGTTAAACCTGCAACTATTCGGGTTATGCTTACTATAGCTTTGTCTAGAGCTTGGTTAATTCATCAATTAGACATTAATAATTCCTTTTGAATGGAGTGTTGCATGAGGAAGTTTTTATGGAACAACCTCCTAGATTTATTCAGCACAACCAATCTCATCTTGTTTTCAAATTACATAAAACTTTATATGACTTAAAACAGGCACCAAGTGTTTGGTTGAAAAGTTAAGTGTAGCCCTATATTCCTTTGGATTTATCTCTACAAAGTCAGATCAATCTCTATTCATTTGTGTGACAAAAATTCATTCTACCTATATTCTTGTGTATGTAGATGACATTCTTATCACTAGTAGTAGTGAACAAGCTGTGATGCATCTCATTACCAATTTAAACAGAGAGTTTGCCTTAAAAGATCTTGGAGAAATCAACTATTTTTAGGGATTGAAGTGAAGCATATTGTTGAAAGCATTCATCTCTCAAGGAAAATACATAATTGATCTATTATACAAATCCAAAATGCAAAGTGCCAATCCTATTTCTACTCCCATGACCAATTGACAAAAACTTTCAGGCTATGGAAGTGAATCAATTTAGGATGTGAAGTTGTACAGATCAATTGTAGGAGCTTTGTAGTAGATAATAATTACTAGGCCTGAAATTGCCTATAGTGTTAATAAAGTTTGTCAATATATGCAAGCTCCATTAGAATCTCATTAGAAAGTAGTCAAAATAATTCTTAGATACTTGAAGGAACTCTTCATCATGGATTATATTTAAGAAAGTCTCCTACTCTTGATCTTGTAGCATTTTGTGATGTCGATTAGGCCTCTGATCTTTATGACTCAAGATCAACTTTAGGATTTTTTGTATATTTTCGTTCAAATTTAGTCACTTAGCAGTAAAAGAAATAACATACTATTTTTAGATCAAGTACAAAAGCAGAGTATAGAAGCCTAACTGGTTTGGTTGCAGAAATCACTTGGTTACTATCTCTTCTCTCATAAATTAAAATCACTTTGCCTACAACAACAGTTATTTGGTGTGATAATCTTAGCACTATTATGTTGGTTGTTAATCTAATATTACATGCTAGGACAAAACACATTGAATTGGATTTATATTTTGTTAGGGAAAAGGTTCTGCAAAGAAAGGTTTTAATCTAACAAGTGCCTTCCATTGATCAAGTAGTAGATGTCTTGATGAAAGCTGTCTTAAGCACTTAGTTTGTAAATCTAAGAAACAAACTCAAAGTAGAAAATCTTTCTACCTTAAGTTTGAGGGAGAATGTTAAGAGATAGTTTCATATAGTTACAAGATGTACACATGTCATATGCTCATTGGTTTTCTTCTATTATTGTTAGATGAATAGTTAGAGAATTTGTTAGTTAGGTTTACTTTATATATTACTCTGTAAATAGCAGAATAAATAGAGAAAAAAAAAATAAAACAAAAAAAGAGAAAAATTTTCTTTTATTTTACTTTCTCAATTTCTGTTACCTTTCTTTCTTTACACTCACAAACAAACATATTGAAGAAGTTTGTATTATAATAGATATCATTGTGTGGGGTTGGTTATTGATAACTTCTTTGATGAAATATTTGGTTTTAAGCTACGTTGTAAGAAATCATGTAAATCTTAATGATAATTTTACAAGAAGATGTGATTTGATCTAATATTTTACAAAAAAAAAAATGGCAATAGAATATTATTATGGCCATTGACTTTTCTCAACGCTATTAATCACAACAATTATTGATGATTTATTCCATGTCAATAGAAACGTATAAAAAATAAAATAAAGATAGCTATAGATAATTATTTCTTTTTTCTACATATTTTGCTTCGTTCCAATTTCTCCAAGTGTTAAAACATTCATATAATTTATAACCAAAAAAAAAAATTTAAATTGCTAAAAAATGAGGGGTACTAAGTACAATTAAAAGCATGTGTTATGAGGACAAAAAGGAAAGTCTACATAATGCTTTTATGAGGTTTAGCTATTGAAAATGCATTAGTTTCCATCATTTTATACTTGTAAATTCAAATGGAAATTGATAAAACTTGTTGAATTAGATTTTTTTACTAAAGCATTAATAACATTTTGATATATCAAAGTCTTAATTGTTTTTGTATTCATGCATCCCAAAGAATGATGTTTCCATTGTTTGTATTGTATTGATTTTTTAATACTTCATTGAAATTAGTGTTGATTTGGATTCAATGCAAGTCTATGGTAATTTTTTTTTGTTGATTTTTCATGGTGCATAGATCTTGTTATCATATTGGGATCAACATTGGTTCTATGTTGTAGAGTAGTATCAATTTGGGTAGTTGTATTTAATCAAGTATTAATTTCAAATCAATTCTTGAACCACCTATTTTTTGTTTGTTTATCGAATTAGTCCAACCTCAGTTTTTGTATCAAAATGAAATTTATATGTGGTTTGCAGTCACAACTTATTATCAAATTCCTTTATTAGAGAATTTGGTGTTGATTTGATTTTGACATTGAACCTAGTATATTACTTCATTATTAAAAGTTAACTTTGATTATTGGTTTATCATCATCCTTTTAGCAATAAATACAAAGAGAAAGCTACATTTTCAAATGAGACGATTCTATGGAAATAAAAGGAGGTGAAACTTTGTCAAACTGGAGATCAAAGAGAAAGATCAAAGCTATGAACAAGTCTTGAAGCCTCCCCAACTACACTCCATGCTTTCATTCAATATATTATCATTTTTTAAAAAAAATTAGCCCTTTAAAAATTGTTGAATTCTATTTGTTTTCATCTTATATGAATATATATATATATATATATATATATATATGTTAGATTAATGAGCATTAGGAATCATTTTGTGTGAGAGACCCATATTTGGTGCATTTTGATCTTTAGTTTGAAATTACAATGAAACTAATGGTTTCAATGCTTTTATGAGGTTTAGCTTGTGAAAATGCATTAGTTTTCATCATTTTATACTTCTAAATTCATATGAGAATGCCTAAAATTGGTTGAATTAGATTTTGTATTCATTAATGATATTTTGATACCTTAGAGCCTTTATTATTTTTATATTAATTTATCCCAAAGAATAACATTACCATTGTTAGTGTTGTATTGATTTTTTTTATAATTTATTGAAATACATGTTGATTTCGATTTGATACATGTTGATTTTATGCTTGTTTTTCAAATTGGTTTAAGCTCTGTTTTTGTATCAATATGAAATTGATATCTAGCTTGTAGTCACAACCTATTATCAAATTCTTTTATTAGAAAATTTAGCGTTTATTTTATTTTGACACTAAACATAACATATTTATTCATTATCAAATGTTTGCTTTGATTATTGGTTTGTTATCATCTTCATTATCCTTTTGACTTTTTAAAAATAAAATATATATATACATATATTAATGAGCATTAGGGATCATTTTGTGTGTGAGACTCATACTTAGTGCATTTTAATATTTAACTTGAAATTGCAATGAAACTAATGATTTCAATGCTTTATAAGGTTTAGTTGGTGAAAAGACATTAGTTTTCATCATTTTATAATTGTAAATTGTTAGGAACCACTAGTTACTCTATTCCTAGGCTCTGCATCATGTAGGGTCCATGCAATCTAGTCCTAGGCTCTCTACATCTAACATAGTAGAAATATGTGGTAACTAAAACCATATTATGATCTAGACGTAGAGGTTAAAGTTTCATACCTGTAATTTGGATATTCCAAAATCGAATCTAATCCCAGGAAGATGTCAAAGAAGATGTTGGGGATGTTGTGGAGTTCATCTACCCAAAGATCTTTTATCCGATTTCTCCCTTCAAAGATCCTAACACAACAGAAGGGTGAGCTTCTCTTCTTGTCTTAAGAGTGGCTAGGGCTTACTCTTACTCTCTCTCGAAAATGATGGCCAAAACGTTAAAATTGTGAACCCTAAACCTTTGAGAGGATTTATATAGGGTTTCTTATGGGTTTAAGTGACTTAAGCTTAAACTAGATTCAGGTCACCTAATCCAACGTATTGGGATAGAGCCTTGGAAAGCATGACATGATATAACAGTTTTAGATTCATTAATAAATTTATTTATTTATGTTTTTTATTCAACTTACTATCCCATTTTGTATTGATTGGTTACCTGAACAAACATGTCATTTCACTTGCATTGTATATGACTTCAATGTATTAGGAATTGCATAAAGGACATAAGTCATGGGTTCCTTGCAAGATGATTAGTTGTTTATAGTTGGTTCATAGATTTGGGCAATTCAATAGAGACTATAATGCACTACCTCCTAATTGGAGGGATGGCTTATCATGACCATCGAGATAGGTTTCCCATGGTGAGTACATTAGTGTGTATGGTTACATATTGGACAAGACCTATAGTGAATCATGACATAAGGCTATTAGTTGTCATGATTCACAAAGCTACTTGATATATAGACTCTCAATCTTGAGAATATATTGAATTTATGCTAAAATCAACAAGAAACTTTGATTTATGGGTGAGACCCTAATGTGGTCATATATCCATATGGAGCAGCTAGCAAAAAATATTATTAATAGAAGCACCATGATATCTCATGAGAGTGAGATAGTGTGTCTATTGAGAACCTTGGATCACTCCATTCCCATATCTTAGATTGTATAGGTACATGTAAATCTACCCTAAGCTTCTATAGAAACTAATTTGAGTTGAAACATGATTTTTAAAACAATTTAGATTAATAAAACTAGAAAAGAAACATTCATATCTAGATCTGGATGTTCCCAAATCAATTTCATGGGTAAAAAAGAAACCTGAAGAGTTTGGAGGTCTCTTACATCCAAGATCTTATGCTCGATTACTCGAACCACGATTTTAGACCTCTAAAGAGTGGACTTTGGAATGGAGGATTCCTAAGCTCTCTCTCTTACACTTTCTAGATCTTGAAGACAATTGAAAACCTTAGAAACCCTAACCTCTAAGGGGGTATTTCTTAGGAACCTTGGATTACTTTGTTCCTATGCCTTAGATCTCGTGGGGTGCATGCATTTAACCCTAGGTTCTCTAAATCTAGTGCATAAAAATAATGGCTTCAAAAATCATTACAAAATAAATAGTTAGAGATTGAGAGACTCATACATAGATCTAGATCTGGATGCCCTAGATCAATTTCTCTTGGTGAAAAATGTGCCCAAATAGTTTGGATGTTCCTAGATTTGGACTACTCAAACCATGATCTTAACACTCCAAAGTGTGAGCTTTGCAAGGGTGGGAATCTAGACTCTCTCCCTCTCTTTCTCTCTCTCTCTTTGGAGATGGAAGATAATTGTCTAAAGTCATGGAAACCCTAACTGGCCCTTGAAGAGGCATTTATAGGGTTTCCTTATTGGGCTTAAGTGACTTGAGCCCATATAGTCCTAAGTTACTTAATCTAGGCTAAAACGGGTCATAATTGATTAATTAACAACATAAGTCCATCTAATCAATCAATTAGCTCAATCTAGAGACCTTGTCCACTAACCCCTATTCAATCTTATGCAATTACCAAAATGCCCTTATGCACAAGAGTGAACATAGAATCAATCCAACCCTCATAAACCATGCTAACATGGTATATGAGCTCAAAGCGAGGACTAATAAGACTCGTAAGTGTACTAGCTCCCTTAGAATCCAATTATAAAGTTGATTCAATATCCTACTATAGAAAATCAACTACACTCCAGTACCCTATTTAAATAACAATGAGATGGAGCTTAGGTCCGTGACCTACAATTTTCTATATGAAAGCTCATCATGAACTAGTGTTCGTAATCTAACAAGGTAGTGTTATCACCTATCACGATTACATCTCCAATCATTGAGTTACAAATCCCACTTATTAAAAGATTAACTATCATACCCTAACTCTAAGAAGTGTATGTGAAATTCAACTAAAGGAATTATTACGACCATAAATTTCATTATCACGTGTCCTTTGGATAATCTAAGGAGACATATTGTCTCAAACCCATGAGATATCATGGTCCCTCTATTGAGAATATTATTGCCACCAACCTCCATCAACAGTAACCTAATCCTTAGGGATATATGACCACTTTAGGGTCTTACCCATAAGTCAAAGTCTTTTGTTAATATTACTACAAGCTTAATATCCTCTCAAGATTGAGAGTTCCTATAGTACAATATCTTAGTGAATCATAACAACTAATAGTCTTATGTTGTGATTTAATGTAGGTCTTGTCTAATGTGTATCACATACACTAGTCCACCCACCATGGGAAATCTATCTCTATGATCAAGACAAACCATCCTTCCAATTAGGAGGTAGTGCATTACAATCTTTATTGTATTGCCCAAGTCCATAAACTGAATATGGACATTTTATCTACTTACAAGGAGCCCATGACTTGTCTCCTCTTTGCAACTCCCAATGCACCTAAGTCATGATAATGTAAGAGATATGAGTTGAATGCTCAAATCAATGTCAATACATAAAAGGATAACAAGGGGAGAGTCAAGTTTGACTTTGTTACATCATGTCTTGCTTTTAGGGCTCAATTTCAATAGTATTTATAGGGTTCTCCTACTGGATTTAAGTGTCTTGATCCGAATAGGGCCTGGGTCACTTAATCTAACTTAAACTGGGTCTTGATTAATTAATTAACCACATAGGGTCATCTAGTTAATCAATTAACCAAATCTAGAGAACTTGTTCACTACTGCATATGCAACCTTATGTAATTACCAAAATTCTCTTATGCACAAGAGTGGACCTAGATCCAATCCAACTCTTATAAACTGTATCATAGTATATGAGCTCAAAGCAAGGACCATTGTGATCTATAAGAGTACTGGTTCCCTTAGAATCCAATTCTAAAGTTGATTCAATATTCCACTAAAGAAAATCAATTTCTTTCTAGTACCCTATGTAAATAATAATAATAAGATGAAACTGAAGTTTATGACCTACTATCCACTACATCCAGACTCCCCATGAATTGGTGTCGATAATCTAACAAGATAGTGTTATTACCTATCAAGAATAACACTCTAATTCTTAAGTTATAGATTCTACTTATTATGTGATCTATTAACATACTCTAGCTCTAAGGAGCATACATCAAATTTTTATTGAAGAAAATGTTATGACCATAGTCTTCTTTCACATGTCCTTTAGATTACCCAAGGCAATACATTGTCTCAGTCCCATGAAATATCATGGTCCCTTTATTGAGAAAGCCTAGTGCTACCAACCTTCATCAATAGTGTTCCAATCCATAGGGATATGTGACCACCTTAGGATCTCACCCATAGGTCAAAGCCTCCTCTTGTTGACTTTGGCATAAGCTCGATATCATTTTAAGGTTGAGAGTTGATACAGTATAGTAACTTGGTGAATCATGACAATCAATAGTCTTATGTTATGATTCACCATTGATCCTATACGATATGTAACTATCCATACTAGTACACTCATCATGTGAAACCCATCTTGATGGTCAATTCCAACAATGTTCCCTTAGGTGATCCAAAGGACATGTCATTGAGAAGACTATGACCATTAGCTTTTCACTTAGTGAAATTCGACATATACTCCTTGGAGTTAGAGTATGTCAATTGATCAAATAATAGATGGATTTATAACTCAACGATTAGAGAGGTAATCTTAATATGTGATAATACTACCTTGTTAAATTATGGACACTAGTTCATGGAGAGTTTGCATGTAATGGGTAGTAACTCATGAACCTAAGCATCATCTTGTTGTTATTTACATAGAGTATCAAAGTGTAATTGATTCTCTGTAGTGAGATGTTGAATGAACTTCATAATTGGATTTTGAGAGAGTAGTACTCCGATAGGTCCTAATGGTCCTTACTAGAGCTCATATACCTTGATGACATGATTTATGAGGGTTGCATAAGCTTTAGGTTTACTTATGTGCATAATGACATTTTGATAATTACACAAGGTTGCATAGGGGTTTGTAAACAGTATCTTTGGATTGGACTAATTAATTAATTAGACAACTTTGTTGGGTTAATAAATCAATTTAGACCCTTTTAGGTTGTATTAAGTGACCCAAGCCCTTACTGGGCTTAAGTCACTTAAGCCTAGTAAGGAACCTTATAAATATCCTCTTAGGGGTTAGGGTTTCTAGTTAGTATTCTTCCACCATATAAAGAGAAGAGAGAGCTTTAGCCTTCACCTTCCCAAACACTTTATTGTTTGAGTGTTGAGGATCGAGGTAGAGTTATAGGACAAAAGATAATAGGTTTACGAGGCTTCCAATGACTTTGGATTTGATTTGGGAAAATCCAAATCAAAGGTAAAGTTTTTTATGACACTTTTCTAGATCCTTCAATGTTAGAAATTATATTTTTGCTTTCGTTCATAGGATCTAAATGCCCTATGTAGATTTCATGCTCCTAACCTAGTCCTATGATGGGGAACAAAGAGATCTAGGATTCCCTATGCAGTTAATTAGAACCAAATATATGCTCCAATGACATATATATATGATATGATTTATACAATATAAAAAGCTCAAATTATCTAACTTAACTCAAATTAATGCTAAGACCCTAGTTATGAATCTAATTTCCATTTTGAGTCTAATTCAGGTTCAAGAGATGAAAAAAATGATAAGTACAAAAGTCAATATCAACCAAACAAGTAGAAGGGGTTAAACATGCATAACTAAAAGACTTGGGACTTGTGAACCATGAAGAGTCCAAGAAAGGCTGAAATGAGTAACTCATAAGCATGAAATACTAGCAATGAATGTTATGGTCAAGTATTCTTCAAGAGATCGAAAACCCTTTGTAATGATTATTAACATATTTTTCAAATTCCTTTCATTCTTTACTGTAATTGGCAATGACTACTCCTCAAGGGAATTCCACACTTGATAAACTGGCTCACCACCAATCAAGTTTAAGACATTTTCTTTTATGGTTCCAAGAAGCGATGAAGTTAAAAGTCCATCATTGTTGATCCACCTTTGATAGTTCGAGTTTGGAGATTTTTCCTCCTTGTCATTCTTAACTTCTTCAGCAAATTTTTCTCTATTTGACAAATAATGTAGAACACTAAGGCTACAAACTAAGGGAGCGATTTGGTTGCATTACAATAGAAATTTGGTGGTGTTCAGTTTGATGGAGATCAAGCTAGAACATTGGTGAAAGGATTGAAAGTTTGATTCAGGTTCTATTTGTAGGGTGGAGGATGGAAGTATGTGTGAAGACATTTTTCTTGGCTGGTAGGTTTGGAGGCTCTGATACCATGAAAAGGTTAGTATTTTCTTTAAAAAAAAAAAAATAGTTGAGTGTTACCTCCTAGAATATATGCATGAGAAGTCTCTTTGTTACATGGTATCAACATGAGTATCAAAATTTCGATACTAGGTATCACTCATTATCAGAATTTTGAGCCCTCAAGAAATGCTACCTCATAACTCCGTTCGTGCTTTCTCTACTCCAGGAACTCCTTGTGCTTGGGATTCATTGCCCTAGGAGTGCGCGCAGAGGAGGATCCTTTGCCATCTCTGTGTGTAGAGTACCCTGTGCGTGTGTGTGTGTGTGTCTCTCTCTCTCTATATATATATATATGCTCTTTGCGCAGATTTCGTGCAGGCCATCTATATATATATGCACGTTTTCTCTTCTCTGATTATGCACATCACTTGCGCAGGCCTCTGTGTAGGGTTCTCCTTTGCCATCTCTTTGTGTAGAGTACCCTGTGCGTGTGTAGAGGTTCTGCACAGAGCACTTCCTCTATACTTAGGCATTGTTCCTTGTTTGATTGCCAACTCTTTCTCTTCAGGTACTGTTAGACTGCATAGCACCTTCGTATAAGTACCATTCTTTTATTTTTCTTCTCTTTTTCTCTGCTATTTAATTTTATCATTCTTGCTTAGCATGGAATGGTCAAAGACAATGCACTCAACTGTCTACCAACAATAATGAAGCTATAAAGAATGCAATTATGAATGTCCCAGACCGTGTTATCCCGGGCGACTCACTACTAATCATTTCACCCATTTGTCCTATTCAGTTTTTAAATAAATGTGATCAGATATTTTGATCTTACTTCACTTTCTTCTTCTTATCCATCCTATCAAACATCGGATGGGAGGAGCCCAATGCATTATTAACCGATAAAACGTTAAATTTGAAGCCTAGATACAGGCATGCATCCTTATAAGAATCCAATGACATGCACTCTCCTAAAAAATTACTTTATTAAAGCTGTCCATGCCCTACTAGCAAGACAATAGAATATTAACAAACAAATGGCAATCGTTCCAAAACTATTGTCGTGGATTGTTGTTAGTCATGTTATTCTTCTTAGGAAGATGGTATTCATATAGAGACGGTGTGATGATGTATAAATAAAACAATTAATATTATATATTTATTTTTCTTTTATTATCCTTATCAAATGAATCATATCGAAAGCTAAATATGAGTTTTTATTTTGTGTCTTGATCCTATCTTTATCCCATTTGTTTTGTATCTTGATCCTATCATTTACTCTATGTTTTTAGTATTCCGGATTCATTTGTTTAGTTTTTGTTCTTCTCTTCCTAACTATTTTTCTTTTCCTTTTTCACCTTTTGCTTTTTTTTTTTTTTAAGTGTTAGAATTAATTTGGGATGTTTCAAGTCAACGCACCTTTGGGATGTTATAATATTCCATGCCAATTCTATGGTTGATAATTAAAATAGCTTCTACATTCATATATTTGATAATATATACATAGTAATTATGTATAGATTGATTTCCATATGCCACAAGCTCAAATTTTGAGATGTTACAATTTCATCTTCTTTATCTTTTATTACAAGCTCGAGAAGACTTGGTATATGTAGTCCAAATCGACGGTTTTAGAATTGGATTGATTATTAAACCAAAAAAGTTAACAACTTACGATTCACTGATTAAACTGATTGTCAAATCAATGATATCATAAATATGTAATTTATATATTATTAAAATTTAAAATATTTTAAATATATAAAGAAATTAAAAAATAATAATATTTATTTTTTATTTAATATTATTAAATTAATATGTAGATGTATTAATATTTTAAGATTTTCTTAAATAAAATATATAAAATATTTAGATGTGAAGTTATTTAATTTATATATATATATATATATATATATAAAGATATTAAAAGTTATACACCTTATTATTTTATAGTTTTTAAAAAATTATATTAGTTTACTTTAAATTGTTTGCATTTTTATTATTATAAAAATTTTGGGAAGATTTTTTTTTTTTTTTTTTTTTTTTAAGCTAGTGTTGTGGAAATGTTTACATAAGGCATAAATAGTATAGTCATGATATCCTAATTTTCCCAAGTTAGTCCCATATCTGAATGGCATGAGGAATAAACATCTCTTTATATAGTCGGCTTGCCCTGAGTGTGGATGTCTGTGAGTGGCCCAAGCGGTAGCCCACTCGCCCAATTTCAACCTAAAACCATGGCCCATTTTGGCCGAAAGAGTTTCACTTAGAGATAGGTCCAGGCCCAAACCGGCGACCCAGTTCACCAGGTCAATGGTTCAACGGCTGGGTCGTCCGGTTCGATGGCGGTTCAATAGCCCTACCGGCTCAATTGCTGATCCGGATCAAATTTGCTTTCAGTCGACGGTCTGACTGCTCAAACCAGTCGGTCTTTAAAACAATTATCCAAACTAAAAGCAATCCGGACTAACACTATCCAATAATGGCATAAACATGCAGGAAAAAATTTCTTTACATGGGTGGGTCCAAGTCCAAGGGTAAACATTATGGAGCCTGAGCTAATGAGGGATGTTTTGTTGAAGTCCAATATCTTTCAAAAGACACCCTCACACCCGTTGGTCAAGTTGCTGGTTTCTGGTCTAGTGGTTTTGGAAGGTGAACAATGGGCCAAACGTAGAAAGATGATCAACCCAGTTTTCCATCCAGAAAAGTTGAAGGTAATTTTCAATGCCCAGTTTTCAAACGACAATATTTTACCTTAGTTTCCAGAAAGATCATTAACCTAGCTTTCCATCCAGAAAACTTTCTAATTTTTTTTATTTTTTATTTTTAAATATGGAAGTAATTGAAAAATTATTTTTAATCCTATAAAAACCTGTATAAACATCAGAATTCCCAAATATTTCAGTCATTTTAATGAAGTACTGGTGACTAGTTTTTCACATACCAAGTGTCCTACTGTTTCCTTTCTTTTTCCCTTTCTTTTTCACATACTCATATAGAGTCTTTTTCCCTCTTTCTCCAATGGGCCGTTTCCATAATTTTACCAACGAAGAGATGTTCTTCGTCTTTATTAATTTATTTTGTGGTTGAACTTGTTATAGAATATGTTACCGGCATTTCATTTGAGTTGTAGCGACATGTTGAACAAATGGAAGAAGCTTTCGGTGAAGGGATCATGTGAGTTGGATGTTTGGCCCTATCTTGAAAATTTGACAGGGGATGTGATTTCTCGGACAGCATTTGGCAGTAGCTACGAAGAAGGAAGAAGGATATTCCAACTCCAGAAAGAACAGACATATCTTGCAATCAAGGTTGCAATGTCAGTTTATATCCCAGGATGGAGGTATGCATAAAATCATATAATATTTCAAGAAATATGCTGCTCAGTTTTATGAATATACAGGAGTCTGCTTGTTTTTTCATTATTTTAGCAGTGCTTCGGCAGATTTAGAGTAGATTTGCTTGAGTTTCTATTTTAAGTGCTTTTAGTGGAAGGGTTTTCTCTAGAAGTATTTTTGGAAGAATAATATGTGAAGTGTTTCTCCAAGAAGCATTACAAATAATTTAATTTTGAACTTTTTAAAAGTATTTTCTAAATTTGGTCAAACATTTGGTTTTTCTTCAAAAATGTTTTTTTTTCTATAATGTAAGTGTTTTCTAAAAGCACTGTTAAATAGACTTTTTATTTGCTCAAATTTAGGTTTCAAGTCACCCTTACATTTTCCTAACATTTAATAAATCTCTATGTCCTAGCACACCATATTCAATTTTAGGTAAATTTATTCTTCAATGGAGCATTTACTTTCATGAAATGTTAACACCATGAAACCAAAGAAAAATTTGGGCTTAGGGGAAGAAGCTATAATCTACATACCGATACATAAGCCTAGTAGAATTTAACATGTTGAACATAACTGACATGAATTTTCTTATAAACCATCGGGCAAATTCACCTATGTTGCATTAATAGGGTTGAAAAAACAGGCAAATAATTAAATATATGAAGGGAGATGAAGGGTCCCCCTTGAATAGACTTTTAAAGGTTATGTGTCATAGGCACAAAATTCCCACATAAATTTTCATGTCTATGTGGCATTTAAAAGCTCTCTAAGCCAATCTACACCTTCCCCCATGAGATGGCAACAACATGCAAAGCAACACATGAGGTTTACAAGGCACCAATCCCAACTTGTATTTTATTAACTTATTAAATAAGAATAAAAGACTTTAGCCAGACTTCCATAATAGCTTCGGTGAGTTTTGACCTCCCTTATGATTTCCTTCTCTAGATCCCTCTCAAGAGTTTCTCCAACCCTTCCTATTTATAAAGTGGTGCCACCCACTCCTTATTAGACTAGTAGTGCTACTCTTAGTTCTACTAGGAATTGTCCTAATAGGTTGTGGCAGTAACCACTCCTACATGGAATTTGAGTACTAGTCCTACTTAGACTATAATTACATTAGGCATCAAGACTCCTACTCATGCTTGATATGTAATCCCACTTCAAGTCCAACTCTTCATGCTACTACCGTGTGCATCTATATATATGACTCGTGTGCATGATAAGCCCTCTTTTGGTTTGTATGTTCAGATTGCATTTGTGTCAAGGCAACATGCTCCTACATCCACCTTGTTGCTGTTACAGCTCTGTGCCTTGCCCAAGCCCTTTTCTTAGTTCATGGCATTGCACCCATGACTCCCTATGCACAAGGCATTACACCCCTTATGTATTGCATCTAAGTTGGCTTCGTTGCCCCCCATTGATATGCCCATTCAAGTCTCTCTTAGTACTACACTTACCATGGCATTGTGCCCATGGTTCACCAAGTCATCTCCCTCCATAAGGCATTGCACCCTTATACCACCTTGTTGTTGTCATTGGTCACTCAAGAGGCCAAGGTGTCACCCCATGAGGCCTTAGTATCGCATGGTCCATGTCAAGGGGCTAACAAACCACTTCTACTTGATGTAGTTGATGCTCTCATTGACTTGGACTATGGGTAGGCTTAGACTACCTCCTTAAATTTCCAGAGCATTACATCTCATTCCGAACTAGCCTCTAATTCAAGACTATCCTTCCACTAAGCTAGAAAATCAATTCTTCAATTTTTCTTACTCATTCCCACAGTTCAATGATCTAATATCTTCTCTACCTTGTTGATATCACTCGCGATCAAATTTCTTTCTAATCACTCGCCTTGTTGGTATCCTTCTTGAGTCTAGGTTTTCATGGTAAGGCTTTAAGAAGCTCACATGGATCGTGAGGTATATCTTTAACCTATCCAGCAACTTCAATTTGTAAGCTACTTATCCCCCTCTACATCACCTTGAAAGGTCCATCATATTTGGGAATCAACACCCTCTACATAGTCTTACTGCTAATTTTATTCCATATATGAGGGTTTAGAAGGGCCCTATCCCCAATCTAAATTATGAGGGTCTTCGGCCCTTGTCCGCATACTTTTTCATTTTTGTAAATGCCTTCTCTAAGCTTTTACAAGCTTCATCGAGCATCTGCTGCCAAGACCTTGCAAATTTATAAGCTATAAGACAATTACCACCAAACTTTTGCTTAAACATCTCCAAGGCATAATTAGTGGTTGCCCTATAGCCAATTCAAAGGGACTCAACCCTATTATTGAACTCTTATGCAAGTTATAGGATAAATGAGCTATCTCCACTAGATCAATCCAGTTCTTTTGTGTTATAAAAACATAGTGTCTGAGGTATTCCTTAAGTTTGATACACTTTGTTTGCCCGTCTATCTACGAATCATTTGTTTTTTAGAACTTCAACTTCAATCCTAGGAGTTTAAACAACTCAGTCCAACATTGACCAATGAATCGAGCATCACAATCACTGACTATGTCTTTAGGCAACTTGAAGTACGTACTTGACCACATGGTTGAAGAATAGCCTAGTCACCTCCTCTACGGGACATGCATGTGGTGTAAGTATGAAAACAACATACGTAGAGAGTCTATCTACTATCATGAAGATAGACTTGAATTCCCTCACTTTTGGAAAGCCACCGATGAAGTCCACAGATATGTTATTCTAAGGTCTCTTTAAGATAGGGAGAGGTTGTAGTAACCTTATTGTTTTCTTCTTGCCTGTCTTATCCAACTAGCATATCAAACAATATAGAACATAAGTCTGGATGTCCTATCCTATTTTTAGCTAGTAATAGTAGTTGGACAATACTATTGATGTCATCTCTTTGCTAGGGTGACCTGTCTACTTGACATCATAGGCCACTCTTAGCAACTCCTTATGTAAGCAACTTCTTGGTACATATAGCCTACCTCTTTTAGCCACCAAGAGGTCATCTTCTAGCCAAAAATTTTTAGTAGCCCCCTCTTTGAATTGTTGTTTCATATTCTCATAAGTAGAATCAAGCTTAGCAGCTTGCTTGATCTTCTCATTAAAATATGAAATCATATGTGATTGAGTGATTACATACTCTGTTAATTCCTTTTGGTTCAAGGCATTTACAACTACATTATGTCTTTTTCGTCAATACAACCATTCAAACTTGAAGTCGCCAAGGAATTCTTGCCACCTAGCTTGCTTAGGGCTCAACTCCTTCTGCATCTTGAAAAAGGTATTAACTATGTTGTCTGTGACCATCTATAGTAAATATACTCCCCAATAGATAATGCTTCCACTACTATAAGCAATGGATAATCGTTGTCATCTCTTTCTCGTGAGTGGAGTATCTTTGTTCTAACTCATTAGGTTTTTGACTCTCAAAGGCTATTGGGTGCCTTTCTTGCACCAAGTTCAAGGCCTTAGTTGATGCATTTGTTTGGGCCTCAAATAGGATATCCAAATCTAGTAAATGTAGCACCAATTTAACTAAAATCACCACTTTCAACTTGTCAAAAGCTTTCTAGCATTCAAACCCCCAATCCTAGCAAATATCCTTCTTTAGAAGGTTAGTAAAGGGAGCCACTATCTTGAAGTAACCCCTTATGTACCTTCAATAGTAGTTTGCCAGTGTCACCTTGCTTAGAGCATGCCAATCTTTAATGGCCTGGACCTTCACTTCATCCATCTCGATCAACCCTTCCTCTATCTTACATCCTAGAAAGGTAATATGCCTTTGTGCAAACTCACACTTCTCTCTCTTCACGTAGATTTCATGTTCTCTTAGTCTTTGAAACACTAGTCTCAAGTGATTCACGTGCTCTTCTAAGGTCTTGCTATAAACAATAATGCATTGAAGCAAACCATAACAAAGGCATCTAGGAACTCGTATGGCATATCATTCATTAGGTTGTAGAATGTTATTGAGGCATTAGTTAGTTTGAATGGCATCATGAGGAACTGATATGACCCATAGCGGGTTACACATGTAGTCTTTTTTTCGTTCCCCTCTAAAATCCTTACTTGCTAGTATCCTAACCACTAGTCCAATTTGGAGAAAAACTTTGCCTTGGCCAATTTATTAAATAATTCTACCACTAAGGAGATTGGATACTTGTTCTTGATCGTTACTTTGTTCAAGGCCCAATAATTAACACACATCTATAGGGTCCCATCTTCCTTCTTTTGGAATAGGAGTACCATAGGGAACCCATGAAGATTGGATCATGCCTGCATCCAACAGTTTCTTCAATTACTTCCTTAACCCAAGTAATTCGAAGGTGACATCCAATATGAGACCTGATCAGTAGGAAGTTTGGTCCTAGGTGGCAACTCAATTTTATGGTCTATATGGTGCTTAGGAGGCAACTCCTTGGGTTTTTTTGTAGGCATCACATCTTTAAATTCTTTTTTATTATGGGCTACACTATGTGGCACCTCCATTGAATGATCTGCTTTGTTCTCAACCAAGGTTATAATATACGTGACATTCCCACACTTCAACCCTTTCTTTATTTGAAGCGTAGAAACCATCTTGGTTTGACCTTTCTCTATGACTTTTTCCTTTATAGAAAAAATAACCAAGGTTGACTCTCATCCATGATCATTAACCTACCAAGGTATGGGAGCAATGCCGGCTTAGCCTTAAGGAAAAAGTCGATCCCTAAGATCAAATCAAAATCGTTTAAGGGTACACATAGCAAGCTATAGTTGCCTTCTCAATTTCCGACTTAGAGTGAGACTTTTTTGGTAATGTCATTAATTTGTTGGGCTTTGCTATTTATTGCCTTGATCTTAATAGTGTATTGTTCTAGTTCCAAACTGAGCTTCTTGGCTTCTTACTAGCCACAAAATTATGGGTTGCCCTTCTGTCCATCATTGGTTTTACCTACATGCCATTTACTAGCACTTGGACATGAATCAACCCTTTTTGAATTAGTGCATTTGCGTGGATTATGTTCAAGAGCTATGAAGGATTAACTCTTAAAGGTGTATCCATGTCAGAATCACCACTACTTTTAGTAGCCATAAGGGCTGATAGTTTTTCCCATTTTGGACACTTCTTAGCACAGTGAGGGCCATGCAAATGAATCAACCCATGGGTTTGGTTGTTTGCTACCCATACTTAGTAGTTTTTTCATTCGATTACGATGCTGCAGGCTTTTTCAAATTCTTCTCATATGACTTCTTAGAAGATTTCCCCTCTTTATTAGGTTTCTTTGCTCCATCTAGTTTAGGTTTCTGATTTGTAGAGTTCACACCATTCAACTTATAGACTACCAAACAATCTGTTGCAATGATTATAATAGAAAGATCTCACACCCATTATCTTTGTGACTCAATTTAGGCCCATCCCTACAATCCAAACATGAAGTTGAACAATTTGTCCTCATTGGACATATTTTTTATGTCGAGCATTAAGGAACTAAATTCCTCGATATACTCCTATGTTGAACTAGTGTGCTTCAATTGTTTCAAGGATTCTCAAGCCAACCAACTTATCACCTTGTTATTCCCCTAACAATTCTTCTAGTCTTGAGCTCCTTTCTCTTAAGGTCTCTATAGTACTTCCCCCAACCATTTGCTTGTTAGTCTCTGATACCAATTGTCATAGGTGCAAAATTCCCACATAAACTTTCACATCTATGCAAATACTTAGAAGCTCTCTAAGCTAACCTACACCTTTCCCCACTAGATGACAACACGCAAGGCAATACACAAGATTTATAGGGCATCAACCCTAAATTATATTTTATTAACTTATTGAATAAGAATACAAGACTTTAGCTACACTTCCACAATACTTTTGGTAGTTCAGGCTTCCTCTTGATCTCTCTCTAAAGTCTATCCAACCCTCCCTATTTATAGAGTGGCACCACCTGCTCTCTGTTAGACTAGGAGTTTTACTCCTAGTTATATAAGGACTTTTCTTAATAGGTTATGGAAATAAACACTCTTACGTAGACTCTAAGTCCTAGTCCTAATCATACTACAATTACAATTCACATCAAGACTCCTACTCATGCTTGACTTGCAATCCTACTTCGAGTCCAACTTTGAATGTTGTTGTTGTAGGAATCTATATAAATGGCTCATGTGCATGTTAAGTTCTCTTTTGGCCTACACATCTAGATTGCATCCATGTTGAGGCAACATGCTCCGACATTCACCTTGTTGATGTTGTGACTCTATGCTTTGCCCAAACCCTCTTCTTGGTCTGGCAACATGTCATGGCATTGCACCTATGACTCCCCATGCACAAGGCATTGCACCCTCATGTATTTCATCTAAGTCACCACAACAATATGCTCATCTAAGTCTCTTTTAGTGTTGTACCTATCATGGCATTACGCCCATGGCTCACCAAGCCATCTCCTTGCACAAGGAATTGTACCCCTGTGCCACCTTATTGCCATCATAGGTTACTCATGATGTGAAGCTATTGCCCCATGAGGCCTTAGTGCCTCATAGTCCATTTCAAGGGGCTAACAATAGGTTACTACTTGCCTCTATGAAAAAGGTGCACTTTGTACCATTAGGAGGTTATATAGATTAGAACCCAGAGCTGTAAAAAGGAAAGCCTTATCTACAACTAACAACTATTGGCACTTTGAAAGGCTTAGATTCTAAGGGTGAAACTAAATCAACCTTTTAATATAAAATATTTTAATTAATATTTAGAAAGACTCAAATTCTAATTTTTAGAAACTTTCTAAATATAGTTAAACTTACATGCCCTTTTCAACTTGATTTGTAAAAGTAGCATCCTTAGCTATCTAAAATCTTTAAACTTGAGAGGCTCTATAAGCATTTTCAAATTTTGATTATGAGATTTTGCAAATTTTATGTGTACTTCATGTTTCATAATATACTTTCTAATAAATGATATTTTGTATTAATATACTTGCTTCAATCATGGAGAACTAGATATCTTTTCTAAGGCAATCACCAATTTTATATTCATATAGATGTTTATTGGTTTCTCTTGTGGTAAATTAAGTTTCTTCAACAAATTTTTGAGCTAAAGATACAACCAAATTTTTTTATTTTTTATTTTTTACTAGAATCACCCATAAAAATTAAAACTGGATTATCCACATTAATGAGCACTGAAAGCTTCTTCTCTTGTTGTTTCTTCCTTTGGAAAACTTTTTTAGACATATTTTCTGAGTAAACATCTTTCACACAATTGACACAAATTATTAAAGAACAATTATTTCATTGTTTTTCATGCTTAACAATTTCAATCCTCTAAAATTAAGATGTTCAAATCATAAGTGTCAAATTCAAGAGGAATTATTGACATGAGATTTTAGGCATTTTACAATATTATTTTGAATGTTATTCAAAAACATTATATCATGGGCACATTACCAATTATATTGGCATGTTAGTATCTTATTAAGACACTTTTATTTTTGAGATAAATATCATAGCCCTTTTATAAGAGTTGACCTAAACTTAATATATTGTTTTCCATGTTACACCATAGTAGACATTTGAAATATGCCTTCCATTTTCATATGAATCAAGATTTTACCTCTTCTTTTTATTGGAATTTTACATGTAGCCCCAAAGGCAAAATTGCCACTTTCAAATTCATTAAGCTCTACAAACACATTTTTGAATCCACACATATGATTTTACTTAGAGGTTAAGATACCATGTAATTTTCTCCTAGCTTTCTCCTTTATATGCCAATAATAAGGTTGGTTCTTCTTGATCTTTATTTTTAGTACCTTGGAGGTGTCTTTTCATATTGTTTGTAGCATTTCTATATTCATAAGCATCATGACCATATTTTTTTATAATTATAACATTCAATTTGAAATTTATCATATCCTCTTCTTTTACTGTGCCTTAAGTTGTGTCATCTTTCATGTCCTCCTAAGGAATGTGAATTTTGACTTGTTATTTCATTGTTTGATAAATTAAACTTATCTCTTCTTCTATTGTCTTAGCCATGTCTATGACCACGTCTTCGACATATCCATGATTGTTTTGACTTCTTTAACTAATGTTTTCATCATTCTCCTTTAGTGTAAGTTTAATTTGCTTAAAAAAGCTGCAATTTTTCTTAGTTATTTCTTTTTAATCTCTTTTTATGAGCTTATAGTGGTCTCATGAGTTTATCAATGGTCATAGAATCTAAATGTTTAGATTCTTCAATGACAACAACAATTTAGTTAAACTTATTTGGAATCTAAAGATTAAACATATTTTTTTACCACATAACTATCATTCAAACTTTTGACATATTTTTATTGTAAACTCACAACATCTAATACTCTAGAAAAATAATTAGAGATTAATTCAATTTTTTTTTTCACACTCAAACTTTCAAATTCTCTTTTAAGAGTTTGAAGATTAACCTTTTGTGTATTGTTAACTTTGTTATGTGTACTTAAAATGTAATATCTCTCATACTTCCTTGGTTATGGTTGCACTGAAAATCTTCTCAAAAGTACCTTCATTCATTGCTTAATTGATGAAGGTAAGAGCTTTCTTATCTCTCAAAAGTACCTCAATTCATGGCATTTGTTCAACAGTTTAATTGAAAAACTAATGGATGTATAGGCACCAAAGTATCTTTTGGTGCAGTTGTCATTCCACATTAAAGAGGTAAATAGATGAATGGTGAAAGTATATTAGTATTGGTGTACACTACAATCTTATACACATGACTTTCCAAAAGATACAACAGCTATACAAGGCTATACATCTATTACTCCTAAACTTAAGAATTCACCATTGAGTGCTCTTAATTTGTGGGTGAGATTGGTTCTCTCCTAATATGCCCTTGCAAGATGGTGCTTCCATAAAAAACGCCAATCTTGGACTGAAAGAATGTAAAGTGGGACTTGGGCAATGGTTTGTTGAGTATATCTACAAGTTGATTGTGGGTTGATACATGAGAAACTTGAAGGAAGCTTGTAACTACATTTTCCAACACAAAATGATACCGTTTTAAGGAAATAAAATGATGAGCTAATAACACAAGTTCACCACTTTTAAGGATAAGAAATTCATCACCTTACAGATAAGAACTCACAATTAAGCTCACCACTCAGAGGAATCCACCTTAGAGATAAACCTTTGATAGAAAAATCAAACTCACAAGTTTTTTTCTTAGCAATATGAAAAAGTCCTCTCAATTCTGAAACTGAGCATATTTAATCTTGGAACAACCCTCCAAGAAAAGGAAAAGACTATATTTAGACTAGCATGGGAAAATACTTTATTTAATCTTGGAACAACCCTCCAAGTATAGGAAATGTGAAAAATATTAATGACAAGATTCATTGGTTGGCAGAGAGACAAGTTGTTAAGATAAAATGTAACAAGATGTGAGGCACTGATATCTACGAACCAATTGGTTAAGGAGTTGTTTGTGGGGATAATTGGACTAGTAGTAGGTGTGGATGAAAGGAACAATTTCTTAGAAATGTAACACTAGCAAGCAGTATGACCTTTCTTCTCAGAGAATTGGCAAATCATAGTGGCTTTCTTGCTGGGGTGTTGATTCCCAAAATGAGGAGGACGCTGGCCTTGGTATCCTTTCCTACTAGGGAAATATTTTTGGCTAGCGTTTTTGTCACAATGGGAAGATGAAAATTGTGTATTGTTGACTTTAATGGTACCAAGATTGCTAGTGGAGCGAAGCTCTTCCTACATGAGGAAGGCTTCATATTCCACTAATTTGTCATGCAGCTCATCAAATGTGATCATAGTATCTCGTGTGCATATAACAACAACAATTCATTGAATTCGGGGGTGACACGTTTGCATGCGTAAGTGATGAGTTATTGGTTTGGAATGGCTTCTCTAAGAAGGTCCAATTCATCAATAATATCATGGATTGTTGCAAGGTAATTAATCATTGGTTAAGAGCCATGGTTGAGAAGAATGAGTTGCTCTACCAATCCCATGGTTCTGGAGAATGAGGGATTGACATAGCTTTGAAAAATGATGCCAAGCTTTAGTGGAAGTTTTGCATGAATGAACCACAGGTACGACTTTGTGGCTGAGAGAGCCGATGATCCCTAGAAGAAGAAGTTTGTCCTACTTGTCCAAAAAGTATAGTTAGGATTGAGATTTGTTTGTCCTTGCTTTATTTCGTCAATGTAGCCAAGTAGGTCATATCCAAAGAGCAGTGCACCAAACTATGTTTTCCATGAGTAATAGTTAGTGAGGATGAGCTTGAGTAGAAGTTGGCTAGCTAATTGTGTTGATGGCAATGAGATTGTTAAGGTTCATGGTGGTATTGATAGGTAAGGGAAGGTGGGATAGCCTGGTTGAGCTTGCTTCAGCCATGGTGAAACGTAGGATGAAGGAGAAAAAAAGAACTCATGGGAGCTCTAGGAGGTGCATAGATGAATGGTGCAGGTATATTATTATTGGTGTACACTATAATCTTTTAAATATACACATGACTTTCCAAAAGATACATAAACTATATAAGTATACATATATTAGTCATAAACTTAAGAATTGACAATTGAGTGCTCTTTATTTGTGGGTGAGATTGGTTCTCTCCTAATACACATGATATAACATTGTTTAAATTATAATATCAACTTCTTAAGGTCCTGAGTAATTTATATATATACTGGTAAGCTAAGAAAGGAATCTACTATTAAATATTTAGAATAAAAAGGTTCTCTTCCTTGAAACCAATAAAATTTTAGATGCCTACTTTAATCTTTAAGAGGACCGAACTGTGCCAGTGCATGAGAGCTGGAAGTTTGAAAATGGGTGGGTGGTTGATTTATGTGGTTGTGATTTGTGTAGCCTGCAATAGTTTTCTTCTTCATTGCATGTCTTCATTTACCTGGACAATTTTATGTTTTCATGCCTTTATACTTCATTTACTAGGACTGTTCTTTCTGTTCTTTCTGTGTAGCACTTAGAAAGTAGTGTGTTTCATAAATTGAGGTCTAGCATCCCCATGCCTTGTGTTGGCCGGATATTGTGTCAAGATGATAAGATGCCACCGCAATACATGTGTAGATGAAACCATTAGTTATTGTCTGATAGTTTCTGCCTATGAAGTGTTATACAAGCTTCAAAAAATTAATGTCAGTGTTCTTCATGTGATCTTTTATTTACTGGAATTACTAAGTTGCAGGTTTTTTCCCACAAAGACGAACAAGAGGATGAAGCAAATAAGCAAAGAAGTACATGCATTGTTGGGGGGCATCATCAACAAAAGGGAGAAGGCAATGGAGGCTGGCGAAACTGCTAATAGTGACTTATTAGGTATATTAATGGAATCCAATTTTAGAGAAATTCAAGAACATCAAAATAACACGAAGATTGGAATGAGTGCCAAAGATGTCATTGATGAATGTAAGCTATTCTATCTTGCTGGCCAAGAGACAACCTCAGTTTTGCTTTTATGGACAATGGTCCTGCTAAGCCAACATACAGACTGGCAAGCTCGTGCAAGAGAAGAGGTTTTACAGGTTTTTGGGAATAACAAACCTGAAAATGATGGCTTAAACCACCTAAAAATTGTGAGTACTCAGTCCACTCTATTCCACCCACCACCCCCACCCTCACACACACACACACAAAAGGAAAAAAAAAAAGAGAAAAATAAATGGAGTAAAAATGAAAACGCATAACTTTTTTTTTATTTTTTTTATCTTGTACTGAACATTTTCTTTCATTTACTTATAGTTCAGGAATGGATTCTCATGCCATGACTTGAAATTTCTCTAGATTATGATGATTTTTCATGAGGTTCTAAAATTATTATATCCTTTGTATACTTGACATCATGCCATGCATGATTTAGACCAATATCTCTTCTGCATTACTATTTTAAACAATTCCTTTATCCGTCAGTGTCCTTCATAAGGA
This sequence comes from Vitis vinifera, assembly GCF_030704535.1. Taxonomy (NCBI): domain Eukaryota; kingdom Viridiplantae; phylum Streptophyta; class Magnoliopsida; order Vitales; family Vitaceae; genus Vitis; species Vitis vinifera. The sequence goes on along the minus strand of NC_081823.1, from coordinate 11,539,911 downwards.
TTTAAGATGTATTTCAGTAACAATTTTCATGCTACAACTTCTAAAGTTTCTCTACCACAGGTTACCATGATTTTTCATGAGGTTCTTAGGTTATATCCACCAGTAACAGTGCTTACCAGAATGGTTTCTAAGGACACTCAAGTGGGAGACATGTATTTTCCAGCCGGAGTGCAGGTCTCTTTGCCCACCATCCTAGTTCACCATGATCATGAAATTTGGGGAGACGATGCAAAGGAGTTTAATCCAGAGAGGTTTGCTGAAGGAGTTTCAAAGGCAACAAAAAACCAAGTTTCATTTTTACCATTCGGTTGGGGTCCTCGGGTGTGCATTGGACAAAATTTTGCAATGATGGAGGCAAAAACAGCTTTGGCAATGATCTTACAACGCTTCTCATTTGAACTTTCGCCATCCTATGCTCATGCTCCTTTCAGTCTTATAACTATCCAACCCCAATATGGTGCACACCTGATTCTACGTGGACTTTAATATTGAGACACATATTGAAGGAAATTTGTGTTCGATACAGCTAATGTATTATAATAGATATCATTGTGTGGGGGTGATTATTGCTATCTTCTTTGATGACATATTTGGTTTTAAGCTACATGAGGAAGGCTTCATATTCGACTAATTTGTCATGAAACTCATCAAATGTGATCATAGTATCTCGTGTGCATATAACAACAATTCATTGAATTCGGGGCGACACGTTTGCATGTGTAAGTGATGAGTTATTAATTTGGAATGGCTTCTCTAAGAAGGTCCAATTCATCAATAATATCATGCATTGTTGCAAGGTAATTAACCATTGGTTAAGAGCCATGGTTGAGAAGAATGAGTTTCTCTACCAATCCCATGGTTCTGGAGAATGAGGGATTGACAAAGAACCTTGAAAAATGATGCCAAGCTTTAGTGGAAGTTTTGCATTTAATTTTTTTACTTCAATTCGGTCAAAACTCTCACTTCATTTACGAAGGCGATAAATCTTCCAGAAGTCATACTTTACTTAATTTTCGCCATTTTTTTTTTCCTTGTATTGGCAGCTCTTTGACCGAAGAAAACAGGTTCATGAATGCCTAACACGCACAGATAGACCTCAGTGTATCCATTTGAAGTCACCCGCCCTGTTACGCACAGACTGACTGTAATATGCCCTTTGAATCAGTCAATTCATCTATATATTTTCTTTTCCTTATTCAAATGTTGAAAGTTGTTCTAAACTGCACTTTGAAATAAACAACTGGGCCAGCTGGGAGAAAAATCAAACCGATGAATCCCTTTCTCCAGTCTTCCATTACCTGGTCGTTGGTCCCTTGTCTGCAACCTTCAGTCAATTCATCTATATATTTTCTTTTCCTTATTTAAACCATTATTTCTAAGAAAATATTCCCTTGCAGGTTTCTTGCAGATCCAGATGAATTTTAAATATTTGGACAACAGTAACAATTCCTTTATCCCTAAAAATTTTAGTATCAATAGAAATAAAAGAGAATAAATATATCCATTGACAGTCATTTCTTCTTTCTTCATATTTTGCTTCATTCCAATTTCTTGGAGTGTTAAAACATCCATATAATCTATCAACAAAAGCAATTTAAACTGTTGAAAAGAGTATAACCTACTAGTAAAGCAAGACTATGTTTGATCATTTTAGTTCAAAAATCCTTAACTGCTTGCTTCCAATGGGACTTGTGAGCCTTTAAGTAAGTTGAAGACATGAAAAGAAGTCAGGGTAAATATACTTCCTAGGTTTGAGCCAAAACAATGGCAGAATAAGATCAAGTATTCAATTCATTTAAAGCACAAAAGAGCTGCCTAGGACGCACACTTGCATGCTGGAGAGAGAGCAGATGTTGTCTCTCTCCATCTAGGATTAAAGAAAAGAGCTGGATACTCGAACATCCATCTAGGATTGCTTAACTTATGATGCTTAAGTTCCTTGCATGTTTTCCAAGAAGAGTGATTTTTTAGAAAACAAAGTCATGTGTTTTGATTGGTTATTACTTCCCCGTTGTAACACGACTTGAAACCCTAGGATATCTTGGTATATGCTAAAGGTATATATTTTTCTAGAACGCATATTCATTGAAATATACTACCATTATTATAGACTAAACTCAAAGCTCTCAAAACATTTCTTGGAAGGCATTTGAATAGAAAGGTAAGATAATGAATTCATTAATTTGTTTGCCTCTTATTTTACCCTTACAACAAGAAGACAACAGCATTGAAAGTGATTGTTCGTCTGTAACTCTAATAACTCCTCTCTCTCTCTCTTTCTCTGCCACCTTCTGTAAAGTAACTGAGGGACCCCAGAAAATTTAAAAACGAAAAAGAAGGTGGGGTTCGATCTATTTCATAGCTTTTACTACTGACTCATTTGAATGAATTTAAACCCATAAATGAGTGTTACAGGCTCGTATGCACGTGGTATTATTGTCCACAGGGTTCAGATTCATCATAAAGTTGTGGGGTCGAAGTGGGTGTCCCACGCGCTCTTCTTGCTGCGTAAGGGGGTAAGTGGGATATGATCTTGTAGGAGATTGACAAAAATAAATTAATAAATAAATACAGGCCCAAAAAAAAAAAAAAAAAAAAAAAAAAGGCAACAACTTTGCCTTTTTCTTATATTATTTTTATTTTCTTGGATGACTTTCTTATTTTAGAAAGGTTTTAGAGATGGGTCGCATGTGTTAGGTGGCCATCTTCAAAATTATCTAATACATTCAAATCTATGTGGAATAAAAAACAACATTTTGGAAGAAAAAAAAAAAAGTAGAATGCAGCTTAGATGAAAATAAAATAGTAGAATGCATGATTTGAAAATAAAATATGGTCCTTAAACCTAGAATGAGTATTTGTTTCCAAATCCTTTTGACGGTTTAAATACTTTTGAAGATGGTTTTTTCTTTTTCAAAGAAGAAAAAAAGGATCAAGTGAATTAGTAAACCTCAAACAATATATACACAATAAGGATTTTTATTTCTTTTTTATTGTCTTCCATTTGAAATCAAGAAGCCTCGTTCAATATGGAAAAAATTCAATTTTTTTCTTTTCTCCTTTTTTTTTTTTCAAAAAGTAATTTTCAATTCGATTTTTTTTTTAAATCAAATATAAGAATTCTTCAAGGAACAAACACAATAAGTATCAAGATAAGGGCAACTAAGAATTATGCCAACAACATCCTATGAATTTTAAAAATATATTAACATAAACGTTTAAACTAACAAACTTCAACAATTTTTTTTTTAATAAAAAAAAACTATTGACATGAAAATTCAACCAAATATGGCATTAAATGATTTTTTTGTTTTTTTATCTTTGAAATAATAATAATAATAATAATGCCCACATGAGAATTTAACCTAATAAACATTCAAAGAATTTTTATTTAATTTTTTTAACGAGTTTTTAAAACACATTCAACATGGGAATTTAACCTAGCAATCATTCAATAAAATTTTAAACTCTACTAACATTAAAATTATACAAACCAATCATCCAATAAAATTTACAAAAATTATGCTCAAAATAATCATCCAATGAATTTTTAAATTAATACCAGCATGTGAATTATAACCAAACTAATCATCCCATAAAAATAACATGTGAATTATACAAATTAATCATCTAATGGATTTTTAAAATAAAACTAACATGCAAATTATATGAATTAAATATCCACTGAATTTTTAAAATTAAATTAACATGTAAATTATACAAATTAATCATCCAATTAATTTCTAAAAATATTAACAAAAATTATACCCAAATTAATCATCCAATTGATTTTTAAAATAAAACTAAGAAAAATTATACAAATTAATCATACAAAGAATTTTTAAAATAAAATTAACAAAAATTACACTTGAACTAATCATCTAATTAATTTTTAAAATAAAACTAACATGCGAATTATACAAATTAATCATCTAATGAATATTTAAAATTAAACTAACAAAAATTATACAAATTAATCATACAAAGAATCTTTAAAATAAAATTAACAAGAATTATACCAAAACTAATCATCCAATTAATTTTTAAAATAAAACAAACATGTGAATTATACAAATTAATCATCTAATAAAATTTTAAAATATAATAAACAAGCTAATTATACCCGAACTAATCATCCAATGAATTTAGAAAAATAAAATTAATTTAAAAATTATTCAAATTAATCATCCAATGAATTTTTAAAATAAAACTAACAAAAATTGTACTTCAACTAATTATCAAATTAATTTTTTAAATAAAACAAACAAAAATTATACTTGAACTAATCATCCAATTAATTTTTAAAATAAAACTAACATGTGAATTATACAAATTAATCATCCAATGAATTTTTAAAATAAAACTAACATGTAAATTATACAAATTACTCATCCAATGAAATTTTAAAATAAAATTAACATACAAATTATACCCAAACTAATCATCCAATAAATTTTTAAAACAAAATTAACAAAAAAATATTCAAATGAACATTCCAAGAATTTATATATATATTTTTTTTAAAAAAAAAACAACTAACAATTAATTTAATCAAAATTACATTCCAAGATTTATGTTTATTTTTATTTTTATTTTTATTTTTTATAGAAATAACTAACAATCAATTTCATGAAAACTAAACTTTTGGAATTTTTTTTTTTTTTAATATAACCAACATGCAAATACATCCAAGACTTCAATATTTATCAAAACTAAAATGTCAAAATTTATCCAAATCAAAACATCTTAGCAAACATCAATATTTTCAAAACTAAAACATCAATATCTATCTAAACTAAAACATCCATATTCATGAAACTAATATCAATATTTTCGAAACTAATAAAATCAATATCATCATCAATATTTACCTTCAATTCCCTTTTAAGATGCAACTAATTGTCTCCTAAAAAAATTTGTGCCCTCTTCTATACGTGCTCTTTCAAGAGATCTTATTGTACATGCACGTTGAACCTCCCAAAAATTTGCCAAAGTGTTCTCTCTACCAAAAAAAAAAAAACAAATTGCAATTATTCTTCTTCCCCCCTACCTATCCCCACATTCTTCCTTAATATGCTAAACATTCCTTCCTACCACATTGAATATCCTTTTTTCTTAAAATTCCACCTTGACGAAATCCTTCCTCTCCTTACTCCAAAACCTTCTCCATGTGTTGAATTTCTCAGTACCAAAACATGTTCTCCATATTTTCATAATGCAACCCTCAATCCCCTCTTCTCTTGGTAAGTTTTACTATCTGTCGCTTTGTCTTCCTTTTTCACTTTGGTAATTCTTGTTTTACACCTCCATTGGCTCTCTCTTTGATAAACTTCCCAAATTGTGTTCTCCATACTTTTATAATGCAACTCACAATCCCCTCTCTTTTTGGTAAGTATTACTCTCTTTCGCCATTATCTTCCTTTTTCATTTTGGTGATTCTTACTTTCCATCTCCGTTGGCTCTCTCTTTGGTAAATTTCCCTACAAAAACACAAAAATAAAATTAGATTGAACAAATGAATAGTATTTAAAAATAATTTAGAAAATGCTGAAATAATAATAGATAAATAAGTAAATAATAAATAAATAAATAGAAAGATAATAAATAAAAATAAAGAAGTAATTAATAATAACAAAAAAAAAAAACAAAGTGTCATGCAAGCCATGCAAGGAAGTTCAACAATGCAATCACGCAAACCATGCAATAAGAAGTGAAACAACGGGTGACCTAAATGGGCTTAGGGTGTGCCTAGATGGGCTTAAGTGACCCTAAATGGGCCCAATGTGCCATGGTGATCATAAATGGGCCAAATGTGCTACAATAGGCCAAGACGATCCTAAATGGGTCGAATGTGTCTAAATGGGCTAGGGTGATCTTAAATGGGTTGGATGTGCCTAAATGGGCCTAGATGATCCTAAATGGGCCCAAAGTGTCTAAATGGACCAAATGTGCCTAAATTGACCTAAGTCACCTCAATGGGCTTGGGTATGTCTAAATGGGCTGGGGGTGATCCTAAATGGGTCAAATGGGCCTAAGTGACCTAAATGGGTTAATGTGTTCTTAAGTGGACCTAAATGACCTAAATGGGCCAGGGTGTGTTTAAATGAGCCACGATGATCCTAAATGGGCCAAATATACCTAAATGGGTCAGGTTGATCCAAAATGGGTCGAATGCGCCTAAATGGACCTAAGTGACCTAAATAGGCCAAGGTGTGCCTAAATGGGCCTAAGTGACCTAAATAGGCTTGGGTGTTTCTAAATGGGCCAAGGCAACCTAAATGGGTTGAATGTGCCTAAATTGGCATAGGTCATCCTAAATGGGCCAAATGTGCCTAGATGGGCCAAGTGACCTAAATGGGTTAAGGCGTGCCTAAGTAGGCCAGGGTAATCCTAAATGGGTCCAATGTGCCTAATGTGCCTAAATGGGCCTAAGTGGTCTAAATGGGCTAGGATGACCAAAATGGGTTGAATGTGCCTAAATGGGTCTAGGTAATCCTAAATAGGACAAATGTGTCTAAATGAGACAAGGTCATCCTAAATAGGTTGGCTGTGTCTAAATAGGCTAGGGTGATCCTATATGAGTCGGATGCGCCTAAATGGGCCTATGTGTGTCTAAATGGGCCAAGGTGACCTAAATGAGTTAGATGTACCTAAGTGTCTGAATCGGTCAAGGTGATCTCAATAGGCCAGATGTATCTAAATGGGTTAGGGTGATCCTAAATGGGTCGGATGTGCCTAAATTGGCCAAAAGTGTCTAAATGGGCCAAGGTGATCGAAAAATGATGCCTAAGTATTCTATCCTAGAAATGTACTTAAAGGAACTATCCTAAAAAGAAAAAAGAAAAACCTAAATCTAACTCGATTCTGCCAAGGGTCAAAATAAGGGGTCAAATAAATTCCTTAACCAAAGCCTCCAAGGTGGCTAAAATAGGTAGGCTATATGGGCAGCAAAGAGCCACTAGGGAACCATTGTGGAGTATTGAAAGAACACTTAATAGGGCATCTATTAAGGAGATAGAATGGAGGGTCTACAAATATGTCCCTCTTCGATAAAGATCACGTGTGTAAAAAATATGAGTGGGAACATGAGTAATGATTGAGAACCAATGCCTCTAGGATATGGAAGTCGTGGTTGCATACTGGTCCGAGTAATGAAAGGTTGTTGAATATAGGTGGACTAATATTGGCACAAAGGATGAGGAAAGTGGGCTCTGATTGTAGGAGACCTTTGGTATGATTGATAAACTGACCTTGATGATGATAACTGATAGTGCTAACCTCTACAGGCTTCTTTCCTTTATTATCTAAGGAAGGAATAATGTTTTTCTATAACCCTCTAGCAATACTCTCCTCAACACTAAAAGCGACTTGAACCAAACTTCATAAGTCTTCAAATGGAATACCTACAAGATGTTTGGCAAACCTCGGCTGAAGTTTCCAAAGAAGCACGTTAATCCTATCTTACTCCTTTAGTCAATCTATCATACCAACCACCTTAGCCCTCTAATGACTAATAAATGAAGAAACAGATTCATTTGGCCTCTACTTAGTAGCCTCTAACTCTCGCCTAGAAACATCATTATCAGCACTAAAAGCAACAAATTTTGCTTTTACTATAGGGATGGTTAAGTAACATTCTCGACGCTTTGTTTGGTAAAAAAAAAAAAAAAATCAATATCGGCACTAAAGGCAAACAGTGTCAAAAACTCATAGGCCACATCCTCCCAAGTGTAGAGTCTCGAATGCTTAATTGAGGCCAGCCACCTCTATGCTACTCAACTAAATGACATAGGGAAGAGAGCAACCAACTACATATCATCTAATCTGTGTGCTCTCACAAATATACTATAGAGCCTCAAATGAATCTTCGGACAACCCACTCCATTCTATCACTCAATGTTTGGCATGCAGAATTTGGCAGGTAAGCTTGATTGGAGCCAAAATATGTGCTATAATGGCACATATTCAATATGATATATGCACCAAAGGACATTCAAATCACCCAACCTGACCTAAGTCGATGCTAAGGCCCTAGTCATGAGTTTAATTTGTACTTTGGAGACTTATCTCAGATTCAAGGGAAGAAAAGGGTGCAAGTTAAATCACTTTAGATTTTGAAAGATTAATAAAGGGTTCAATGAGGAAATAAGTGAGTCAGGACTCATGGACCATGAGGAAAGGCAAGATAAGGATATCATGAGTTTGGAATATGAGAAATGACCATTATCGAGTAAGAAAGAAGGAAAGAAAACATAAGAAATTAGGCATGAAGCAAGATTCAGCTACATGGAAATTTAAAACTCAAAAATCTAATGGTAATATATACTCCAACTTTGCGGACAAATTTGGAGCATTTCTCAGAGTTCATTTTATATTTAAACGATATATTATTTCAAAGCTTGGGAGGTTATGATTCCAATGCTTCAAACAATGTGCAAATTGGAGCTGAAATGAAGAAGTTATGGCCATTTGAAAACAACTACACAAAGCTTAAGGGTCATTTCGAAATAATTTCAAAATTCAACTTATGAATTCGAAATCCACATCAAAATGACTCCAATTTCGAATGCACCCATTGCCACTTTGATGTTTTGCCTCCTCTACCTTGGGAATTGCATATAGGGCATTCCATCCTCCCTAAGTGGACCCTACACGACTAGAAATCCCCATTTAATTTTTTTAATCACTTTTAGGTAATTATTTTTGTAATAAGTGGCCAATGAGAGTGTGCCACATGTTAGGTAATTGATGATCTTATATAAACTCTCTTAGTTCTAGGTCTTAGGAATCTTGGATTTTTTTTCTAGGGAGTTTGACATTGAAGGTGGAAGAAGATAAGAACTTTGGTTTGTTTTCTTTCTCTTCTTTATTAAATATGTTGTTTTAGGTTATTTTGATTCAAATTATGGATTTTTACCATATTATGGATTGTGAATGTGACATCACCCCCATGAGAGGTTAAGAGCCAACTTGGGGCTTAAAGCATGAAAACCTAAGGGCTAGGAAACCTATAGGGACAATGGGTAAATTATTATAACAATGAGATTAATTATTGGTTGGGTGACAATTTATCATTTTTTTTAATCCTATCATTGTGAGTTAGTTTAGGGAATGATACAGTAGGTTATTACCCGATACTAGTGATTCTTGGTAATTCTTGATCATTAGTTATCCTCGTCTTCCTTATCTTTATTTGCCCCAAAACAAAGCTATAAGGAGTAGGAAGGATTAAAAAGCCAAATCTTAAACTGGTAATCAATCTCATTAAAATAAAACTAAGAAAAATTATAGAAATTAATCATACAAAGAATTTTTTAAATAAAATTAACAAAAATTATGCTTGAACTAATCATCTAATTAATTTTTAAAATAAAACTAACATATGAATTATACAAATTAACCATCTAATGAATTTTTAAAATTAAACTAACAAAAATTATACAAATTAATCATACAAAGAATCTTTAAAATAAAATTAACAAAAATTATACCAAAACTAATTATCCAATTAATTTTTAAAATAAAATAAACATGTGAATTATACTATTTTTGGGGCATGCAGATTTTTATAGAAGGTTCATATAGGACTTCTAAAAAATCTCTCAACCTCTTTATGCTTTGTTACTTAAGGATGCAGAATTTATATGGACTAAAGCATGTCAAGAAACTTTTGAGAGACTAAAGTCACTTCTCACTACTACCGCAATTGTGAGACCTCCCAATTGGTCTCTTCCATTTGAGTTGATGTGTGATGCCAGTCACTATGCAGTGAGAGTCGTACTAGGTCAAAGGGAGGATGGAAAACCATATAGGGTGTACTATGCTAGTAAGACCCTCAATGATGCTCAGAAGAACTACACAACTACTAAAAAGGAGCTCCTTGCAGTGGTGTTCGCACTTGATAAATTCAGGAACTACCTTTTGGGAACTTCAATAGTAATTTTTACTAATTATTCGGCCTTGAAATATGTACTCAACAAAAAGGATGTCAAAACAAGACTTGTCATATGGATCCTTCTTCTTCAAGAATTTAACATGCAAATCAAGGATAAGCAAGGGGTAAAGAATGTGGTTGCTGATCATCTCTCTTGAGTTAAAGTAGAGTCACTTTTTGACGAAGCATAGATTAATGATGAGTTTCTTGATGATGCACTTTGTGCAGTGGAGAAGTTTCCTTGGTTTGCAAATATAGTCAACTACTTGGCAACTAGAGAGCTTCCCTCAGAATGGAACATGGAGATGAAAAGTATTTTCTTTCTTGAGCAAAACACTATGCTTGGGATGATCCATATTTGTATAAGTTTTGTCCAAATCAAATTATTCGGAGATGTGTTCCATAGGATGGACAACAAAACATGTTGCGAATGTGCCATGAGAGAGCTTGTGGAGGTGATTACTACCCAAAAAGTGCTATTTTACACCTTTAATGCATTATGTTTTAAGCACTTTTGTGTAGTAGTTCTCCATCTTTAGTCCAATTGGCATGTTAAGGACCTAGCAATGTCTTCTAATCATATTTGTGGCTAGTTTTAATGTTTTGACAGCTTTTTGGATCATTAAGACAAGTCAAGCAAAGGAGAGAAGCAAAGAGAAGCAAAGTGAAAAAAAATCAAGATGTAGCAGCTGCAGTCTTCTTTCACACTTTTGGAGCAATTCCCGAAGTCCATTTTTTACATGCTATATACCATTTCAAAGCTCTGGAAGTCAAGAATCCAACACTTCAAACCATGTACGATTTGGAGCTGAAATGAGGAAGATATGGCCTTCGGAAGCCAACTGCTCTAGCATATGCGAAAATTTCGCATTCCACAAGAGGTTATGCGAAATTCGCATAACATTCGCATATGGTTCGCATAACCTATGCGTGTTGCGAATTTTGCTCTGCCCTTTGCCGACTCCACTTTAGATATTTTCCTTTGTATTTTGTGATGTAATTTCCTTTATTATCCTTGTAATTAACCAATCATAAGCTTTAGCTTTTGTAAAGACTTTATAAGGGGTGGAAATCATCTCTTGGAATATATGGAATACGTATTACGTTTTTACACTGAGAATTTTACAGAGCTCTCTCGTTCTCTTTGCTCTTTATTATTTTCCTTTTCTTGGAAGCCAAACAACCTCTAAGGATGTTTGCCCGGAGGATGAGAGGCTAAACTTTCGGTTTCTTGGAGTAAAGGAAGCTAGGTGAAAAGTCCAGATGAAAAGGTGGAAAGCTTCCATGCATTAAATTCAGGTAGTTGGAATTCATAAACGGCTTCTAAATCCAAAGTTTTACTTTAAACCCCTTAGAATCACTTTGAATGATCAATACATGGTAAGCTTCAGGTCTTTATGGATGCTTATTGCTAGATCCATATTAGTCCATTAGTTATCATGTACGAGTCATTGGAAAGTGATTCAAGGTGAAGACCCATAGTGTCTTAAGCCATTAATGGACCTTGACTACCATTTCTATTGATCTTTTATGGATTAAATCTTCATTGTCAAACCTATACCGGTTCGGGAAATAACTATAGGTTAAATCCCCAATGCGAGGAGAAAAATCCGGAATTTTCCACTTTCTATTCTGAACTTGATCCTAGCAACCCTTAGCTCCGGGAGACTTTCTTTCTTCCATTTTTAATTAGTTTATGTTAGTTTAGTTTTAAACACTTTCAAATCAAATTTTATTTTCTTTTAAACTTTAAGTTTTTGATAAAGGAAATCATTAAATACAATTTCTAATTTTGAATACATCACTGGTAGAATGAAAACCCATCCCAGAGTTCGACCCTAGAGCCACTATACTATAGTAGCTTTACTACATTAGTATGAGGTCATAGGTTTTATAAATGTTTTTGATTAAATGACCCATTTGGAGTTACAAGCGAATCAGGAGGTCATTTTGCTCTACAAAATACTTAGGAAAAAATTCTACAGAGTGGATTCTATAGGCCAAATATGTTCAAGGATTGTAACACTCACTGCAGAAGTTGTCCACAATGTCAACAACTGGAGAAAATCAACACAAAGTATCAAATGCCAAAAAATTATATTTGTGTTGTTGAGGTCTTTGATTGTTGGTGAGCAAAACACTATGCTTGGGATGATCCATATTTGTATAAGTTTTGTCCAAATCAAATTATTCAAAGATGTGTTCCAGAGGATGGACAACAAAACATGTTGCGAATGTGCCATGAGAGAGCTTGTGAAGGTCATTTTGGTCTACGGAAGACTTAGGAAAAAATTCTACAGAGTGGATTCTATAGGAAAACTATGTTCAAGGATTGTAACACTCACTGCAGAAGTTGTCCACAATGTCAACAACTGGAGAAAATCAACACAAAGTATCAAATGCCAAAAAATTATATTTGTGTTGTTGAGGTCTTTGATTGTTGGGGCCTTGACTTTATGGGACCATTCCCTCATTCTTTTGGTAATCTCTATATTTTGGTGGGAGTGGATTATGTTTCTAAATGGGTAAAAGCAGTGGCATGCAAGAGCAATGATCACAAAGTGGTGCTCAAATTTTTAAAGGAGAATATTTTCTCTAGGTTTGACATTCTGAGAGCAATCATTAGTGATGGAGGTTCACACTTTTGTAACAAGCCCTTTTTCCACTCTTTTTCAGAAATACGGAGTGAGGCATAAAGTGTCCACCCATATCACCCTCAAACAAATGGGCAAGCTGAGCTAGCAAATCGAAAGATTAAGAGAATCCTTACCAAAGTAGTCAATACTACAAGAAAAGATTGGTCTACCAAGTTGAGTGATGCACTTCGGGCATATAGGACAACCTATAAGACTATCTTTGGCATGTCACCGTATCAGACTGTTTATGGTAAATCATGTCATTTGCCTATAGAGCTCAAACTTCGTGCATATTGGGCTATAAAAAAATGAACTTTGATTTGGATCAAACTGGAGCTAAAAGGAAATATGATTTGAATGAACTTGAGGCATATCAAAATTAGAATTATGAATGCTTACGTAATGCAAGGGAAACACACAAATTCTACCATGACAAACTTATTTTATGAATGAAGTTAAAGCAAGATGAAAAGGTGTTGTTGTACGACTCTAAGCGTCACATTTTTCCAAGAAAGCTTAGGTCAAGGTGGAATGGCCCTTATGTGGTAAAGGAAGTCTTCCCTTATGGCATCGTGACCATTCGAAATCTGAGGAATGGTAATGAATTCAAAGTTAGTGGTCAGCGCTTAAAGCATTTCATTGAAAGATTTGAGACATTAGAGGAGAATCTCCATTTTCTTTATGGGAATGTTCAAAAGGGTTGAAGTATTTTCTGAAAATCTAGTAGGTAAAAATTAAATTTAGGTAAAACTTTTATTTATTTAATTTCTCTTTTATTTTGTTTTATTTTATTTATTTTCCTTTGTTTAGTTTTTCATTTTCAATTAGTCATTAGAAATATGGTTAGTATTTTTTTAAGTTGTCTTTAACTTACTAATGAGTTTATGAGTTGTAGCAACTTAGCTTGCAAACATCCAAGTGATATAGGTAAATGTGAACTTCAATGTAGTGAAAAGGTAAGCCTCATAAGTGTTCAAGGTGGCAAAGCTCCTACAAGTACGTTGATCTATATTTAAGACCATAGGCCTCCCAAAAATTTACTTGTGAGGATCATTGGTGAACTTTGAAAACAAAGGATGAAATACAAAACTGAGTAGCCCTTGGGAAAGAAATCCTAAATTTTTATGATAAAGGGCTAAAGGTATAGTGGATGAATTCAAAATTCCTTTATTTTTGAATTTGAAATCTCAAATGGAGATGACACTTTTGAAGACCAGTAATGGGTGATTTCAATATTATGATCCTTTCGAATTCAAATTTTTTGTCTTGGAATTGCAATTTTAAATATATAGAAAGTGAATTTGAATTGAGATTGATTTTGAAATCACTAGTAAATGTTGAAATAGGTGTTTTGAACTCACAAAAAACAAGTTTGAAATACAATGAATTTTGAATTTCGAAATGAGCAATTTTGATGCTTTAAGATGGACTTCAACACCCATAGTGGGTTATTTCGAAATGACGTCAAATTTGAAATAAAAAAGATTGCTATTTCGAAATAGAAGTTGGAATCAACAGTGAGCCATTTTGAAATGAAGCTATTTTCGAAATCATTAGTGGAATTTTGAAACAGGTTTTTTACACTGTATTGAGGCTACATTTAGCAAATTTGAAATGGTGGGCTTTTCAAAATTGAAACTTTTGCTTTAGAATTGAGATTTTTTAAGTTCAGAAGGTGAATTCGAAATTTGCCCAATTTAGAAATGATTTTTTTTTTTTCATTTCGAAATGAGGTGTTTGAAATGTTTTTGTATATAGTGAGCCATTTGGAAATAGGATAGTGTTCGAATCCAATGGTTACATTTTAAAATGGGCATTTTTTTACCATTAATTAACGAATTCAAAATAAGGTTATTTTTGAATTCAATAGTTAAATTTCAAAATGACTTTTCTTAACCAAAGTTCCAATTCAAAATACTTAATTTCTATTTCGAGTTCACTCCGAAATCAACCAAACTCCTTTACAAAAGGCCATTTCCACTTCTAGACCACTTTATCTCCTCTTCCCCTTGTTTATTCTTCCCTTGTTCATTGTCCTAGCTTCCATTGAAGGTGATTTAAGGGTTCATTATGGGTTTGTCACATTCCAGGTACGCATTACACTCATACTCATTTCTTGTTTATTTTTCATGGATTTTCCTTGATCTTTATGGTTTCATTGTGTGGTGTTGCTCCATATAAAATGCAGTGTGACCAAACTCTCAATAACATTGTTTAGGGTTTCTATTGTTTCTGTTGGGTAGATAAAAAAAAATAATAAATATAATGAAAAAACAATTCTAGAGGGTGCTGCCCCCCGACCCCCACAAGCTTAGCGGGGAGCTCGACCCCCGAAAATTTGAACGTAACTCAACAAGATTGATTTTGATTACACAACGTTCATTTGTTTTGCTTGGAAATTCAAGGTGTTAGAATTTTTGGTTTATACTTGGAGAAAAATTTTGAAATTTTTTCTACATGATTCTTAGGGCTTGTTGAACATCTTAGAATACTTTGAGAGCAAAGTTCTTATTTTTCCATGAGTTTTGCATAATTGTTGCCTAATTTATGTTTTATATGCTCTAGAACATTTTAAACTCTCTAGTAGATTTTTCTATTTGTTCTACACATTCTCCTAAGCTAACCAATCACTTTGATTTCCTTGTCACATGATATTTGAACTTAGGTATTGTTTGGATTATATCTAAGGCTTCAAAGACTCATGTTTTCATCATTGTTGGACACCTTGAATGTTCTCCCGCATTTTAGGAATGGTCTACCACCGTTTCATATGAATCCATAAATTTCATGAGCATCCAATTTTTTTTTTTAGATTGTTTTCTTAACCCTTATGAGTTTTTGTATTTATTTCTATTTATTTATTTCCCTTTTTTAAGTTTAGTTTATTTTTTGACATTTATTTCAGATGGCTTAATATAAAAGGAAAGTTGTTATTCAAAGTGACAATGAGACTAAGCATTCTCCAAGGCAAAAACATGCCCGACCTCTTGTCCAAAGTCGAAGTGGTGGAATGATTATTGAGCCTACTGAGAGGCATGTCACTCGTCAAGCCAAGCATGTCAAAGCCAAGACAAAGGCTCATTTTGATCACTCAACCACTCTTAAGACCACCAAGCTTACTACCACTCCTCCACATCCATGGGCAGCTCCTCCTACTCTGAGCCCAACACGTCCTCCATCTCTAATAGTTTGTGATGATGCCCCTAGGGTGGACCTATCTTAACTGAAGTTTGATCAAGAGTTCTCTTATGAAATAAAGGCATTTAGTACTTACTAGCCCACTACATAGTCCATGCATCTCCTTGACCGATATTATTTTCTCTTATTGATGGATCCTCCGCCATATTTTTATGTCGCTAGTGTAAGAGAGTTCTTCTCTACTCTCGAGGATTGGAGAGGGAGATACCGAGAGCTCCATATTTCTATCAATAGATGAATTGATATTATTTCCACTGAGACCATTGTTGCAACCTTTGGTTTACCATCATCTGCTCCTCTTGAAGCCCAATTTTCACCTCAATCACAACCAGCTTTTTCGAGGATTGCACATATATTAGCACCTCGGGATACTTGTTATCGTTCAGCCATCACTCACCTTGAGATGCCATAGATCTTATGGTTTGTGGATCAGGTCATTAAGACCAACATTTTCCATTTGGACACTCTATAAAGTGTTCTGGTTTAGTCTTATAGGGGTTATATCACATGTACACAGGCAAGTGGTGGAGTCCACCTCAACTCATCATGGATACCATCTTTTATTTTTTTCAAAAGGTTAAGGAGAAACAATTATCTTTAGCTCAAAGTTATCTTATTCCTTTGCCTCAGTTGCTCTCATACTACTTGCTCCGTCATGGATGCCAGTTACCTAAGTCTGATCATCGCATGACTTCTCACACTTATGTTATCAATCAGTGGGTCAAACAATTCATTCAGGGTCATAGTTGATTACCTATGGCGCTAAGAGAAAGAGAGCTTTGCATGTTGTTCCACTTCCATCTACTATAGAGAGCCCGCTTCCACCTACTCCTACTTTTGACACGAGCTTACCAGTGCTTCCTATTCCTCTTCCACCACCTCTTTCATGTGTCTTAGAGCCTGCTATATATTCCTATTTCTACACTAGCATTACCAACCTTTGATCTTCTTAAACCTTCACTGCCTCAGGTTGTTGATGCTACCCTGAGTACCTTATCAATCATGGCTCGTCTAGACACACTTCAAAAGTTATTTGTGTCCATGGACTCTCGCATTGATGCTCGCTTAAGTAAGATGGAGACTTAGATGGATGACCTCACTTTTTGTGTACAATAGGTCACTTCTTTGATTATTCCATCTAGACAGAGGGGAGATTTTATTACACCAATTGATACCAACTTAGAGGTTGATGGCAACACTACAGAGGTGATTGATTCTGGCTCTAACACTAGAGCACCGACAGTAGCCCATGAGACCATGCCTATTTTACAAACATCAAGTGATGCCGCAACTAAGATTTTTACCTCAACTATTGATATTCCAGATTCTGCAGGATAGGTCGATGGTGAGATCTTCATTCATACTACTGACACTAGTGTGGACATCATTATTAAGGATGACCCCCCTATGGTACAGGTTGTTGGCGAGGCCGTTACACCTATCGTGGAGATCACTAATTAGCTACTACACCTATATTGGAGGATATTGACTAGGTAGCCACCCATGTGTTGGAGGGGATAGATGGAGTTGTTGATCCTATCATTGGTGCTTGATGTTCATTTCTATATATACCTTATTCGATATAATTGTATACACTATGGTATTTTTGGAGCATACTGATACTCTTATACTCTCTTTTAGATCACCATTTATATTTTTCTCTATGCATACTTTTGCCACTAATCTTGTTGCTTTTGTGCAAGACTAGTTTATATGAAGTCCTCATAACAAACTTCTCACTCGATGATCTTGAGATAACATCTCCATTTTTCCTTTCTTTTGACCCAATATCCTACACATTGGGGACAATGTGTAATTTAGGTTGAGGGGGGAAGGTCTATTAGCCCTAATTTTTTTTTCAAAAGTTTGCATGTTATCTTTGGTTAGTTAATGAGATTCTTGATTTGCCTTGGTAACTCATGGTTTATTTTGCATGAGAATGCTTTAAGTAGTATTATTTCTTTAGAATTTGAGAAAAAATACAGTTAGAGCAAGAATATTAGTTCACTTACCTTATCTTTATATACCTTTAAGTACAAAAATAATTAGGTTGAATCCTTGGAATACCTTCAAAATTTTATTTTATTTTATTTTTATGGTTATTTTCTATTTAAGACTCAAAGCACACACAAAGCACATATTCCTTTATGGTATCTTGATTAAGATAATTTCTTTAGATTAAAAGGAGTTGTTCTTAACTAATAAAAGGAGGAAATGAAAAAAAAAAAAACAAATTGATGAAAAGAAAATTGAAAATGATTGATTTAAGCTTGAGAAATTATTTGAGGGGGTAATGGCCTTGTGTCTTCAAGCCCTGGTGCCCGAAACCGACTGGTTAAGAGTCATCAGTATCTTGCTTGTAACATAAGTTAAACTCAGTTTTGAAAAATAAAAATAAATAAATGTTTAGGAAATTCGACCTTGTTCTATCTAGAGCTAGGGTAATACCTGAGGAGTAAGTAGCCTATAAAGGTTCCCAATACCTGGTACCATGGGTGAAAACTTAGGAGTTGCCGGTGGATCCCTATTAAGCCATATAGAAGGAGATTTCCTAAACTAAGAAAGAAAAATCAAAATAAATTTCCCCCCCTCTTTAACTTAAAGAATGATGAAGTTTGAGTTTAAGAAAAGTCTAAAGAAAAATACTGTGAGAGGAAACCAAAATTAAGCACATGAGGTTTAGGTGGAAAAAACTAATCAGGGGAAAATCAAGAGACACTAAGGGGAATGCTAAACGTGGATGCACATTTATGTATACGAAGATAAGGTGAGAAAACTAAAAAATTGCATATCTTGTTTCATTTTGCTCAATTCTAAGAAATTTGACTACTTGGGTATCTTGTGTGTGAAATATGTTATGTTGAGTCAATATGGTTTCATGAATCTCATTACATATTTTTAATTTTTTTCTTTACTCTTTTCATTTGCTAGGGACTAGCAAAGTTTAGTTGAGGGGGATGATTGGAGCCAAAATATGTGCTCTAATGACACATATTTGATATGATTTGTGCACCAAAGAACATTCAAATCACCCAACTTGACCTAAATTAATGCTAAGGACCTAGCCAGGAGTTTTATTTGTACTTTGGAGACTTATCTCAGGTTCAAGGGAAGAAAATGGTGCAAGTTGAATCACTTTAGATTTTGAAAGATCAAGAAAGGGTTAAATGAAGAAATAGGTGAGTCATGACTCATGGACCATGAGGAAAGGCAAGACGAGGATATCATGAGTTTGGAATATGAGAAATGATCATAATGGAGTAAGAAAGAAGGCAAGAAAACATAGGAATTGAGGCATGAAGCAAGATTCAGCTACATGGAAATCTAGAACTCAAAAATCTGATGGTAATATATACTCTGACTTTGAGGATAAATTTGGAGCATTTTCTGGAGCCCATTTTATGCATACAATATATTTTTTTGAAGCTTGGGAGGTCAGGAGTCCAACACTTCAAACAGTGTGCAAATTGAAGCTGAAATGAAGAAGTTATGGTTATTTGAAGACGACTACACAAATCTAAAGGGTCATTTCGAAATGATTTCGAAATTCAACTTATGAATTCAAAATCCACATCAAAATGACACCAATTTCAAATTCACCCACTGCCACTTTGATGTTTCACCTCCTCTACCTTGGAAATTGCATCTAAGACACTCCATCACCCCTAAATGGACCCCACACACTGCTAGAAATCACCATTTTATTAATTTTTAATCATTTTTAGGTAATTATTTTTGTAATAAGTGGCCAATGAGAGTGTGGCACATGTTAGGTAATTGATGATATTATCTAAACTCTCTTAGTTCTAGGTTTTAGGGACCTTGGATTTTTTTTTTTTTTTTCTAGAGAGTTTGACATTGAAGGTGGAAGAAGATGAGAACTTTGGTTTGTTTTCTTTTTCTTCTTTATTAAATATATTATTTTAGGTTCTTTTGATTCAAATTATGGATTTTTACCCTATTATGGATTGTGAATGTGACAATAACCCCATGAGAGGTTAAGAGCTAACTTGGGGCTTAAAGCATGAAAACCTAAGGGTTAGGAAACCTATAGGGACAATGGGTAAATTATTATATCAATGAGATTAATTATTGGTTGGGTGACAATTTATCATTTTTTTATCCTATCCTTGTGAGTTAGTTTAGGGAATGATATGGTAGGTTATTACCCGATACTAGTGATTTTTGGTAATTCTTGATCATTAGTTATCCTCGTTTTCTCTATCATTATTTGCCCCAAAACAAAACTATAAGGAGTAGGAAGGGTTAAAAGTCCAAATTTTAAACTAGTAATCAATCTCATTCATTTGATGGTTTTAGGAATTTTATTTTAAAAAGGAAAAATTAGGTTTCGGATGCAATTTTATGTTATAGAACTCAACTTGATCATGAGGAGCCAAGGATCCCAAAACCCTAAGATCATATTACTTAAAAGACCCTTGTTTTCTCTAATTTCTATACCCTAGGTTGGATTGTGGAAAGCCCCAAACTTGAATCAATCAAATTTAATATCAACATCCATTTTTGTTATTAATTTATTTTTCTTTTACTTAGTTTCACATTATTCTCATAGTGTTTTTCACTTTAGGATTTAAACGAAAGCAATTCATTTATTCTAGTATTGACTATTTCCATAAGCTAGTCCTTAAGAACAATACCCGGAGTACTACAAAAGCCATAGTGTGGTCTTGCATTTTTCACATGCGCTCCCACTCAATCGATGATATTCGCTTTTATTGGTAAAAAAGAAAAATTTGGAAAAGTTGGAGTCACCACTTATTTTATTTTATTTTAAAAGGAAAAATAAAATAAGAAAGAAAACCCTAAAGAAGTGACTATAGTTTTTGGAAAAATGTGTCTTTGAAAAACCCGAGTCTAGGTTCGGGGATCAGGTTACCTATTGGGAAGTTACCTCTAAGAGGTAGCACCCCTCTAAGCCTTAAAGAGGTCTTTACTAGCTAAGTTGAGAGAATTGGGACAATTAATTGGTTGATTGAGGGTGCCTAGGTAGACTAAGGTGATTTAAACAAATATCATGCTAAACAAAAGAACCAATCACAAATCATAAAGAAGATTTAGGGTGCATACCTGGACTGCTTTTTAAGCACTATCAAAAGACATTAAAGTTAGTTCAAATAGAATATCACCCAGCATGCGCTTTATCATAAATAATTGAACAATGAAACAATATATCAAGACACCCATGCACTACCAAACATAGGCACGGTTCACAGTGATAAGCATATTCACATAATTTAGAAGGTAGGTGATAGGGGGTGTACTTGGATAGCATAGATAACTTGTAACGTGCTTCCACAAGACATGAAGGATTAGATAATAAATAATAAAATAAAGATGTTTGGGAAATACTACCCAAGGCTATGAATTCAAAATTGGTTTTACCTAAATTCAAACCAATGTTCAAACAAGAATATAGAAAAAAAAAAGATCATTTTTATAATTTATAAAGGGTTTGCAAATGATATGGAAGTGTTGATTTCTAATAAGTTTGAATAGGTAAAATGATGGATTTCAAATATAAGAGACCAAAATGTAAAACAAACAAAAGATTGAAGGTATGTATCAAGTATATTTTACCTACTATTTTTTAAAAAGGTGGTTACCCTTTTTCTTAAGAGGTATGTCAATTTATAGGATATATAAGAGCATTTTTGGGTTACTACCTTTATAGTTAGGATCATTAAAAGATATTTGTTAGCACAAATGTCAAAAAAAAATTTAAAACTGTATGATAAGGAATAAGGCAAAAAATGATATAGATTGGAGGAGAAATTAGAAAATAGTCCCATATTGCATAGGATATTGTGGATCTAGAGGGTTAAAGGCATACCATTCCTATGATTTCTAGTACACCAATGCCTCATCGTAATGGAAGTTTATATATCATAGATTATGATGAAGCATTCAACAATGTTTATACTCACTTAAGGTAATGAGCTAGGAAAAGGTAGTTAGAATCTTTGTATTCTAACATAGTTTGGGTTCCTGTAGGACACCTAAAGAGATAAAACTCATAGGTGTAAGTTGGTCTATAAGAGAAACACAGGAGTAGATGGAAAGCTTGAGTTTTATATGGCTAAGACTATAGTTAAAGGTTATAGTTTGAAACTTTGTTTCAACTATGGAAAACCTTTTCAATAGTGATCATACTCAAATCTAGTAGATTACTCTTATCTATTGCAGTGTGTTTGATTTATGAGATATAGCAACCAAACATTTTCATAGCAATAGGCCTTGTGTGTACATGAAAGCATATGGGAGTGTAGTAATGCTCTAAGATCTTGTAGGTGGATGATAATCTACTCATTGGATATGATGTAAAGATATTGTCATCTGTCAAGATCTAGTTGTTTACTTAGTTCTAGAAAAAAATTTAGAGGAATGCGCAATATATTCTTAAGGTTAAGATCTTTTAGCATTGCAGGAATAGGAAAAATTATGCCATGTCATCTACATTAATCAGCATTTGTTCAAGTATATGATGTAAAACTCCAAGAAAGGTTTGTTACTCTTTGGATTTGGAGTTATCTTTCTTAGGATCAATGTCCTTGGACATTGATTCATGCCCAATTGGTGTCTCAGCTGATTCGTGTCCAGCTGGTGCTCCTTGATTGAGGGAGTAATCAACAAAATTTATAACCTATTACACCATTTACTAGGGTAGCAAAGACAAAGCTACTATAGCATAGTGGCTCTAGGATCGTTCACTGGGATGGGTTTTCACTTCACAAATGATATTAATTCAAAGTTGAATTGGTGCCTTTTCATTTCAAGGTTAGCTTTAAAAGAAAACATAAAGATGTTTGAATGAAAAAGGTTTGGTTTTAAACTAACCAAAAATAGTAACTGATTTTACTTACAAAGAAAAATGTTTTTTGGAGTTCAGATCACTAGGCTCAGGTTCCTCATACAAAAAAGAGAGTTTCGGTCACTTGTTTCTTTTCCTCGCATTAGAGAATTAACATATAGTTAATTCTCTAACCGGTGTTGTACAGATGCTTCCCATTAATGGGTTCAAACACTAAATCCCTCTCACTGATGCACCTTGCAATGGCTCATACCTCTCACCTAGCACTTGCCATTCAAGGTGATCTTTAACCTTGGATTACCCGTCAAAAGCTCGCAAGAGATAACTAATAGATGTCTCCTTGGAGTCCAAAAGCTTACCAAGTGTTGCCTATTCTAGAAAATCCTACCTTCAAGTCACCTCCCAAAGGCTCGCAAGGGGTAAACTAGTGCATCTCCATGGACAGAGATCACTTGCCTTCCCAAGTGTTGGCCCAGGTGATTTAAAGGCGTTTTAAGTTAACTAAAAATATAAAAACCATTAACGGGTCACACTTTCTCTTCATTAAAAACTAAAACAACAAAACTTCCAATTTATGCATGTGGAAACTTAGCCGGTTTTCCTTACTCCAAGAGACAAAAAGCTTAGCCTCTCATCCTCTGAGGAAAAATCCTCAGAGTTTGGTTGGCTAGAAAGAAAACTAACGAGAAAACAAGAATATATATGAAAAACAGAGCAAGTGCTCTGTTCGTTGATTCTATATATGATATATCTATATATTGATCGATATGATGCCCTGAGAACAAGCTCCCGAGAGCTATATATAAAGAAAATTACAAAACAAAATATCTCAAGTTATTCACCCCTTTTCCCAACTTAATAACTAAGGAATCCCATAATTGGTGGCTTACTAGGAGAGAATGGAAATTTATACAAAAATATCTGAAGAAAAGATCTAAAAGAGTCGGTGCACAAATATTGGGAAGCACTAAGGACCATTTCGTAGGTGAAAACGAGGTCTGCGAGATTTCACAGATGCACAAAAAGGGCTGCGAAATCACTTCGCAGCAAAAGGTTATTCTCGCAGGGCTGCGAAGTTGGCTTTCATCTTGAGGTGCTCAGCTTCCAACTTGCGGCATATATCGGGCAACTTCAGGAGGGAATCCACAACACTAAACAAAAAGGCTGCGAAATCATTTCGCAACAAAAGGGTGATTTCGCAGCGTTGTGCAAAATTCTTCCTTCAACTTGGAGTGATCTACTTGCAATGGCTGTAACTCCTTCGTTTCAACTCCGAATTGCTCACCGTTTAAAGCATTGGATTCTTGACTTCCTAAGATTTTAAATGGTATATAGAATGTAGAAAATGGACTTCGGGAAGTGCTCTAAAAGTGCGAAAGAAGACTGCAGCTATTGTCCTCTGTTTTCTTCACTCTGTTTTTCCTCTCTCCTTTGTTCTTTCCTTGCATACTTTGAACGACTTTGGCAAAGAGCTATGGAGCTCCAAATCTTGTTCTTCATGAATTTGAGCTTTCCATTGCTTTGTCGTGGATTCCAAATAACTCTCCTCAATCTTGGATTGCTTTGGTGATCAAAAAGCTATCAAAAGACCAAAACTTAACACAATTTGATTAGAATTGATTGCAAGGGTCCTTAACATGTTAATTGGGTTAAAAGGCAATAACTACTACTCAAAAGTGTTTAAAAGAGTTAATTACAAGCTATCAAATAGCACTTTTTGAGTAGTAATCAGACATTTGTGGAGAAAGATCACATTAAGGAGGTATCCAATGCCTCTACAATGGATAGCCTTAAGCATACAATGCTATGTGCTAAACCAGATATTTGCTTTGTTGTAGGAATAATGAGTGAATATTAGTTCATTTCTTGATTAGAGCTTTGAGCGAATTTCAAACATATACTCTAGTATCCTTAGAGAATGAAGAATGATATGTTTGTGAGTCCTTGTATCGAGAAATTGGACTTTCAGTCTAATGAGGACTCTCGCAAGTCTACCTTAGGGAATGTGTACACTCTAAGTGGTTTTTGTTATTTCTATAGCAACAAAGGAAGCCTTTTAGCTTATGAGTATTTCCATTGGCTATATCGTCTAAGATATTGTTATATGGGATTGTGGCATAGTCCAAATAACTAAAGTGCCACTATAAGAGATAATATATAGAAAACAAGTGATACCTTGTTGTGGGATAGTATAGAAAGGTGACGTGACTGTAGAGTATATTTTTTCTACAGTACCCTAGTCTACTTTTGGGGTAGTAGGAGCTTGTTAGGATTAAGACCCTAAAAGCAAGACATGATGTAATAAAGTTAAACTTAACTAAGCAAGACATGATGTAACAAAGTTAGACTTAACTAAGCAAGACATGATGTAACAAAGTTAGACTTAACTGTCTCCTTGTTATCCCTCTAGTGTATTAACATTGATTTGAGCATTCAACCCATGTTTCTTACATTGTACATGATTCAGGTGCATTAGGAGTTGCACAAAAGTACAAGTCATGGATTCCTTGTAAGTAGATAAGCTGTCCACAATTGGTTCATGGATTTAGGCAATCCAGTAGAGACTATAGTGCACTACCTCCTAATTAGAGAGATGATTGGTCTTAGCCGTTGGAATGGGTTTCCTATGAAGAGTACCAGTGTATGTGATGCACACTAGACAAAACCTACGGTGAATCATGACACAAGGCTATCAATTGTTATGATTCACCAAACTAGTATACTGTATAGACTCTCAACCTTAGAGGATATTGAGTCTATGCCAAAGTTAATAGAAGACTTTAAGCTATGAGTGAAACCCTAAAGTGGCCATGTATCCCTATGAATTGGGTCACTGTTGATGGAGGCTAATGACAATAGGTATTCTCAATAGAGGCACCATGATATCTCATGGGATTGAGACGATATGTCCCCTTGGGTGATCCAAAGGACATGTGATCATGGAATAATTCCTTTAGTGGAATTTGACATATGCTCATTAGAGGTAAAGTATGTCATTTAATCACGTAATAAGTATGATCTATAACTAAAGGATTTGAGGGGTAATCTTGATAGGTGACAACACCACCTTATTAGATTACTGATAACCCGACTCTTGGTAGCTTGGCATGTAAGGGTATCAACAAAATTTATACCTAAGGTCCTTACACTAAAGTAGCAAAGCTACTATAGCATAGTGGCTCTAGGATCGAACACTGGGAAGAGTTTTTACTTTAACTGGTGAAGTTCGGAGGATGGAGTGAACTTTTCTTAATAAAAATTAGGTTAAGATGAAAACATAAAAAGATGAAGGTGTGTAAACTAAACTAACATGAAAATAGGTTAAAAGATGGAAAAAGAAGTTTCTCAAAGCTTTGGATAGCCATGCTTAACTCACTGTGAAAAAATGGAGATTTTGGGACTTTTCACCTCGAGTTGGGAAAGCAACTAAGGTGATGCTTACTTCCCGAACCGGTATGAGTTTAACAACTGAGTTTTAGTCCTTGAAAACTTACAAAAAGGGTAGTTGAACCTCATAAATGCCCTTTTAATGATATAGGGCATCTCCTCGACTTGCAATACAATGGCTCGTAGGAGATAACTAATGAACGTCAGTGGATCTAACAATAAGAATCCATTGAGACCAAAAGATTATCAAGTATTGGCCATTCAAAGCAAGTCAGAGGGATTAAAAGCTTTACTTTGAATGAAAACATTTATGACGCTCAGCTACTTACATTCATGGCTTGGAAATCTCCATCCTGACACGGGAGCTTCACATGGCATCCATTACTTCAAGAAACTAAAAGGTTTAAGCCTCTCATCCTTGGGGATTTCATCCCCCAAGGATGTTTGGCTACTAAGAAAATGAGAAAGAAAAGAGAAAAGAAGCGTATGAACAAAAGTGCTCTTATAACTTATAAAGTTACAGGTTACAAGATTTGATGATCTGAGGCTCTTCACCTCTATTTAAAGACAATAACAAGCTAAATTACAAGAGCTATTACAAAAGCAACCTATTCATTGGTTGATTACAAGGGTAAAATAGGTATTTACAAAGCTAAAAATCAAGCAAAATATCTTGGAGAACCGGCAGTGGAATAACATCAACAACGTCTCAAAACAGGGGATTCAAAGGAATTTTGCAATGTGCCTAAATCCACCTTGCGAAATTTCGCAAGGTGTTTCTTCATGGTGCGAAGTGGCAAAATTTCGCACCATGAAGAAAATCTCCTTGTGAAATTTTCGCAATGTGAAATTCACCTTGCGAAATTGGTCATTTGACATGATACAGTTGCCTTCCAAAGGCCATATCTTCCTCATTTCAACTCCAAATCATACACGGTTTGAAGCGTTGGATTCTTGACTTTCTAAGATTTCAAATGGTATATAGCATGCAAAAAATGGACTTCGGGAAGTGCTTCAAAAGTGCGAAAGAAGACTGCAGCTGTTTTCTTCACTCTGTTTTCCTCTTCTCCATTGCTTGTGCTCGTGTTTCCACTTGAAATTCAAGCCTGTAATTGTCCAAAATCCTTGCTTAACTCACCCAAATAGCTCCTCCATCAATTGGCATGCTTGAATTGGTTCACAAGCTAATAAAAACATGTAAACTTGCCACAAAATGGTTAAAACCAATTACTAAGGACCTTAATGAATTAATTGGGTTAAATGAATATGATTACTACTTAAAGGTGCTTAAAACCATTATAATTAGATCTACAAAATAGTACTTTTTGGTAGTAATCAATTACGGACACAAGTTCATGGGGAGTTTGCATGCAATAGATAGTAGATCATAAACCCAAGTACTTGGTGTCTTATTGTAATGTACATAGGGTACTAAAGTGCAGCTGACTCTCTATAGTGGGATGTTGAATCAATTTCAAAATTTGATTCTAAGGGAGCCAGTACTCCTATGGATCCCAATGGTTCCTGCTCTAAGCTCATATTCCTTAAAGACACGATTTGTAAGGGTAGATGAGTTAAAATTAAAAGATTAAAATATTCAAAAGTTGGTGAAGGTACAAAGAATGTGAGGAAGGTACAAGAAATGTGAAGAGGGGATGAGTATTTTGTTTTTTTATTTCTTATACCCTCACATTTCATGCACCCTCTTCATATTCTTTATACCCTTCTCACATTTTTTGTATCCTTTAATTTTTTTGAAAATTTTAACTTTATGTTTTTTTTTCACTTCACTTGACAATAATATTGTGTAAAAAGACTAAATACACTTGAAATTGAAACAAATAATGTTAATATATATATATATATATATATATATATATATATATATATATATTAAAATATTACAAAATTGGTGGGGTACGAAAATTTTGTTGAAACTTAAGCAAATAATATTCGAAAAAAATTTAAAATATTCAAAAATTGGTGAAAATACAAAGAATGTGAGGAGAGTACAAGAATGTGAAGAGGGTACGAGAATTATTATTATTATTTATTTCTTGTACCCTTATATTTCTCATACCCTCTTCACATTTCTCGCACACTCCTCATATTTGTTGTACCCTCTAAATTTAATTTACTTGACAATAATATATTGTAAAAAGACTAATTACACTTGAAATTGAAGCAAATAATGTTCAAAAAATTTAAAAGATTAAAATATTAAAAATTTGTAGGGGTACGAAGAATGTGAGGAGGGTATGAGATTTTTATTTTTTATTTTAAATTTCTTGTATCCTCACATTTCTCGTACCCTCGTCACATTCATCATACTATTTTCATATTTTTTTGTACCCTCTAAAATTATTTAATTATTTAATTTTAAATTTTTCTTCACATCACTTTACAATAATATTGGGTAAAAATATTAATTACACTTGAAATTGATGCAAATAATGTTAAAAAAATTGAAAAATATTTTTTTTAAAATTTATAAATTATAATAGGTATGGAGAATGTGATGAGGGTACGAGAAAAGTGAGGCTCTTCACATTCTTCGTACCCTCTTCGCATTTTTGTACCCTTTAAATTTTTTGAAAATTTTAATTTTGATTTTTTTTTTTTTTTACTTCATTTGACAATGGTATTGTGTAAAAACACTAATTACACTTGAAATTGAAGTAAATACTATTTGAAAAAAAAATTAAAAGATTAAAATATTCAAATGGGTAAGGGTATGAAGAATGTGAGGAGGGTATGAAAAATATGACGATCCTCACATTCTTCATATCCTCGTATTTTTTGCAATCTCTAAATTTTTTGAAAATTTTATTTTATTTTTATATTTTTTCCCACTTTAAATGACAATAATATTGTGTAAAGATTATCATTGTTTTTGGAATGTGGAATTTATGGAAATAATCTCCAAAAAAATTCAAAGATTGAAATACTAAAAGGTTATCATACAATTATGAATTCATAGCCTTGTATCCTTTTCTACATTTTACAAAAAAAATGTCATTTTTGTAAAATTTTATCATTTTACAAAAATATTTTTTCCTAAATTTTCTTTATTTTACAACTTGATAAAAAAATTCCAAAAAGTTAATTATATAAAATATTTCAATAGATTTTATATAATTGGTTATTGCAAACGATCATAGCAATGTGTGGTGCACAGGATTAATTCCTTCCACTTTCATGCTACAGGCACCCACATTAATCCTTAAGCTACCCCATAGAATCTGGTCCCTTTCAAGAAGGACACGTACAGATTGATAGATCAATCACCCTTCTCGCATTCAAGTTAATGGTACTTTCTCTTTTGCTGTACTGCATTCACATCAGAAAGGATTAAATGTGAAAGATGTTATAATGTGAAAGACATTAATCCTTAACCTACATCGTCCGCTCCACTTTATTTTCATTTATTGTCATAATTTAGTAAATATATAAATGTATTATATCAAATACTAAAAAATAATAACCTTTTTATATCACATATAAATTTTAAAATATAATTCATTTTTTATATATAAAAAAATAAAAAATACATCCAAACAAAACTTAAAATAGAAATAATACATCACATGGTATATATTATACACATTATTGAAGAAAAAAAATATTAATTGCATCTCTTGTGAGAAATTTTTTATATTTGATATATGTTTACTATTGTTTATCATATTTGAATATTTCGTTATCTTATAAACAATAATAAAGTATGATAGAAATAAAAGTATATAAAACATCGTTTTTTCGCAATAAAAATTATCAAAACTTTTCAACGCTATCTACTCAACTAAATAAAGTTGACTTGGAAGACTCTATCATTGCACCTCTTATGCTTCAATGGTTCCTGGCCCATTTCCTGTATCTTTTGAAGACTCTGGGAAAAAGGGCTGCAGTTAAATATAATCTTCCATATAGTTGGCAATGACTATATGCACGATAAGGAATTTGTTGTAAAGGCTTCTTCTTCTTCACTACGTCTTAGAAATGACAACAGCGCAAACAGTCCTAAAAACAGTGACATCGACATTGCTGAGCATGGTGAGGAGTTTACTGCAATGACTTCTCTTCATTTCCATCTCGGTAATCGATGACAGCCCAAACAATGGTAATCGACATTGCTGATGAATATGCTCCAGTCTCTTCCCCTTCATCTTTGCAAAGGATTAGCAGCTCCGGTAAGATGCTAAAAACCATGTTCATGTCCATTTCCGTTTGAGGTCCTCCTGCAACTTTTGGGCATAATTAGTATACAAGTAGAAGTGTTTTACAACCTGCTGTTAAAAAAAAATGAAACTAAATTAAATTTTAATTCATGTAGTTTATTGGAGGTTCAAACTATTATTGAAAGATAGAAAGATGTTGATTAGAGGTAAACAAAGAAGTCTAAGAAAATAATTAGCAAAGAAAAGATATCAAGGAAAATGATTTTCCCGTATTTGGTTTTATCGAAAAAAAAATATTTAAGAAAATCAAATGTAATTAAAATTAGTTATAAATTTATTAAATTTTAAATTATTTAAATTTTTCTTTGTATTATTTGTCAAATTTTCTAAGAACCAAACATAACTTAAATGATTTATTTTTTAAAAAATAATTTTAGTATTAGGATTTTGTGAACGTTGAAGTAATATAGATATCAGGGAAATCTAGGCTGACCTATACATCTTTTGGTTTTGTGACTGCAGAATTCTATTACTTGGAACTGTACAAAGCTGTGCTCAATGGTGACTGGGAAAGTGCTCCAAAATTATTGAAGGATGATCCACGATCATTCTCTGCCCCGATCGGAACAGATGATTCCCGAATGCTTCACATAGCAGTTGAGTTAGGAGAGGCCAGAATGGGTTTCGTGGAGAAGTTGGTTGAGTTTATGCCAAGTGAGGCACTGGCTCTGCGGGATTCTGATGGCGCCACTGCCCTTTTCAACGCTGCAAGGGCTGGCAATATAAAAGCAGTCAAGTTGTTAGTGAACAAAAACCCAAGCTTGCCCAATATCTGCCAACGCGACAATTTTGCGCCTCTTCACAGCGCTGTTAGGTATGGTCATAAAGAGCTGACTTTATATTTATTAAGCGTCACCAGAGATGATGAACCTCCATATCCTTTCTCAAATTCGCCTGGATTCGAACTTCTGCGCAGAGCACTAATGGTGGGGTTTCATGGTGAGCTATATTTACCATCCCCTATCTATTTTCTTGATATGAATTACCGTCGGGTTCCCATGTACAATTTTATAATATGCAGATGTAGCACTGCATCTGGTTGAACGTTATCCTGACCTTGCCACATGCAATTTCGGTGATGCTAAAGATTCTGATGATGATAAAGCCCCTTTGACGGTATTGGCTAAAAGGCCTTGGGCTTTCCGAAGTGGAAGTCGCTTCAACTTATGGCAACTCATAATATATCACTGTTAGTTTCTTTACTCGCTTGCCCCTTTTAAATTGCTTTGTGTTTGCCATTGCATCTCCCTTGCTTTTGTTTATAAGTCAAGTTATTTTCTTTTATGCTAATCCTGTTTAATTAATTTTCTGTCTTTGGATAATAATTAATTTGGTTGGCTACCCACACCTCAATTGATATGATGGTGGGGTGGACAAAAGTCTCTAAGCAATTATGGTTTTATTTGGGAAGGCATTTTTAGTATGGATGGCGTGCTTATGGTGTGTAATTTAAGCTGGGCAATATCAATGGTTGCTTAAAGGTGTGCAGTTTTTAGTTGCGCTCCTTTGGATGCACCGTTTAAATTAATCTCTTAGGGTGTGGAGTTTCAGTCATGCTTTCAAAGTGTACAATTTGAGATACGCAATTTAAGTCATCATACAAGTTGGGTTAGCAAACCTCAAAAGTGCGCAATTCCTATATGTCCAACACTTTCCTGGTGCTAACAATTTACACCTACTCTGAAGCATGATAAAACCAATAGAGTATAGAGAAATTTATACTTAGAGTTCTTATGATGGTACTCCTACACACTAAATTGGCCAAAGCAATATAAACAAAAATAATAAAGAAAATAAAAAATGAAAGCTATTTACAAGTTTTTGGCTAGCTTCTAGCTAGCCAATGGCTCTTCACTTTTTCTTTACTTCCCACAGGTAGATTGGAAGCATCCATTTTGATAAATTTTTCTTCATGGTTTCCTAAAATTTTTGGGATGCCCTCCCCTCTAGTTAAGAGCCACTTTCAGTCAAGAAATTTTTTTCAGTAGAAGAGATATTGAGAAGCCCTCTGATGATGCCTTGAAGATCAACATTTTATCACTTAAGTGTTAGAAATGTTAGAAACGCTTCATAGAATCACTCTCAAACTCACTCTTAGTACCCTTCTTTTAAAATCATTTCCCTAATACATCATATCACTTTAAAGAAAATGTTTGAAATGTTGGATTTAACAACTAAAAATGAAAACTGAGAATAAAAAGAAAATCCAAAGAAAACAAATTAAGTAAAAAAAGAAAAAAATCCAACTAAAAGATAGGTGGGGAATGGGTGAAATATACTTGTTAAGCTTCTAAAACAACAAGCATATACACAAAAATACCTATAGAGTCATCAATGTTGAAAGTTCCCTAGTGACGACACTAATTTTTGGTTTGTCATTCTCTAATTCATTCCTTTTATCAAAACTTGGAAATATATTTAACAGTTAAGTTTTACAAAGAGAAATTAAACTAGATCATTCATTGAAACTCTCAACTCCTTAACCAAAAAATAAAAAAATAAAAAAATTAATAGTGGTATAGTTGTTAGGTTGCCTCCACAAGGAACTTTAAATTGTTAGCAACTAAGGTAATAGCTTTAGGAGTGTGAATGGCAGCTAAAAGATTAGAAAAATGATTTTATAAATAAAAAGGACATACACACACAAAGTTTAAAAGATAGAAAATTAAAGGAAAGAAAACCTCAAACCTAGAGATTCACTAGGATCACCACTTTCATATACAACTCACCAACAAGGCTTTGAACTTATGCTTTCAGATTTAGGCTCAAAGCAAGGATTTATACAAAAAAGGTTTCCTGCTTCAAATGAACAAGAACCACCTTAATAAGGTTCATCTCTCTCTAATTGCTCTTTATATATATATATATATATATCCTTACAACCAAATGATTTAGATAAGATTATTTTCATGGCAATAGGCCTATACTTAGTTGAAAGAATCATTAAAACAATGCCTAAGTATGCTTCCAAATTTGCTTGACGTACAATGCTCACAACCAATGCAACATAGACTTTTTCCCCATGGTTACTTGTTTTGGTCATTATAACTACTGATAGAGATCATATTGTTTGTAACTAATGCACAAATAAACCAATAGATAGCTAAACTAAGATATGGGAGACTTGAGCTCCTCTCACCCCTTAGAGTGTTAAAGGTTATCTAAGCATGTTAAAAATTAAGTAAAGAATTAAAAATGCAAATTTGTAAGTTGAAATTGAAAAACTGAAATGTAAGAATAATTAAAAAGACTAGAAAATTCATTAAACTAGAAATTAAGGAAAGTTTATAATGAAAAGAAAAGATTACAATGGAAACCTAAAAACTTAAATTACATTAAGTTACTCTTATTCCTACTTTTGTTCCTATAAGAAGAAAAACTTATCTACAATTTCACTTTCTATAATTTTCTTCCACTTGTATATTCACAATCCTCCATTTATATACAAAACAATGTCCCCCCTCCCTCCCCGGTCATTCCAACTACTCGGACACCACTCCTCTAGACTTGTCTCTTCTTATACTAAGGGTCACGTCCTTTGTCATTGCAATCAACCACCTTCATTCTTGATTAGTTAGCTTATGGTCAGTAGTTGCACCTTTTTCTCTATGTAATTTGGTTAGGGTACGTTTTGGTAGTACAATTGAAGACTTTGAGGTATGAACAACATACTACTTTGGTGGGTGAGCCAATCATTAGAAGAATTATTAAGTACTTAGCTATTGTAGAGGTAAGAATGGTTTGTAATTTAGATGACATCAAGGGGTTGCACTACTACACATCCTGTTGACTCAAGTGAGGGGGTGCACAACATCTTGGCTTAAAGCACTTAAGAGGTTTGCAGATCGAGTTGCTTGAATAGGGTATAAAATTTGGTCCAAAGCATTAGAGAGGTCTTGTGTGTTTGGTCTTTAAGGTATACATGGGAGGTGTACTATGTGGCTTTACAAAAAGAAAGAAGTGCATGATTGAGTCTTGCACACCTTTTGGGTGTGCAATTTGTATTTCCTCCTTACTTGGGCATTTTTGTCTCTATGAGTTCCTAACAAGGTTCTATTGCACTAAAAATGATGGGAAAAACCTGAATCTCTCTCTGTTTCCCTAGTCTGAATCAGGTTAGGAACATGCATAACTATCTTAGGTTTTTTCTAAATCCTATGCACAACAGAAAAATAACATTTTTATACTTTAAAAGGATTCAAAAAGTGCTAACAAAAACTATACATTAGATTTGGGTGTTCTCGAATCAAATCTACATGGTGAAGATGAAAATTGAAATCCCAGAAGTCTCGTAAACTCGAAGTCTTCCGCCCGATGACTCGAACCTTGATCTTGGCACACTTCCAATGAGGAGGAAAAGATGGTGAAGGCTATGACTTTCTATCTCTTTGGATGATGGAAGACAAAAGTTATGGAAACCCTAACCCATAGGGGGTATTTATAGGGTTTCTAAGTAGGCTTAAGTGACTTGAGCCCACATGGGTTGGGTAACTTAATCCAGCCCAAAATGGGTTCTAATTGATTAATCAATTAGCCTAATCTAGAGGCCTTGTTCATTTACTCCTATATAACCTTACATAATTACCAAAATACCCTTATGCACAAAAGTGAACCTAGAGTCAATCCAACCCTCATTACCCATTCCAACAAGGTATATAAGCTCATAGCAGGGACCATTGGGACCTATAGGAATACCATGGATCCCTCATAGTCCAATTTTAAAGTTGATTCAACATTGCACTACATAGAATCAACTAAACTCCGGTATCCTATGTAACTAACAACGAAGACACTAAGTGCTCGGGTCCGTGACCTACTGTCCATTATGTTTAGTCTCCCCATGAATTGGTGTTCGTAGTCTAACAAGGTGAAAGCCATTAGCTTTTCAAGACTACTTCTACCATCCTTGAGCTACAGATCTTCCTGTTGTATGTTCAATTAACATATCTTAGATCTCAAAGAGTCTATGTCAAATTCCACTTAAGGAACTACTATAGCCATAGTTTCCATGAACACACCTCCTTAGGATCATCCAATGGGACACACTGTCTCAATCCTAAGAGATATCATGGTGCCTTTATTAAGAATACCTATTGTTACCGACTTCCATCAACATTGACCTAATCCATAGGGAATATATGATCAACTTACGACCTCACCCATAAATCAAAGTCATTATTAACTTCAGCACAAACTCAATATTCTCTCAAGGTTGAGAGATAATACAATGAAACAACTCGGTGGAGTCATGACTACTTGATAGGGTTAAGTCATAACTCACCATAGGTCCTATCCAATGTGCAACCATACACACTAGTGCACTTATCATGGGAAACTCATCCCATGGCCAAGACTAACCATCCCTCCAATTAGGAGGTGGTGCACTACAACCTCTAATGGTTTGCCTAGGTTCATGAACCGACTGTGAACAAATAATCTATTTGCAAGAAACCCATGACTTAAATCTTCTGTGCAACTCCTAATGCACCTAAGTCATGTACAATGCAAAAGATGTAGGCAAGAATACTCATAAAGTACAATACATGGAATAAGGATAGATAAAAGTGAAACTAGAACATCAGTAAATAAATAATGAATTCCAAATTTATTACATCATGTCATGCTTTTAAGGATTCTATTCTAACAAAAAAAACACCTTAAAGCATGTAGAATGGTCATAGAATGCATCAAACATAATTTTCTAAGGTATTATACAAAAAACAAAACCTTAGGTTAATTTTTTAGTACCTCAAATACACTAAAGTGGGCCCTTTAAAGCCATTAAAGTATTAAGTTTGAGTTCTCATCACTTAGTTCTTACCTTGCACTTGGAAGTAACATTGAAGCTTCAATGTGGCGATCTAAGGGGCAAGCACCAGTTTTTCAATATTTATATATATCTCAGGTTTCCACATCTAAGAGGGTCTTTTAGACATAGTACATTGATTGCTCATTTTTTCCTCTTTTTTTGAGATAAGACTCCACTTACTACTGCTATTGAGACCTTGTAAGACCTCCTTATCCTAGGGTTTATCCAGAATGGGGGTTAACATCATGTAATGCTTTAGTGATTCATAGGCTTAGTTGCATTTTTTGGTTCTTTTAGTCCATTTTCCCTTCTTGCTAATGTCGAAGAAAGGGTGACACATAGTTGTTGTTCAATATATAAATCTATTTCAAGAACCAATCTTGTTAGTGATCTTTTGGACTTCTCTAGCCCTTTTGGTCATTGGTATCTCCAAAGTTGATTTTATTTGGCCTAGGTTAGCTTTCATTCCTTTGTATGTAACCAAGTACCTAAGGAACTTTCCACACCCTACATTAAAGTTGCACTTCACTTATTTAGCTTCATTTAATACTTTTGAAGAGTTTGAAATGTTCTTAGGAGGTCGATCAAGTAGTCATTCCTCTTCTTACTTGTTACTAACATGTTATTAATGTAAACTAGCATACTAACTTCTATTTGTTGTCAGAAGACCTAGATGACCAAATCTAGCATCTAAGAGCCTAGATACCTTTTTTTTCACAATCTAATGTCTTTAAGGAGCTAACCACTAGGGTTTATGTTGAGTTGATGACATGTAACTTGGGGATCAATGCCCACGATGTCTTGTAGTTTCCTAGTAAAGATGTGTTCTTTTCTAATAGCCATCTGAAACCTTTTTTTTTTTTTTTTGCATGGGCTAGAAGGAACCTCCTAGGTTTAGGGGCTCTAGAATAATGACTCCCTAGGTTCTCTAATTGCCTTCTCGGGTCACCTACTAATTTTTATTTGACTTTTGATTTATGAACTTCCTAAGGGTCCTAGTTGATGCACTTGATGACCGCTTTAAGGGCTATGGTGTAGCATACTCATGATGCCACCTAGTCTCGATATATTTCCCATATTCCTTGTAGTATTAGGAATTTAATGGTGTGATGGTATGTGAATAGTGTTCCTCTTAGGTTGTATATCCATGGTCATCCCATAATGGCATTATCGGGAAAAGGATATCCATAACAAAGAATTGTGTCATTATATGGCAACAACCAATTGGAACCATTAGAGCGACTTCCCTAGTTGAGCCACATAGGACTTTGTCTAGTCCCACAAACGACCCAAGACTTGACACTAGTTTTCCTTCGTCCATATTCACTTGTTCATATATGGGCTAATATATTTAGCAAGTTAACTAAACTTGTTAGGTCAACTAAAAATAGGTGCATGTTGTAGTCAATAATTCTTAAAGTAATAACCAATGGATCTTGAGCAGGGTTTGGACTCCTCTTAAGCCTTTATTAGAGAAGCATATGACATGTGGGCAAGTGGTAGTTGCTTCATGCAAGGATGTGAGGACTTTTGCTTCAATTGCCATATGCTTCTATAACTATCTTGATACCTTGCTTAGTTGCTCAAATCTAGTAGATAATCTTTAAGTGCATGTACTAAGAGGCATACTTCACCCTTAGGGTCTCGATATCAGGAGCAAACTCTAAGGTAAGTTGATAAAGACAAAACAAAGTTAGTCCTTGGAGGATGGAGGGGAAGATTTTGCATAAAAGTCGATTGTTTCCCTTCTCTAAGATTATCACATGCATAGAAATGCATAAGTAGTCTAGGGTGTCTTTAGTTTCATTGAAAGAAATTGAACTTAGGGAGAGAAAACTCTCATATGGCCTCATTCTCCTTCTAAAGGGACTTGGGCTCAATCACCTTATTCACCAAGATTATGCATTTTGTGGTAGCTCTGGTGGCAAGAATCCCTTAGAGCATTGGGGCCTTTGGCAAGGTGGTCTGTTTGGTTAGTTTAATTAAGGTTTATCCCACCTTTCTCTCCCAATTTAATCTAGATGTTGGTCTAGTTGCTTCGATAACTATTATTCATTAACTTGCATCTTATTGGTGCTTGCCAATGAGAGCTGTTGGTCAAAGTCACATTGGTATTTGTCTACCCTTACCCTAAAGGCAACATTTTCTTGAGTGAGTTAGTCGCTTCTTTTAATGAGCTCTTCCATCTATTGAAGGGTTTGCTCTCACTCATTGCTCCACTTCATTTCTATCATGATTGCCTTTCCCTACCAAAACTCTATTGCATAGTTTTCTATTGCCCAATTGTTGCTATAGATCTAAACAATGTCTTCAAGGCTTTTAATGCATTCCCATATGAAGAAGCTAACACTCTTCATAGATAATTGAAAATTTTTATTCCACCAATTTTTTGATACAAAAAATAGGTTTCTGCATTCAAAGAAATCTTTTTCAAAGGAGAGAGGGACTTTTTTTTCTTTGTTGTTTATGATTTCCTTTTATAGGTCTTCTTCCCTTGTAGGTTCAGGTTATTCTTATAAAGGAGCAAGCTTTATGTAGGTTTTTATGCAGGCTTTTCAACCTTATCATGCATGGAACCAAGTTTAGTTGACTTCATTTCTTCAACTTTAGGTCTTTGATTTGGATATACCTCAAGGAGTACTTAAATGAAGGTCCTTGCCTGGGGGTGGGGTGTTTTTTAGTAGCTTTACTGTGATTTTTTGGTGAGCTGAATTTTTGTATCTTAACCATAGATGACACCATTTTTCCAACTCTTAGTTCACTTTCTTACTTCAATGGATGGTTAGGACCTTACAATCATAAGGAACCTAAAGTGAGCACTCTAGGCTCCTTATGGTCGTAGAGCCTTCAAATGTCAAGTTAGTAAGAAGAATGTGGAAACTACCAAACAAATAAGCATCAACTCAAAGGTTAACTTTCTATGTTTTTGGAATAATAACATGGCATAGAGGATGTGGCCATTGTTAAACTTCTCCTTTTAGGGACCAATTAGGGTCTCCCCGCATGGAGGCATGGGTCTTAGTATGGGTGCATGAGTATGGTTTAATTCATCATTTAGTTCTCATTAATGTGCTTAGGTGAGAAATTGATCATTTAACACTTTTGTAAGCTTTATAGTTACTTATTCTTTGGCTAACATGTGGTCTTCTCCTGTGGAGCAACCACACACTCACTTTTTTATTCTATCAAATAAACATAGCTAGAGGATTTTATTTCTTATGATCTACTATACCTAAAACAAACATGTACCAAAGCAATAGTTTTAAGTCACCTATTTCACTTTCAACTAATTACTTTATTTACTCTTTTTATTTGACAATGGCTTTGGCATTCATAGAAAAAAAGAATGATATAAAACACTAATTTATAGCTTTCAAAGTTCTCTTAGTTTCCATAATAGTTTTTTTTTTTAAATTACAACTTTAGTAATATTAACCTAAAGAAATTCCTACAATGAAGGAACTATATAGAGAAAAACTCTTATAAAATAATACTCTTGGGACCAAGAAAAAATATGATCTTAGCAAGGTTATTGATTTATAGATAAATGGTTATTTATTAATTGATGAAGAGTATTATGTTGTTATTGTACATTATTTGTACATGTATAACTTATAAATTTGAAAATAGTACACATGGTAAAAAGTTAATAAATAGAAACCTAAGAGACTGAATAAAAAAAAATAGTTATTGATTGTAAAAGAAAAAAAGACTCCCCAACAAAGATGTGGCATCAAAACTTAATGTTGTAAAAGATAAAGCTATTTCAAATATGTGATAATTCTAAAAGAAGTGAATTTAGAAAAATAAAAGTTATAAAAAATTACTTAATACTATGTTATGAAGTTCTATTTGCTATACTATGATTTTTTGTTTATACTTCATCAATTATTAGTTTATATTTCTTAAGCCCTTAAAGACTTTTGAAAATATTTTTATCTTATGTATTTAGCGAGATTACTAATTTAGTACATTGGCTTGAGTTAAGACTAGAATATTTTGTTTTATAAGTAAGATTATTAATTTATCAAACATTCATTTATTGAGCTTTTACTATTTGGACCATTATTTTGTATTAGTATAGCTTACAAAGTTTCATTGAAAGGGGTTTAATGAGTATTGGGAAGAACATGACAAATTTTCTTTTTATTATATTCATTATAATAACTATTATATTATTATGTTTTTTCCTTTAAGTCTTTGAGTCAAATTAGACGAAGCATAATTTTCCTTCCTTTTTCTTGACATTTTTATTCTTAAGGTGTTCCTATGAAATTAAACCATTTTCTTAGTCAACCTAATAGAGGAGGCATGAAGAATCAAGTTGGTAGCTATGAACTATCCACACAAATGTGCTGTTGGACTCGATTGTTCAAAGGTAATCATTTTTAGTTTGTCAAATTCTACTAAATATAACAATACAACTCATAATTACTCAAAAACTTGAGTATATAGGTACACAAAATGAATTATATATATATATATATATATATTTGAAAAAAAACTAATTAAATTGCAAAGAGTGGAAACAACCAAGGCTGAAAATGAGAGATTTAGTATGTAAACTCATTAGGTTCAATTGAAAGATTTAGTTTGCAAACTTATTCAAAAATTAATTGTATTAAATACTTTTCCTAACTTTGAAAACCCTGATCCCTATTTTGGTTAAAATCTTTGAACTCCACAATCAAATTGGAAGATTATTAACCAAGGAGAATACAATAAGAATTAAGATATCTAATAAGCATATAGTAAATCTAAACCTAAATAGCAAGCTTTAAAAAATTATAATTGCTAAAAACTAAAGTAGAAGTATTTAACAACTGCCACAAACTAAATTGAAAATATGCAAAAGGCCTAGAATTGGAATTACAAAAAGACAAACAACTCTTACAGATTCTCACCAAATCTAAATATGAACCTTCTCCCACAAGAGGAATCTTAACTAAACTTTCCTCCCATGAGGAATCTTAACTGATAAGTATGTAACTTACTCTCAAGTTCTTAGTTGATGAAGTTCTACTAAGAGTATCTCATGAAATCGAAACTCCATTGTCTCCCACTCATGCATAGTAGGCAAAATAACATCATGCATTTCTCTCAACTATATCATTACCATCCATGTTTATATTGACCAATGGATTGTATAACTTTTGAACACATTGATAAGAAAGGTGTAAGAGAATTAAACTAAATTTCATCTTAACCAATGTAATTCATCCCTAAAAGGTGTCTCATTATATCTTAAACACATTTATTCACATTGAGTTAAACATGGTTAATCCCCCTAGAAAAATATTTCAAACTACACCATATATGTAACTTATGACTGAAAATCACAAGGGCATAAAAGTTATCCTATATAATTACCTATAAGATTAATACACAGGATGAGGAAGTAGCTAGGAATATATTCATTCATTCTTGTTTGATTACCAAGAAGATATAGTATGAATATACATGCCAACATGGAGATCTTCATTATGAGTGTACCTTAGATCTTCTATATCGTACAAATCTTAGTTTAATTGCATCAAGTAAAGAACTGAAGTTTTGCACATGCTTACTAAATCAAGCACTAAATTAACAAGATTTGGCAATTGGCTCCATTACAAATGTAGACAATAGGACTATCTATACTTGGTCGCTACTAACATGTAAGTCATATTGGATACAAAAAGGAGTACTACAAATATCAATGACCTAACACACTATCTAAGTGGTTTGGACTCATTATGTTTCAGTTGTGCAAAGTAATGAAAGTGCATGTCGATAAAGTAAAATAAATAATTAAATGGCACCATCAAACAAGATTGGACAATGAATAAATCATAGGTATAATGGTTAATTGAAATATACAATATGTAATCATAATCTACATGATCCAATTCTCTTAACTTAACTCCTATGTAATCATTATCTACATAATCCAATGCTCTCAACTTGGCCCTAATAAACATCTTTACGTATTAGCTTAGTCAATAGGGGAGGGGGGGAGGGATTTTTAACCATGAATCAAGTAGAAATATGTTCCTATGTAACCATGTCTCATATAAACTAATATTTAAGATTGATGTGTTTGGTTCAACTATGATACTTGGGGGGGTCTTTGACATAGGCTAAAGTTTCCATGCTATCACAATAAATAGTAGTATGCTCAAAAGAACAAGAAATATTGTGAAAAATATGCATGAACATCATAAACTAGTCACTTTCCTAAACGACAAGTAATGTACTCCCAACTCCATGCATGTTAGACAATGTTATACATGACTATTTTCTATTTCACCAATATATGCTAACATCATAGAGCATATATAAAATTATAACCATATGTGGATTTGGGGTCATTTATGATGCTACCTCAATTATCATTGTCATAGCTAATCAAGTCCAAATTCAATCCTCAATAGCAAATTATATAGCCTATGGTGACTTTGAGGTATGAAATCATCCGGTTCATTGCTTTTTTGTAAGCAAGGTTTAGATCTAATTGGAAGCTACTAACCTAATTATATAACAAATATTAGTTCATGTACACATCATTGGATACTTTAAGCTACTAACAATGCTAGCATATAGGAACCTTGAGTGATCTTTTCTTATTCATCTAAAGTCTTATGACACATGTTAAAGCTTAAGGTCTTATCTTTCTCTATATGAATGCCAATAGATTTTCAATTTTACATCTAGAATTTTTTCAAGAATATTCATTGTGTATGATTTGTAAAACAAACCAAAAAGTCTTCTTGATTGATTGATTAGGATCATAACTTTGAACACATAGTTTGCTTTAAGCATGTTGTTCATTTTAAAAGTTGACGACCACCACACTTTAGAGACAACCATCTCATTATCATCCCTAACCAACATTTCATTCGTATACAAAAAATAGAATATAGAATCTACCTTTACACCATTTAACAAACATGCAATAGTGTTCTTAGACCATCATAAACCCATTAGTGTAATATACCATTGTTTAGATGATTATTGTAAGTTATAAATGGACCTTTGTAGTTGTTAACTTTGCCTTTCTATTTAGTTTCCATAAAACAAGTCAGTTGATCTATATAGATCTTCTTATTTAGTTCTCCATTGAGAAAAACAATTTGAATGTTTATTTGATATAATTTTAAATCCAAAGATGTGATAATGGGTTGAATAAGGAGAGTTGAGGCAAACCTCACTTCTCATGAGAAGTTCTTTTTCATTTTTATTTTTATACTCTACACTCTCATTTTGGTTTTATTAAGATATTAAGATAGAAGATTGAATGGATGAAAAGTACTAAGCCTGAAACCCTTTAAGGAGTTTTTATAGGCTTACCTCTTAGCTTGAGTGACTTGAGCTCATCTTACGTTTGGGTTACTTAATCTAACTCATTGAGTCCTAATTAACTAATTTGTTCTATTGAGTTCCAATTAATTAATTATCCGAATCTAAAAAGGCTATATATATGTACTAGTGCAACCTTCCGTATTTATCAAAATGCTCTTATACACACATATAAATAAAGAATCCAACTATTCCTCAAATATTTTTTTACCAAGGAATATGAGTTTGAGTGGAAACCACTAGGACCCGTAGGGAAGTGTTGGCTCCCCTAAAATCAAATTTTAAAGTTGACTCAAAATCTAACTATAAAGAGTCAACTACACTTTAGTATCCTTATGATATTAGATCGAGATAGAAAACTTCAGTCTGCGACCTACTAACAATTGCATGCAAGCTCCCCATGAATTGGTATTCATAATTTAACAAGATGAATGTTATCAACCTCTCAAGACTACCTCTACAATCCTTGAGTCTTAGATCCTCCTATTATGTGATCAATTGACATACTATATCTCTCTAAGAGCATACATCAAATTCCACTTAAGGAATTATTATGGCCACAATTTTCATGATCACATGTCCTTAGGATCACCTAAGGGGACATAATGTCTCAAACCCCTAAGATATCATGGTGCTTATCTTGAGAATACCTATTATCACATGCCTCAATCGTAGTGACCCAATCTATAGAGAATATATGACCACTTTAGGGTCTCACTCATGGGTTAAATCCATTGAAGACCTTAGCACTAGATCAATATTCTCTCAAGGTTGGGAGCTTATACAACATAGCAGCTTGGTGAAGTCAAGACTACCTAATGACCAATGTTTGACTCACCGTAAATCCTATTTAATGTGTAAACTATTAGAATTGAGTCCTAAAAAGAGTGACATGATGTAACAAATAGAGATTTATTTATAAATTTATTATTTATATTTTTTACTTTCTCTTTATTATCTCATTGACATGAATTGATTAATTAAATGACCCTATATGGTTAACCAATCAATTAGGACCCATTTTAGACAAGATTAAGTGACCCAAGCCTTAGAGGGCTCAAGTCATTTAAGCCTAGTAGGGCAACGCTATAAATACCCTCTAAGGGTTGGGGTTCCAATCACT
The DNA here is from genome assembly GCF_030704535.1 of Vitis vinifera. NCBI lineage: Eukaryota > Viridiplantae > Streptophyta > Magnoliopsida > Vitales > Vitaceae > Vitis > Vitis vinifera. The sequence goes on along the minus strand of NC_081823.1, from coordinate 11,495,419 downwards.
TTTTGAGAGACAATCGTCTTCTACATCTAGAGAGAGAGCCTAGGATTCCTCTTTTCCAAAGCCCACATTTTGGAGTGCCAAGATCATGGATCAAGTCATCAAGCAAAAGATTTTTGGTGTATGAGACCTCTAGACTCTTTAGGCTTTCATCTTCATTTAGTAGAATTGATTTGAGAACCATTCAAATCAAAGGTAAGGTTTGTTAGCCCAAGGGTTTTCCTAATCGCGTTTTGATGATAACAAACCATGGTTAAGTTGTTAATTGGTTTGATATAAAGAATTTAGGTATTAGTTTGGAAATTAATCAAAGGACCCAATGGATGCAAGATCAAGACAATTAGAAGACCCTTTAATAATAGGAAACATATGTAAGATGAATGCATGGTGCACTTAGGATTTCATATATTTTCATGCTCTTTAAAAACTCAGTTTAGGCATTAAAGTTACATTTCCGTCAAAACCCTAGTTTTAGCAAATAAACCTTAGGCAAATTGTTTCAAAAGTGGCATATTAATTTACCTAAATACCTTGCCTAAGTGTTATAAGAGAAAAGAATAAAAAAAAAAAAAAAAAAAAGAGGTTTTTAGGCCAAAAATGGTGAACTGGTCAAGGCACTGGTCAATCGGCTCAACTGGTTAGGGCACCGGGCAATCGATTACACCTTCTTGATCAAGGTCCGATTGAGAAATGCAAAAAATATTCTCTCTTCTTGTAGCTTTGCATTCTTGGTCGAGGGATATGCCTTCTCGGTCGAGATCTGATCGAGGTTTGGTCAAGGATCGGTCAAGGCATAATGGTCGCCTACCATGCATTTATTGTCTAATGGCTAGTAAACCGGTTGACCCTCAACTCAACTGATCAATACTACTTTTTGGCATTTTCGGCTCCCGAGGCTAGAAACCTATAAATTGAGAACTCCACTTCATTTATGAGGTAGAGAACACCTGCATTTATTTGTCTACCTACTTGTTCTTGCCTCAAAAGCTCTCATTGTTTCCTTAGTGCATTAAATCTCCATTTGCATATTCCTTAGTGCACCTTTGTGATTCTTCCTAACATTTAAGTTGTATTTGAGCCCTTGTTGAGCTAGGTTGAGAGATTCGAACTTATTATTTGAGTGTTAAAAGCTTCAAGTGAGTTAAGACTTGAAGGGGTTGTGTAATAGACTATTGAAGTTGGAATCCAAGTATAAAGGTGATTAAAAGCTTGGTTGAAGCTTCAAGTATAGTGGAACCTTCACTTAGTTAGGAGGTTGAGGAGAGTGGACGTAGGCAAACAAGTGTTGAACCACTATAAAATCTGAGTTTACTCTTTCTAACCTTATCTCTTTATATTTGTGTTTCCTTTGCTTGAATTTGTTGTGTTTGAAAAATATTTTTTAAAACCCAATTCACCCCCCTCCCCTCTTGGGTGTTTTCTCTATTAAGATTAGCCTTTTATTTTCTCAAAGTTTTTAATAACTTTTCTCTAGATTATAGAATGTTAAAATTTTGATTTTTGCTTCTATTACATAGGATTTAGAGCCCTAGGGTATTTTGCATGCACATATACAATCTAGGGTTATAGGAATGGAGAGATCTAGGTTTCCCAACATAACTAAACACACTAGTACACTCACCATGGGAAACCCATCCTAATGACTAGGGCAAGTCATTCCTCAAATGGATTATTGAAGTCCATGAACCAATTGTGAATGAGTTATTAACTTGCAAGGAATCTATGACTTAGATTTTCCATGTAACTCCTAATTCACTCAAGTCATGTACATGCAAGTGATGTAGGTTTGAATCCTTAACATACATAATTCATAAATAGGATAGTAAATAGAAAATTGAAATCATAATGTAAGTATTAATGAACTCCATTTCTGGTTACATCATATCACGCTTTTAAAGAATCTATCCTAACATCATGATCTTATGATGCAAACATGAAAGCTTCACCTTAATGCCCATAATTACAATGATCAGATAGCTCCAAGTTTTTCGCCACACACATCTAAATCCAGTGACTTAATATGTAATGGTAAAATCACACTTAGTGGCATAATCTAGTAGGTGGCAAGTCACTACTCAAAGTTACTATCTTGTCGAGTCACTCATATCCTTAGCAAGATCTTTAACATCTATAACAACTCACTCCCAATCAAGTAGATATTGTTTACTCTGAACTCAAAGGGACCTTAGAGATTTAAAACACGTTTTCATGGCTAAGAAGAGCTCTTACATATATAATTCTAAGAACTTTTTTCCCTATTCAATGTAGGATATCATAATCACCCCCATGAAGACATAAAGTCCTCATTTGTGTCCCATAGGATTACAGGACCAAACAAACTAACTCTCATACCATGGTTGAGGATACACTTTGATACCATTTGTAACAACTCACTCCCAACCATGTAAATATATATTATCGACTTTGGGCTCAAAGAGCCCTCATAACATTAAAATGTGTCTAAATAGTTAAGAGAAGCTCATATATATATATATATATATATATATAATGTCAAGAACTTTTTCCCTTATTCGATATGAGATATCATAGTATTTTCCTTTGGTTTAATTGCCTCAAATAAACTGAGACTCATGTTCAATGCTCCTTTACTCAAAATATCATCCTATAAGAAATTATATTCATATTACTTAATTTCAATTATACTCCCATTGAGTTGTTCACTAAGCATCACACAACCTTTGATTTATTAGAATATCTAATGAAAGTGCACTTGTTTTCTTTATAGCACAATATCTATGAGAATTTACATGAACTAAACCTGCTAATCCTTAGGATTACAAGTGAGTTATGTTTGGCTTCTTAACTATATGGATTTGAAGTAATTGATGTTGAGGGCATTCTATTCAAGATTTAAGTTGCAATCAAAATAGTAACCCTCCTTTCCCACCCCGAAAGATGTTAGATAGTTGGCTTGTGCCTTTTTGAGTGAACCATATCCAAAAGTTTATGGTTACTTTTTTCAGTTCATTGTTCTTTGGATTTCCTTTTCATCATAGTGATTTTTAAAACTCTTCAATGGATACTCATGTCCATGATTTATCCTTAATGTTGTAATAGTTTTTTCTTTTCAATTTTTTTACAATATTCATATAACATCTAAATCAAAGCAATTCTTTGGACTTCTAGATATAACCATCCGTAAATGTGATGAAGTAGTAGGCACCATGCTTGGGTCTCATGTTCATTAGTCCTTGTACTTTTGAATGCATGGGATACAAAGGACAAGATACCTTTCTGGCTTGCTTAAGAGACTTCCTAATTAATTTTCCTTCCAAATAGTGTTCACAAGGGGGTAGGCAAATTTATGAGAGTTAGCTTAATAAATTTTGATGATTTTTCCCTTAAACTTATTTTATAAAAAAATTTGATATTATTATATAGTAATACGTTCTACAAATATTATAAAATATTAATGGAGTTTAATTCAGCTTAGATTGTTGAAGCATTGGTCTGAACTCAGCCCAAAATTGAGCTCAACCAAAATTAACTTTTGGTCGAGAAACTCGACCAAATCCTAACTTGAGTACTAAAAATGGTTTCTCAACTTCACTGAGATTCGAGTTAAGTCAAACCAATTTGCCAAATTGCACTCAGTAGAGAAATGCTAATTTGTTGAATTCGAGGTCCTCACAATTTTAATTTGTCCTCAGAAAATTGTCTTCATTTTTTATCCTTTTAAGTTAGAGTAATGGATTTGAAATCAGCTCTACAATCAAATTCCAATGGATAATACTCTACTACTCAGAGATTTATGCAGGATACACAATTTTCATTGCTCTGATAGATTTTGTGAATATCTTGTCACCTGATGCTCCTGGTTAATTAATAAGAAGTCGAGTAATTGAGCTTGTACCAAGTTTCATTAGGCTTCTTCATTCTAGCCTTTAAATTCAAGTGTGACGGTTTAAGGGAAATATATGAAACCTATTGAATCCCCAAAAAACTTTACACCAGCCAATATGAGTTGGCAACTTCTCACGATCACTTTAATTTAGATTAGTGTTTAATTGGTACTTGATTCAAGGTTGCTTTTTTGTTTTTTCTCCTGTTAGTCCTGCTTTTGCATCTGAACTGCTTCAATTTTACGTTGCACACAGCTTGCCAAAAGGCGAATGCAATATTCTGGGAACTGATTGGATGGTTAGGTAAGGGACACAACAAAACTACCACTAAAGCATGCAAAAGTCTTGAATTCAATGTTATGTTGTCCTTAATATAATTTTAATTGCAGTACCACCCATCAAGCATATCCAAGAAACAAAAACAATGCATACTCTGACTCTTCAATTGCTTAACCACCTATGTACTGAAGTTTTGAAAGTATCAAGAGCGAAGAAAATATTTAGACAATCATTCATTAATGGGGCAAAATATGGGATTCCCGAGATTCTGGAAGAGATTATAAAGTCATATCCTTATGCACTCGAGTATCTGGATGAGGATGTATTCAAATTGGCAGTATTAAATCGTTATGAAAAGATTTTCAACCTCATCTGCGAAACCGGTATGCATAGACAACTTATAATACGAACCGAAGATGATTCAAATAACATCTTGCATTTGGCTGGAAAATTGGCCCCTCCGCACCGGCTCAGTCTCGTTTCTGGTGCAGCTCTACAAATGCAACGCGAGTTACATTGGTTTAAGGTAATAATTTTTGTTTTGAAGGGGAATTAATTTTCTTATACATATCCACTCTTTTTCTGTATCTTAGAAACATTTTGATTTTTACACAGGAAATTGAAAAATATGCCCCGAGAGCCTTCAGTGAATCTGAGAACAATAACGAAGATAAACCGAAAACGGTATTTATAAAGGAACATGAAAAGTTGATAAAAGAAGGGGAGAAATGGATGAAAGGCACAGCAAAATGTTACGCATTAGCAGCAGCGCTTATTGCTACTGTAGTGTTTGCAGCAGCAATTACCATCCCGGGTGGCAACCATGATGATACTGGCATACCAAATTTCTCCAAAGAAAAGGCCTTCAAAGTTTTTGCAGCTTCGGATGCTCTTTCCCTCTTCCTATCCATTGCTTCGGTGCTGATATGCCTATCCATTCTCACGGCACGATATGCAGAAGATGATTTTCTTTTTGCCCTTCCCAGGAGGTTGATATTTGGCCTTGTTACTCTATTCCTCTCCGTAACATTCATGATGATAGCCTACAGTAGCGCAATCTATCTTCTCTTTGGTGAAAAGAAGGCATGGATTCTTACTACCTTGGCTGCATTAGCCTGTTTGCCGGTGACCTTGTACGGAATTTTGCAGTTTCCCCTCCTTGTGGAATTGATTTATTCCACATACGGCCCAGGCATTTTTGGCAAACATAGTAATAGTCTGATCCGATAGATCGACAATCATGGTGAGAGTATTCGACACAATTACGTACTTTGGGATTTGCATCAAATTCATGACTGAATGTATTGCCTTCACTCTCTCTCTGTGCTCCTGCGGACATTTTCTCCTAGATATTTCATTGTAATTCTAACTTCTGTCAACTATGATGAACAGGCTTAAAGCAAACTTTTTAAACTTGGCAAAATTGACTTTTTGGTACATGGCTAGATTGGTCAAGATGATAGTGATTCCTAGAAGGAAAAGAAAGGTACTAATTGCAAAATCTAAATCTAGTCTACGGCTAAGGTGACTTATCAGGAAGGCCACCGGCCAAGAACACCCCTCTTGGTCGGACTTTTACTTGCATTTTATTAGTGGGTTAGGGGAAATTCGGTTCTCAAATAATCAAACATTTCATCAAAATTGTATACATTACAAATAAGCCAACAAAATACATGGTGGAATGAATAAATATACGCAAATATGAACATCTAAATTGATAATCAGGCAAGAAGTTATAGACAATGAACGAATAGATGATTAGGCAATCTAGGCAGATATTTATAAAGAGAGAATTTTATAGATGGATTTTAAAATGAAAGTCAAAATGTGGATTGATGAACAAAAATAATGTATTATCCTTTTTGTTTTAAAATACTTTTGCATATAAAATTGAGAAAATGAATTATTTCACCTATTTAAGGAGTTATTTTGTTTGTCATTACCACCAAAATTATTCTAATAAATTAAATATCTAATTTGTATAAAAAAAAATACAAAATTGTTATTATTCTTTATAAATAAATTTTTCATGGGCTTTATTTTCGATGTTTTTTTTTAAAAAATGGTCACCTAGCTCAAAGTGATGATAAGCTCCCTCAAGGGTCACCAAGTCTCAAAGTCTTATCAAATTCACAAGTTATAGTTTGATAATTTGATCATTCCATAATTCCAATTACATCATTTTGTCTTTTCCTCCTACTCCCATATAACTTTACTTTTCTACTTTTCTTTTCTACCTTTTGTGCTTTATTTACTATATGTTAAGACTAACTATGTTATTTATTAAAAAAATTATAATTATATATTTATTATTATCATTATTATTAACATACTATTAATATTATTATTTATGATATTAGTTTTATATCATTAATATTCCATATGTATCATTATTCATATTTTTATTATTATAATGTCATTGATTATAAACCAATCTTAGAATATAATTTTTCTTTCATCTAATTCTTAAAACTTATAGGTTTATTATAAAAATCATGCACAATAATGGTTCATTAAATGTATAATGCTAGTACACCGATATTATGTATTAATATAAAAGCCAATGTATACGTACCACAAAAATATAATGATCTTACAATATGAATACTTTAAATGTCTTATACATTACTGCATAACCTAACTTTATTTTAAAATTTTCCTTTTAAACAAGCATTGATGAATGGTTGTCACATATTTTATATATTTTTTAATATTTCATCTACTATAAATTAACCTTATAAGACATTTTTTTTTATAAGGTGTACGAGTTTCATTATAAGAATTATTGCTTATAAGAATGCATCTAGTATATGATGCTAATTCATTGGGATGCCTTAATAATATAGAAATCAATATAGTAGAATAAAGACAATGCTTCTAACACTATTAAGTTTGTTCCAAAATGTATGTGTCATAGTTATGCATTGAAATTACAATATAAGTACACTAAAAGTACAATAACACATGCTTTAATTTTGTTTTTTCATAATTATCAATACTAATTTTTTATTGTAATATTTTCTTAATAATCATATTGTAAAAAACAATTCATAATTTATGAAAGTTTATATAAGAAAACTTTGTCTTCAATACATGAATGAAACAATATTTGTAAAATTATTTTATTATTATTCTTATTGTATAAGTTATACATAATATTTAAAAAATTTTGAAATAATAATTATAATAATAATAACAATAATAATAACTAATGAAACAATAATTTGTAAATTAATTATTATATTATTTATATATATGTGTTATTATTATTATTATTTTTTGATAGGTTATATTATGTTTATAAAATAACAATAACAATAATAATAATAATAATAATAACTAGAAGAAAAAAAAAATAGAGAAAAGAAAAAAATAAGTGTTGTAAAACGAGGATAAATGCAATGCAAATAAAAACAAAGAACAACTATATACTATTTTAATAATAATATATAATGGGGAGGAAAGAACTAGAAAAGAGAATTAATTGAGTTGAAAGAATGAAAGACATAAAGAATAAGAGAGAGGATTTCTTTCTTTCCTTGGGATGCATCTTATAGGGGATTGGAAACTGTTTTATAAGCTTTCCAAATGGCTTCCATTAATGAATATTAATGGAAGTCATAAATAATATTAATGAACATTTAATATAATAAATGTGGTGGTATTCATTACTTCATTTATAACACTTTTCCTTGGATGTCCACCACATTAGAAGAATATGTCTCATTAAAACCTTGCTAGTAAAAAACATTATAGGAAAAACCTAGCGAAGGAAAAAGAGTACAATATTCTAATAATTCTTTAAGTTGCTCTTGATATGTTAGGACTGTCTCATTAAAAACCTTGCTAGTAAAACCTAACGGGATAAAACCTAGACGAAGGGAAAAAAAGTATAGTACACTAACACCCTTTTACAAGTGTACTCACCCTCATGTCGATATCCTTGAGTTGATTCATTCCAATCTTGTGTATTAACTTCTTGAATGTTGAGGTTGGCAATGACTTTGTGAATAAATCTACTAGATTATCACTTGAGCGTATTTGTTACACATCAATTTCACCACTCTTTTGATGTTCATGTGTATAAAAGAAATTTGATGAAATGTGTTTAATTCTATCTCTTTTAATATGACCCCCTGTTATTTGTGCAATGCATGCAACATTATTTTCAAATAATATTGTCGGGTCACTTTTGATAGATAAGAGTCCACATGGTTCCTGAATATATTGGATTATAGATCTTAGTCATATACATTCACAACTTGCTTCATGAATTACAAGAATTTCTGAATGATTTGATAATGTGGCCATCATTACTTGTTTGACAAATCTCCATGAAATAGCAGTATCATTGCAATTAAACATATACCCTGTTTGTGACCTACCTTTATGTGGATATGAAAAGTATCTTGCATCTGTATATCCAAGCAATTTTTACTTGATTCCCTTGAGTAAAATAGACCCACATTAATAGTTCTGCAAAGATAGCACAATATATGTTTGATACCATTTCAATGTCTTCGAGTTGGAGTGGAACTGTATCTTGCTAATAAATTGACAAAAAAATGAATGTTTAGACATGTACAATTGGCAAGATATATAAGTGCACCAATACCACTAATATATGGTACTTTAGGACCAAGTAATTCTTCACATTTTTTGCAAGGCCGAAATGGGTCCTTTTTCACATCAAATGATTAGACAACTATTGGAGAAGTTAAAGGATGCGCTTTATGTCAAAGGACAGCTTTACTGTCCACACTTCTTTCCTTATTTTAACCCACACTTCTTTCCTTATTTTAGCCTACAATTGTTTCCTTATTTCTCCATTTATTATTCTGTACAGTTAGTATATATTATTTGACAGATTATAGTTTACATGTATAGGACTAGAATCATGAGGGAATTTATTTGCTTTTATTTGCTTTCCATGTATAGCATCCTTGTAAAGTCTATATATAATATACAAAACTCAAGGCCAAGGTATTCGGCCATTCACACAATATTTTGACATGGTATCAGAGCTTGTGTTCTGAACCTAGAGTTTACACGCTTTCTAGTTTTTTTTTCTTTGGGTTTTCTCGGATTTAGCCCTAGGGGCTCTCGGACTCTAGCCTAGCTTTTCGGTTCTTTTTTTTTTTTTTTTTTCTGGTGGTTGTGACAACACATCTGTGATGTGATCTTGGAGTTTTCTTTGGGTTTCTTTGATTCTAGGCTCTTGGAGATCTTTGATTATTTGGAGGTTTGTTATCAGATTTAGGCTCTTTGACGATGTTTTTTTTGTTTCTTAGGCTATTTCTGTTTTTGTAATGTCTGGAGAATATTCTATTGTTCGTTTCAATGGCAAAAACTATCTTAGTAGGGAGTTTTAGTTTAAGATGTCTGTGAAAAGTAAGAAGCAAGACAGAGTCTCTAAGTCATATACGGAATTTGAGTATTGGGCGATGTCTCTTGCTTGTTCTGAAATCATTTGGCTTCGAGGTTTGCTTGCGGAGTTAGATTTTTCTGAGACCGATCCTATACCTCTACATGCCGATAATACAAGTGCTATTCAGATCACGACCAATCCTGTCTATCATGAGCGCACAAAACATATTGAAGTGGACTGTCACTCTATCCGTGAAGCCTTTGAAGCTCATGTTATCACTCTTCCACATATTTCCACTGACTTACAAATTGTTGATATCTTCACCAAGGCTCTCCCTCATCATCGACATTGCTTGCTAAGTAGCAAATTGATGCTTGTTGATCAACCTGCATCAATTTGAGGGGGGCTGTCAAAGGACAGCTTTGCTGTCCACACTTCTTTCCTTATTTTAACCCACACTTCTTTCCTTATTTTAGCCTACAATTGTTTCCTTATTTCTCCATTTATTATTCTGTACAGTTAGCATATATTATTTGACAGATTATAGTTTACATGTATAGGACTAGAATCATGAGGGAATTTATTTTCTTTTATTTGCTTTCCATGTATAGCATCCTTGTAAAGTCTATATATAATATACAAAACTCAAGGCCAAGGTATTCGGCCATTCACACAATATTTTGACATTTTATCCATATAAAAAAACTTCAAAATTTTCTTAATGTATGTTGATTGATGTACTAAAACTCCATTTGGAAAATGCTCGATTTGCATACCAATAGAAAATTTTGTTTTTCCAAGATCCTTCATCTCAAATTCCTTTTTTAAGTATATTTTTTTTTTGTTTTTATGAGTTCTTTAGGAGTTCCAATAAGATTTAAATCATTAACATATACTGTAATAATTGCAAATTCGGTTTCTGATTTCTTAATGAAAATGCATGGACATATAGGGTTATTCACATACCCTTCTTTTAGTAAGTATTTACTAAGGTGATTGTACAACATGCGTTCGACTTACTTTAATCCATACAAGGATCATTGTAACTTGATTGAGTACATGTTACAAGTCTTTGTATTATTTGTTTCAGGCAATTTAAATTCTCCAGGGATTTTCTTATATATATATCATTATCTATGGATCTATATAAATATGTTGTAATAACGTCCATGAGACGCATATCTAGTCCTTATGAGACTACCAAACTAATTAAGAAACGAAATGTGATTGCGTCCATGATGGGAGAGTATGTTTTCTCATAGTCAATTCCTGGTCTCTAAAAGAAACCTTGTGCTACTAATCGCGCTTTATATCTTATGATTTCATTACTCTCATTGTGTTTTCATACAAATACCCATTTTTACCTAACATGCTTTACTTCTTCAAGTGTTTAGAGTATAAGTCCAAAAACTTCTCGTTTTGTTAATAAGTTTAACTTTTCTTGCATAGTTTCTTTCCTTTTTGGCCAATCATTTCTATGTCGGCATTCTTCCATATTTTGTGGTTTGGAATCTTCATCATTTCTTATGATACATGGGCCACTTGAAAAGTGAAAAATATTGTTAATTGTAATATTATTTAAATCCCATTTTACTCCCATGTGTACATAACTTACTAAAATCTCACAATTTTTTGGTATCTGTGCCTCTTCAGGGGCTTTTTGTTCAATATGTGCCTTTTCAAGAGCTTTTTGTTCAATATGTGCCTCTTCAGGTGCTTTTTGCATTATTTGTGCCTCTTTTGGGGCTATAGATTTATCAATTTTAGACTGATCAGTCATTTTAATGACCTCTTCTAAAGTACAAAGTTTTTCTTATGTTCTCCTCTTCTAGGGAGTTATATCCTTTGAGCCAACAGGTTTACCATGCTTCAAGCGTATCTTAGATTCATTTGTTAACTGTTCTACAATGACATCAATCCGTGTTGGAGTATTTGTAGCCGAGATATGTTACTTTGTTACTTTCTTTGTATTAATGAATGCATTTGGTAATTGGTTTGCAAGATTTTGCAAATAAATGATCCTTTTAACTTCTAGTTCATATTGATTTGTACAAGAATCAAAATGGGACATAGTAGATGCATTCCAAGTAATTTCTCACCATTCTTTAGGAATTGACTTTTCTCTCCCTAATGATAGGAAAACACTCTCATTAAAATGACAATCTGCAAAACAAACTATAAAAACATCGACTGTCAAAGGTTCAAGATATTTGTGAAACCAAGGTTTGGTTAATCTATATTTTGATGATAACAAAACAAGGTTTGGCACTAATGATTATATTTCAAATGTGATTAGGTAAGAATATTTCCAAAGTGTCAATCAAAAAGACAAAATCAAGACAAAGAGTAATCAATAAGAAGTAAAAGACCTAAAAAAGAAGTGTTTTTCAAGACCTAAACTTTCTAGGATCTCTTTGTAAGGTTGTTGATGCACTAGATCTTTTATGCATTACATTATTAATTTATTCATCAAAATCATCCAAAATTAATTTTTTTATTAAATCCTTTAAAATTTAATAATTTCATGTTTTCAACTAAAACCTTATGTCAAATGTTTTTCAAACTTGTTTAAAATGTTTGAAGTTGAAGATGATGATTGTTGAGCTAAAAACGACTCAACCTGTTGAACCAGATGAGGAACTAGTTGACTTGTTTAGCTCAACCGGTCGACGGGTGCAAAAACGTTTTCTCTCTTCCAGAACGCTTGTTCAACTAATCGAGGTCTGGTCAAGATCCAACGGTTACCTACCAAGCATTAAATGCTAATGGCTAGTCAACCGGTTGACCCCTAGCTCGACTGGTCAAACCTTCAATGGCTAGTTTGGTCGTTTTCCTCTATAGAAAGGTTTCAATCTTCATTTTTTCAAGAGCTTAAACCCTTCTTTAATATATTTGAGCCTTGAGAGAGTGTTTTTGAGTGCACCATTGTTCTAAAACTTGCATATCATTAGTGCACCTTTCAATCTTATCTTCATTTGTAAATATTTGAGAAGAAAAGTCTAAATGTGTGATATCATTTAGGAATTCTCAAGTGTAGGGTATCACTTGAGGGGTTGTTCAAGAGTGGGGTATCTCTTAAGGATTGTAAAGGGTGTTTGGAGCCAAAAGTCCAAGAGGGCGTATTGGAACTATAATCCAATTGTATTGCTTGAAGGCTTGATTTGGAAGCCTTGAAATAGTGGAACCTCAAGCTTGGGATTGAAGATAGAGGGGAGTGGATGGAAGTTGGGTTATGCTGAACCACTATAAATATCCAATGTTTGCATTCTCTGTTTCCTACTCTTGTACTTTATATGCAATTGTCTTTATATTGTTTTATTATATATTTGCATATAATTATCTCTTGTATTTATATAATTTAAATTTGCAAAAAGAGACCATCACTCTATTCAACCCCCCCCCCCCCCCCCTCTCTCTAGGGTGATTACCTTAGGTTGGATTAGCCTAATTTTTCTTACAATATCTTATGATAGATGGAGAATTAAAACCTAAATAAATCCCAAGTCTTCATTTGGGACCCATTTTAGTGCAATGTGTAGGTGCAATTGGTACATATACTACATAACCAAATATTCATTAGTGAGATATTTGGTTGTTTTCAAGTACGAGCTGTAAAGGGAATGGTAAGTTGTAGGTCGAATATGATCTAAAGCTGCAGCAAGCATAATAGCATGTCCCTAGGTAGAAGTAGGTAATTTGGTTTTCTTTAGTAATGGTCGAGTGATTACTACTCAAAAAGTGATATTTCATAGCTTTTAATTAACTCTTTTAAACACTTTTGAGTAGTAGTTATCACCTTTTAATTCAATTGGCATGTTAAGGACCCTTGCAATCAATTCTAATAAAAAATGTGTTAAGTTTTGGTGTTTTGATAGTTTTTTGATCACCAAAGCAATATGAGACTGAGGAGAGTTCTTTGGAATCCATGCAAGGAGTATACCGAGACAGGGCGTCCGGATACACCATCAGAGGGCATCTGGACAACATATCCGGGTAGGAATTGCACCCGGTTGCCGCCATTTTATACCCGACTGCCGCCATTTACACCCGGATGCGCGCTGCCATTTTGCACCCGGTTGCCGCCATTTGCACCCGGATGCGCACCGCCATTTACACCCGGCTGCCGCACACTTTCCACCCGGATGTTCACGTCCGGAGTTCTGACGCCGGATGGGAGAGTAGCCATTCTGTACAGTGCTGTTGTGTTCTCCTGAAGCTTCCTGATATTTTCCACCAATATTTTGGGATATTTTGAGATATTTTGCTTTAGATATTTGTTATCTAAATCCCCAAAATCTCCTTGTAGCCCGCCAATTATAGGATTCCTTAGCTATTAAGTTTGGAAAAAGGATAAATAACCTTTTATATATTATTTTTGTAATTTTTCCTTATATATATCTCTTGGGAGCCTGTTCTCAGGGGACAGAGAGGAGAGACGACAAAACTTTTGTACAGTTTTGCAAGGAAGTCAAATACAGAGCCTTTGCTCTACTTTACCTTCTCATTTTTAATTATATTTTCTTGGAAGCCAAACAACCTCTGAGGATGTTTTCCCAAAGGATGAGAGGCTAAACCTTTGGTTTCTTGGAGTGAAGGAATCTAGGTGAAAAGTCCAGATGCAAAAGTGGAAAACCCTCGTGCTTTAAATACAGGTAGTTGGAGTTCATAAATGGCTTTTAAATCTAAAGTTTTGCTTTAAATCCCTTAGAATCACTTTGAATGGCCAATACATGGTAAGCTTTTAGGTCTCTGCGGACACTTATTGCTAGATCCACATAAGACTATTAGTTATCATGTACGAGCCATTGGAAAGTGGCTCAAGGTGAAGACCCATAGTGTCTAAAGCCATTAATGGAACTTGACTACCATTTCTATTGACTTTTTATGGATTAAATCTTCATTGTTAAACCTATACCAGTTTGGGAAACAACCATCCTTTATGTTGTTGTCCCCAATGCGAGGAGAAAAATCCAGAATTTCCCACTTTGCATTCTGAACTTAATCCTAGCAACCTTTAGCTCCGGGAGACTTTCTTTCTTCCATTTTTACCTAGTTCTATGTTAGTTTAGTTTCAAACACCACTTTCAAAAGAAATTTTATTTTCTTTTAAACTTTAAGTTTTTGACAAAGGAAATCATCAGATTCAATTTCTAATCTTGAGTCTATGACTGGTAGAGTGAAAACCCATCCCAGAGTTCGACCCTAGAGCTGCTATACTATAGTAGCTTTGCTACGCTAGTATGAGGTCATAGGATTTATAAATATTTTTTGATTAAAAGACCCGACTGGGCATGAATCAAAATGGCGCCGTTGCCGGGAATGGTGCCACGATACAGTGATACAACTTTTTACAGGCTACTTGGGATTTCCATCACAAGTTTGGTGAATTCCTTTTTCACTAACTTCATTTCCTTTATTTTAATTGTAGGATTCCTTTTGTTAAGTTTACTTTCATTTTTTTTTCTAACCTTAACTTTTTTCTAGTTTTCTTTTGTTTTTGTTGTCTTTGTTTTGTTTTCAGGGAAGTTGTAACTTGTGAATGCCCTATTGGATTCGGGACCAAGAAGGAAGACTAATAAGGATAGAGAATCGTCAAGACACAGAGTTGGATATCTATGTAAACATCATGGACCCTCCACAAGAGGATCAGAATTCTCAACACGAACCAGGGGATAATCCAAATGCATATCTATCCATGAGGGATAGAATGCACCCACCAAGGATGAGTGCACCCTTATGCATCGTACCTCCTCTTGAGCAGCTGATTATAAGGCCCCATATTGTGCCCCTTCTACCAAATTTCCATGGAATGGAGAGTGAGAACCCATATGCCCACATCAAGGAGTTTGAGGAGGTGTGCAATACTTTTAGAGAGGGAGGAGCTTCAATAGACTTGATGAGACTCAAGCTATTCCCTTTTACTTTGAAGGACAAGGCAAAAATATGGCTTAACTCTTTAAGGCCAAGGAGCATAAAGAATTGGGTTGATCTTCAGGCCGAATTTTTGAAGAAAATTTTCCCCACCCATAGGACCAATGGGTTGAAGAGACAAATCTCAAAATTTTCTGCAAAAGAAAATGAGAAGTTCTATGAATGTTGGGAAAGGTATATGGAGGCCATCAATGCTTGTCCTCATCATGGCTTTGATACATGGCTCTTGGTGAGCTATTTTTATGATGGGATGTCTTCCTCCATGAAGCAAATTCTTGAAACCATGTGTGGGGGAGAGTTTATGAGTAAGAATCCGGAAGAAGCCATGGACTTTTTAAGTTATGTATTTGAGGTGTCAAGAGGATGGGATGAGCCCAACTCAAGAGAAATGGGAAGGATGAAAGCTCCTGTAAATCCAAAGGGTGGAATGTACATGTTAAGTGAAGACATGGACATGAAAGCTAAGGTGGCAACAGTGGCAAGGAGGTTGGAAGAACTTGAGTTGAAAAAAATGCATGAAGTCCAAGCCATTTCCGAGACACAAGCCCATGCCATGCCATGCACCATTTGCCAATCATGTGATCATGTGGTAGATAAGTGCCCAACCATCCTAGCTGTGAGGGAGATGTTAGGTGATCAAGCCAATGTTGTGGGGCAATTTAGGCCCAACAACAATGCACCTTATGGAAACACCTATAATTCAAGCTGGATAAACCATCCAAATTTTTCTTAGAAACCAAGGCCACCTCCATACCAACCACAAGCCCAAACCCAGGCACCTGAACAAACCTCTTCAATGGAGCAAGCCATTGTGAACCTAAGTAAAGTCACGGGTGACTTTGTGGGTGAACAAAAGGCAATCAACTCCCAATTGCACCAAAAGATTGAAAATGTTGAGAGTTCTCAAATTAAGAGAATGGATGGAATGCAAAATGATCTCTCTCAGAAGATAGATAATATTCAATACTCCATCTCTAGGCTTACCAACCTCAACACAGTGAATGAGAAAGGAAAGTTTCCCTCTCAACCAAGCCAAAATCCAAAGGGTGTTTATGAAGTTGAAACCCAAGATGGGGAGTCTTCAAAGTTGAGGGAGGTCAAAGTTGTGATCACCTTGAGGAGTGGGAAGGAGGTTGATCAACCCTTGCCTAAGGTGAGGCAAGATGAAGAACTCATGTCAAGGAGAACCTTGGTTAAAGAGAGCAATAACCAAGAAGAGAAGAGTGGGAAGAAAAATGCATCTGATCCAAGCATTGAAGAAAAGCCAAGGATAGTGATTAAAGAGGATATGATGAAGAAACACATGCCTCCCCCTTTTCCTCAAGCTTTACATGGAAAGAAGGGAATCAAGAATTCATCAGAAATTCTTGAAGTTTTGAGATAAGTGAAGGTGAATATACCCTTACTTGATATGATCAAGCAAGTCCCCACATATGCAAAATTTTTAAAGGACTTGTGCACGGTCAAGAGAGGGTTAAATGTGACAAAGAAGGCATTCCTCACTGAGCAAGTAAGTGCCATCATTCAGTGTAAGTCTCCAGTTAAGTACAAAGATCCGGGATGTCCCACCATTTCAGTCAACATTGGAGGGACACAAGTGGAGAAGGCTTTACTAGACTTGGGGGCAAGTGTGAATTTGCTCCCATACTTTGTGTATAAGCAACATGGACTTGGAGAATTGAAGCCCACAACCATCACTCTCTCCTTAGCTGATAGGTCAGTCAAAATTCCAAGGGGGGTGATAGAGGATGTTCTAGTTCAAGTGGACAAATTCTACTATCCCATGGATTTTGTGGTGCTTGATACTGATCCCGCTGTTATGGAAGCAAATTATGTGCCAATCATCCTTGGGAGACCTTTCCTAGCTACCTCCAATGCCATCATCAATTGTAGGAATGGGGTGATGCAGCTCACATTTGGAAACATGACCTTGGAACAAAACATATTCCACCTATGCAAGAGGCATCTTCACCCCGAAGAGGATGAAGGATTGGAGGAGGTGTGCTTGATCAACACTTTGGTTGAAGAGCATTGTGACAAGAATTTAGAAGAGAACTTGAATGAAAGCCTAGGAGTGCTTGAAGAAGGGTTACCTGAACCCTCTGATGTGTTAGCTGATTACTACTCAAAAAGTGCTATTTCATAGTTTATAATTAACTCTTTTAAACACTTTTGAGTAGTAGTTATTGCCTTTTAACCCAATTAACATATTAAGGACCTTTGCAATCAATTCTAATCAAATTGTGTTAAGTTTTGGTGTTTTGATAGCTTCTTGATCACCAAAGCAATCCGAGATTGAGGAGAGTTATGTGGAATCTTTGGAAAATCAATTTGAAGCTCAAATTCATGAAGAACCAAAGCTTTGAAGTCCTTTTCCATAAGCAAATCCGGAATGCAAGGAGGAGAAGCAAAGAGAAATCTGCCATGAAGCATTCTTGATGACATTCATGTCAGACACTTTTGGAGCACTTCCTGAAGTCCAATTTATGCATTCTATATTTCTTTTCGAAGCTCAGGAAGTCAACAATCCAATGCTTCAAACGGTACGCAATTTGGAGTTGAAATGAAGGAGTTACAGCCATTGCAAGCCGATTACTCCAAGCTGAAGGAAGAATTTTGCACAGCGCTGCGAAATCACCCTTTTGTTGCGAGATGATTTCGCAGCCTTTTTGTACAGTGCTGTGAATTCCCCCCTGAAGTTTCCCATCACGATGGAAGCCGAATACCACAAGCTGAAAGACCACTTCGCAGCGTTGCGAAATCAGCCGTTTGCTGCGAAGTAATTTCACAGCCCTTTGTGTGCATCTGCGAAATCTCGCAGACCTCGGTTGCACCTGCGAAATGGTCCCTAGTGCTTCCCGATATTTACGACCGACACTTCGAGATATTTTTCATCAGATTTTTGTTGTCTAAATCCCAAAATTCTCCTTGTAAGCCACCAATTATAAGTTTCCTTAGCTTTTAAGTTAGGAAAAAGACTAAATATCCATGTAATAATTAGTATTGTAATTTTTCATATAAATAGCTTTGGAGAGCCTGTAATGAACGAGGAACCCTTTTGTAAAATTTTGAAAGCAAGTAAAATTCAGGACCTTTGTTTTGCCTTATCTTCTCACTTTGTATTTTTCATTTTCTCTAGGTTATGCACTCTCTGAAGAAGTTTCCCCAGAGAATGTGTAACTAAACCTTTAGTTCCTTGGAACTAAGGTTGCCGGGAAAGGTTCCAAGTGCAAGAATGCAAAGCTTTGTGGTTTCAGCCATGAATGAAGAGGAAGTGAAATCCTTTAGTGATTTCTATGTTTTTAGTTAACTTAAAACACCTTAGAGTCACCTGGGCCAACACTTGGTAAGGCAAGTGATCTCCAACCATGAAGATGCACTAGTTTACCCCTTGCGAGCCTCTGGGGAGGTGACTTGAAGGTAGGATTTTCTGGAATTGCCAACACTTGGTAAGCTTTTGGACTCCAAGGAGACATCCATTAGTTATCTCTTGCGAGCTTGAGAAGGGAAGTCCAAGGTTAAAGATCATCTTGAATGATTAAGGCATAGTGAGAGGCTTGAACCATTGCAAGTTGCATCAGCGAGAGAATTAAAGCTGAAATCTAATTAAAGGATGTATCTGTACAACACCGGTTAGAGAATTGACTATATGTTGATTCTCTAACGCGAGGAAATGAACCAACTGACCGAAGCTATGTCTTTTGTATGAGGAACCTCCCCAGTGAACCTGACCCTCCAAGGAATGTTTTTCTTCCTAAGTAATTTCCATCACTTGCTTTGTAGTCATTTTAAATCTAAATCTTTACCTATCAAAGTTTTTGTTTTATTTCTTGAGCTAACCTTGAAATGAAAAAGTACTAATTCACTTTGAATTGGTATCATTTGTAATTTGGAAACCCTTCCCAGTGAACGATCCTAGAGCCACTATGCTATAGTAGCTTTTTCTTTGCTATCCTAGTATATGGTGTAATAGGTTATAAATTTTGTTGATTACTTCCTCAATCAAGGAGCACCAGCTGGACACGAATCAACTGAGACACCAATTGGGCATGAATCATTAGCCATCATGTCTCCTTGGAGGAGAAGGGAAGAGATCTTACCCTTGTTCAATGAGGAGGACTCTCCAAAGCTAGTTTTGAAGCCGCTTCCTGTTGATTTGAAGTATGCATATTTGGAGAAAGATGAGAAATGTCCAGTGGTGGTTTCTTCAACTCTCACAAGTGATCAAGAGGATAGTCTTTTGGGAGTCCTCAGAAAATGCAAAAAGGCCATTGGATGGCAAATTTCTGATCTGAAAGGGATTAGCCCTTTGGTATGCACCCACCATATCTACATGGAGGAAGATGCAAAACCAGTGAGGCAGCCCCAAAGGTGGTTGAATCTTCACATGCAAGAGGTGGTAAGGGGTGAAGTTCTGAAGCTACTTCAAGCAGGAATCATATATCCTATTTCAGATAGCTTGTGGGTGAGCCCAACCCAAGTAGTCCCAAAGAAATCTGGAATTACTGTGATCCCGAATGAGAAAGGGGAGGAAGTCTCTACACGTCTTACCTCAGGATGGAGGGTGTGTATAGACTATAGGAGGTTGAATTCAGTAACTAGGAAGGACCATTTCCCATTGCCTTTCATGGACCAAGTCCTTGAGAGAGTCTCAAGGCATCCTTTCTACTATTTTTTGGATGGTTACTCGGGGTACTTCCAAATAGAGATTGATTTGGAAGATCAAGAAAAGATAACCTTCACTTGCCCCTTTGGTACTTTTGCCTATAGGAGGATGCCCTTTGGTCTATGTAATGCACCTGCAACTTTCCAAAGATGTATGCTAAGCATCTTCAGTGATATGGTGGAGCGCATCATGGAAGTCTTCATGGATGACATCACTGTATATGGAGGTTCTTATAAGGAGTGTTTGTTGCATTTAGAAGCTGTTCTCCAAAGATGTATTGAGAAAGACCTAGTGCTAAATTGGGAGAAGTACCATTTTATGGTACAACAAGGAATTGTCTTAGGACATATAATCTCCAAGAATGGTATTGAGGTGGATAAGGCAAAGGTGGAGCTAATTGTTAAGTTGCCACCTCCCACAAATGTTAAAGGAATTAGGCAATTCCTAGGACATGTCGGGTTCTATAGGAGGTTCATTAAGGATTTCTCAAAAATCTCAAAACCTCTTTGTGAACTCTTGGTAAAGGATGCCAAGTTTGTGTGGGATGAGAAATGTCAGAAGAGTTTTGAGGAACTGAAGCAATTCCTCACAACTGCACCAATAGTGAGAGCCCCAAATTGGAAATTACCTTTTGAGGTAATGTGTGATGCAAGTGATCTTACTATGAGGGCTGCTTTGGGGCAAAGAGAATATGGAAAGCCCTATGTGATTTATTATGCAAACAAAACTTTGAATGAGGCTTAAAGGAACTACACAACTACTGAGAAGGAGTTGTTGGCAATAGTTTTTGCCTTGGATAAGTTTCGTGCCTATTTGGTAGGGTCCTTTATAGTGGTGTTCACTGACCATTCTGCGTTTAAGTACTTGCTAACCAAGCAAGATGTCAAGGCAAGATTGATAAGATGGATCATTTTGCTTCAAGAATTCAATCTCCAAATCCGGGATAAAAAGGGAGTAGAAAATGTGGTAGCTGACCACTTGTCAAGACTTGTGATAGCACATGACTCACATGGTCTACCTATCAATGATGACTTCCCTGAGGAGTCTCTCATGTCAATAGAGGTAGATCCATGGTATTCTCACATTGCAAATTACTTGGTTACTGGAGAAGTCCCAAGTGAGTGGAGTGCCCAAGACAAGAAGCATTTCTTTGCTAAGATCCATGCCTATTATTGGGAGGAGCCTTTTCTCTTTAAATATTGTGCGGATCAAATCATAAGGAAATGTGTTCCTGAACAAGAGCAATCAGAAATTCTATCCCATTGTCATGATAGTGCATGTGGAGGTCCTTTTGCTTCCTAGAAAACAGCCATGAGAGTGGTCCAATCAGGTTTTTGGTGGCCCTCTCTTTTCAAGGATGCCCACTCTATGTGGAAGGGATGTGATCGGTGTCAAAGGCTTGGGAAGCTAACATGCCAAAATATGATGCCCTTGAACCCCATCTTGATAGTGGATGTCTTTGATGTTTGGGGGATAGACTTCATGGGACCATTTCCAATGTCATTTGGACACTCCTACATTTTGGTGGGAGTAGATTATGTCTCTAAGTGGGTAGAAGCAATCCCATGTAGGACCAATGATCATAAGGTGGTTCTCAAATTTCTCAAGGAGAACATCTTTTCAAGGTTTGGAGTGCCTAAGGCCATTATCAGTGATGGAAGAACCCACTTTTACAACAAGCGTTTTGAGACTCTTCTAGTCAAATATGGGGTCAAGCACAAGGTAGCTACACCTTGTCACCCTCAAACAAGTGGCCAAGTTGAGTTAGCCAACCGGGAAATCAAGAATATACTGATGAAGGTGGTGAATGTGAATAGGAAGGATTGGTCTATTAATCTCCTGGATTCGTTATGGGCTTATAGGACCGCTTATAAGACCATTCTTGGAATGTCTCCTTATCGTCTTGTTTATGGCAACGCGTGCCATCTCCTAGTGGAGGTTGAATATAAAGCATGGTGGGCAATCAAGAAGCTCAACATGGATTTGACAAGAGCCGGGTTAAAGAGATGTTTGGATTTGAACGAATTGGAGGAAATGAGGAATGATGCTTACCTCAATTCAAAAATTGCAAAAGAGAGGTTAAAGAAATGGCATGATCAGTTGGTAAATCAGAAGAATTTTACCAAGGGACAAAAAGTCTGCTTTATGACTCTAAACTTCATCTTTTTCCGGGAAAATTGAAATCAAGGTGAACGGGTCCTTTCATAATTCATGACGCGCAATCAAATGGAGTAGTGGAACTACTCAACTTCAAGAGCACTTGAACTTTCAAAGTGAATGGGCATCGTCTCAAGCCCTATATGGAATCATTTTCCCGAGACAAGGAGGAATTCATCCTCCTTGATCCACCTCTAACATGAAAACACTCAGTTCATGGTTGAACTTAGTCTCTTCAAAGACTAAAAAGTTCATCCTCTTTTTGTTTCCTTTTGCGTTGATTTTAGTTTAATCTAGTGTTTTTTTTTTCTTGTGTATATGCATGTTTTGATTTTTATTTTTGACTTGCTTGCTTCTTTCCAGACTCTGACTACTACTCAGACGGCCATTATGGACCGGATGGACCACCTCCAACTTCGGCAGGACCAGCAAACTCTCATTCTCCGTGAGATTCAGCAGCACCTCGGTCTTTTACCACCAGCTCCACCTGTTTCTCCTGTGTCCTCAGAGCCTTTTGCTCCAGCTGATGACTTTGATCCAACTGATGATGCCACACCTGTAGCGGTACCTTCCACAGTTGCAGCTGAGGACCCCTCCTATCCACCAGAGGAGCCTACTACTTGATCATACGATCACTCCTCTCCCTTTATTAGTTTCTCCTGTCCATTCAGACTCCATGTTACTCAGGAGGTACCACTTCCTCCCTATTTTTTAATCGCTTTGTCACATTGAGGACAATGTTCAGCTTGGTTGGGGGGAGAGTTGAGGAAGGAAGTTTTTGTTATTAATGCTAAGTTATTTTGGTAATTTAGTTGCTTTTTGCTTAATTTTAAAATTTTTTAGTTTTTATTCTACTCTCCATGGTTATTAAGGAAAAATTTTCAAAATGAAATGGGAGAAATTGAATTTTTGTCTTTTCATTTGACTTAGAGTTTGTATTATGTTTATTAAAGTTGATGAATTGTTGAAATTTCTATTGAATTCAAACTTATGTCTTCCACTTTAAGCTATTCACACACTGTGCACAATAGGTTCCGAGTATAAGATGAAAAACTATTTCCCTCTTAACTTAAGAAATTTTAGACTTGGTACCTTTGACCTCATTTAATAGTGTTGGGACACCTTATAAAAGGCCAATAAGCCTTTGAAAAAGAAGAAAAGAAAAATGTTTGGTTGCCTTGAAACCCGAGCAAGGTCTGAGGGGTATATGGTGAAAATCTTTAAAACCTGGTGCCCTAAGCCTTAATTGGTTGGGAGTCACCGACCTCAATGCTCGTTACAAGGGTGAATAGGTGGAGTTTAACATACTGTAGGTGCTTGGGTATTGAAATTCATTCTCAAAAGTCCGGGGCAAAATCCGAGGAGTTAGTGGTTGAAAGATCCTTAAAACTTGATGCCCTAAACCTTAATTGGTTGGGAGTCATCAATGGACCCCCGTTACATGGACAATTTAGAAAAAAATACCTTTAGCCTTGTACTCCTACCATGAATTTTTTTTTTTTGTTAGAAAAGAGGTGCGTTCTTAGCCTATTGGAGGTTGATTAGTTTGCTAAGCTTTGAAAGAGAACTAGGTTGGGGGGAGAGATTAGTTCAACATACTATATTCGGAAACTAATAAATAACACTTAGATTTTTATGGAAGAGTAAGGTTTGACCATTTGGGAGTGGAAACTCTTTTAAAGCTTAAATTTGCATAATGCCTTCTCTTTAAGAATTGTGATTAGATAAGTTATTTGACAACTCTTGTTGAATTTTGAGTTCTATTTCTTTAATGTTCCATGTGAGAGTTAGATCATCATGCCACTTGAAAATTGTTTTTTTTATCAAGCATGATGTTGTAAATTATAGTACTGTTTATTTTTATTTTTATTTTTATTTTTCTCTCATTTATTGCTAAGGGACTAGCAATATGTCGGTTGGGGGGAGTGATTACTACTCAAAAAGTGATATTTCATAGCTTTTAATTAACTATTTTAAACACTTTTGAGTAGTAGTTATCACTTTTTAACTCAATTGGCATGTTAAGGACCCTTGCAATCAATTCTAATAAAAAATGTGTTAAGTTTTGGTGTTTTGATAGTTTTTTTTATCACCAAAGCAATATGAGACTGAGGAGAGTTCTTTGGAATCCATGCAAGGAGTATACCCGGACAAGGCGTCCGGATACACCATTGGAGGGCATCCGGACAACATATCCGGGTAGGAATTGCACCCGGCTACCGCCATTTTATACCCGGCTGTCGCCATTTACACCCGGATGTGCGCTGCCATTTTGCACCCGGCTGCCGCCATTTGCACCCGGATGCGCGCTGTCATTTTGCACCCGGCTGCCGCCATTTACACCCGGCTGCCGCGCACTTTCCACCCGAATGTTCACGTTTTGGAATTCTGACGCCGGATGGGAGAGCAGCCATTCTGCACAGTGCTGTTATGTTCTCTTGAAGCTTCCTGATATTTTCCATCGATATTTTGGGATATTTTGAGATATTTTGCTTTAGATATTTGTTATCTAAATCCCCAAAATCTCCTTGTAGCCCGCCAATTATAGGATTCCTTAGCTATTAAGTTTGGCAAAAGGATAAATAACCTTTTATATATTATTTTTGTAATTTTTCCTTATATATATCTCTTGGGAGCCTGTTCTCAGGGGACAGAGAGGAGAGACAACAAAACTTTTGTACAGTTTTGCAAGGAAGTAAAATACAGAGCCTTTGCTCTACTTTACCTTCTCATTTTTAATTATATTTTCTTGGAAGCCAAACAATCTCTGAGGATGTTTTCCCAGAGGATGAGAGGCTAAACCTTTGGTTTGTTGGAGTGAAGGAAGCTAGGTGAAAAGTCCAGATGCAAAAGTGGAAAACCCTCGTGCTTTAAATATAGGTAGTTGGAGTTCATAAATGGCTTTTAAATCTAAAGTTTTGCTTTAAATCCCTTAGAATCACTTTGAATGGCTAATACATGGTAAGCTTTTAGGTCTCTGTGGATACTTATTGCTAGATCCACATAAGACTATTAGTTATCATGTACGAGCCATTGGAAAGTGGCTCAAGGTGAAGACCCATAGTGTCTAAAGCCATTAATGGAACTTGACTACCATTTCTATTGACTTTTTATGGATTAAATCTTCATTGTTAAACCTATACCGGTTTGGGAAACAACCATCCTTTATGTTGTTGTCCCCAATGTGAGGAACAAAATCCGGAATTTCCCACTTTGCATTCTGAACTTGATCCTAGCAATCTTTAGCTCCGGGAGACTTTCTTTCTTCCATTTTTACCTAGTTCTATGTTAGTTTAGTTTCAAACACTACTTTCAAAAAAAATTTTATTTTCTTTTAAACTTTAAGTTTTTGACAAAGGAAATCATCAGATTCAATTTCTAATCTTGAGTCTATCACTGGTAGAGTGAAAACCCATCCTAGAGTTCGACCCTAGAGCTGCTATACTATAGTAGCTTTGCTACGCTAGTATGAGGTCATAGGATTTATAAATATTTTTTGATTAAAAGACCCGACTGGGCATGAATCATCGAGTTATTAATTGGAGACGTGTGATGAAGGATTTTGCTAAACCATTTTGGGTATGAGTATGAGCAATAAGATAGTCAATATTTATCCCTACCAATAGATAGTAGTCAATGAATGTTTGAGAAGTAAATTCGCCAACATTATCAAGACATATTATCTTAATAGGATAACATTGGAATTGTGCTCATAATTTGATCATTTGTGATAGGAGTCTAGCAAAGGCAACATTACATGTAAAAAGGAGACAAACATGTGCCACCTGGGAGAAGCATATATTAAGATCATAAAATAAAGAATTGGTTCACATGGTGGATGGATAGGCCCACTTATGTTCCTATGTATTCTTTCTAAAAAGACTAGTGACTCAAATATGACTTTAGTAAAAGATGGTTTGACTATCAATTTACCTTGTGAACAAGCAGCACATGAGTATTCATTATGCAAAAGACTCTTCAGGTTCTTTAGTGGATGCCCATGTGAGTGTTTGATTATTTGATGCATCATTGAAAACCCTAGGTGACCTAGTCTCTCATGCCAAAAGACAAACTTTTGGGTTTTTGAACTTCTGGTTCATGACAAAATATGATTCAATAGGCTTTATAGTTGTATGATACAACCTAGAGGAGAAAGCCGAGAGTTTTTCAATTATAAGCTTCTGGCCAAATATAATGGAAGTAATGTAAAGATAATTACATTATCTTCATTCATAGTTTCAATATGATATACATTTCTGCGGATATATTTAAAAGTGAGCAAATTTCTTATGGATTTTCTAGAATATAAAGCATCATTTATATGAAATCTAGTTCCATTTGGTAGCATTATGTTTCCTATTCCAGAGTCTTCAACTAAGTTTGTAATACTAATTATGGTACATACATTAGCTTTTATCAATGTTAATTCAAGGAAATATCTTTTATCTCGAAGAATTGTGTATGTGGTTTCACAATCTACGAGACATACATCATCCTCAGTCATCTTGAGACCAAATAACGTGTGGATTTTAGATACAACTAATATTAAAAAAACAAGGCATAATATTATAAATAACAATATAAAAGAAAATGTAATAATCAGATATAAATATAAGACATAATAATATATTATTTGATATATAAAGTAACACCAATCAATGTTAGCATTCTTATCATTTATTAAATAATATGTTTTTTCACTAAGACCTCCAAAGAAATCAATGTCATAGTAGGTTAGGTCCAATCCATCACCATAGGTAAAGTTCATCTCTATCTTTTTTCCTTTTGCTTTTATTGATGCTTGGTAAAGGTCGATCAAATTTTTGAGTATACAATAGGTATGCAATCAATGACCATTTAGACCACATTTATAACAATTATTCTCATGGTTCTTTAGAGGTTTATCTTGCAAACATTTCCCATTTTCTTGTTTTGCCTCAATATTATTTCACTTCTGGAGGTGTAATGAAGCTTTCCTTTTATGAGGATTTGAGGAATTATTACCATAATAACCATTATATTAGGGATTCCTTTTACGACCACGACCATTTCCTTGTCCTCGTCCATGTCCACGAGTTTGGGATGATATTGCATTCACTTCAAGGAATGGTTAAGATCCAATTGGATGAGACTAGTGATTTCTCATCAAAAGCTCATTATTTTGTTCGGTAACAAGATGACATGATATTAATTCAGAGTATTTTTTAAATCTACGCTCTTGGTATTACTGTTGTAAGATCACATTCGAGGCATGAAATATAATAAAGTTTTTTCTTCTTTTGTGATTTTTTCTCCACACAACTTTAATTGAGAGTTGATTTTGAAAAGTGTAGAGTTATGTTATATTCACTAATAGTTTTAAAATCCTACAACCTCAAGTGCATCCAATCATATCGAGCTTTTGGGAGAATCACAACTTTCTGGTGGTCATATCTTTCCTTCAAATTACTCCATAGAGTAAAAACGTCATTTACTATAAGATACTCATTTTTAAAACCTTTATAGAGATGATGACGAAGGAAAATCAACGTTTTTTAGTAGTCCTACAAGGATGCTTGATTTCTTTCTTTAATCGTAGCTCCAAGATTCATTGCATCAAGATGTATTTTAGCATCAAGGATCCAAGATAGATAGTTCTTTCCCGAAATGTCAAGTGCCACAAATTCAAGTTTTGTGAGACTTGACATTATTAATTAACTTTAGATATATGACAAAACAATATTAATAGAATTAGTTATAAATTAATAGCATTGGTATGACTTTTGATTACAATCAAAATCAAATAATTTGCTTATAACTTTTAATAATATATAACACAAATTAAATGAATTTAACAATTGCAATATAAATATGTAAAATTTTATTCTATATAAATAACTTCAAGTTTAAGATACGAGAATTACTTTCAAAGCAATTCGTGCTAATAACGTGTTGTAAAAGAAGGATAAATGCAACGCAAATAAAAGTAGAGAACAACTATATATTATTTTGATAATAATATATAATGGAAAGGAAGGAATCATAAAAGAGAATTAAGAGAGTTGAAAGAATGAAAGATATGGAGAATAAAAAATAAAAATAAAATAAGAGAGAAAGAAAATTTCTTTCTTTGCTTATGATGAATTTTACAGGGGATAGGAAACATTTTTATAGGCTTTTAATGAAAATTTAATATAATAAATGTGGTGACATTCATTACTTAATTTACAACAATAAGAATATATTTAACTTAAAAGTAAAAAAAAAATGACGACATGCCTAGACATTTTATACTCTTTAACTTTTAATATTTATCCAAATGATGAACTAAGTGGCTTATCACCCATGGTTCACCCTTCTCGATGATTTTTCCCTTCATTTTTAATCCTTAGTTATAGTTATATACACATCTTACATGCATTCTCCTTTGTTTTTATTCTTTCACCATTATTTAGACTTGCATATTGCATTCATACTTCACTTTGGTTTAAGAGGGTTTAGTGTTAGAAGTGACATATCTACTCATATCCTTGTCATGCTTGTTATGTGGACTACTAATTAAGATAAAATAAAAAAATAAAAATAGAACACAAACACATGGAGAGCCAAAGAAAGGGGATATACTTGTTGGAAGACACGTGGCTGTTGTGGGAACTGATGGCTGCATGAGTGTGCATGGAAAGATTCCATGGTGCTATCAATTAAATTAGGTTTTTTTATTTTTAATTTTAATTTTATTATATGAATGGACATGACAAAAATTGTGATTTAGAAAAGAAAGATAAATTTTATAATGAATAAAATGATTTAATAATAATTTTTTATCTTTAAATATGAAACAAAAAAATTATTAAAATTCTAAACAAATTTGTTAAAATAATCTCATAGATGAATTAAAATAAATTTTTTAATAATAAATGGTTTTAATTTAAAAGAAGTTACATTTTATTATAAAAAATTTATCAATAGAAATCTTCATTTTTTAAAAAAGAAAATGATAGTAATGGAAGAAAAAATTATAAAAATTATAAATCATTGTGTTTGATCTTAGTGATTAATTAAGTCCTTGTTGCTAAATGAATAAAGTGGTTTGAATAAATGATTTTAAATTTTAAGGGGTTTATAATTATGTTATTGAAAACAATTAAAAAATGGGACCCATAATTTTTTATATTTTTAATCATTATTATTATTATTTAATCAAATACGTCCTAAGATGTTGGCCTATATGTGTAGATTAAGGCTTGTATTTTAGAGTTTTAATTAATCTTTAATATTTTTGTTCTCTTTGGACATACTCTTTAATTTCCATTATCCTTGCTTAGTATGTAAATATTTTCAATTTCCTTAATTATCAGGTATAGATGATTATATTATATTTATGAGGGAATTATGTAAATATGCACTATTTACAAAATATAAATAAATAAAAAAAACCCACAAAAGTCATTTTCATGGGGAGTACATTTTTGGGAAAATAATTCTTATTTAATGTATTAGAATATATTATTTTTATGAAAATAAGTGTAATTATCTTACATTCTATAATTTCACTATTTCCTTTTCTGTTAGTCATTTTCTTTCTCTCCAAGTTGTTTTATTTCTACACGTTGTTTTATTTCTCCACATTATTTTCTTTCTCCAACTTATTACCAACTATATGC
Organism: Vitis vinifera; assembly: GCF_030704535.1. Taxonomy (NCBI): domain Eukaryota; kingdom Viridiplantae; phylum Streptophyta; class Magnoliopsida; order Vitales; family Vitaceae; genus Vitis; species Vitis vinifera. The sequence continues at coordinate 11,465,515 of NC_081823.1, read as the reverse complement.
ATTAGTGCCTTGTGTTGTTCTAGAAAAGTTGTTTTATTTTTTATATAAAAAATACTTACTTTATTTTCAAAATATAATAAATAATTAAGTATTCATATTTGACATTGGAGCTATATTAAGCCTAGAGCAGATTAGTTATATATGCTCTAACACAAGTCCTTTTATTATTTCTTACTTTTTTAACAAGTTATCTCGAGTTTATAACTTTTTCCATTTATAACTTAAAAAAAAAATGCTAATATAGATTTTGAGACTAAAAAAGCCAAGTCTAGTAGGGTAACACCCAAAGAGAAGAGAGAGGTGAATGGGTGTAATTAAAAGAATTCTAAAATAAAGATTATATGTTATACTCAATTTTTACCCTATGAGATAATATTAGAGATAAATAGAATCTAAACAATCATGATAATCACAAGATATAGCAATGGACACAATGATTTTTACATGAAAAATCCCTACACTACTATGGAGATAAAAAAACCACAAGGTCTAAGACTACTAATCAAAATCCACTATACAAGATCAAGTTACACAAATTACCTGGTTGTTTTATCCTAAAGGCTTACCCTCCAATACCTACAACTTCATCCACGTATATGATACAACAATCTCTAATTGCTCCATTGAATACTCTTTAGCCTTATTGAAGGGATGCAAGTTTTCAACCCTAGATTATTGAATGAATCCTTCAAATGAGAGATTAGGAATTGTGTGGCTCATTAGGCTTTCTTTCCAGGAGACTCTCTCTTAGTAGCAACAATAAATCAATCTCTTAACCTTAGAATGGTCATAATGGGGTATATACAAGCTTAGAGGCTGAAGAGAGTTGGTATCTCAAGGTTTCCATATAGGATTTGCATGAAATCTTTGTAAATATTATGCTAATGTTTGGTAGAATCGGCATGAACACTCGAGAGCTTGAGGCCAAGCACACTTAACCATTGCTTGAGCACCTTGGGCATTCGAGTGCTAGTCAAGTGCTCGAGCAGTCCCAGAAAAAGAATAATGCTCTTATTTATACCCTTTAGAACCCTAATTTGCCACAAGTCAAACCTTTTAAACGTGCCTATGACTTTCCAATTGGACAAGTAGCAATCCTTGATCTTCAATAGAAAGTAAGCCACTATCTAAAAAGATTTCTAAGGCAAAAAATAAATTGGAACAAAATTACCAACATACAAATAAAACTCAATGTCCTAACAGAGACACTTTAAAAAAATTGCAAATGTCTATATTATTATAGTTGTTGATTTTTTTTATTTATTTTTACTAATAGAAGATAAAAAAAAAATTCCCCTTAAAAACACATTATAATTGTTTTCTTATTATATTTCGATTTCTATGTATTCAAAACACAAAATATAGTAAAACCAAAGCAAATTTGTCCAACAAATTAAATTAGGAAATTCTACTTCTATAATGCCATTTGAATCTACTACAAACCATTAAAAGGGAAAAGAAAACAAGAATAATAATTATTATTATTATTATAATAAATAATAATAATAATAATAATAACAATAATAAAAGAATAATCCTCTACCATACAATACATCTAAATGAATGTTTGGGATGGTGAGTAGAAACTTGTTTTACCCAGCTTCTTTTCAATTCATTACTGCCAGAAACTTTGTTTAGGAGGTCTTGTACTATACCTAGTTTTGCATAAATGAATTATAGATGAAATGCTTGTCAAAACCACAATTAATCTCAAAGCAAGTTTAATGGCCTTATGTTATTTCCACTTAGGTAGGAAGAAAAATTGAGAAAATGTGTTCATTGAGAGTCAAAGCATACCCATTTCTATAAATACATACTTGGAATTTGAGTAAAAGAGAATTAATTTTGTATCATATAGAGCTTCAAAAGGAGAAAATCCACAGGTAGAATTTTATGATATGAGGAAAAGATGCAAAATTGAGAGAACAAATTTTTCTTATTGAGATTATTTTTTCATGTTTTTCTCCATTACACTTTCCTTATTTTATATAGGAAACTAAATAGAAATAAAAACTAAAGATTGATGGATCTTAGGGATACTTTATTCTCCAATTAAATAGAAGCTAAATAGAAATAGAAACTAAAGATTAAAGGATCTTAGGGATCCTTTATTTGGGGTTGTAACATTCCTTCCCACATCAAAAGAAGCCTTGTCCTCAAGGTTGAATCTATGGAAAGTTTTGTTGAATCTTGTAAGCATCTTTCCATGTTATATCTTTTGGAAATGAGTTAGACAGTTGCAATGTTATTCATTTTCAACTTTATTTTCCTCGTTCCCTTGTATAGTGAAAATTTAAATTGTAGATACTTGAGACATATGCCTTAAATCCTTTTAAATTTGATTTGTTGAAACTAACTTCTTGGAACCTATAGTTGTACCTTTCAACACGAATTTCCTTCCATCAATAATAAATTCCATTTTTAAATTCTTGAAATCCCACAATATGAGTCCCAATTCAGCTAGCCATTGAATTCCCAATACCATATTGCACCCACTCAAAGGTATAAGCCTCAAATCTATCTAAAATTTCTTCCCTTGCATGTTCCATGTAAATTGCCTTATAGGAAAAACTCGGATCTCTTCGTTTCCTAAGCTCGGATCAGGTTAGGAACATGAATAACTATCCTAGTCTTTTTCTAAATCCTATGCACAATGGAAAAATAGCATTTTAAAACTTTAAAGGGATTCATAAAGTGCTAACGAAAGCCATACCTTAGATTTGGATGTTCCCGAATCAAATCCATGTGATGAAGATGAAGAACAAAATCATAGAAGTCTCGTAAACCCAAAGTCTTCCGCCCAATGACTCAAAACTTGATCTTGACACACTTCCAGTGGGGACAGAAGGAAAAGTAGAGGCTATGAATCTCTTTCTCTCTCTCTCCAGAGATGGAAGATGGATGTCTAGAAAAAACAATGGGAACCTTAACCCCTAAAGGAGTATTTATAGGGTTTCCTACTTGGCTTAAGTGCCTTGAGTCCACTAATGGCTTGGGTCACTTAATCTAACCCAAAATGGGTCCTAGTTAATTAGTTAACCTAACAAGGCCTACTAATTAATCAATTAGCGCAATCCAAAGACCTTATTCACTTACTTTTGTGCAACCTTGCATAATTACCAAAATATCCTTATGTACAAAAGTGAACCTAAAGCCAATCCAAACCTCATAATCCGTGCCAACAAGGTATGTGAGCTCAAAGCAAGGACCACTAGGGCCCATAAGAATACCGGTTCCCTCATAATCCAATTCTAAAGTGGATTCAATATCCCAAACAAAGAATCAATTGAACTCCAATATCCTATGTAAATAACAATGAGACACCAAGTGCTCGGGTCCATGACTTGCTATCCATTGTGTTCAATCTTCCCATGAATTAGTGTCTGTAGTTTAACAAGGTGCAAGCTATCAGTCTTTTAAGACTACCTCTACCATCCTTGAATTAAAAATCCTCCTATTGTGTGTTAAATTGACATATCTTACCTTTGAAAGAGCCTATGCCAAGTTCCATCTAAGGAACTACTATGGCCATAGTTTCCATGAACATACGTTCTTAGGATCACCCAAGGGGACACACTATCTTAATGCCAAGAGATATCATGGTGCTTCTATTGAGAATACTTATTGCTACCGGCATCCATCAACAGTGGTCCAATCCATAAGGAATATATGATCATCTTACTATCTCACCCATAGGTCAAAGCCACTGCTAATTTCAATACAAGCTGATTCGACTCATGGTAGCTTAGCTTTAAAGGCGTATCAACAAAATTTATACCTTAAATACTATTACTAAAGTAGCCAAACTACTATAGCATAGTGGTTTTAGGATCGTTCACTGGGAAGGGTTTTCGCAAACACAAGTGATATTCAAATTAGGAAAATGGGTGATTTTCTTATGGATGTTAGCTTTAAAAGAAGATGTAAATGTTTTAGAAAGATTTAAACTAATCTAAGCTAACATTAAAGACTAAAATGAAAGGGTGTAAAAACAAGTTTCTCAAAGATAGGATAGCTATGCTCTGGCTCTTATGCAAATTGGAAATCTCAGGATAGGCTCCTCGTGTTGGGGTTGCAACTATGGTGATGCTTGCTTCCCGAACCGGTATGGATTTAGCAAATCAAGTTTTAATCCTTTAAAATGGCAAAACAGATGGTAGTGAATTTCATCAATGGTTATTCGCCTGAGACTTCCTTTGAATGGCTCGTAAGAGATAACTAATGGTCTAAAGCCAAAAGCTTACCAAATATTGGCAACTCAAAGTCATTCCAGGTGATAAACTCACCTTTCAATGGCCATTGAAATTGGTTCTAACGGATTAATGAAAAACTTAGAATTGAAAACCTCACCTTCCAATAGCTCGTAGGAGATAACTAATGGATAGAAATCCAAAAGCTTATCAAGTATTGGTCGTTGGAAGTTGTCCAAAGGAAATAAAAACCAAACTTTGCATTAATGAACCTTTAATGAAAAATGACTACCTTACCTTCCGGGTGCGAGAAATTTCCATGGGATTGCATCCAAGTCATCACATAACATCCATACTTTGAGAAACTAAAAGTTTTAGCCAATCATCCTCTGAGGAAAAGCCCTCTGAGGTTGTTTGGCTTCCAAGAAAAAGAAAATAGTAAAGAGAAAAGAGAGACGAGAGAGCTCTGTATATCACTCTAAGTGTAAAACGTAACCTATGTTCTATATATTTTTTCCAAGAGGTGATTTCCACCCCTTATATAGTCTTTACAAAAGCAAAAGCTTGTGATTGGTTAGTTACAAGGATAAGAAAAGAAATTACATCAAAAAATACAAAGGAAAATATCTAAAGTGGAGTCGGCAAAAATAGAGGAAAATTCGCACCACGCATGGGTTATGCGAATTTTGAAGGTGTTATGCGAATTTCGCATAACACCTTGTGTCGTGCGAAATTTTCGCACAACCTGGAGCAGTTGGCTTCCGAAGGCCATATCTTCCTCATTTTAGCTCCAAATCGTACACGGTTTGAAGTGTTGGATTCTTGACTTCCAGAGCTTTAAAATGGTATATAGTATGTAAAAAATGGACTTCAGCTCCAAAAGTGCGAAAGAAGACTGCAGCTGTTGTCCTCTTTGCTTCTCTTCACTTTGCTTGCTTTTCCTCTTTTCCATTGTTCTTTCCTTGCATACTTTGAACGACTTTGGCAAAGGGCTATGGAGCTCCAAAGCTTGGTTCTTCATGAATTTGAGCTTCCAAAAGCTTTGCCATAACTTGTCCAAGTAGCTCCTCCATCATTTGGCATGCTTGAATTGATTCATAAGCTGATAAAAACATGTAAACTTGCCACAAAATGGTTAAAACCAATTACTAAGGACCTTAATGAATTAATTGGGTTAAATGAATATGATTACTACTCAAAGGTGCTTAAAATCATTATAATTAGGTCTACAAAATAGCACCTTTTGGTAGTAATCACAAGCTAAATATTCTCTCAAGGTTAAGAAACAACATAATGAAGCAACTTGGTGAAATCATGACTACTTGATAGCCTTAAGTCATAACTCACCATAGGTCCTATCCAATGTGCATTCATACGTACTAGTGCACTCATCATAGGAAACCCATCCCAATAGCCAATACCAACCATTCCTCTAATTAGGAAGTGGTGCACTAAAACCTCTAATGGGTTGCCTAGACCCATGAATTGGTTGCGAATAAGTCATCTATTTGCAAGGAACTCATGACTTAGATCTTATGTACAACTCTTAATGTATCTAAGTCACGTACAATGCAAATGATGTTAACAAAAATGCTTATAAAGTATAATACATGGAATAAGGATAGATAAAAGTGAAACTGGAGCATCATTAAATAAATAATGAATTCCAAATCTATTACATTATGTCATGCTTTTAAGGGTTCTATCCTAACATTGCCTACAAATTGCATCACTAGTAATTTTAGTTCCATCTGTTACTACCACCTTCATGGGGTTGGTAGTTTGTATTGAGTTTCTTGTTCTTTTGGCCACTATGAGATCAAGGAAGTTATGGGTGCTTCATAAATCAATTAGTATGGTGACGACCTTCTTTTTTATGTTGCCACAGATTCTCATGGTTTGATGAGATGTTGAACGAAATATTGCATTGATTAAAACCACAAGATCATCATCTTTATATCATTTTTAGCTTCACATGTTGCTTTCCCTTCACTTTTATGACCATTTGATAGAAAATTTTGTCTCATTTTATATTTATAACTAGACTCATACTTCTCATCATAATAATAACAAAAAAAAAATTTTCATCTCTCTTGCACTTCTATGTCTAAAATCTTCTTAAGGGGTGGTAATTTGTTATTATGATTCATTATGATTCTTGTAAAGCTCACTATACTCTCCCCACTTTCGTTAGAGTCCATGAATTCCTTGAGAATTACCTCCATTATTCATTTCTGCAACAAGACTAACTTGATGGTTTAGACTAGTGTGATTGGTTGAAACATAGTTACTTGATTTTTAATTACCTCTTTCAAGCTACTGATGAAACACTAGAAAAAAAAATTCTTTAATAACCCACTAGCTAGTTTTGGTCATCAATACTTTAAACTAATTTTGGTATGCCCTAACTATAGAAACCTATTTCAATTTGGTTATTTGCCCCATAAGGCTATCATAAACACTAGGGCTAAACCTAGAAACAACATCTATATAAAATTGTGTCTAATTGATTTCCTTGTTACTAGCCTCATACCCTTGAAACCTTTCTAAGGCCCTTCGTTTTAAATGTAAGGAAGCCAATCCAACCTTTTCCTAATTCCCAATTCCCACCTTTAAAATTTGGAAAATAGAGTTTGGAAAATCTGGTTTGAATGGAGTTTATGACATATTAGTGATAGTCTATCATGTTTCTATTGATTGAAACACTATATCCATTACTTGACTTCTCTATTCTTGAATTTATGTGTTTGAATTTCAATTTTATGATTGCAACCATCTTTGATAGTTCTAATAAGGTAGTCGCTTGTTTATCCAATGATTCTTTCAACTATTTAATAGTATCTTTAAGTCTATGTTGTTCTTACACTCTAGTCCTTTCCGCCATGATTGGTGCCTAGACCGTGTTCTAATACCAATTCTTATGACTCAAGGAGAAGATGCAAAATTGAGAGAACAAATTTTTTTTATTGAGATTATTTTTCCATTTATTTCCCCATTGAACTCTTCTTATTTTATATAGGAAACTAAATAGAAATTAAAGACTAAAGGATCTTAGGGATCCTTTATTCCCTAATCTAAATAGAAACTAAAGATTAAGGGATCCTAAGGATCCTTTATTCCGGTTGTAACATAGAATTGATCTATAGTTTCACTGAGAGGAAGAAATCATTATAAAAAACCATCTAAAATCATATTATCATAGTTTGAGAAGGAGAATTGATTCAATTTCAGTTGATTATATAGTAGAAACTAATCATATTGGTAGATTTTGCAAGGGATGTTTATATATGTATCTTCATTACCATCCATAGATGAAACCCTAGCCCTAACCTTAACCTTAACCTCAAATCTAACCTCAATTACCAATTTCTCCATCTATTCCCTTAAGACCCACCTATGGACTTGCATTTTTCACGTGTGTTCCTACTCAATGGTAAGACTTATTTTTATTGGTGAAAAATTAGTTTTGGAAAAGTTGGAGTCCCCAGTTGTTTTATTTTATTATAAAATGGAAAATAAAATAAGAAAGAAAACCCTAAAGAAGTGACTCCATTGTTTTGGAAAAGCAAGTCTCGAAAAACCCAAGTCTTGGTTTGGGGATCAGGTTACCTATTAGGAAGGTACCTCTAAGAGGTACCACCCCTCTAAGCCCTAAAGAGGTCTTTAATGACTAAGTCGAGGGAAAAGTGACAATTAATCAATTGATTGGAGGTACCTAGGTAGGCTAAGGTTATTTCAAAACTAGCATGCCAAAAAAGAAATCAAATCACAATTGCAAAGGAAGGTTAGGATGTGTACCTGGACTGCCTCTTAAGCGCTATCATAAGATATTAAAGTTAGCACAGAAATATAGCACATGAAATGTATTTTATTTGAGCAAATCGAACAAACATCTAGGCACCCAAGGATGGAATCAAACATAAATGAGGCTAACAACAACATGCATGTTCATAGAATTCTGAAAAGTAAGTGATAGAAAGTGTACCTGGATAACATGCACAATTTATAAAATTCCTCCAAAAATGCTAGAGTAATGTATAAGATCATTAGCATGCAATTATAAAATGGAGCATCAAAAAGAAATTTCTAAAAAAATATTTTGGAGTTGAATTTAATTACAAAAAATTTCAGGAAACAACACCTACAATTCTAGAACAACATATCAAAAACCAAACACTCATTCAAATGACAAATTGTAGCAAAGACACCCCAAAAGTTCCACAAAGTGTAGGTTAGGTAAAAAAAAGTGGCATGCATAAATCAATTTTTTTAAAATAACAAGAGACCACATAAAATCATACAAAAAATCACACACATTGGTCAAAGTGTCTATAGCACATGAAAAATAAATCCAGGGTCGAATAGTACTCAAAAATATTTTTGAAACACTCCAACTAATTAGATGTCTAGATTCCATCATGTACAATAGGTACGACTTTGAAAAATCATATCTCCCTCAAAAATGCATATTTTTTTTAAATATTTCATATCGCTACATCAATTTCAAGAAGTCTTGAATTAAGAAAAAATATTGAATCAAATTTAAAAAGTCATATGTTATTTTATTTTTAGAAAAATATTTCAAGTGTCCAGAATTGGGTGAAAACAGAGCCCTCCTAAAAACTCATTTATATCTTCTATTCCAGAATTGCTTTCTAACTCAAACGAAATTTTAAATTCAAGTTCAAGAAGTGAGAAAAATCATACAAGATTTGGAATTTTTTTTTATTTAAAAATATATATTCTAAAGTTTTTGAAACGAATTTGAAAGCTAAAGAGTCAGTGGTTGAGTGAAAACTAGCAGCAAGGAAGAGTTTTGAAAATTTTTGTTACGTAAGGGTTCCACCAATTCCCCAATTGATATACACAAGTCTAGCCTAGAATTATCCCATTTATTTGGGACCACGAGCTTGGATTCGTATTCTACTCAAAGCCAGAATTTTTATTGAAAGCTAAGAAAGATGCAAATTGATTAAGACATGGTTGCAAGTTATTTAAGAAAATGAGATTTTGATTCTAAGGACTCTAAATGAATTTTTTTTTTAAATGCATTTTAATGAGGAACATTTTGAGAAAAGGTTTCTTTTTAAAATGAAAGAAATAATTTACAAACGACAATACTCAAGGATCAAACATAGGCAACCCAAAGGAAAACAAAATCATAAAATAAAATTTTTGACAACCAAGCTGACTAAAGTGGTGAGAGTAGGGCCAACCTTCATGTTGTAGACCCTCCATTTTGTCCTTTTAGAGCATGTCTTTAAGTTCACTTCCAGTGTTCCACAGTGTTTCTTTGATAGCCCATTCCTACTCGTGTAGCTTACCTTTTCTAAGCCACTTTGGGGACTTTGGTTAAGGGGTTTATCTGGTTCCATATTACGACCTTGGTAGTCCTTCGAGTTTAGATTAAGTTTCACTTAGGTGCATTTTAGGTTAGTCTTTGTTAGGCCCACCTAGTCTCACACTAGGCCCATTAGGCACCACCTTAGGCCCACTTAGGTTCTCGTTTACCCATTTAGATTCACCTAGACACCTTTCAGCTTGCACACATTCACCTGAGCTCACCAAAGCACTTTTTTAGAATAGGTCACTTGGAGACTTCTTTTGGCATAGTTCATTTAGGCATGTTCTTGATTTTATTTTTGTGAGACAAGATGAGATTGGCTTGACTATATATTACATGAAATGAATATTTTTTTATTTTTGATGGTTTGAGTTTGACATTTAAATTGTTATGATCCATCGCATTAATTTAATTTCTTTATTTTTTCTAATTGCATATGTCTAATATTTATTTGTATACCCTTATCAATTTATTTGTTTATTTACCCACTTATTTATATATTCTTTAATTCCATGAATTAACATCTTAGATTTTTTGTGGCAGATGATTTGACTTTCAATTTTATTTTATTCTATTTCCAATCACAGGGTTTTCTTATTCCAATTTTATTTATTTTTTTAGTTTTGCATATCACTTGGATCGATCAAAGAGAGGGGGGTCACAGCTGAAGAGGAGCAGCCTGCAAGGTGGGGACCCATATTGTAGATCCTCAATTTTGTCCCTCGACACTGGCATTTATCCTTCGGGTGTCACATCCACCCATCGTTCGCATATGACACCACTAGGGCCCCTTTTGGGCTTAGTCGGTGTCCGAGCCTCATGTGGGTTTGTCTGTGGTCCATTGTGGTACATATGTGGTTCATTTTGGAGGGTCACCATGGCCATTTTCCTAGTCGTTCACATCACGCTATAGGAAAGAAGTGGGGTCATCCTGATGTTTTAGCTTAGTTGGAGTTTATAGGGGCATGTTGAGGTTCGGAGCACTCGGGCTTGTTTTGATCGTATCTCCGTCATCCAAACTCGGAATCAAGAACCGTTTCTTTTTATGGATTCCTTATTCTTCCAGGAACATTCTGTAAAATTTTCAAAATTTTTTTGCAACCGGTCGGCTGGTTGGCAGCCGGTTCAGCCGGTTCATAGAGTCAGCTGGTGTAGAACACTGATTTTTGGTAATTGTTTTGATCATATCTCCCTCTTCCGAACTTGGAATCATGCACCGTTTTTTTTAATGGATTCCTTACTCTACTAGGAACATTTTGTCAAATTTTCAGATTTTTTTTCCATTGGTTCGACCAGTTGGCATCCGGTTCGGCCGGTTCAGCCGGTTCATTGAGTCAGCTGAGGTAAAACACTAATTCTAGTAATTTTGAGGCCCAAATCCTACATGGCTCAGGCCCGTAAGCTCCAGATCAGTTTTGGGCAATGTTGTGGGTCTATTTTAGGCCTTGGTTTGGGTTCCTTGCAGCCCATCACGAATCCATATGGATTCTTGGTGGTGAAGCAAGCTGAAAACTAAAGGAGTGAGCTGGCCTCGTAAGTTTAAGAGAAGTAATGAGGGGTGTGGTTCCCATGCTGATGAAGGGGATTTCAGTGCTGAAGGGGAAGGAATCCAGGAGGCTCAAATGCTAAGAGGGGTATGAGTATAAAAGGTGAGAGGATAGGAGAGCAAAGGACAGGAAAGGACATTTTGGAGAGGGGAAATTTTGCTGGTGAGAAAAACAAAAGGTCAGTAGCATCTTCTGAGTTGAGAGCGTGGGGGAAAGCTTCAGCACTGTGGTTTTTTTGAAGAGGAGAGTGACAACATCTCAGTTTTGGAAGTCATCATCTGCATACACGGATCATATTTGGTGGAGATTCTGAGGTAAGCATGCTGAATTTTCTTTACTTACAGTTTATCTTCCTCGTCTTCATATGCTTTTTCTCCTTCCTCATCATCTTTTCTTCCCTTTGATATGAAGTTTGTATTGTTTGGGTGTGGATAATAAAGGCCACACATGATTGTTGTTGATTGGTTATTAATCATTTAGGAACTTTCTGACCGAATTTGGGATTTTTTATCAACCGGCTGAACCGGTTGGGAACCGGTTCAACCGGTTCAGCACCATAGCTGGCAGCCTTTGTCAGCCATGAGGAACACCTGCCTTTCTTTATCTGGTTATCACTCATCTGGGCTTGGAATTGAGAACCATTTCTTTTGTTTCCTTTCTTAATCACTTAGGAACTTTTTGACCAAATTTGGGATTTTTTTATCAACCTGCTGGACCGGTTGGGAACCGATTCAACCGGTTCAGCACCATAGCTGGCAGCCTCTGTCAGCCATGAGGAACACCTGCCTTTCTTTATCTGGTTCTCACTCATCCGGGCTTGGAATTGAGAACCATTTCTTTTGTTTACTTCCTTAATCACTTAGGAACTTTCTGACTGAATTTGGGATTTTTTATCAACCGGCTGAACCAGTTGGGAATCAGTTCAACCGGTTCAGCACCATAGCTGGCAGCCTCTGTCAGCCATGAGGAACACTTGCCTTTCTTTATCTGGTTCTCACTCATCCGGGCTCATAATTGAGAACCGTTTCTTTTGTTTGCTTCCTTAATCACTTAGGAAATTTTTGACCGAATTTGGGATTTTTTATCAACCGGATGAACTGGTTGGGAACCAGTTCAACTAGTTCAGCACCATAGCTGGCAGCCTCTGTTAGCCATGAGGAACACTTGTCTTTCTTTGTCTGGTTCTCACTCATCCGGGCTCATAATTGAGAGTTGTTGCTTTTGTTTGCTTTCTTAATCACTTAGGAACTTTCTGACTGAATTTGGGATTTTTTATCAACCGGCTGAACTGGTTGGGAACCGGTTAAACCGGTTCAGCACCATAGCTGGCTGCCTCTGTCAGCCATGAGGAACACCTGCCTTTCTTTGTCTGGTTCTCACTCATTCGGGCTCAGGATTGAGTGTCGTTTCTTTTGTTTGAATCCTCACTCATTTAGGAGTTTTCTAGAAAAATTTGGGAATTCTTCTCAATAGGTTGTACCAGTTGAGAACTAGTTCAACCTATTCTGCTGGAGGACTTTAGGTAGCCCTCGATTTTGGCATTTTTCGAGCCCTTTTCCATGGGGGCTCAAACCCATTTGCTATAGGGCACTTGTGAGCCATCTTGAAGGTTTAAGTCAGTGTTTGCTTTCAGTTAGTATGGGCAATTTTGAAGTTATGGGTGGTGTGGTCTGGATGAGTCTAGTTTGATTTGTATGACATTTGGGGAGTCCCTTACCTCATTTCGACCAGCTATCTTCCTTTTTGGCACAAGTTTTGATGCTTGATTTTGAATACATGTTGCGTAACTGACTCACCCTCTGCTGCAACGCTTGGCTAGGGACCACAGGTATGCATCGTTGGCTTTTGTTGAATTCATATGCATGCATGGTGCTTAATCTTGAATGTTTGTTATGTGTTTATCTGTGTTTGGCTGACCTTTTATGCAGCGCTTAGCTAGGGACCACAGGTACGCACCCATTGGCTTTGGTTGTTGAATTCATATGCATGCCAAATACTAATTAGGATTGTGTGATTCATGACATCTATTTAGCCTAGGGTTTCATTTGACCTTTGACCCATATGCTCCCACATACCTAATTCATTAGTAGAGACCGAGTTCTAGTCCTAGAGGGGTGCTACCTCGCATGAGGTACCTTCCCAACGGGTAACCTGATCCCCGGACCCAGAATCTAATTTTCGTAGACCGCTTTTTCCATACTGGGGTCATTAGGGGTTTTTGTTCTTACTTAATTTTTCCCATTTTAAAAACAAAAATAAAAAGTAAGTGGCGACTCCAAACAACACCGTTCCTCACCAGGGGTGGGTTTTTCAAAATTGGAAAACACCAACTTTTTCATTTCTTTCTTTTCTTTTAAAAGCGAGTCGCGTCGGTCCGGTGGATTGGGTGAGGGTCCACACATATACACTCACAAAGAAGACAAAAACAGAAGACTCGCATCACAACTCCATCTCATGCCATGACCACTCCTCTGCCTCCACCTTCGCTGCTTGACATTAGCACATCTGCTCATCTTCTCTTTCCGCACCTTTTTCGAGGACATAACCCATATTCCCACCTCCTTCATTGACCGCAATCCTTCCCCCAGGGCTTTCCTCTCCTGCCTCGATATCGCAAGTAAGAACATTCTTGCCACTCTCTCCTCTCCCCCCATTGTGAATCCCCGCCACCATCGTCGCCCCTTTCTCCACCTCACCCGCATCAGAATCCTAGATGCTATTATAGATCCGCCAGAGTTATCGCCCACACCGCATTTAGAACACAAGATCAATTGCGCTATTTTCAACTCTCGTTTAGGAAAGTTGAGTTCGTCATTTCTAGAGCTTGAGATCCAACCCAATAAAAATGACATCGTTGAAACAAGGCCTCAACCACCGTAGATCTAAACCCCTTCCTTGATTTGTTTGGCATCGAATCCACTGGATCAGAGATGTTGGTGGATGCTTCTGCAATCTACTTCTTGAATCTCCCAAGCGATGTCCTCATCAATCGCCTATATCGCGACAATGTCGGGGAAAACATGTTGGATGCCTTTTGAATGCATAAAATGCAAACAAAAGAACATGGCACATGTCCTATGCGGCAAATTGGAGGTTTTTCCTTCTTTTATATGAGAATCAACAATGTGTACATTGTGATTGTGGTCAGTAGCAATGCCAATGTAACTTGTGCATTCAAGTTTGTTGTTGAGGTTGTTGCGCTGTTCAAATAAAGTTTGTGTTTTTAATCCTAGTTTGTTTGGTTTTAATTTGTTTTTAGCTTAAATGTATTTGTTGATTTTAATTCATTAGTTTAAATAATCTTATTAGATATATCTTAATTTCAATTTAGTTTAATTTTAATATTTTATAATTTGAATGTGTTTATGATGTTAATTTAATTATTTGATTACTCGTCTTAGATGAATTCCATATTTTTAATTCCAATTTTAGTTTAGTTCTAATTTGCTGATTTATTTATTTGTTCTAGTTTAAATGTATTTTCAATTTCAATTTGATATTTTAACCAATCTTATTAGATGATGTTGATGTTTTTAGTTCTAATTTAATCTAGTATTAATTTTTTTTTTCAGTTTGAATGTGTTTGTGTTTTTTTCGATTTCATTAATTTTGATTTTAATCCATTTATATCCAATTTTGTAGTTGATTATAATTTTAGTTAATTAACTTAGTTAATCATGTGTTATTATTTTCATGTCTTAAATATGACAATTTTAATTTTGATCCATCAATATTTGGTTTTAGTGTTTTTAGAGTTTCGGTTAATTAATTTAGTCAATCACATATTATTTTTCATATTTTGAGTATGGCATATTTTGGTTTTGATCTATTAATTAATTTAGAGTTATCAATGCTCATTACAAGGGTGAATAGGTGGAGTTTAACATACTGTAGGTGCTTGGGTATTAAAATTAATTCTCAAAAGTCCGGGGTAAAATCCGAGGAGTTAGTGGTTGAAAGATCCTTAAAGCTTGATGCCCAAAACCTTAATTGGTTGGGAGTCATCGATGGACCCCCGTTACATGGACAATTTAGAAAAGAATACCTTTAAGCCTTGTACCCCTACAATGAAAAAAATTGTGAAAAAAGAGGTGCGTTCTTAACCTATTGGAAGTTGATCAGTTTGCTAAGCTTTGAAAAAGAACTAGGTTGGGGGGGGGGGGGGGGGGGGGAGGGAGATTAGTTTAGCATACTATATTTGGAAGCTAAGGAATCATACACTTAGATTTTTGTGGAAGAATAAAGTTTGGTTCTTTGGAAGTGAAAATGAGTTTAAAAGCTTAAATTTGCATAATGCCTTCTCTTTATGAATTGTGATTAGACAAGTTATTTGATAACTCTTGTTGAAGTTTGAGTTTTATTTCTTTAATGTTCCATGTGAGAGTTAGATCATCATGCCACTTGAGAATTGTTTTTTGATCAGCATGATGTTGTAAATTATAGTAATGTTTATTTTTATTTTTCTCTCCTTTATTGCTAAGGGACTAGCAATATGTCGGTTGGGGGGAGTGATTACTACTCAAAAAGTGCTATTTTGTAGCTTGTAATTAACTCTTTTAAACACTCTTGAGTAGTAATTATTATCTTTTAACTCAATTGGCATGTTAAGGACCCTTGCAATCAATTCTAATCAAATTGTGTTAAGTTTTGGTGTTTTGATAGCTTTTTGATCACCAAAGCAATCCGAGATTGAGGAGAGTTATTTGGAATCCATGTCAAAGCAATGGAAAGCTCAGAAACATGAAGAACCAAATCTTTGAAGTCCTTTTCCATAAGCAAATCTGGAATGCAAGGAGGGGAAGCAAAGAGAAATCTGCCATGAAGCATTCTTGATAACAGTCATGTCAGCCACTTTTGGAGCACTTCCCAAAGTCCATTTTCTACATGCTATATACCATTTCAACGCTCAGGAAGTCAACAATCCAATTCTTCAAACGGTGTGTGATTCGGAGTTGAAACGAAGGAGTTACAGCCATTTCAAGCATATCACTCCAAGCTGAAGGAAGATTTTTGCACGGCTGCGAGATCAGCCTTTTGCTGCGAGAATTCCGCAGCCATTTTGCACAGTGCATGGGTGTTATCCTGAAGCTTCCCGATAGTTGCGACCGACACTTTTTCTACATGCTATATACCATTTCAAGGCTCAGGAAGTCAACAATCCAATTCTTCAAACGGTGTGCGATTCGGAGTTGAAACGAATGAGTTACAACCATTTCAAGCAGATCACTCCAAGCTGAAGGAAGATTTTTTTTTGCACGGCTGCGAGATCAGCCTTTTGCTGCGAGAATTCCGCAGCCATTTTGCACAGTGCACGAGTGTTCTCCTTAAGCTTCCCGATAGTTGCGACCGACACTTTGAGATATTTTTCTTCAAATATTTTTGTATAAATTTCCATTCTTCTCCTTGTAATCCACCAACCATAAGATTTCTTAGTTAGGAAGGTTGGAAAAATGTCTCTATATATATTCCCTTGCATCCACTGTAATAGAGGGAGAATCATGTAATCCAACGGGATATAGATATATAAATATATAGAATATACAGAGCCTTGCTCTGTTTTTCCTTCTCTTTCATTTTCATTTTCTTGCTAGCCAAACAAACTCTGAGGATTTTTCCTCAGAGGATGAGAGGCTAGGCTCTTTGTCTCTTGGAGTGAGGAAAGCCGGGTAAGTTTCCACATGCATAATTTGGAAGTTTTGTTGTTTTAGTTTTTAATGAAGAGAAAGTGTGACCCGTTAATGGTTTTTATCTTTTTAGTTAACTTAAAACGCCTTTAAATCACCTGGGCCAACACTTGGTAAGGCAAGTGATCTCCGTCCATGGAGATGCACTAGTTTATCTCTTGCGAGCCTTTGGGAGGTGACTTGAAGGTAGGATTTTCTAGAATAGCCAACACTTGGTATGCTTTTGGACTCCAAGGAGACATCCATTAGTTATCTCTTACGAGCTTTTGACGGGTAATCCAAGGTTAAAGATCACCTTGAATGGAAAATGCTAGGTGAGAGGCACGAACCATTGCAAGGTGCATCAGTGAGAGGGATTTAGTGTTTGAACCCATTAATGGGAAGCATCTGTACAACACCGGTTGGAGAAGGAACTATATGTTAATTCTCTAATGCGAGAAAAAAGAAACAAGTGACCGGAACTCCCTTTTTGTATGAGGAACCTGAGCCTAGTGATCTGAACTCCAAGAAACATTTTTCTTTGTAAGTAAAATCAGTTACTATTTTTGGTTAGTTTAAATCTAAACCTTTTTCATTCAAACATCTTTATGTTTTCTTTTAAAGCTAACATTGAAATGAAAAGACACCAATTCAACTTTGAATTAATATCATTTGTGAAGTGAAAACCCATCTCAGTGAACGATCCTAGAGCCACTATGCTATAGTAGCTTTGTCTTTGCTACCCTAGTATATGGTGTAATAGGTTATAAATTTTGTTGATTACTCCCTCAATCAAGGAGCACCAGCTAGACACGAATCAGCTGAGACACCAATTGGGCACGAATCACTGCCCATTCTACACATGCAGTGTCTCCACCTCTAAGAGATATCCATCACATAGACTTTAAAGAGGATGACAATATACATATGTTGAGTTAGGATGATGGATTACCCAAGCCAATTGTTCTGCATGACAGTAGTGAGGTTGATGGGGTTTCATTAGGTCTTCAGGTTCTTGCACCATTCAGTTTGATCCCAGGTGGGGCGCCATTCTAGTTGGCTTATTCTACACCTTTGGTTATCAGATACTAGGATACCACTGTCCTATTAACTTTGTGGCCAGAGGATGATGATTCAGAGGGAAGAGAGATACAGATTGTGACTCTTAGTGGGAGGATAGTTCCACCACCACCACCAGCAGTCAAACCATTTGAGGGTGTAGCCTCTCATGAGGAGGTTAAGAGGGATGATGATGAGGTTTTGAGACAGTTATAGAGTACTCAGGCTCGTATTTCTATTTGAAGCTTATTAGCATCATCTAGTACTCATAGAGATGCTTTGATTCGAGCCTTGAGTCATATCAAAGTAGAGACTACCACCACTCCAGAGGGATTGATTCATATAATGACGACCAGCAAGGCCACTTGCATTATGTTTTTAGATGATGATTTGTCCCCTAATGGTTCAGACCCTATACGCCTTCTATATATCACAGTTGGTTGTTCATGCCATAGAGTTCCATCTATCCTATTAGAAAATGGCTCAACCTTGAACTTCTGCCCTTTAACCACTGCTATAACCCTTGGTTTCGTGCCTTCGGATTTTGATCCCTCTACTCAGACGGTCAAAGCGTATGATAGCACCAAGATGGAGGTTATGGGTACCTTAGTGATTGATTTATGGATTGGTCTAGCCACATTCTCTACTTTGTTCCAGGTTTTGAGGATTCCTACATCTTTTAACTTGCTACTAGGCCGACTATGGATTCATAGAGCATGAGTTATTCCTTATTCCCTTCATCAGAAGGTGAAGTTCATTCATGATGGGCAAGTCATCACGGTACAGTCTACCAGAGATATGTTAGCCTCTTCTGAGCCAGTACTTCAGACCAGTGACAATGAGGATGACCTATTTCTAATTGGGTTTACTTTTGATGAGATACAGACTCTTGAGATTGAGGGTTTTTGCAGAGATTTTGTAGCCATGTCATTTTATCAACACGACAGTACAATGATTCTTGATATGATGAGGGGTATGACTTTTCTACCCGACATGGGGTTAGGATGACATCAGTAGGGACCCAGTGAGTTTATAGCTGCCATTGACCATGATACAACATTTGAACTTGGGTTCATTCCTACTAAGGTCAATTACCGATACATGGCATGACTATGCAAGGAAAGAGTGAGGGCCCGTTTGTCTCCACACCATTTGATTATCCTATTCGATCGTATAGGATGAGTTTGACCGACTACTTTGTCAAAGGATCAAAGATTCAACCCCGTCTAGAGGAGATTGATAGTGTGGCTCATATAGATAGAGAAATCGAGCTTTAACATCTATTTCACCAGTTACAATTGAGTGATGGGGCTCATGGCACTTCTGTTTCTATGGCAATTGCTCCTCTGTCTCTAGATTGAGCTAGTTTGTTGTCTCTATGCTCCCAAAGGAGGTCATTGATGAGAGAGTGGTCGTCGATACCATTGAGATGATTGATGGAGTTGTTCTCCATGATGAGTACCAAGATGAGATGGACATGATAACCATGATTCAGATCAACAACATTGTTCAGCTTCAACCAGTTTCACCATTTGATATGTTTGGGGTGTCTACTATTGAGGTTGTTGAGGAGACCTAGACTATTCCTGCTCTAGAGGTTCTAGAGGATGATGGTAGTTTGTTTGAGGGCACTGTTAGCCCAGTTAAGGGAGCATCCGACCTTGTGGACCCACCTATTTCCTTTGATGTTTTATCGGGATTTGTCTCCCGCTCTGACGATGTTTCTATTGCTTCATTTATGGATTTGAGTATTTTTTTAGTATTTGCTTATCTCTTATGATAGTATCTCTATATTTTTAATCTACTCACCCACTCCACAGATATTGGATATAAATTATGAGATTGCACAACTCTATTTAGATAAAGGTTTTTTTTATCATGACTCATACCCCATGGATGAGAGAGTTTCACCAGTTACAGGGGATGTTAAGACTGTTGATTTTAGCATAGAGGATCAACCTAGAGAGCTGAAGATTGGTTCACCCTTATCTACAGATGAGAGGGATAGACTTATTTATTTACTCTGGTCATACTTAGATGTCTGTGCATGGTCTTATGAGGACATACCTAGCCTCGATCCCTCTATAGTTCAACACCACTTACCTATCATACCACATGCCAAACCAATTAAGCAAAAATTAAGACGGTTGCATCCATGTTAGAGTCTATAGGTGAAAGAGGAGATTCAGAAACAACTCAGTGTTGGATTCATATCAGTGGTTGAGTACCCAGAGTGGTTGGGTAATGTCATCCCTGTTCCCAAAAAGGACGACAAAGTTAGAGTATGTGTTGACTTTAGAGACCTTAATAAAGCTAGCCCTAAGAATGACTTTCCTCTCCCTCATATTGACTTTTTGATTGATAGCACCTCAGACCATTCAATGTTGACTTCATGGATGGGTTTTCAGGGTATAATCATATTTTGATGGCTCTAGAGGATATGGAGAAGACAACCTTTATTACTGAGTGGGGTACCTATTGTTACAAGGTTATGTCATTTGGGTTGAAGAACATAGGAGCCACTTATCAGAGGGCTGCTACTGCTTTGTTTCATGACATGATGCATAGGGATGTTGAAGTTTATGTGGATGATATGATTTTGAAATCCCGAGGCAAAGCAAATCACCTAGAAGCTCTAGAGAGATTCTTTGAGAGAATCCAAAAATTTAGATTGAGGCTAAATCCCAAGAAGTGCACCTTTGGAGTGACTTCTAGGAAATTATTGGGGCATATGGTTCATGAAAGGGGCATAGAGGTCAACCCAGACAAGATCAAAGCCATACTTGACATGCTTGTGTCAAAGACTAAGAAAGATATCAGGGGTTTTCTAGGCAAATTACAGTACATTAGTCGATTAATAGCCAAATTGATAGACATATGTGAGCCCATTTTTCGTCTTTTGAGAAAGAATCAGCCAACAATTTGGAATGATGATTACCAACTTGCATTTGATAAGATCAAGGAGTACTTGCTTTCTCCTCCTATTCTAATGCCTCTTATGTTCGGACATTCACTTCTTTTGTATTTGTTAGTTTCAGACATGGCCTTAGGATGTATGTTAGCTCAGCTTGATGACTCAGGGAGGGAGAAAGCTATTTACTATCTAAGTAAGAGGATGTTAGAGTATAAGATGAGATATGTTATGATTGAGCGTCTCTGCTTAGCACTACCTTGGACTACCAGGAAATTGAGGCATTACATGACAAATATTTTAGTGTATTTGATATCCCGCCTAGATCTGTTGAGATATCTATTTGATAGACTTGTATTGACTAGTAGACTGATGAGATGGCTCGTACTTTTGACAGAGTTCAATATTCAATATGTTTCTCAAAAGTCTATTAAGGGAAGTATTGTCGCCGATCACTTAGCCTCACTACCGACATCTGAGGATAGACTAGTTGATGATGATTTTCTAGATGAGGAATTCATTGCTATGACTAGCTTATCAGGATGGTGCATGTACTTTGATGGTGCAACCAATCAGTCAAGGTATGGGATAGGTGTTTTGTTGGTATCCCCTCAAGATGATCACATTTCGAGGTCTATTTGTTTGGAATTCCTTAATTGACATCTTATCACGAATAATATAGTTGAGTCTGAGGCTTGTATCCTTGGTTTAGATACTGTATTGGAGCTTGGCATTAGACAAATTAAGGTATTTGGTGACTCTAATTTGGTACTCAAACAGATTCAAGGAGATTGGAAGACTAGAGATGTGAAGCTTAGGTCGTATCACGCTTACTTGGAGTTACTAGTTGTGAGATTTGATGACTTGAG
Source organism: Vitis vinifera (assembly GCF_030704535.1). Classification (NCBI taxonomy): domain Eukaryota; kingdom Viridiplantae; phylum Streptophyta; class Magnoliopsida; order Vitales; family Vitaceae; genus Vitis; species Vitis vinifera. Next base: position 11,443,932 of record NC_081823.1, on the reverse strand, counting down.
ATATGTTCATTTGCCTAGATTGCAAAACCAGTTTGCCAACGCCTTAGCTACCCTAGCTTCTTCTATGGACATTCCGATCGATGTAGTTGTACATCCATTGCTAATTGAGTTGAGGTCTGCACCCGCCTACTGTTGTTTGATTGGAGAGACAGAGGTCCAGGATGATCTACCTTGATATCATGACATTTATCAGTTTCTTATATCTGGCACATATCCTAAGGTAGCCACAGTTAAGGATCGAAGAGCATTGAGACAGTTAGCCACTAGATTTATGATTTGTGGAGATATCTTATACAAGCAATCAACCGATCGTATGCTTCTGTTGTGTTTAGATTGAGCCTCTATAGACCAAGTGATGAGAGAAGTTCATGCAGGAGTTTGTGGTCTGCATATGGGAAGACACATGTTGGCCCGTAAGATTATGAGGACAGGGTGTTTTTGGTTGATTATGGAGACAGATTGTTCTTAGTTTGTTCATAAATGCCCAGAGTGTCAAATTCATGGTGATCTCATTCATGCACTGCCATCAAAGTTACATGCTTTGACCTCGCCATGACCATTTTCAGTATGGGGTATTGATATTATTGGGAAGATTTCACCAAAATATTCCAATGGTCATGAGTTCATCCTAGTCGCCATAGATTATTTCACCAAGTGGGTGGAGGCTGCATCATATGCGAGGTTGACATCTACTAGAGTTGCCAGTTTCATCAGGTCACATATCATTTGCCGTTATGAGATTCTTCATGAATTGATTTCAGATAGAGGGGTGCACTTTCGAGCTGAGGTAGATACTTTGTTGTGGAAGTATGACATTCGACATCATAGATCTTCTGCATATAGGCCATATACCAATGGGACAATAGAGACAACAAATAAGAACATTAAGAGGATTTTTAAAGAACATGGTTGAGACTTCTCGAGATTGGTTAAAGAAACTCCCTTTTGCACTGTGGGCATACTGTACCTCTTTTTGCATTTCTACGGGAGCTACACCTTACTTTCTAGTGTATGGTATGGAGGCTATTTTGCCAGTTGAGACAGAGATGGGTTCATTGAGAGTAGTCCTTGAGCAGTAGATTTCTGAGACAGAATGGGCTCGGGCTCGATTTGATCAGCTTAACCTTTTAGATGAGAGGAGATTGAGAGCAGCGGATCATGTTCAAGCCTATCAGAGGAAGATGGCTCGTGCCTTCAAGAAACGGGTTAAGCTTAGACCATTACAAAAATGGGGATTTGGTTTTAAGGATTCTCAGAGGTTTAGTTGGAGACCCTACAGGGAAGTTCAGACCTAGTTGGAGTGGGCCTTATGTTATTTGAGAGTTGACTCCAAAAGAGGCAGCATGTTTAACCGACTTAGATGGAAACCAATTTTCATAGCCTACCAATGTGGATCAGCTGAAGAAGTATTACGTTTGAGATTATGGTCATAGAATGGGTGGCCATCATTTTGGTTAGCCTTACACTTTATCACCTTTATTAATATATTAGACTGTTGCTAGCCCATTGAGCCTCACGCGGTATGTTATAGCCTTATTTATTTCTTATATACTTGATTACCATTTCTATACTCAAGTTGGGGCCCTTTGATGTATATTCATGCTTTGCTATGAAAGTCTCATGAACTTTATACTTATAGGCCAATCTTCTCATTCTTGTTACCATCTCCTTATCACCTTGTTTGTTCTATTTTACTATTATCACATTTTCATTCTCTTTCTTGTTTTTATCGTTATTTGCTTCATCTTATCTCCCCTCTTCTTTGTGTTGATGATTTTTCACTTCTTGGTGCAAAGAGGGCAATCGTATCACTCCATTCATCCCATCATCTGGCATTGATTCAGAGATTTCAGTTTGAGAGGTTGTCTCATGGGATGAGGTTCATGTATTCATTAGTGACTTGAGAGAGTTTGTTCATTCCTTATATATTTCCCATTGGAGTTCGATTTATTGATGATAAGAACATGCGCATTCAAAAAAAAAAAAAAAGCCCAATGATATGTTCGTATATGGTATTTTGCTCAATTGGACACTTATGTCTCCTTTTAAGGTATGTTTATTGGGTATATTTGTTATTTTGGATTCTTGTGAGATTTTTATATGAGTTTTCACTCTTTGAGCCACTTTTGTTATGCATTTGGAGTGTTGAGAGTTCATGTGAGAGTTCTATGAGATCCTATGCTTCTTGGGTCATGGTTGATATGTATTAGGTATGAGAAATGATTGAACTTCTTACTAGGGTCTCCGGATCATTGTCTTAACCACCATTCAATCATTGGTGATATGACTTTTCTTTATTGTACAGATATGGGTTGATCATCATTCCTTCCACTTTCTTATTGCCTTATTTTATATCTCATCACCTCTTTCTAGATCTTCGTTCCACCTTTTATCCATTCCCTACATATTGACACACATTTCTAGTCTGAAACCTTCTACACATCATCCACATGTTTCATTGATAGTTTGACCACTTATCCTCTCTCTTGTTTCAATATCGACATTTCCTTTGGTTACCTTTAAGTCCATGGATCATGAGGTTTTTCTATGCATTACATTTTGTAAATGAGGGTATGGGTTTGATCATTGGGTATTTGAGCCAAGTTTCCCTTCATTTCTTTCACCCTATCACCCTGGCCTACGTTACGTCCCATGTCTTAAGACCACCTTAAGGCCATAAGATCAGATGTTATCTTTGGTAGTCTTCACTTGGATAGGTTTTTATAGATTGGTTGAAGTATAGTTGTTATTATGCTTTCTCTTATGGAGGATACTTTTGGAAGCATTTTGGTCTCTCTCTTGCTTGGCATATTGATGTTTGATGGATTTTTGAGTTTGGAGACAGTTCATTGATGATATCGGATTCATCATTTTGTCGTGCATCAGACATCCACAATGAGGCATATTTCCCTTTTTCTCCGAGGTTCCTAGTTGTTGTTGGAGGGTATGGCTATTCCCATTTACGGTTATAGAGATGTTTGATTGATTTTGACGGATTCTTTATCATACATCAAGTATCCATACCGGGGCATACTCCTTTTTCCTTGGTGAGATTATGTTTAGGCAGCGATACATAGATGGATGATCATTGTTGGTTGTTTATCTCATGACTTCGACATCAAATATCATATTGGGACATATTCCCATCTCCTTGGTGAGATTTTGTTTAGGCAATAGTACGAGGATGGATGATAGGTGTTGGTTATTTATAGCATAACTTTGACGTTGGATCTCATATTGGGGCATATTTCCCCATTTTCTTTGAGTATCCTTGAGATTGAGACAATAACCAACTTGGTTTAGATTGAGACTAGTCTGAAGCTTCCAACGATTGACTGTATCAAGACCTCCCTACATGGATTCGTTGAGATAGAGATGGATCACATCAGGTTTCACTTGAGGAGCATGGGTAGATTTGTTAGCCAGATGTTCCTGAGATAGATTGCTTTCACCATTGTTATCTTGCAAATTGGGTTATCTAGATGAGCAGTAGCACTTTGAGATTTGCTTTTAGATGAGCCATGATATACACTTTGAGATTCATCGATAGAGCAGCTTTTCAGACACAGAGAGTTCTTTCAATCTAAATTTTTTAGAGGTTTGTCATGATGCATTGATTTCTAACCAATTGATTTTGGTAGATGATTGATTTATTGGTTGTTTCAGTAGTGCGAGCACCCTAGATATTGGGGCATATTTCCCTTCTTGAGTTCAGTAGTCCGACCCTTGGCATTTTGAGTATACAGTTTTGATCTCATTTACTTTCTACCCACTTTTGAGTTGGTCTTCTTTATCTACTCCTTCTAGGCCCTGAGCCTCGTAGCCTTGAGCTATCTATTCCTTTTAGACCTTGAGTCTCATAGCCCTGAGCTATCTATTCCTTATAGGTCCTGAACCTGATGGCCCTGACCTATCTATTCCTTATAGGCCCTGAACCTGATAACCTTGAGCTATCATTTTCTTAAGACCCGGAGTCTTTCTAGCCTGAGCTGAGCCTTCATCATTTGCTCACCCATGAGTGGTTTGACCTGGAGTTTGCATATCGCACTCTCCTTCAAGCTGATCATTCATAGAGCTTGGAGCTCACAGCCCTGAGCTGATTTTATAACCTTGAGCTATCCATTGTAACCTTGAGTTACAAATTGCATCATGACCTAGAGTCATTCATTCCATCCATAGCCCTAAGCTATTCATTGTAACCCTAAGTTACCCATTGTATCATGATCCAGAGTCATTCATAGCATCTCGAGCCCTGAGCCTATGACCCAAAGTCATTTGCATCATTCACATCCTTGAGATGTTTTGTTTTCACCATTCTAGCCACTTGCGAGTGGCCTCGACCCGACACCATGAGTCGAAAAGCATCCTGATCAGCTATCCATTTAGAGCCCCGAGCTCACGACCTAGAGTCGTTCTTCTTATTTATGACCCAGAGTCATTATTTCCATTTAGAGCCCTGAGCTCATAACCTAGAGTCATTTCTTTTCCATTTAGAGACCTGAGCTCACAACCCAAAGTCATTTTTCTCATTTATGACCCAAAGTCATTTTTTTTCCATTTAGAGCCCTAAGCTCACAACCTAGAGTCATTTATCTCATCCATGACCTTGAGTCATTCTTTTTATCCCTTTCTATCTTTGTGCTACTCATCACATACCTTTCTCTTTACTGTCATTCCTCCCACATATAGTTGTTCCATCCTTGTTGTTGCAGCCCCGTGTTCCAATCTTACTCTCGTCATGTGCTAGGACAAAATCTCTGGACCTGCTTTAGTTCTTCGATACAGTTCACTTCGTTCCACTCATTATTCGTATTTCAACTCACATTCTCTACACTTGTGATCTCTACCAAAGAGGGGCATATTTGTAGACCCTCCATTTTGTCCCTTTAGCACATGATGGCCCATTCCTACTCATGTAGCTTACCTTCTCTAGGCCACTTTTGAGACTTTGGTTGAGGGGTTTATCCAGTTCCACATTACGACCTTGGTTGTCCTTCAAGTTTAGATTAAGTTTCACTTAGGTGCACTTTAGGTTAGACTTAGTTAAGCCCACCTAGTCTCACCCTAAGCCTATTTAGATACACTTGGCCCATTAGGCACCACCTTAGACCTACTTAGGTTCCCTTTGACCCGTTTAGATTCACCTAGACACCTTTCAACTTGTACACATTCACCCGAGGCCACCTAAGCACTTTTTCAGAATAGGTCACTTAGACACTTCTTTTGGCATAGTTCATTTAGGCATGTTCTTGATTTTATTTTTTCGAGACAAGATGAGTATTGGCTTGACTATATATTGCATTAAATGAATACATATATATATATATATTTTAGGGTTTGAGTTTAACATTTAAATTGTTATGATCCGTTGCATTAATTTAATTTCTTGATTTTTTCTAATGGCATACGTCTAATATTTATTTTTATACCCTTATCAATTTATTTTTTTATTTACTCACTTATTTATACATTCTTTAATTCCATGAATCGACATCTTAGATTTTTTATGGCATATGATTTGATTTTTTATTTTATTTTATTCTATTTCCAATCACAGGATTTTCTTATTCCATTTTTTTTTTTAAATTTTGCATGTCACTTGGAGCGATCAAGGAGAGGGGAGTCACTGCTGAAGATAAGCAGCCTACAAGGTGGGGGACCCATATACACTCGCAGAGAAGATAGAAACGGAAGTCTCGCCTCGTAGCTCCATCTCACACCATGACCAATCCTCTGCCTCCACCTTTACTACTTGACCTCCGTACCTAATCTCTTTTTCTCCTTCCGGGTTGTAGTCGAGGACGGTACCCATATCCTCACCTCCTTCATCGACCGCGATCCTTCCCCTCGAGTTCTTCTCTCCCACCTCGATATCTCCAGTAAGAACATTCTTACCACTCTCCCATCTCCCCCCATCGTGAATCCCTACCACAATCGTCGTCCCTTTCTCCACCTCACCCGCGTCGGAACCCTAGATGCTATTATAGATCCGTCAGGGTTATTGCCCACACCGCATTTAGAACACAAGATCAATAGCACTGACTGCAACTCTCATTTGGGAGATTTGAGTTCATCATCTCCAAAGCTTGAGATCTAACCCAATCAAAACGACGTCGTTGAAACAAGGCCTCAATCACCGCATATCTGAACCCCATTCTTTGATCTGTTTCGCATCGAATCCACTAGATTGGAGATGTCGGTGGCTATTTCAGCTATCTATTTCTTGAATCTCCGGAGCGATGTCCTCATCAATTACCTATATCACGACGATGTTAGGGGAAACATGGTGGATGCCTTTCGAATGCATATAATGCAAACAAAAGAACTTAGCACATGTCCTATGCGGTAGATTGGAGGTTACTCCTTCTTTTATATGAGAATCAACAATGTGTACATAATGATTGTGGTTAGCAGCAATGCTAATGTAACTTGTGCATTCAAGTTTATTGCTGAGCCTATTGCATTTTTCAAATCTTGTTTCGGTGTGGCATTCGATGAAGATGCTATTTGTAACAACTTTGTTCTGATTTATGAGTTATTGGATGAAATCATGGACTTTGGTTATCCACAAAATCTTTCTCCAGAAATTTTGAAGGTCTACATTATCTAAGAAGGAGTTTGGTCTCCATTCTCATCCAAGCTTTCAGATAAACCAGTCCTCTATGCAACTTTACAAGTTACAGGTGTTGTTGGTTGGAAGAGAGAAGGGGAATATGACCAAGGGCCCATCAGACAACATTCATTGGGTTGGCATGTTTCTTTTATTAAGTCAGTTGAAATAGAAAGTGCCATTAGAAGTTTAGAAAGTTGGGTCTCCTTTAAGGTAGAAGTACATCTCCAAAAAGGAAATAAAATATTCCATAGGGTGGGCTGCTATATAAATAAAATAGAAGGAATGGAAGAGAGGGGAGATTTTTTTGGAGATCGACACACAAGAGCAATTTTTTTAGAGAGGACACACGCAGGAATTCTAGAGTGAGGAATTTTTTGGTAGAGAGAACATGCGGATATTTGTTAAAAAGAAAGGACATGCACAAGAGAATTTTTGAGATAGAGAGAACATGTGGGGGAACTTTTTTAGAGAGAACATGCGGAATTTTGGAGGAGAGCAAAGGACTTCAGAAGGAGATCAAGCTGCCACTTTAATCATCAAGAGAGTATTTTTTCAGACACAACACTGGTTAGTTTTCGTTTTCGATAGAGCATTTTTTAGTTTAGATTTTAGTTCATTAGTTTAATCAATTTTTTTGTGATAAATTCTTTTGAATATCAATTCGTATAATTTTTTTTATTTTTCTTAAATTAGATGTCTTCTTTTTGTGATTGCAGTTCATTAGTTCCATCCTAGTTTATCTTAATTTATATGATAATTTATATAAAGTTTGTGTTTTTAATTCCAATTAGTTTGATTTTAATTTGTTTTTAGTTTAAATGCATTTGTTGATCTTAATTCTTTAGTTTAAATAATCATGTTAAATAAAGTTTGTCTTTTTTATTCCAATTAGTTTGATTTTATATTGTTTTTACTTTAAATGCATGTGGTTGATCTTAATCCTTTAGTTTAAATAAACATGTCAAACCAAAGTTTGTATTTTTAATTCCAATTAGTTTTATTTTAATTTGTTTTTAGTTTAAATGCATTTGTTGATCTTAATCCTTTAGTTTAAATAATCATGTCAAATAAAGTTTGTGTTTTTAATTCCAATTAGTTTTATTTTAATTTGTTTTTAGTTTAAATGCATTTGTTGATCTTAATTCTTTAGTTTAAATAATCATGTTCAATAAAGTTTATGTTTTTAATTCCAATTAGTTTGATTTTAATTTGTTTTTAGTTTAAATGCATCTGTTGATATTAATTTCGTTAGTTCAAATAATCGTGTCAAATAAAGTTTGGGTTTTTTTATTCTTGTTAGTTTGGTCTTAATTTGTTTTTAGTTTAAATGCATTTACTGATCTTAATTCATTAGTTTAAATAATCGTGTCAAATAAAGTTTGTGTTTTTAATCCTAGTTGGTTTGGTTTTAATCTATTTTTAGCTTAAATGTATTTGTTGATTTTAATTCATTAGTTTAAATAGTCTTATTAGATAGAGCTTAATTTCAATTTAGTTTAATTTTAATATTTTATAATTTGAATGCATTTATGATTTTAATTTAATTATTTGATTAATCCTCTTAAGTGAATTCCATATTTTTAATTCTAATTTTAGTTTAGTTGTAATTTGCTGATTTATTTATTTGTTCTAGTTTAAATGTATTTGCAATTTCTATTTGATAGTTTAACCAATCTTATTAGATGATGTTGATGTTTTTAGTTCTAATTTAATCTAGTATTAATTATTATTTTTAGTTTGAATGTGTTTGTGTTTTTTCCGATTTCGTTAATTTTGATTTTAATCCATTTATATCCAATTTTGTAGTTGATTATAATTTTAGTTAATTAATTTAGTTAATCACGTGTTATTATTTTCATGTCTTAAATATGACAATTTTAATTTTGATCCATCAATATTTAGTTTTAGTGTTTTTAGAGTTTCGGTTAATTAATTTAGTCAATCACATGTTATTATTTTTCATATTTTGAGTATGGCATATTTTGGTTTTGATCTATTAATATTTAGTTCGAGTTTTGAGCAATTTTGGATAGCCAATCTAGTTAATTGCATGTTATTGTTTTCATATTTTCAAGATTGCTAAACTTTGGTCTTTGATTTATCATATTTTGTTAGAATGTTAATTTACCTTAATTGACCCTATAGTATTATCTCCATATGCTAAGTTTGTTGACTTTAATCCTTGATTGTTCTTTTTTTATTATGTGTTTCTTGAAATCTAGATGTTAGTTTTGGATAATATTTTTGTTGGTTTGTTTGATTAGGAAGTCATTAGTTCGTTGCCTTAGTGATTATTAGTCAAATTCTTTTTTTGAAGGCTACTAGAAACCCATGAAGGTTGGCCTTACTCTCACCATTTTAATTGGCATGATTGTCTAAATCTTTATTTTGTGATTTCGTTTCCTTTTGTTTTGTTTGGTATTTTGTTTTTTATGTTTTGTTATTTTAAAAATTAATTTCTTTTATTTTAAAACAAAACACTTTTTCTCAAAAAATCCCTTTTAAAAAATCTATTCAAAAAGAAAATTCATTTTGAGTCTATAGAATCAAAATCTCTTTTTTTTTTAAAAATAAAAAATAAAAAATATGCAACCATATCTTGATCAGTTTGCATCCTTCTCGGTTTTCAATAAAAATTTATGTTTTGAACAAAACACAAATCAAAGCTTGTGGTCCCAAATGAATGGGATAATTTTAGGCTAAATTCGTGTATATCGATTGGGGAATTGGTGAAACCCCTACATAAGAAAATCTTTTCAAAACTTATTTTTGCTACCACTCTTGTTATTTGTTGTAATCATGTCTATTTATTTTTTAGGAATTATATTCAAGATGTAAGTGATAATTGATGATTTTGTATACTATGATAATTTTGGTTATGCTAATTAGATATTAAGCATGCTAGGATTTCTTATTTTATTAGTTATTATTGAACCCTTTATGTCATGAGGAAGCGTATAATGAGTTATCTATGTTATCCAGGTATGTCCCCTATCACCCACTTTCTAGATTCTGTGAATATGCTTGTCATTGTGAATTATGCCTATGTTTGATAGTGCTTTAGTGTTTTGATATACATGTTTCATTGTTCGATTATTTCTAATAAAACGCATGTGTTGGATGATATACTATTTGAACTAACTTTAATGTCTTGTGATAGCGCTTAAGAAGCAGTCCAGGTACACACCCTAAATCTTCTTCATGATTATGATTGTTTTTCCTGTTAAGCATGCTATTTTTCAAAATCACCTAGCCTACTTAGGTATCAATGATTAACCAGTTAATTGTCATATTTTCCTCAACGTAGTTAGTAGAGACCTTTATAGGGCTTAGAGGGGTGCTACCTTTTAGAGGTACTTTCCCAATTGGTAACCTGATCCCCAAACCTAGACTCGGGTTTTTCAAAGACACTTTTTCCAAAAATTATGGAGTCACTTTTTAGGGTTTTCTTTCTTGTTTTATTTTCAATTTAAAATAAAAATAAAATAATTGGCAACTCCAACTTTTCCAAAAATTAATTTTGCACAAATAAAAGCGAGTCTCGTTGTTCGAGTGGGGATGAACGTGAAAAATGCTGGTCCACACTTCATGGGTTTCCAATGGCCTTCAAAAAAAGGATTTGACTAACAATCACTAAGGTAACAAATTAATGACTTCCAAATCAATCAAACTAACAAAAATATTAACCAAGACTAACATCTAGAATTCAAGAAGTGCATGAATTAAGATAAAAACCAATCAAGGATTAAAACCAACAAACTTAACATCTGGAGATAATAACATAGGATCAATTAAAGTAAATTAACACTCAAACAAAATATGATGAATCAAAAACCAAAGTTTAACAAACTTGAAAATATGAAAACAATAATATGTAATTAACTAGATTGATTAGCTAAAATTACAGAAAGCTCACACTAAATATTAATAGATCAAAACCAAAATTACCATACTTAAAACATGAAAATAATAACATGTGACTAACTAAATTAATTGACTAAAACTCTAATACACTCAAACTAAATATTAATAGATCAAAATTAAAATTACTAAACTTAAAACAGGAAAATAATAACATTTTATTAACTCAATTAGCTAACTAAAGAGTGATTTATGCCCATGTGGATCAAGAAAATGTGAGCAAGGCTTTTGATGAAATGCCAAATAGAGATGTTATTAGTTGGAATATAATATTTGATGGGTATGTTACGGTAGGAGAGATAAATACAACATTTGAGTTGTTTGAGAAGATGGCAGACAAGAATGTTATGTCTTGGTCCTTGATGGTCTTAGGTTATAGCAAGGCTAGAGATATGACTATGGAAAGAATGTTGTTTGAGAAATTATATTTTGTAACCCTACTAAATTGAAGGTTTGAGAGGCCTAGAAATGATGGAATATCATTAAAATTCATAGCTTACCAAACAAACAAGATTTTAATCATAAGGTCATTAGTAAAGGATTTGATAATTTAGCAATGAAAATGAAATTTTGTTGTTTCCTTTAGAAAATTTATACAAGAATGCATTGTGAATTATACAAAGAAAGAAATAACAAGTATCATAAAATTAAGGAAAATAAATATTATTTCCTAAATTAAGATAATAAAATATTATTAAAATTTGATTGTTCTTTATTTATTTAAAATAAATATTATATCCTAAATTAGGAGAATCAAATATTTTAATATTTGATTACTCTTGATTTAAGGAAATATATATTAATTGAAGCGGATTTTTATCATCCTACTTTTTGTCATCCTATGTTCTTTTTGCCTTATTTTATTCTTTCCCTTAATATGCCCGTTCAAGTTGGAGTGGGAATGAATATGCACACCCGACTTATCTCCAAACATGGTGAAGACATCCTTTGACAAGAACTTGATAAAATCATAAAAGTATTTTAAAAAAAAATATAAATTGTAACACTAGGAAGTGTAAAGCTTCTTCCCCTCAAATTAAAATTTCTGCCTTTTCAACCATTATGACCATAACTATGTTGTCCAAATAAAAACTTGTGCATACTCTAGGAAAATTTTCTTTCCATCTCTTTTGTAGTGAGTGATTGCTTATGTCCCTAAAGAGTTACTATGAATTGGCTAGAAAAGCATAGTATATTAAAAAAAATAAAAAATCATTCCATTATCCTAAACCACGAGTGAATCAACAAACTTTGTCTTGGTTTAAAATTTGCTTTTGATTGCCGCGAGATTATCATATATATTTTTTAATTCTCTTAAATATTCTTGAAGAGATTATTTTTTTTTCTCAACTATAACATGAAGCAATTACTCCTGAAGAGAAGTTTATACCTCATATATGTTGTTTGCCCTAAGGATCATAATGAAAATGTCTTCTGTCATGGTTATGATAGCTCATGAAGTGACAAATATGTTATTATTGATTGATCATTAGTATTGTAGGATAAAACTTTTGCTTTCCTCATCATCTTTAATTCTTTTGCATGTCTTTCTCCACCTAAGAGATGTCGCAAAACACACCATGAACTAAGAGGATGATTTGATTTTGCCATAGTAGAAAATTTGGGGTGTTTAACTTGATTGACATCAAACTAGAAATAACACCAATGAAAGGTTAGAACATTGATGAAAGGTTCAAACACCGAATCCTCAAGCTAAAGGATGATTTGATTTCCCTGTAGTAGAAAATTTGTTGTGTTTAGCTTGATTGAAATCAAATTAGAAAGAATATTGGTGGAAAGCTAGAACACTAAGGATTTTTTATTTTTTATTTTTTTGAATTTGAATGACAAGGAAGACATGGCTTGTGTGGATAGGTCAAGTCTTTTAGGGTATTCAACCATCTTTTGAGAAAACCCAAGTTTGAGCCTCCTCCCCTAACTCTAATACCAAGAAGAATTTGATAATTTGACAATAGAAGCGATGAATTTTATTATTTCTTTTCATAAATTTATACAAGAATGCATTGTGAATTATAGAAGAAATAAATAATAAATATCCTAAAATTAAGGAAAATAAATATTATTTCTTAAATTAAAAGAATAAAATATTATTAATATTTGATTTCTCTTATTTATTTTGAATTAATATTATATCCTAAATTAGGAGAATAAAATATTTTAATATTTGATTACTCTTGATTTATGGAAATATTAATTGAAGTGGATTTTTATCATCCTACGTCCTACCATTCTACGTCTTGTCATTTTGTGCCTTGTCTTATCATCCTATGCCCTATCTTTGTGCTCTTTTATTTTTTTTTCCCCTTAATAAGTAGGTGTGGATTAGTCTGAATAATGTAGCAATCTCAAGTATATACATTCTGCTTAAAAATAGGGTCTTGGAGTTGTTTACACCTAGGGATGACAAAGTTTGATACGATTCCCCGCACGACATGAACCTAACATGTTTTTCATGGGTTTAGGTCAAGTATAAATGAGTTTAGGTAAAATTCGTGTCGACATACATAACTCGTTTAATAAATAAGTAATTTTTTGGTGAACTTGCATAACATGAATTTGACCCGAATTAACCTATTTAATAATCCCGCTATTAACTTAATTATATTTTTAAAACGTTTGACCCATATTTGACTCATTTTAAATTTGTTTTTAAATAGATAGGTCAATTGAGTCAAAAACATCTTTTCTTGAGACATTAATCATATAGACATATAGAAGACCTAACTTAACCTGATTATTAAATAAGAGGACCTGAATATTAAATGGATTAAACAGGTTGTACAATGTTTTACTTGTTTAATAATTATATAGTATTTAGGTTTATATTTTTTACATGATTGTTAGCAGTGTCGGGGTTGGGTTGAGCTATGTGGTAGAATACCTAGGCTTTGACACAACACGAACACGATCCACCAACATGAATTGTCACCCTCATTTGCACCTCAAATCATGGATATGCCCATCTTAGGCTTCTAATGCCTTTTAATAGTTTTTACTTCTTTTTGTTTTTTCTTTCTTTTTCTTTTCCCTTTTTCTCCCTCTCGCCTTTTTTTTCCCACTTTTAGGAATTAAACCTTGATAAATTGTAATTGTAAAAAACGCTAATATTTTCTCTTTGATTTAATATGTGAAGAAATATGTAAGCTTTAGGAAATTCAAAGTACACTCATATTCAATAAAAGTACTAGATAAGAAGTGGGTTTTGCAAATTTGAACTATGTTGGATAAGCAAAATGCGATCTGCAATTGTTACTTGGTCCTCATTTCAAGTGTCCACTAGCACCCTAATTTTGTGTCAATCCAACACTTAATACTATTAAGAAATCCAACTCATTTCCTCCCTTTGCTTTAATTCATGGAGTTGGAAAATGTAGTGAAATATTAACAATTATCTTAAATTTAATGATTGACAATTTTAACCATTCATGTTATCTCATACTCTAATTACTTATTTTCCTCCTAAATTCCCTTTCATTTAGTTTAAAAAAATTATACTAATTATGCATAATTTAATATTGAGATATCTCATTTGCCTCTCTGTTACTAACAATATTAAAGTTCATATAAAGCCTCTTGTCCTTAAATCTTTCCACTTTTCTACCATAGTTTCTTACATTATTTAAAACATGTTTCATTTCTTTCTATATTGGTAACATTAAAGTTATAAAAACAAACCCATGAAAGAATTTATTAGATGATATTTAAGTTCATTGAGTTAATTCAGTACTTCATAATGAGGCCATGATTGGATGCTTTCATGAGGAAATTATTTAATCCATTTCATGAGGAATTCTTTTTCAACTTTTAGCAACCTAATGAAAAGAATTAATAAAATTACGATATAGTATATTAATTTATTCCATGAATCTGAGTCTTTCCAATTCAGTATTCCAAGATTCATTTTCCTCTAGTTGACCCATTTCTTTAAGATTCACTTTTTTATGGGTCTCATTAGATGTCTAAACTATAAAATATAAAAGTACATTTAGAACATTTGCTTTTAATACTTCTTTGTTCTTTACATTGTTATTACATGTCTAGCAATATTGTTCGACCACTACAACAAACAAGTGGTAAAGAAAATGATAAATAAAGCAAAGTATAATAATTGAATGATATTGTTGTTAATGCATCAGTTTGTGTTGCTAAGATTTTGGCTAAAAATAGACCAAATAGTTACTTTAGTAAATTGGATGGAAAAATGTGATAAAGGTATTCAACAATCTAACTAGAAGAACCTACCAATATAAGCAACCTAAGAATATATTAAGTTCTCTTAAAAAAAGATTGACAACTTTGGAATGCCTTGATTCATAAAGAGATTGGCCTTAGGTGGAACCAATGAGGCAAACCACTAATGCTAAAAATGAATGGTGGGATAATAAATTGAAGATACAATTTTATTTATTTACTAAGTTTATTTGGTTAATTTATATTTTGGTCGTGAAATATAATAAATTGAATACTTTTGTCAGAGAACCCCAAGGCAATAAATTTCATGGCAAAATGAGAGAAGAAGAAAGAAGATAAGAGATGGAACCAAATCTTATGTTTTTACTATACAGTTAGAGCCCATTTTTAAAGTTACATCTAGAGTAGATAAGTCTAGTTGTAACATTGTTAAAGTAATAAAAGTTATATGTGGCATGCTTGTAGTGAAGAATGACCTTAAGTTGTATATGAAAGTCATAGTTATTCAAGTTGTCAAGGAAAATAATGAGATGTTTCTTGCATTAAAAAACTCAATTGATCAAATTGCAAGACATAAGTAGAAACATGTTTGACTATCTGAGTTATTTCTTATTCTAATGTTGAAATATATTTTCTTACCTAATATTGTTTTAAATTAGATTTGTATGTTGGTATTGAGTGAAATTTTGGAGTGAGGAAGACAAATATGCCTATCACATGGTATATTTAATTGTTTCTTTCTCTAAAAGTTGTGAGCATTAGATGAGCTTTATAATGTATTTGATTTTGCAACACAACACTTTCAAATCTAAAATTTTGTTTCAATCAAGTTGTTAATTAGATGAGCTTTATAATGTATTTGATTTCTCAACACAACACTTTTGAATTTAAAATTTTGTTTAGTCAAACTATTAAGAATAGAAATGGATTGAAAATAGGGGTGTTATGGGAGGAGTCCTATCCTAGGGTGATCCACATGAGCTAGATTATTATTATTATTGGAAAAATAGAATTATATGATTACATGTATTTATGCTCTTATTACTTTTCAGTGCTATTATTTTGCATACTACTACTACTCTTGAATTGTCATGTTCAAATAAATTTTTAAATAAAAAATCCTTTTATTTTAGTAAACATGCATAAGTTTAGGCTATATTAACATAAAATATACATTATTGGTTTTTTTTTAATGTATTTCTTATTTTTATTTTTTGTATATATGTTTTCTAATTATAATAATAGTTGCAATCATAATATTAAAGATGAAAGCAATGGTGAAATGATTTTTATCAATTGGTGTACCTGTAACACTTACTAACTACAAAAAAAATAAAAAAATAAAAAAATAAAAACCTTGTAGAACTTTTTCGAAATTAGAGTTTTGAGCAATTTAGGATGGAAAAACATGTATGCATTAATTATTAGAAACACTTATTAAAAGACATGGTCTAAGAGAAGGTTTAGATATTCCCTTAATAGAGGCTTTAGCAATATTTCTCACTATAATAGGTCATAGACTTGGCAACATGATAACCTAAGAAAGATTTTAGCACTCCAATGAATTTATTTCTAAATGGTTTGAGATTATATTAGATGGTGTTTGTCTTATAGCTATAGATATTATAAAATCAAGTGATTCATAGTTTAGGGAGATCCTTGATAAAATAAGAAATATTGGTCGTTATTGGCCATATTTTAAGAATTGTATAAGGGTAATTGATGGATTTTCTTCTGATGAATTTTTGATGCCTACTTTAATTTCAATGTATGTTGGTGGTAGGAATTTGTTTATTGCCAGACTTGTTTGATTCTGCAGCAGAAAAGAAAGTTGTTATCTGGAACTCTATGATCTCTGCCTATGGTCAGAACCAGAAGTATACAGAAGTCTAGTGAAGCCTTTAAAATGTTCCAGTAAATGCTCCAAGCCAATATGTAGCCAAATGTGGTCACTTTTGTGTCTATTATTCCCTATTGTGAGAATTCTATTTGCTTTTGGTAT
Organism: Vitis vinifera; assembly: GCF_030704535.1. NCBI lineage: Eukaryota > Viridiplantae > Streptophyta > Magnoliopsida > Vitales > Vitaceae > Vitis > Vitis vinifera. The sequence goes on along the minus strand of NC_081823.1, from coordinate 11,427,184 downwards.
GTTAAATCCCTTCATGCTATGTAATGAAATACAGGTTAGATAGTCAACTCTCAGTGGCACCCACTTTGAGGCATCTCTAGCACGCACAAGAGAAGCACTCACATGTTCTCATCAGCCTCAGACGCAACCATCATTAAATTGATAACATCATTACCAATTCTTTGAGGTATGTTATTTTCTTTTATATTATTATTATTATTATTACTATGTTATAAGATTTTCCAAAGTTCACTAAATACGTTATTTTAAGAATTGTTGTTGCATAGTGGTGATGGAATTTCATGTGTAAATAGTATTAAAGCATGTAAGGTTGAGATTGTTTTATTATTATTATTATTATTTTATAAGATATTCCATCCCCGGTGCACACATTGCATGGCCACCTTTGGCATGCGAATTCCACTAACCATGTACCGTCCTCTTTGTTTTTTTGTTTTTTGTTTTTTTTTTATCCTCATACGTCAAAATTTAATTTTTGAAACTCCAATTCTCAAATAATTTTAAAAATTCCAATTTCTTTCAAATTTAATTTTCAAAATTTCAATTCTTAAATTTAATTTCCAAAACTCCAATTCTTAAAAGTAATTTTCAAAACTCTAATTTCTTTCAAATTTAATTTCCAAAACTCCAATTCCTAAATTTAATTTTCAAAACTCCAATTCTCAAATAATTTTTAAAATTCCAATTTATTTCAAATTTAATTTCCAAAATTCAAATTCTTAAATTTAATTTCCAAAACTCCAATTCTTAAATTGAATTTTCAAAACTCCAATTTTCAAATAATTTTTTAAACTCCAATTTCTTTCAAATTTAATTTCCAAAACTCCAATTCTTAAATTTAACTTTCAAAACTCCAATTCTCAAATAATTTTCAAAATTCCAATTTCTTTTAAATTTAATTTCCAAAATTCCAATTCTTAAATTTAATTTTCAAAACTCCAATTTTCAAATAATTTTCAAGACTTCAATTTTCAAATAAATTTCAAAACTCTAGTTTTCATTCAAATAATTTTAATTTCACTCCAATTTTCAAATATTTTTTAAATTCTACCACTTTTCATCATTCATTAGGGTTTTAAGTTGCTAAAAATCTCATTTTTAAATAAACTTGTTACATTTCCTTTCAGGTAGGCACTTTTCTCAAATTTTCTTTGATTTTAAAATAATTTTTTTTCATTTTCCTTGATTTTTTAAATAAGCATGAACATTAAATTTTCATAATTACAAAATAATGAAATTTGTGGAACTAATTCATGTAAGATAAATTGGGCTTTGGTGGGGGCCCTACATGAGTTTTCTCTTCTAATTGCCAACTGTTATGCTTAATGAATGTTGTTTGATCTTTGTCTTGCTCTTTGATATGCATGTGATAATTTTATATTTGAGCTACCCTTGTTTCCATGATAGCGCACTATTACTTGCTGCTAAGGTACAATCTCACTTCCACTTTGCTTGTTCTTATGCGTAATTCGTTTTATTATTTGATCATTTCATTGGTATCCATTGATTTCCTTATCAATTGCCACACTCGCTTCACCTTATTTAGTAGAGACCCATTTTTAGGGACTTAGAGGGGTGCTACGGCTCACCACCGTACATTCCCAATAGGTAACCTGATCCCCGGACCCGACTTTGGTTTTCCATAGACTGTCTTTTCCAAATAAGGAGTCATACTTAGGGTTTTCTTTCTTATTTTTTTCCCTGTAAAAAATAAAACAAAAATAAGTGGTGACTCCAAGTATTTTTTTGAAAAATCAAATTTTCACCAAATAAATAAAAGAGCGAGTCAAGCCATCGAGTGGGAATGCATTGAGCGAAAATGCGGGGTCCACACTTATATAATTTTTTGTTTTTGTTTTGTTGGTAAAGATTATTTACTCAATATTGGTTATCCTTAAATGAGCGGATATATAATTAGGCCCTTAGAGGGTGAGTGTTATCATCTTCTAGATTTCGATGGAGTAGTTTACCAAGAGGTAAGAAGGAAATATTTAACCATAGACATATTTGAGGAAAACAATTGAACATTTGCCTTTTTGAAGAATAGATGTGGAACAATATGAGAAATGCATAGTTTTTCCTCTTAAAAAATAAGTCAACATTGTTATTACTTTGATGGTTTTTACAACTTAATAATGATTAATGTTAGAATAGATATGAAATTTAAACCTTATGATGATGATTAAGGGTTACATCTGCTTAATAAAAAAGAGAGTAGAGTGGATTCACGAGTTGAGAAAGACGGTTCTATCATGCAAGAATGTGATCAAATTGATAGTCATCTTATATCTTGTTGATGTTTTATTATAACACTAATATGAAAAAAAAATATAATTTTCTCCTTTTTTTATTGAGAAAATTTGTCTTCTCATTTGCTTTTATTTACTAATTTTTTTTAGTAACTAAACTAATATGTTTTTATTCAATTTTTAATTATTAATCTATATTTTTTGTAAGTATTTTTCAAAATTTTGTTGTAGTAATAAAAAATTATTATTTTTAAGTGAATAAATAATCAAATAATTTATTTTATTTTGAAAATTAGTATATTATGATTGATGTTTGTTTATTAATCATAATCATGTTGTAAATATTTTCTGAAATTTTCTTGTAATCACAAGAACTATTATTTTTTAGTTTTTGTTAATAATATAGATGTTTATATATTCTTTTATCATGAAAAAGTATTAGTTTATTATAATATTTCCTTGTTGTAATTAAAATTGATGTCCTTTTTGATAATTTACTAATAGTAAAAACATTTTTATGGTCATATGACATATTATCAACAACACTTTTATGATTCTCATAATAAAGTGTTGAGCATTATAGGTTAAAAATAATTTTACTTGAAAGAATGTCAATTGGGCTTTAAGTTTAACTAATTCAATTATACCTACAAAATGATGTCTCTGCCTTGGAAAGATATTAACATCAATTGCAAACCGACTTGTCTTTCTTAAAAAATATGGTACCTCATATGTACGTGTACTGGCCATTCTATTATACCTACAAACTATTATAATGGACTGTTTTCGGTGGTTATTCTTCTTAGCAAGATGTCATCGATATGTTAATGGTATGAAAGCGATTAATAATATACAATAATATTACATATATTTTATTTACTTATTTTTTTATCATCCCTATCATTCAATCACATGTTGAAATCTAAATTTGAGTTTCGAGAAGTTTCCAAAAATTACATTTGATTCATTTTTTAAAAGTGATTTAAACATATTGTAATTGGAGTTGTGTATATGATACTTGAATTAAAGTTTTATAAGCACAACAAATTTCTTTTAATTTCCTCCTCAACTTATCTCTTTTAATAGTACTATTATTTGTGCATTTATCCCTATTACTCCAAAAATAAAAATGATATAAATGTAGAGATCAAAATTTTTAGTGGAATAAATTATCATTGTAACTTCAAGGCCTACCCCTGTATGTTGCAGGACTTTCACAAAATTTATGTGCATAATAAGATTTTTATTTTATTTTATTTTTCAAAAGACGTATAATTCAATTAAGTTGCTTAACTCAATAAAGATAGTTTTAACAATTTTGATGATTTGAATATCAAGACAAATATTTTATTTGGTTGCAAGATATATAAGAGATTGTAGAGAAAAACTACAAGGAGCTAAAACCAATCTATCCCAAAATTAAATAGACTTTTTGAAGATATAAGAAAGAAAGACAAGAAAGCTTTTAAGCTCATTTATTAAGAAATAGAAGTAGACACCTTTGAAATGATTTTAAGTGCAGCCAGAAATATCACAAATAAATATAAAAGTGTTGATAAGGTTTTTTTTATTAAAAAAAAGTTCAATTTCATACTTTTAAAAGTGAATTTTAAAGTTTAAATATAAGAGAATCTTTTATTATTTTTCAAAAATATTGACATATGTAAATTAAGTAAAAATAAATGTTGAACGTTTAATGGTATTTGTGTAACTAAAAAAAAAGTTTTCATCTTTTATTTTTTTGTTATTGAAAAGCCTAAATATTTGGATTCTATAGTCATTGACCAATTTATGGGATCATTAAAAGCCTAGGAAGACATATTAAAAACAAAAGTCAAGTAAAAATTAGAACAATTCTTCAAACAAAGATTATGTTAAAATAAAGGAGAAAGCTTTTTATCTTGAGACACAAAACTATATAGAGAGAGGGATGAATGGGCTATCTAAGTGAAATATCCTCAAAAATTAAGAGTCCATTTAGTAGTACTTTTAGAAAATGCTTATAGTATTAAAAAAAAACGCTTTTAGAGAAAAACTATACGCTTGGAAAAACTTAGAAAGCATTCTTTAAAAAGTTAAAAAATCACTTGTAATGCTTTTTGGAGAAGTGCTTGAGAGGAGATTCTTTAAAAAATGCTTCTAAAAAAATAATTCAATTAAAAGCACTTTAAATAGAAACATTCCTAAACACCTAGCTATATCAATTATAATTAAGTTTTCATCAATTCCTTGAATAAGAATAATTAATCAAACATATGACACAAAATATAACATGAAAAAACTGCTTAAAACCTTTTGGGTGTAAAAATCCATGAATAGTCTATCAACCATAAACAATCTACTAAATCTAAAAACAAGATACACGTAACTTACATTCTTCTTCCACGCCCCCATGCAACACTCCTTGTGCTCCTTAATGGATACCTCAAAGACTTTATTGAGGCTTTAGTTACTCAAATCCTTAACCTTGACAAAAACAAAAAAAAACAAAACAAAACAAAACTCTAAAATTTCACCTAGCATACATGTGGTACCCATTACTTGTGCCCTAATTCAACCTAATGTTGCACATATACCTTGTAATATAGTTAACTCAAAAGTAGCTTGAAGTTGAATGACATCAATATGACCCTTGGAAGTATGATTATCAGACTCAATATATAAATAAAAGAAAATTGTCAACATAGTTTAATATATCAACAAGAGGGAAAGCCAAAATAATCATGGTCATCATGGTTGTGGCTAAGGAAATAGTTCATCAAACAATGAAGGAACGTCCAAAATTCAAGAAAAAATGAAAAGTGTTGGTATATTAACAATGTAGAATGGAAAACTATGTTAAAAAAATGAATCAAGAAAAAACCCCACTTTATTATTTGCATAAAAAGGAAAAAATTTTGGAAAAAGTATTTGGTATCTTGACATGAAAGCAAACAACTATATGTGTTTATAAAAAATATCTTCTTAAACCTTTATAACTAGAAAGTGGTGATGTTACTTTTAGTGATGCATTCAAAATTTTAGTAGAAAACATAAAATCTTGACTTGCTTGCAAAATAGAAGACATTAATTCATTTGAAATTTCTAATTTAATTACTAAGTTCATGTTCAGTAGTCAATCAAATTGCACGTATTTAGTGTTTTTGAAAATACTGAACATGATCCAAATAAAAAATAATGCGTTTGGTATGGTCAAGTAAATTCATGTTTCAAATTTTTTTTTATATAGATTGTATTTAGTGTTCTCAACAACACTTTTCTAAGAGTTGACCAAATTGATAAGAGCCTCTTAATAGTTTATCAATATGCTAATTTAATTACTAAGGTCATGTTTAGTAGTCAATCCAAAATGCATTCAATGTTTTCAAGAACGTCAAGTACAATCCACATAACAAAAAATGTATTTTGCATGGTCAGGTAAAATCATGTTCTGAAAGTGATTTGTGGATTGTATTTATTTTTTATTTACAAATTCTAAAAACGTCAAAATCCTATCTTTGCTATTTTCTACCTTAACTCTCTACTCTACCAACCCTCAATCATGCCTTCTTCACTTTGTGATCTTCTCAGTGATGACATCTTCAATGGCCATTACCACGACAATGAGAGATCTAGAGACAAAATTGCTAGCTATTTTGTAGATCTAGGGTTTTGTCCACTCTTTTCTACCTATATCTTGGAACTCCACATTATTTCTCCATTTACTTTGATTATGGAGGTCATTCGCAAGCAAGCAAGTTGAGAGAACAAGTAGCGAAGCAACAAAAGTAACACTAAATTTTTTATTGTTGTTGTTTGGATGATAAGAAAAATGGAAAGGGAAGGAAAAAGAAATGCTTATTTAACTTTTGAAAGTGATAATTCTGCTTAACAACTAGCTACTTAGTAGAGTTATGGCAAATATGGTGTGGGTTCTCTATTAGGTATTGGCTTTTAGCTCAATTAAGAGTTTAATATATTTTAGGGATCCTTGTCCTATAAGGATTATGATTTCATAATTTGTTATATGTTAGGAGTCCTTGTCCCATAGGAATTATGAATTAGTTTTGTCAAGGCTCGGGGACTTATTTAGGTTCTATAAATGAGTCTAAGTCCTTTCATCATAGTAGTGTGAGAATGACTTTAGCAAAGTTGTTAAAGTAGCTTCAGTCAATCTTTGTAGTTGCAGCCACTTTGTGAGACAAGCTTTCCCAACTTGATTTTGTAATTTTGATTTGAAGATTAGTGGGTTGATCATCATTGTCCAATGATATAGGTAAGACATCCTTACTAAACCTCATAAATATTGTGTACCCTCTTTTATTTTTATTTCTCTTGCTATTTATCTTTATATTATGGACTAGTTTAGTTTGTATTTTATTTGGTACTTTTGGAAGTCTTGTGGGATTATGTTAAAGCACAAAAAAATGGTATAAGAGCCTTAGTTCTATCCAAGGTTGGTTTCAAGGATAGTTCAAGGTTATTTGTTATTGCACTAGTTAAAAGAAAAGGTAAAAATTTCGTTAGTTAAAACTCTAGTTACTAATGCAAAATTTGTAATAGAGAAATTTGATAGGACTAGTACTTTTGGAATGTGGTAGCAAGAGGCATTAATTAGATATGTCAATAGGAATTAGATATTGTTTTGGAAGAAAAACCTGAAAACATGAATGATAAAGAATGGGTAAGGGATCAATTGTCAATTTTATAGTTCCATCCACTTATATCTTGTTAAAGCTTAAAATTATTCCATTATGAAAGAGATATCCACAAAAACATTTATGGAAGACATTGGAGGACAAGTATAAGAAAAAAGGTCTAGAAAATCAACTATATTTGAAGAAAAAACTTATTTGCTTCTAGTATCAACTAGATATGTCTATGAATGATCATATGCATGAATTTGATAGAATCAGAGCAAATTTTTTGAATTTAGATTAGATCATTGAAGATGAGAATAAGGCCTTATTGTTAGTGAATTTGCTTCTTGATGTGTAAGAAAATCTTACCATCACCTTACTTTATGGTAAGGATAAGATTACTTTTGATGTTGTGCATTCCACTTTGCTAAGCTCTGAATAAAGGAAGAAGGACCAAAACAATCATAGAGATATATCATTGGAAGCTTTAACAGTTAATGCCTAATCTCAAAGTTGAAAACCTAGAAAATGAGACAATTCTTAATTTAAATGTATACTTGCAAAAGATGAATGTGTCCTTTTTCATGACAAGGGTCATCACACTACAAGAAATTTGACTTTCCTCGACTGATATACATGGTCTAAATAAACATTTACCAACCGATAATCCCGTTGCATGGTAGTTAAGGAAAGGAGTGTAGGCAAAAAGTCTATCGATGGGAATTTTCTGCTGCCAATAAAAAATATTTAGTGAAAAACTATCCAATGGATTTAGACTATCACTATTACCAATGGATTAAGTTGGCTGAGAAATGTAAATAATAAAATATTTTAGGTTGTCATGAAATTTCGATTTCATTACATTCACATGGAGCATCTTGAACACCCCTCTCCTTGCTAGTTTTGGATATTGGCTTGGATGTTGTTTCTCGAGATTGAACCCTTGACCTCAAGTTTGAAAGAAAGCAACTGTGCCACCAAGTCAACTTTGTTATGTGCAATATAAAGAATGCATATAAGATTCATAAATGTAAATATTCTATCCTTATGCATTTATATTATAAATATTATCTATACATAAATACATATTATATATAAATTATACATGCATAAATTAATGTATATATATATATATAAATTAATTAATTATGATTCATGTGTATTTTGTATAATAATTAAATATAGAATAAATATAAATTTATAAATAAAATTATCAACATTTTAAAATAAAAATACTTATACATGTACTATCATTTTTTTATGTTATTGAATACATTCAAATTAGATAAATCTCTATAAATTGTATTTTTAAATTTTAAATATTATTATTCGATATCATAAATTATATCATACATATATACATACATACATACATACATACATACACACAAACACACATACATACAAATACACACACACACACATATATATATCAATAATTTTTAATTTATTTTTTTCTAAAATGGACAATAAAAAGTAGTTAAAAAATATTAAAATGTTAAAACTATTATGATTAAAAAAATGTAAATATTGTATGAACCTAAAAAAATAATCATAAAATTGTTTTGTCACTAGCTAGATCGTATTTATCATACAACTATGGTGAAAAGATTTTATATTCATAAGACAACAATTATTTTTGGAACAAATTATGTGTGGTATTATTATCCACTATAATAAAACTATTTTAGTGAGTAGTAATTTTCTTAGAAAAAATTATTTATGAAATTTCACTTTTTTAAAAATAAAAAAAAAACAGGTAAATTGCTTTTGTGACAAAGTATATTAGTTGAACATTTGCAATAGTTTAAATCCCTTGCAATAATATTTTTTCCAACAGGTATTTGTTATTGCAATTACCGTTGGTAAATAGTTACATATAAGCGACGGATAATTCAATTTGCGGTGGAATAGGTGTGTTAGAAATTTGCGTCAGCTTAAATCTGTCGCAAAAGTAAATATAAATGGATCAACTATACTTAATTTTGGTAGTGTCAGAATAATGATTGTCCTAAGCTACAAAAGAAGAATAAAAAAGAGATAGTATTTGATGCTTGTGTGGCTAAGTTTGGAGAAGATGGGTTAAACTTTGCTTTGGTTTGCTTATCCTTGTTTTATAACTTAGATGAATGGATTTTGGATATTGGGTCCACCTTCACATGCATTCCTACAAGGAGTGGTTTTCTTGCTTTGAAGAACTATAAGATAGAGTTGTTTACATGGGGAATGATAATGCTTGTGAGATAACAATAATAGATACCATCCATTTGAAGACTCATGATGAATCAACTAAAATTTTGAGTGATGTTTGGTATGTTCCTAGTATGAATAAGTGTCTCATCTCAATGGGAGAATTAGAACCCATAGGGTTCAATATTGTCACTATAAAAGATGGGATTTTGAAAGTTATGCCGAGTAAACTTGTGGTGATGCAAGGAATAAGGAAGAATAATTTGTACCACTTTCAAAGGAGTACAATTATTGGATTGGAAACTACAACCATTATAGATGATGAAGAGATGCTTCAAATTAAGTACTTCCTTAATATTTTCTCGACCACAATTAAAAGACCAAGAAGATAGATTTGCACGCATGCTTGATTTGTTGAGATGATGGCATATGTGCTTTCACTAGTAAAGGATAATGTATCTTCTTCTTTCTAATGGTAGAGGATGATATAACTTCTTCTTAATATCTAGACTTAGTCAATATCTTATGAATTTGAACACCTTTAGGTATATGACATCTAAGGATGCATTTGGAAAAGATGATGGTTAATCACTTGTCAATGGATATTTTGAATTCTGGAAGCATTGAGAGGAGATGATGGTCACACTAGGGCCTTCTATGGATCCTTTTGAATTTTGGATCATTGGTCGAAATGTGAAGCTTACTGTTTTTTATAGCTAGGGTAGTGTTAAGTAAAGAGGTATCAGATTTTGCTAGAATTATTCACAACTAAGAATTCTACTTTAAACCTCATCTAATTTATTATTTAAACCCCACTAGGAATGCAAATACTCGATCTTTCTTAATCATCTTTTAGAATATTTCACTATCTTGTGCACAATGTTATTCATAATCATAGAACAAATTAAGTTCTTACCAAAGGGTTTTGAGTGTATTATAGTACCAAATTACATTCATATTACCTTGCTTGGTATTTTATTTGTATGACTATCTTGTGGACCTGGGCAAGTTATCAAGTTGTAATAGGTTTCCTTTGTAACCTCCTAGATCTCTCTAGTTATGGGCATGAACATGTTTGTCTTCCTAATCTTGAGTTCCATTGAGTTGATCAGCCATGACATAATCATGGCATTCTCTACTTCCTATGTCTCGATGAGAATTGTTCCTTGTGGTATTGATGTTGCTCTAATAAAATATTCAATTTGTCCATGCCCACAAATGAAAGGTTTGACAAATTGAGACCATTAAAGATAATTTTCTCCATTAAGTTAATTTGTGAGAGGTAATTAGCTAAGAAGAGTGACCATGACCATTGGTCACAAAATTCTAATGAGGGATAGGTTTTCTTTCTGCCTCCTTCAAGTTGTTATCATAATTGGAAGCACCTATCATTGTTATTTTAATCATTATTCCTAGTAATCAGAAGTTGGCTTTGATACCATTAAGAAACCTGTAGCTTAATTTTACCCAGTCATATATTCGTTCATAGAGAAAAGAAGAGAAAATATCCTCTATATATATATAATTGTAGGAAACCTACAAAAATAAGTCAAATATATAGAAAGAAATAGGAAACTACCTAACAAATCCTATCCAAATAATTGGAATAAGTTTTCTTAGGAGCTCAACCTTTGCAAGAATGGGAATAGTGTGCATGTAATGCCCCAAACCCAATTTAGGGGTAAAATCGTAATTTAAAAATTAATAATTAATTAAGTAATTTAATAAGGTTAAAAAAGTCTTTTGGTATTTAAAACCCTTAGGTATAAATTAGATTTTTTTTCCATCCTCGCTATTCAAAAAACCCTTTTACACAGAGATCAGAAAGATTAGAGAGCAGACAATTGAAGATTTGGAGGTTCAGGGTTTGAAGATCAATTTTTCAAGTAAGACTTTTAATCTTTAAATTAATATTTTATATTCGTTAATTAGTTTTGAACACTTTAGATATTATTTGAAATATCTCGATTTTGATTAGAGTTCGTTTAATTAATTTCTAGATAAAAAATATTAAAAATTTATGAACATGGTTTGATTTATTAATGGAGATCGACAAATTTTGATTACTCAAACGAATAGATCTAGACAAATATACATAGTTTCGGATGTGAAAATTATATAAAATTTGTGAGTATGGAGGTTAAAAGTTTTGACTTTAGAGAGGAGAAAAAAATTTTGATGAAAGAAGTGTGTTAGTAGGAAGGATTTGGCATGTTGAAAGAAAAAAAAAACCCAAGAAATGGCCAACACGTTGACCTAGGAAAGGAAGTAAATAGTATTTTGGTAAACAATGAGGAAGAAAAGGACGTTGATGGCTTGGAAGAGAAATAGATTAAGGTGTTGTTGGGTATTGAAATTAATAATAATAATAAAAGAAATAATGATAATGAATGGAGTTGTTGGGAACAAAAATAGAATTGCATGGGGTATTTGTTAAGTTTCAATAGGAGATTTAAATAATAGTAATAATAGTTTAATGCAAATAAATATTCTTAAAATATCTAATTTAGATAAGTTAGAAAAGAGAAATAAATTATTGTTTAGGAAGTTGAAAATAATAGTGGATGGTAATAATATTAACATAAGAAATTAATTAGGATCCCTAATGCTAAATAAAATATTTTTAGGATTGTCAAATTTATACATTTAGATAAATAATCAATAATCAATATTGTGTATGATATTATGTTAAGTGAGGAGGAAATCCTTCAAAGTTAAATACTTCAAGATTTTGAGTGTTTCTTCAATGTAAGGGAAATTAATATAGATTTTTGTAAAAGAAAATAATTTTCTTTTTATATTGTATTTTGAAATGTGTAAAAATATTATTTTTATATTTAAGCATGGATCAAATATATGTTTTGTATGGAAAGTATATTTGAGTATTTTCTTTGTTTATGAAAAATGAAAAATTGAGGAGATACGATGTTTTGTTTTGTAAGTTTGAATTAATGAAATAAAGTATTTGACTCTAGATTATATGGTCCTAGTCAACAGGTTATAATTGTTGACATTTTCGGGCCTAGTCAACGGGTTATAATAGTTGATATTATATGATCCTAGTCAACGGGTTATAATAGTTGATGCTATGGCCCGAGTCAACGGGTTATAATTGTTGACATTTGGGTTTGTTCACCTTAAATGGAACAAATTTGAAACTAGTTACTCAATTGTGAAGTCCCTCCTAATTGGGTACCATTTGTCATACGATAACTAGAGTAAAGATATTTTGAATATATTTGATTTGGCTTGATTAGAAATTGTTTTGAAATGGATATGAGAAAATTTTGTTGAAAAGTTTGAATGTATTACCATTTTGAACTCAAATTTTTTTTATGAAAATAAGTATATGTTATATCTCTTATTTGCAAGCATAATTGAAAATGTTTGATCCATGAAATTGTATTAATGTTCCTTATTGGGCTTTGAGCTCATCCCCCTTTGTTGATAATCTTTCAGTCAACCTCAGTTTGGGCAAGGAGTGACCGTTAGGAAGGAAATTTGGCTTTATTAGGACATTTGTTTAAACTCTCTTTATTTTGGACATTGTTTAAATGTTAAAACTTAATTCTAGTTTGAATTACTTTGAGTTTGAAGTTATTTGGACAATAACACCTTGGTTGATATATTAGTTTTTTTTAATGTTGATACTTGGAGATTTTAGAATTTTGTCCTACTATCTTGAATAGGAATTTGGTAATTGGTAAATTTTCAGTTACAACATGAATGCTTGTGTCATTTTCACTTTGACCCCTTGGGCTTGAGGTGTGAAAAGATCGTCATGCCCTTGGAGTGGGTTTTGGGGCGTGACAGTGCATGGTGAGTGACCCAAGGGATATGCTATTATAGTGGTAGGGAAAAGTGCAATTAAGATGTTATAGACATGCACAACTTGAGTGCTCTTGTTGGGTTCAATTGTTGAGAGGGCATGCAACCTTTGAATCATAGGAAAGGTGCTCAATTTAATATACTTTGAATCGTAGGGGCATGCATTGTTGGCTTCCATCTGTTGATCTTAGATTAAAACACTTATGCAGAATATATATTTTTGGACTGTTGGAACACACATTTTATTGATGAAGAGTGCTGAATTTATACATGAGCTTGTAACTGAAATAACATTATAATGGCATAAAATCAAGCTACTAGATGATGAACAACTATTTCCTATAAAATAGAAACCAAATCTTGACCAAATAAAAACAAGAAAATATTTGGATGTTGCAGATTTTGTGCAAGACTCCAACTGTAAAATTTAACTTCAAAATTCAAATTCCAGCATATACTAAGGCAAAATTCAAAACTCAACACCATCATGGAGAACTAGATTTTTCTCATAAGGTAATTGTTGATTTTATATTCATATAGATCTTTATCAGTCTCTTGTGTGGTAAACTAAGTTTCTTGAACAAATTTCATGACCTACAAATGATGCTAACACAAATTTCGCTTCATAGGTTGAAAGTTTCACAGTGCTCAAGTGTGTGTTTGGTTAACAAGGTTGAAGGGAATTTATGTTCGAAGGGAATTTATGTTTAAAATGGATTACTTTTCAAGGTTTAGCATAAGAGATGTTAGATTTACAACTCTGAGATCATTTCATTCCCTTTTAGTCAATTACTTCTTTTGTATAACACTTAGAAAGTAGTATGTTTCACTAATTGATGTTTAGTATCCTTAATCTTATGTTCACAGGATATTATATCAAGATGATGAGATACCACTGCAACACATGTGTAGATGAAACCATTAGTTATTGTCTTGATAGTTTCTACCTTTGAAGCCTTATACAAGCTTCAAAAAATTAATGGAGAAGTAGAAGGCATGGATGAAAATAAGAATTAATGTCTGTGTGTTTCATGTGATGTTTTATTTACTAGAATTACTAACATGCGCATAGGTTTTTACCCACAAAGATGAACAGGAGGATGAAGCAAATAAGCAAAGAAGTATATGCATTGTTGAGGGGTATCATTAACAAAAGAGAGAAGGCAATGAAGGCTGGCAAAACTGCTAATAGTGACTTATTAGGTATACTAATGGAATCCAATTTTAGAGAAATTCAAGAACATCAAAATAACAAGAAGATTGGAATGAGTGTCAAAGATGTCATTGAAGAGTGTAAGCTATTCTATCTATCTTGCTGGCCAAAAGACAACCTCAGTTTTGCTTGTATGGACAATGGCCCTGCTAAGCGAGCATCCAAACTGGCAAGCTCATGCAAGAGAAGAGGTTTTACAGGTTTTTGGGAATAAAAAATGGGAAGTTGATGGATTAAATCACCTAAAAATTGTGAGTACTTAGTCCAATCTTCAGTTTAGTGATTCTCACTAAAATCGTATAGTACTCTGGTCCCCCCCCCCCCCCCCCCCCCACCCATAATTGAAGTAAAATTGAAAACACATTTCTCTTGAGTTTTTATATCTTATACTAAACATTGGCTTTCACTTAGTAGCTCAGGAACGGGTTCTCATGCCATGATTTCAAATTTCTTTGCTAGATTATGATGATTTTTCATGAGGTTCTTAAGTTATTATGTCCATGGGATATGCAATGTCCTTTGCATACTTGATATTTTGTCATGCATGATTTAGAACATTTTCTCTTCTGCATCACTATTTTAAGAAATTGCTTTATTCTTCAGTGTCCTTCATAATGATTTGAAATCTATTTTAGTAAGAATTCTCATGCAACAACTTCTAAAGTTTCTCTACCACAGGCCACCATGATTTTTCATAAGGTTCTTAGGTTATACCCACTAGTAGCAATGCTTCCTAGAGTTGTTTATAAGGACACTCAAGTGGGAGACATGTGTTTTCCAGCTGGAGTGCAGGTCTTGTTGTCCACCATCCTAGTTCACCATGATCATGAAATTTTGGGGGATGATGCAAAGGAGTTTAATCCAGAGAGGTTTGCAGAAGGAGTTTTGAAGGCAACAAAAAACCAAGTTTCATTTTTCCCATTTGGTTGGGGTCCTCGGGTATGCATTGGACAAAATTTTGCAATGATGGAGGCAAAAATAGCTTTGGCAATGATCTTATAACACTTCTCATTTGAACTTTCGCCATCCTATACTCATGCTTCTTTCAGTATCCTAACTATGCAACCCCAATATGGTGCACACCTGATTCTACGTGGACTTCAGTGTTGAGATTCTTATTATCAATTGCTATTATTAGCATGGCCTATATAGCGTGTATGTCAAATATAAACCAAGAACTCTCTTTTATTCATAGACACACATTGAAGGAAATTTGTGTTTGATACAAGTAATGAATTATACAACATATCATTGTGTGGGGTTATTATTGATGTCTTCTTTGATGACATATTTGGTTTTAAGCTACATTGTGTAGTCATTGACTTTTCTCAGCATTATTAACTCATCACAAGGATTGTTGATACTCTATCCCTAAAAATTAAAGAGAATAAATATAACTATTGGTCACAACCATTTCTTTTTTCTGCATATTTGGCTTCATTTCAATTTCTCTGAGTGTTAAAACATCCATATAATCTATTAACAAAAACAATTTAAATTGTTAAAAAGAGTATAACCTATTAGTATATATGCTAGACAATGTTGATAATTTTACTTCAAAATCTAAAACTCAGTACATCATATCCAATGGGACTTATGAGCTTTTGAGTAAGTCAAGGACATGAAAAGGAGGCATGGTAAATGTATTTTTGGGTTAGACCCAAAAGAATGGTGGAATAAGATCAAGTATTCAATTAATTTAAAACATAAAAGAGGTGCCTACCACTTACGCTAGCAGGCTTGAGAGAGAGAGAGAGTAGACGTTGGCACAAAAAGAGAAAAACCAATTAATGAAAAGATACTGAACGTCCAACTAGGATTGCTTAAGTACTTTATGATGCTTAAGTTCCTTGCATGTTTTCCAAGAACAATAATTGTTTAGAAAACTAAATTTTGTGTTTTGATTGAGATAATTACTTTACTGTTGAAATCTAGGGTATCCTTGACTAAAGGCAGGTGAATGGTTAGCCTCCATGAAATCGCCACCATTTTTTGTCGTTTTGTGGGGATGTAGTTAAGTATCCAATGCTAGATTTCATTAAAATTGCAAACACAACAATTTTAATTATATATTTAATAAAATACGGGCTTAGGGAAAGATGTTATGATCTAAATACTGTTACACAAGCCTAATAGAATTTAATAGGTTGAACAACTTATATGAATTTTCATAGACCAATCGGCAGATTCACATATGTTGCAGTAATATGGTTGAAAAACACACAAGTAATTACATATGTAAAAGGAGATATTTAAATAATTGAGATGATTGTCTTCCACCGCTCTTGTTCAACTATTACATAACATCTTATTTATTGATATTAACACCTAAAAAAATATAGATACTCATAATGGTAAAATATAAAATCTTGTAACAGCAAAATATACAAACTAAATCAAGAATTTTAGAATCTAACTCAAATTCTAATTTTTAGAAACTTCCTAAATCCAGTTTAACTAACATCCTCCCTTCAACCTAATTGGTTTGTAAAAATAACATCCTTATTTTTTTAAAATTTTAAACTTGGTCAACATTTTCACTCATGTCTTCAACTTGATTTGTTAAAGTAGCATCATTAGCTTTCTAAAATCGTTAAACTTGAGAGACTTTGTAAACATTTTCATAATTTGATTATGAGATTTTGTAAATTTTAATTGCACTCCATATTTTATATACTCTTCAATAAATGATATTTTGTATCAATGTACTTGCTTCTATCATGGAGAATTTTTCATAAGGTAATTGTTGGTTTTATATCCATATGGATCATTATTGGTTTCTTGTGTGGTAAATTAAATTCCTTCAAGAAATTTCTAAGCCAAATTCCGTGACCTATGTACACATGATGCCAATACAAATTCCACTTCATAGGTTGAAAGTTTCACAATAGGTTGCTTCTTTGAAGTCCAAGTGAACACAGTATCTCTCCCATAAGCAATATAAAGCTATTTGTTCTCTTTGTATCATCCAAGTCTAAAATTGTTAAAGGTGAATAATATAAGTCATAATCAAATGTGTCGTTGATGTAGTGAAAAATTCACTAGGGGGTCTTAGTGTAAATAATCATTAGTGCTTCTGTATAATGACAGACAAATCCAACTTCAAAGAAAATGTTTGAACTTGTACGAGTCAAATAGTGTATGGTTCTAACTAAGATTTTATGTTACGTTGAATCCGCTTTTTCTTCCTCTACAGGTCTTTAATAATTTAGCTTTGCATTATATTGTTGTGTTTACCATATTACACATATTCAAGTTAAACTTTCTAAAAATTTATTTTGCATGGTCTTCTTGAGAAATAAAAAGTACAATTTTCAATTAGCTTCAAGTCTATGCTAAGAGAGTATGATATGAGACTAACCCAATCATCTCAAACTTTTATCCTATTACTTCTTTGAACTCACTAAACATGATTGGATTAGTTCCAATAAAGATCAAACAATTCACATCCAAACAAACAAGTAATATATCACTTTTTTCATTCACTTTTATGCATAGAGCATGTTCATAAAGGTATCAAACAAAATTATTATGAAAATATTGGCCAATTCTATTATTCCATGCTCTTAGTGTTTGTTTTATTCCGTACAAGGCTATTTTCGATTTTGGAACTTTATTCTCATGCCCATATATATATATATATATATATATATATATATATATGCCAACTATGGTTTGTTCTACATACACTTCTTCTTCAAGATGTCAATTCAAAAAATTGGATTTCACATCCATTTGAAAATTTTCAACTATTTTGAGCTACCGGAGAGATTATTAATATTATAGTTACTAAAAGAGCAATGAGAGCAAATACCCTCCTCTTGTTGGTGCATTATTCTTGCTTGTAATCCTTTTCACCAATGTTGCTTTGTATTTTTCTACTCCTTTTGCATTTTTCCTTCTCTTGTATACCTATCTTACTCCAATAAACTTCTTTTCTTTTTTTAAGAAATTTAAGTTCCTATAAATCATTCTTACTTATTGGGTTATATTTGTTAGGAAACCTTAGATCACTCTATTTCTAGGCCTTGGATTATTAGGGTGCATGTAATCCTATCTTATGCTTTCTAGATCTAAGCATAGTTGAAAGCTTTGGTATTTAAAAAACAAAAACATATCATGGATCTAGAGAAAAGTGTTATATGTATTATTATGATGTTCCCAAATCAATTTTTGTTAGTATAGAAAGCTCCAAATTTAAGAAAGATCTTGCAAACCCATAATCATCCACTCGATGACTCCTTCTTAAGTCTAGGCACTGAGATGTGGAAATCTCAAGGTTGAAGACTAGGGTTCTCTCTCTAGACTGAGGTGCTCTTGGCTTCCATGAGAAATTTGGATGATTCCTCCAACTTGAGTTGTAGGTGTTTCCATACGGAGCATTGGTATTGGGCCTGAATTGTCCAATAACATTTGCTTGATCCCCAAACATCTCCTTTAGAGCTGGAATTGTAGGGCACTCCTCCACTAAATGTTCATAAGATTGACAAATAGGACACGGCTGCTGTATTTGCACTGGTGTTTCAGCAACAGCTTGCACTTCATGCATCTTTTTCAGTTCTAACTCCTCCAATCTTCTTGTCATAGCTGCAAATTTTGCTTTCATATCAATATCTTCATTCAAAGTGTACATCCCAGCCTTAGTATTAGAAGCATTCGGTTGAGACTTCATCTTTCCCACTTCTCCTTTGTTTGGTTCATCCCATCCTCTTGAAACTTCAGCCACATAACTCAAGAAATCCATAGCTTCCTCCGGATTCTTACTCATGAAATCTCCTCCACACATTGTCTCAAGGAGTTGCTTCATTGAGGAAGACATCCCATCATAGAAATAGCTCACCAATAGCCATGTATCAAAACCATGGTGAGGACAAGCATTAATGGCTTCTATGTATCTTTCCCAACACTCATAGAATTTCTCATTCTCTTTAGCTGAGAAGTTTGAGATTTGCCTTTTCAAGCCATTTGTTCTGTGAGTAGGAAAAAACTTCTTGAGGAATTCAGCTTGTAAATCAGTCCAAGTACGAATACTCCTTGGCCTTAAAGAATTAAGCCAAATCTTGGCCTTATCCTCTAAAGTGAAAGGAAATAACTTAAGCCTCATCAAGTCGATTGAAGCTCCTCCTTCTTGGAATGTATTACAAACTTCTTCAAATTGCTTGATATGTGCATAGGGATTCTCACTTTCCATCCCATGGAAAGTTGGTAGAAGTGGAACAATATGCGGTCTGATCACTAGCTGCTCTGTAGGGGGCACTATACATGATGGTGCACTCATACGAGGTGGATACATGCGGTCCCTCATTGATCTGAAAGCATTGGGATTGTCCTGGTGACCATGGTGACTATGCTGATCTTCAGGCGTAGCTTCCATGATTTTCAAACTCAATTCCAATTCCTTGTTATGAGGTGTATCACGTTTAACAAGTCTTCCTCCACTATCTCGTACCCAATTTGGCATACACAACTAGTATCAACTGTAACCAAAACAAAAACAAAGGAAAAACAAAAGAAAACAAGACTACAAAAAGATTAAAATGAACTAAAACTTAAATAAAAGATATGTTAAAGTATAAACAAGTAAAAGAAAAGAGTGAAAGAGTTAATAAAATGAAAGAAAAATTACCAAACTTGTGATGAAAATCACAAGTACTCTGAAATTATATCACTGTGAAGTTGGCACCTTCCCCGGCAACGGCGCCATTTGATTCGTGTTTTCCCAGTTGGTGTACCTTGATTTTGGTCCCCTGATGGGAGTGATCAACAAAATTTATAACCTATATCACCATGCACTAGGATAGCATAAGCTAGTATAGCATAGTGGCTCTAGGATCGTTCACTGGGAAGGGTTTTCAACTTACAACTGATACCAATTCAAAGTTGAATTGGTGCCTTTTCATTTCAAGGTTAGTTTCAAAAGAAAACATAAACTTTGGTTGAAAAAGGTTTGGTTTCAATCTAACTAAAAAGAAGGTAATGGGAATTACTTTATAAAGAAAAACATTCCTTGGAGGTTCAGGTTCACAGGGGAGGTTCCTCATGCAAAAACAGAGCTTCGGTCACTTGATTCATTTCCTCGCATTAGAGAATTAACATATAGTCAATTCTCTAATCGGTGCTGTACAAATGCATCCCTTAAATGGATTTCAGCTTTAATTCCCTCTCACTGATGCAACTTGCAATGGCTCGTGCCTCTCACCTAGCATTTTCCATTCAAGGTGATCATTAACCTTGGACTTCCCTTCTCAAGCTCGCAAGAGATAACTAATAGATGTCTCCTTGGAGTCCAAAAGCTTACCAAGTGTTGGCAATTCTAGAAAATCCTACCTTCAGGTCACCTTCCAAAAGCTCACAAGAGGTAAACTAGTGCATCTCCATGGACGGAGATCACTTGCCTTATCAAGTGTTGGCTCAGGTGAATTGAAGGCGTTTTAAGTTAACTAAAAACATAGAAATCATAAACGGGTTACACTTTCTCTTCATTAACAGCTGAAACAACAAAACTACCAATTCTTGCATTCGGCCCTTTCCCCGGCTACCTTAGCTCCAAGGAACAAAAAGACTAGCCACCCATCCTCTGAAGAAACATCTTCAGAGCTTGTTTGGCTAGTGAATGAAACATACAATCAAAGTGAGAAGGTAAGGTAGAGCAAAGCTTTGTATTTTACTTCCTTTCAAAATATACAAAAAGTTGATTCTTTAAGAACAAGCTCTCGAGTGTGTTAAAAAATGAAAATTACAGAACAATATATAAGAGGTTGTTTACCCTTGTGTTCTTGCTTAACAACTAAGGAATCCCATAATTGGTGGATTACAAGGAGAGAATTGGGATTTAAACATAAAATATCTGAAGCAAAATATCAAAATATGTCGGTCGCAAATATCTAGAAGCACTCAGGAGAATTTCGCAGGCGCACAAAAATGGCTGCGAAATTTCACAGATGAAAAAGATGGCTGCGAAATCATTTCACAGCCAAAGGCTGATTTCGCAGCCCTGCGAAATTGGCCTTCAACTTGGAGTGATCTGCTTCCAATGACTCTAACTTTTTCATTTCAACTTCGATTCATGAACTGTTTGAAGCATTGGATTGTTGACTTCTTGATCTTCGAAACAACATATAGCATGTATAAATTGGACTTCAGGAAGTGCTCCAAAAGTGGCTGAAATGACTGTCATCAAGAATGCTTCATGGCAGATATTCTCTTTACTTCCCCTCCTTGCATTCCAGATTGCTTATGGCAAAGGACTTTAAAGCTTCAAATCTTTGGCTCTTTATGTTTCTGAGCTTTCCATTGCTTTGCCATGGATTCCAAATAACTCTCCTCAAACTTGGATTGCTTTGGTGATCAAATTACTAACAAAAACACCAAAACTTACACAAAGTGATTAGAAGTGATTGCAAAGGTCCTTAATATGTTAATTGGGTTAAAAGGTAACAACTACTACTCAAAAGTGTTTAAAAGAGTTAATTACAAGCTATCAAATAGCCCTTTTTGAGTAGTAATCACATAGCTTGTTCAAGGTTTGAGGCTTGCTGTGGTGCTTGAGCAGGTTGCTGATCCTGAGGTGGCTGTGGTTTCCAAGAGAAATTTGGATGGTCCCTCCAATTGGAATTGTAGGTGTTGCAATTACCAAACATTTCCCTCTCGGCTGGAATGGTAGGACACTCATCCACCAAGTGCTCATATGATCGACAAATGGAACAAGGCATAGGTAGCAATGGTGTTTGAGAGATGGCTTGCACTTCTTGCATATTCTTCATTTCTAACTCTTCCAATCTCCTTGCCATAGCTACAATCTTTGCCTTCATGTCTATGTCGTCATTCAAAATATACATCTCACCCTTAGCATTAGGTTGAGACTTCATTCTCCCCATATCTCTAGCATTTGGTTCATCCCATCCTCTTGAAACTTCAACCACATAACTCATGAAGTTCATGGCTTCCTCTGCTATCTCGTATTGAATATGGCATGCACAACTAGCAATTTGTGAATTAAAAACAGAGAAAATAAAAGAAAAAACAATTCAAAGAAAAAAAATATAGGTAAACTAAAAACTAAATAAAAGGTATACTAAAATATGAACAATAAAGAAATAAAAAGAGTTAGTAAAAGGAAAAGAAAAGTCACCAAACTTGTGATGAAGATCACAAGTACTCTGAAAAGGTGATATCATTGTAAAGTGGCACCATCCCCGGCAGCGGCGCCATTTGATTCGTGCCCACTTGGTGTCTCAGCTAATTTGTGTCCAGCTGGTGCTCCTTGATTGAGGGAGTAATCAACAAAATTTATAACCTATTACACCATATACTAGGGTAGCAAAGACAAAGCTACTATAGTATAGTGGCTCTAGGATCGTTCACTGGGATGGGTTTTCACTTCACAAATGATATTAATTCAAAGTTGAATTGGTGCCTTTTCATTTCAAGGTTAGCTTTAAAAGAAAACATAAAGATGTTTGAATGAAAAAGGTTTGGTTTTAAACTAACCAAAAATAGTAACTGATTTTACTTACAAAGAAAAATGTTTCTTGGAGTTTCAGATCACTAGGCTCAGGTTCCTCATACAAAAAGGGAGCTCCGATCACTTGTTTCTTTTCCTCGCATTAGAGAATTAACATATAGTTAATTCTCTAACCAGTGTTGTACAGATGCTTCCCATTAATGGGTTCAAACACTAAATCCCTCTCACTAATGCACCTTGCAATGGCTCATACCTCTCACCTAGCACTTGCCATTCAAGGTGATCTTTAACCTTGGATTACCCGTCAAAAGCTCGCAAGAGATAACTAATGGATGTCTTCGTGGAGTCCAAAAGCTTACCAAGTGTTGGCTATTCTAGAAAATCCTACCTTCAAACCACCTCCCAAAGGCTCGCAAGAGATAAACTAGTGAATCTTCATGGACGGAAATCACTTGCCTTACCAAGTGTTGGCCCAGGTGATTTAAAGGCATTTTAAGTTAACTAAAAAGATAAAAACCATTAATGGGTCACATTTTCTCTTCATTAAAAACTAAAACAACAAAACTTCCAAATTATGCATGTGGAAACTTACCCGGATTTCCTCACTCCAAGAGACAAAAAGTCTAGCCTCTCATCCTCTGAGGAAAAATCCTCAGAGTTTGGTTAGCAAGAAAATGAAAATGAAAGAGAAGGAAAAAATAGAGCAAGGCTCTGTATATTCTATATATTTATATATCTATATATCTATATTGGATTACATGATTAAAACTCCCTGAGAGTCCTCTTTTTAGTGTTTACAAGAGAGTTTATATAGGAAGGTAATTTACCCTTCCTTGGATACTTCCTAGCTAAGGAATTACATGAGTGGCTGAATACAAGGAGAAAATGGAAATTTATACAAAAATATCTGAAGAAAAGATCTAAAAGTGTCGGTCACAAATATCGGGAAGCACTAAGGACCATTTCGCAGGTGAAAACGAGGTCTGTGAGATTTCGCAGATGCACAAAAAGGGTTGCAAAATCACTTCGCAGCAAAAGGCTGATTTCGCAGCGCTGCGAAGTTGGCTTTCAGCTTGTGGTGTTCGGCTTCCAACATGTCGTAATTATCGAGAAACTTCAGGAGGAAATCCACAGCACTGTGCAAAAAGGCTGCGAAATCATTTCGCAACAAAAGGGTGATTTCGCAACGCTGTGCAAAATTCTTCCTTCAGCTTGGAGTGATCGGCTTGCAATGGCTGTAACTCCTTCATTTCAACTCTGAATTGTGCATCGTTTGAAGCATTGGATTCTTGACTTCCTGAGATTTGAAATGGTATATAGCATGTAGAAAATGGACTTCGGGAAGTGCTCCAAAAGTGCGAAAGAAGACTGCAGCTGCTGTCCTCTGTTTTCTTCACTCTGTTTTTCCTCTCTCCATTGTTCTTTCCTTGCATACTTTGAACGAATTTGGAAAAGGGCTATGGAGCTCCAAAGCTTGGTTCTTCATGAATTTGAGCTTCCAAAAGCTTTGCCATAAACTATATACAGCTCTCCCTCATTCTTGGATTGCTTTGGTGTAGCTAAAAGCTATCAAAAACACCAAAACTTAACACAATTTGATTAGAAGTGCTTGCAAAGGTCCTTAATATGTTAATTGGGTTAAAAGGCAATAACTAATACTCAAAATCGTTTATAAGAGTTAATTACAAGCTATCAAATAGCACTTTTTGAGTAGTAATCAAAAGCAACTCTCATTAAAAGTCATTAGGAAACGCTAACCCATAAATGGGTATTTATAGGGTTTCCGATTGTGCTTAAGTGACTTAAGCTCATCAAGGCTTGGGTCACTTAATCTAGCCCAAAATGACTCCTAATTGATTAATTAACTACATAGGGTCATCTAATTTATCAATTATCCCTAACCAAAGACCTTGTCTAGTATCCCTTATGCAACCTTGCATAATTACCAAAATACTCTTATACACAAGAATCAACCTAGAGTCAATCCAACCCTCATAAAATGTGTCACATGATAATAAACTCAAAACGAGGACCACTAGGACCCATAGGAGTACTGGCTCCATCAAAATCCAATTTTGAAGTTGATTCAATATTCCACTAAAGAGACTCAACAACACTCCAATACCATATGTACATAACAACGAGACAAAGTTCAGGTCCCTGACATTCTACTATCCACTGCATGAAACTCCCTATGAATTGGTGTTCGTAATCTAACAATGTAATGCTATCACCGATCAAGATTACCTCTCCAATCCTTGAGTTATAGATCCCACTTATTATATGATTAACTGACATACTCTAGCTCTAACTCCAAGGAGCATAAGTCAAATTCCACTAAAGGAATTATTGTGACCACAAATTTCATGATCACATGTCCTTTGGATCACCTAAGGGGATACATTGTCTCAATTCCATGAGATATCAAGGTGCCTCTATTAAGAATAACTATTGTTACTAGCCTCCATTAACAGTGACCTAATCCATAAGGATATATGACCACTTTAGGGTCTCTCCCATAGGTTAAAGCCTTCTATTGGTCTCAATATCCTTTCAAGGTTAAGAGTCCATGCAGCATAATAGCTTGGTGAATCATGACATTTAATAGCCTTACATCATCATTCACCATAGGTCCAGTCCAATGTGCATCACATAAACTAGTGCACTCATCATGGAAAACTCATCTAATGGCTAAGATAAGTCATCTCTTCAATTAGGAGGTGGTGCACCACAATCTTTATGGGATAGACCAAATCCATCAACCAATTGTGGACAACTTATGTACTTATAAGGAACTCATGACTTGTATCTTGTGTGCAACTCCTAAGGCACCCAAGTCATGTAATAATGTAAGAGATATGAGCTAAATGCTCAAATCAATGTCAATACACTAAATGGATGGCAAGAGGACAATCAAGTCTAACTTCGTTACATTATTTCCTTTCTTTAGGGGTTTAATCCCAACAAGAACAGTGAAGAGTACATCTCAGAAAAATGGCTTGGCTAAAAGGATGAATCGTACTATTCTTGAAATAGTAAGATGCATGTTGATAAATGTAAGATAACCTACAAAGTTATAGGTGGAAGCTATCCATACAACATGTGACTTGATTAAAAAATGCCCTTCGAGTTCCATAAAGTTCAAAACACCTCAAGAAATATGGACAGGTAAACAAGGAAGTTACCAACACCTTATAGTGTTTGGGTCAACAACAATGCACATGTAAATGATAAAAAGTTGCAACCAAGAGCAAAGAAAGAAATGCTTATTTCTTGGATATCCTACTAACGTGAAGGGGTATAAGTTGTAGCATCTAAATTTGAGGAATGCAATAATCAGTAGAAATGTTACTTTTAAAGAAGATGAATTGTTAAGGTTAGAATACAAAACAAGTGGTGAAGCTCTGGTTTATGATGTAAAATAATTGGTGGGTTTTAGGTGGAGGAATCACAAGAAACCAAAGTTGGATATGAGAAAACAATATATATATATATATATTAATCGACTAACAAGTGTAATTGAACAAAATGAATCAACTAACGATGGTCAACAACATAAACCAATAGCTCAGGGTGAACCAACTTATGGTTTGAAAAAGCCCCTAAGTCTAGTAGGGTGACACCTAGGGGAGGGGGGCTAAGGATGTATTAAAAAATTTAAATAAAGATTTATATGCTATACCCAATTTTTATCCTACAAGATATCGGGGTATATCAATCATTTCTATTGTAGGCAATTCAAACAAGATATCAAGTAATAAGCAATGAGGTACAAAAGATTTTTTACATGGAAAACCCCCACACTAACTATGGAGATAAAAAACCATGAAGTTTATGATCGCTAATCTAAATCCATTATATGAAATCAAGTTACATAGATTTACTTAGTCACTTTACCCTACAGACTTACTCTTCAATACTTAAAACTTGATCCATGTCTGCAACATAGCAATGTCCTATCACTCTAGTGAATATATTTCAACCTTACTAAAGGGATGTAGCTTTTCAAACCAAGATTCAAAGATTAAATCCTTGAATGAGAGATCAAGAATGGTGTGGCTTGTTAGGCTTTTTCTCTAAGAGACTTTCTATAAAGAATGTAAGATCTCTCACCAATCTCTAAAACTATTTATAACCCTTAAGGGGTTATAAAGTGGTATTTATAGGAATAAATCCCCAAAAGGTTTGGTTTTAGAAGACTTCCAAATCAATTTTGCGTGAAAAAATCTCGACTAGACATTCATGATTGCTTGAGCTTACAAAGGTGGCTTGAGCGCTTTGGGTGCTCAAGCAATGTGGGGCACTTGAGCGGTCAACACTTGAGCACTGCTCCCCACTTAAGCATCCCTTCTTTTTCAAAAACTTTATAAAAATTAATTTTAAGTTTAAAACAATTACCAATAATCTTTATACCCCAAAGAAGCCTAACTTACTACAAGCCAAACTTTTTTAGATGTACATGTGAATTCTCGGTTAGACAAACAACAGTTCTTAATCTTCAATAGAGAGCAAGTCACTATCTAAAAAGACTTTTATGGTCAAACATTAAAAGGAACAAAATTGCCGACATATAATCAAGGCTTAATGTCCTAACAATTTCCCTCTTTGGCAATCTTGTGACAAAAAATCATTACATAAACCCACCCTAACTCTTATAACAGAGTTTACATAACACACATTAATGCTTAAATAAAAATAAACTAAGGGAATGCTTTGCATCATCTTGTAGTACTTATTTTCCAACCTTGTAACCTGAACACATAAAAAAACTTCAACAAATGTAGAAAAATGTGTGAGATAAGATATGATCAAAGCAATAGAACATGATAATTAGAGATTTTGCTCGATTCATTGTGAAAGCATGTAAGAGAAACATATCCCTATAGTGATAACAAGGTACAAAGTAAAGCTCGAGAGGAATCTAAATCTATACAAATCAACTGAACATAATAGAAGCTTGATAAGACACAATAGATCAACTATGATGCCTAGAGGTCTCTCTCCAACCAAAAAATAGACTATGAAAGCCATGAGAAAAAACTTTTGTGACTCATAGTAGTTCTAAAATGAAAGACAATTCAAATACAAATATCTTATAGGAAATATCTATATTAGGTAACTCTCTTAAACTTCTAAGCTATGCTTTCAACGGTTGATCTAATTTTCTCCAATGTCTTAGGTTTAATTTTCTCCAATATTTCAATTAATTTCCCTTAAGAATTAAATGAGTAAAAGAATGAATTAAATAAATAATTCAAAACTTATTAACTACTATTTGTCAAGGAGTTCTTTTATCTTTTTTTTTCCTATTATATCAATGCCTATGCTCTCCCTATTTAAGTGAATTAAATATGGTCAATGATATCTTTTCTTTTTTTTTTGTCATAAAAATGGCAAAGCATATGAATTATAAACATTGGAAAGCACAAAAGAGTTAAAGAGAAATAAGAATATATATATATATATATGTAGCAAAAAAAAAAATGATTTTGGATACATAAGATATGTAGAAAAGGCATAAATTCAGATCAACAATAAAATATATATATATAAGCATCCGAATGAGGTGGAGAAACAGAGTTCAAGGCACCTTTAGAGTGGATCTATAAAATGATATAGTGGAGTTATCCCTAGATCTCACGAAGCTAAAGATCCTGGGAGTCCATCCATTGATGGAAATAGGCCATGGAATCCAATGTCTCTCGGACAGTCGGGTTGGTAGAAGAAGATGTCTCCTGAGCAAGAAGTAATGATATAATTGGTAGCCAAAGAGTATGGATGAATGAATCGAGAAGAAGATTAACAGATCTGGGTATGATGAGTAGAATGGCAGAAGGAGTAGGTGAAGAAAGTAGCTAGCAACCATGCTAGCTTGGAGAATAGCTTCTGCACAAAGCAAGACTCAAGTCACGGCATGCCAAGGACACGTGGGATGGAATAGGAAGAGACAAGAAATGATTGATCATACGAAATCACCTGAAAGGTAACTCCAATTACAACAAATAGAACATGCAAATAAGATGGGGGTAGAAAGTCCCCTAAATTGAGAGTAACGCCTTTTATCCTCACTCTCTAACAATAGTAAGGAGAGAAGTCTCGAAAAAGACTTTGAGATCAACCGAATGCTCAACCTCAACTTGCCAATTATGGAAAGAGGCGTAGTATCGGTCTCATGCTTCCTGCCAAGGGAAACACTCAACAGGAAGAGCTCTTAGGTCAAAAAGGCCTTAGAGCGCGATGCTCTAAATAGTATCAAGCGACCTTGGAGGGGTCACCTCATGAGAATGATGATGACTTGCCATAATAAGGTGACGAAATATAAAAGGACACTAAAAGTAATAAAAAATTATAAAAATCCAAAAAAAAAAATTCCTAAACAACTAGGAATACTGAAAATGAGGTGTAAAACAATACTATATGAACAAAAATGTGAAAAACTAGGAGAATTGACCTCAAATGACAAAGAATTGGAAACTTGGAGTGCTTGAAACAACTCAGAAAAGTGAGAAATAAGAAATGGTGTACTAGATGGATTTAAATAGCCTGTAAGAGTTACTTTAATCAATTACAAAGCAAATGAGTTACTTTAGATATTATACATCAATCCATCAAGAATGAGGTTTCAAGTCCAAAGGTCAAAGTTAATTGTAATTTTAGTTTTGAAACCCAATGCATAACCATTAGTGGATAAAAGGGCCAACATAGAAACTTAAGTATTGATGTTCAAGGGAATACGACTTATTGTCTAGTTCTATATTTCAAAATTGATCACTTAGAAGAGATCCAATCATGCCTTTATTCTAATTAAAGTACACATCCAATTAATTTGATTTAAGATTGTTGGATTTTTGTTTAACATGGTCTTGTTGATCTATATACAACACAACTTGACTCTCCCTTAATTTGATATCATATTTCTTTCTCTTTTCTTTTTCTTTTGAAAGTAGAGCCATTGTACATTATGATTAATATTGATTTTTTTTTCTTTTGAAAATAGAGCCATTGTACACTATGATCAATATCGATTTTTTTTTTTCATTCATGGTTGCCTTTATATCCACTTTGGGGGTATTTCCAAATGTTGCAAGTGAGTTGCATACATTTAAGGGCATAAATCTTGAAATGTGTGTAAGAGTTATGCTTAACCAATTATTCAATATTTGGCATTGACTCACTTTGGGAAACAATTATAATGATCTTAGTCAAACAAGGCATGTGCATAATAAGATTTGAGCATGACAAAGGATCCTTCCAAAGTGAACAAAGTCTACTTTATGAGCTATTGAACTTGATCTGTTGAGAGAGAACTAGAAAGTGGAGAGGATGGCATGACAGTTGTAGCTAAAAGAGAGAAGTGGGTGTCCTTTGATGGCTCAAGGAAAGATAATGGATTGTTGGTGGACTGAAGAGAGCTCAATTAAGCCTTAGGTTTGGGCTTGTACCCATTTGGGAATCCATGTAACTTGTAGCAATGGTCCACTATATGTCCTATGAGCTCACAATGAGAAAAAATTGGATGATCATAATTGGGTTATCCTGAGAAGAGAAATTTGTGACAAAGAGAGATGACGAGGAGACGCTAAATACCAGGGATTCAAATAGAGTAGGAGAACTAGATCCGATGGTGCGTTGTCATTCTTCTTAAACGACAAGATTGAAAACCTTCGCAACTAAGGGTAATGGGTCAAGCATCAAAATTTGCCCACTCATCACAACATAGGATTCATTCAAGCCCATAAAAACTTACATCACATACTTATGTTGTTGATAATCCATCCATATTTTCATGTTACCAGATTGACCAATGGAAAATGGGTTCAAACTTCTTGAGTTCATCCCAAAGAATTTTTAAACCGATATAATAAGTATTAATATTGAGGGAACCTTGAGACAAACCATGTAGCTGTTGCTTGATCTAAAAAATGAATGTAGATCTAGCTTGAGCATTATCAAGGTAGAGAAGACTATCAACAATCTCTTTAGAAAGGACATTAAGAATCCAATAAGTGACCATACTATTACATCTTGACCAAACCCTAGCAACAAGATTCTCTGAAGGCAGTTGTGGAATGATCCATTAAAAGAAACGAGTTTATGCTTGGTGGTGAGAGCCATGACCATGGCTCGACTCTAAGGCTTTTAGTTAAGACTAGTAAGAAGATGAGAAACAAGAACCAATTTGAAATGGTCATCACTATGCAAGAAAAAAGGACCACTAGTGTTATTCATGGAAGAAGAAAAATCATGTTAAGCCACGGTACTAGTAGAAGAATAAGGTATGAGTGGCTTAAATCAATTGGTGTTATTATTTTGACCACCATGGGCCATTTTAGCAAGAAGATGGAAGTGCAATAAAAGGAAAATGCTTTGATACCATATTACAAGGAAAGAACGGAAATGAGAAAACACATTCTCATTTCATTGAATTGAATTAATAGTTTGAAAGTACAACAAATATATAGCAAAATGCTCTATCTTACATTGCTAAACGAGGTTGTATAGCTCAACACTTATTCTAACAAACTATATCTAGAATATTCTATACTAATATAGTTGTTATAATAGAAAAAATAAATACTACTATGCTAAAAACTTTAGTATTGAGATTCTTGTTATCACTTGCTATTAACAACACCTTTATAACATGTCTGTTGAATATAAACCAAGAACTTTGTCTTTTACTCATTGTTAAGAGATAGTTTCATATGGTTACAAGATGTACACATGTCATATGCTCATATATTTTCTTCTATTATTGTTAGATGAATTGTTAAGAGATAGTTTCATATGGTTACAAGATGTACATGTGTCATATTCTCATTGATTTACTTCTATTATTGTTAGATGAATTGTTAGAGAATTTGTTAGATAGGTTTACTATATATATTACTTTGTAAATAGCAAAATAAATAGGGAGAGAAAAATAAAACAGAAAAGGAGAAAAGATTTCTTTCACTTTACTTTCTCAATTTATGTTACCTTGCTTTCTTATCTCTGCTACTTTCTTCACATGGTATTAGAGCTTTCATCCATGGCCAATTCCCTCACCCCCACTTCTTTGTTCTCATCCCAATTTGTTTCAATTTCCTTCAATCATTCAATTTCCATAAAACTTGATTAGAATAATTTTGTGATTTGGCATCAACAAGTTGAAGTTGCAATCAAGGGTTACAAGCTCTCAAAGTTCATCAATGGAATCAATACTACTCCTCCAAAATTTCTTTCTTCATCTGATGAAACAAGTGGTAAAATCAATTGAGATTTCTCTTATTGGGAATAATAGGACCAATTACTAGTCTCTTGGCTCATTTCATTAATGTTCGAAAGGCTTTTAACAAGAATGGTTGGAAGTGTAACTTCTTTTCAAATTTGGGAGAAATTGGAGGTTTTCTTTGCTACTCAAACTCATGCCAAGATTGATTAGTTCAAGACGCAAATCAAACTTTTAGAAAGGTTCATCATCCATGAATGATTATTTCTTGCAAATCAAAAGCATTGTTGATAGTCTATTATCGGTTAGCTATTCTATCTTTACTTTAGATCATATTAATGTAATTTTTTAAGGATTGTCCTCAAGTATGACACTTTGATTACTATTGTTACGACACACATGGATTCATATACTGTTGATGAAATAGAGTTTGTTCTTTTGGCTCAAGAAAGGTGCATTGAGAAGGCTACAAAAGCTCTAGATTCTAATTTGAATGTTAACTTAGCAACTCATAGTGAGAATAGCATAGACAAGAAAAAGTCTTACAATTCTTCCGAAAATGACTTTTCTACTTTTGTTTAAGCCAATTTTTGTGGTCTTAATAATTTTCCTAGTAAATGAGGTTTTGGTAGTCGTGGATTCAATAAATTTAGAGGTTCTAGTAGCACAAGTCATGGAGTTTTCAATGGTGGTAGGAATTATTGGAATTTCAATAAACCTCAATGCCAATTGTCATTTGGTGCAACAATGTTACTACATATTTGATCCATCTTTTTAGGGCTCATCTTCATTTAGAAAGGATTTTCTTCTACTCAAGATTCATCATGAATGACTGTCATGGTTGCTACTACTCCTGAATTTGCCTATGACTCTAGCTAGTACCCAAATTCTAGAACTACAAATCATATCACACCAGACATTAATAATCTGATAAATAAAATTGAATTTGTTTGGTAAGATAAGATCGTGATGGGTAATGGAGTAGGGTTTTACATTAAACATATTGGACAATCATCTTTTCAATCTCAATTTACTTCAAAATTGCTCTCTTTAAATCATCTTCTTCATGTTCCTTCTATTACAAAAAATTTGCTCAGTGTCTCTAAATTTGCCAAAGATAATGCTATGTATTTTGAGTTCTTTCCTAACTTCTGTTATGTCAAAGATCAAGATTCCAAGGAAATTCTCATGGCAAGAAGAGTTAAGAATGGACTTTATGTATTTGATGATTTCACACTTCTGTCTTCATCAAAGCCACTATCAGTTCCATATTCTACAACTTCTTGTGAATCATCCACCTCTTCATTTTAGAATCATGTTTCTAGCCCCTTTCAATATAATCTTGAATCTTGTACTGCACCTAAGGATTCTTTGATTAGATCCATGGCATCACAAATGTGGACATTCATTCCTTAAAATTGTAAAGTTTCTTCTGTCTAACTGCAATATTTTTGTTCTTAATAATTTTATTTTTTATTTTTTATTGTTTATTTATTTTTATTTTTATTTTTTATTGTTATTTTGCTAAGCTTGTTGTTATGGCAAGATTCACAAACTTCATTTTTCTTTAATAGACACTATTTACACTCAACCCCTACAACTTATACACTCTGATTTATGGGGTCCCTCTCCACTTCAATCCTTTAGTGGTTATTACTACTACATTCACTTTGTTCATGCTTACTCTAGATTTGCTTGGATCTACTTGCTTAGACATAAATCAAATGCATTTCAAGCCTTTCTTAATTTCAAAACTCAAGGTGAATTACTACTAGGTTTTAAAATGAAGGGCATACAAATAGATTGGGGTGGAAAATATAAAGCTTTCACAAATATATTAACTTCAAATGGCATTCTTCATAGATATTCTTGTCTTTGTACTCATGAACAAAATGGTTTGGCTGAAAGGAGGCATAGAACAATTATAAAACATGGTCTCACCTTGTTAGTATCTGCTTCAATGCCAATGGAATATTGGGATGAAGCCTTTAGAGCTTCTATTTATCTCAAAAATAGATTACTAACTTCTGTTCTTCATCATAAAACTCCTTTATAAGTTTTGTTCAAAACCCTACCAAATCACTTTTTCTTAAAAATATTTGGTTGCTCCTATTTTTCTAACATTCTTTCATATAACAAACACAAGCTTCAATTCCAATTCACTTAATGTACTTTTCTGGGTTATAATCTCAATCATAAAGGTTACAAATGTCTTAATTCTAATGGCAAAATTATTTTTTCTCGAGATGTCATTTTCAGTGAGTCTTCATTTCATTTTGCTCATAAAATTTAGTCATCCTTATCTAATTCTGTTTCACCCTTTTTTTTTATATATATCCTTTTGCTGTTTTCTTAATGATTTCTTCATTTGGTAGCTTTACTCATCTAGAAATTGTCCAATTAGTTACTAATGTTTTAGCACCTACTGTTTCTCCTCTTACTACTAATACTTATGACAGTGTTGCTAGCCATAGAGCTTTTTCACATGACCAAATACAAGAAGATTTAGCTTTTGTTCCAATGCAACATTGCAAAAATACTCATTCTATGTTCACTTGGTCTAAAGCTGGAATTTTTTAAACCAAAGGTTTTTGCTACCACATGTGAACCTATTTGTGTTGAGGAAGTTTTACATATACATCATTGGAAACAAACAATGACTGATGAATTGATGGCTCTTTTGAATAATAATACATGGTCCTTAGTCCCATTACCACCTGGAAGAACACCTATTGGTTGCAAATGAGTATTTAAAGTGAAAAAAAAAAGAAAAAAAAATCAATGGCTTAATTCAGAAGTACAAAGCCAGGTTAGTGGCAAAAGAGTTTCATCAAGTTGTTGGTTTTGATTTCACTGAAACTTTCCATCCTATTGTTAAACCTACAACTATTCGGGTTATGCTTACTATAGCTTTGTCTAGGGGTTGGTTAATTCATCAATTAGACATTAATAATGCCTTTTTGAATGGATTGTTGCATGAGGAAATTTTTATGGAACAACCTCCTGGATTTATTCAGCACAACCAATCTCATCTTGTTTGCAAATTACATAAAACTTTATATGGCTTAAAACAAGCACCAAGTGCCTGGTTTGATAAGTTAAGTATAGCCCTATATTCCTTTGGATTTATCTTTGCAAAGTCGGATCAATCTCTGTTCATTTGTGTGACAAAAAGTCATTCTACCTATATTCTTATGTATGTAGATGACATTATTATCACTAGTAGTAGTGAACAAGTTGTGATATATCTCATTACCAATTTAAATAGAGAGTTTACCTTAAAAGATCTTAGAGAAATCAACTATTTTTTAGGGATTGAAGTGAAGCATATTGTTGAAGGCATTCACCTCTCTCAAGGAAAATACATAACTGATCTATTATGCAAATCCAAAAAGCAAGGTGCCAATCCTATTTCTACTCCTATGACTAATTGACATAAACTTTTAGGCTATGAAAGTGAATCAGTTTAGGATGTGAAGTTGTACAGATCAATTGTAGGAGCTTTGCAGTAGCTAATAGTTACTAGGCCTGGAATTGCCTATAGTGTTAATAAAGTTTGTTAATATATGCAAGCTTCATTAGAATCTCATTAGAAAGTAGTCAAAAGAATTCTTAGATACTTGAAAGAAACTCTTCATCATGGATTACATTTAAGAAAGTCTCTTACTCTTGATCTTGTAACATTTTGTGATGCCAATTGGGCCTCTGATTTTGATAACTGAAGATCAACTTTGGGATTTTGTGTATATTTTGGTTCAAATTTAGTCACTTAGCAGTAAAAGAAAGAGCATACTATTTTTAGATCTAGTATAGAAGCCTAACTAGTTTGGTTGTAGAAATCACTTGGTTACAATCTCTTCTCTCATAAATTAAAATCACTTTGCCTACACCACCAGTTATTTGGTGTGATAATCTTAGCACTATTATGTTGGTTGCTAATCCAATATTACATGCTAGAACAAAACACATTGAATTGGATTTATATTTTGAAGGAAAATGTTCTGCAAAGAAAGGTTTTAGTCCAACAAGTGCCTTCCATTGATCAAGTAGCGGATGTCTTGACGAAAGTTGTCTCAAGCACTCAATTTGTAAATCTAAGAAACAAACTCAAAGTAGAAAATCTTTCTACCTTAAGTTTAAAGACAATGTTAAGAAATAGTTTCATATGGTTACAAGATGGACACGTGTCATATGGTCATTGGTTTTCTTCTATTATTGTTAGATGAATTGTTAGGGAATTTGGTAGTTAGGTTTACTATATATATTACTCCGTAAATAGCAGAATAAACATAGAGAGAAAAAAAAATAAAAAAAAAAAGATATCTCTCACTTTACTTTCTCAATTTCTATTACCTTACTTTCTTATCTCTGTTACTTTCTCTACACTCACAAACACACATATTGAAGGAAGTTTGTATTATAATAGATATCATTGTGTTGGGTTGATTATTGATAACTTCTTTGATGAAATATTTGGTTTTAAGCTACATTGTAAGAAATCATGTAAATCTTAATGATAGTTTTACAAGAAGATGTGATTTGATCTATTATTTTACAAAAAGAAAAAAAAATGGCAATAGAATATTAGTATGGCCATTGACTTTTTTCAGCGCTATTAATCACAACAATTATTGATGATTTATCTCATGTCAATAGAAACATATAAAAAAGAATAAAGATAACTATAGACAATTATTTCTTTTTTTTCTGCATATTTTGCTTCATTCCAATTTCTCTAAGTGTTAAAACATTCGTATAATCTATAACAAAAAACAAAAACAAAAACAAAAAGACAATTTAAATTACTAAAAAGTGAGGGGTGCTAAGTATGATTAAAAACATGTGCTATGTGGACAAAAAGAAAGGTTTACATAATGCTTTTATGAGATTTAGCTATTGAAAATGCATTAGTTTCCATCATTTTATACTTGTAAATTCAAATGGAAATTGATAAAACTTGTTGAATTAGATTTTTTATCGAAGCATTAATAACATTTCAATATCACAAAGTCTTAATTGTTTTTGTATTCATGCATCCCAAAGAATGATGTTGCCATTGTTTGTATTGTATTGATTTTTTAATACTTCATTGAAATTAATGTTGATTTGGATTCAATGCAAGTCTACAGTAATTTTTGTTTTGTTGATTTTTCATGGTGCATAGATCTTGTTATCATATTGGGATCAACATTGGTTTTATGTTGTAGAGGAGTATCAATTTGGGTAGTTGTATTTACTCAAGTATTAATTTCAAATCGATTCCTAAACCACCTATTTTATGTTTGTTTATCGAATTAGTCTAGCCTCAGTTTTTGTATCAAAATGAAATTTATATCTAGTTTGCAGTCACAACTTATTATCAAATTCCGTTATTAGAGAATTTGGTGTTGATTTGATTTTGACACTAAACCTAGTATATTTCTTCATTATTAAAAGTTAACTTTGATTATTGATTTATCATCATCCTTGTTGGCAATAAATACAAAGAGAAAACTACATTTTCGAATGAGACGATTCTATGGAAATAAAAGGAGGTGAAACTTTGTCAATTTGGAAATCAAAGAGGAAGATCAAAGCTATGAACAAGTCTTAAAGCCTCCCTAACTGCACCCCAAGCTTTCATTCAATGTATATTATCCTCTCCTTTCTATTTTTTTTTTGTATTATTCTATATCATTTTTTTTTAATTAGCCCTATAAAAATTGTTGAATTATATTTGTTTTCATCTTATATGAATATATATATTAATGAGTGTTAGGAATCATTTTGTGTGAGAGACTCATATTTGGTGCATTTTGATCTTTAGTTTGAAATTACAATGAAACTAATGGTTTCAATGCTTTTATGAGGTTTAGCTTGTGAAAATGCATTAGTTTTCATCATTTTATACTTGTAAATTCATATGAGAATGCCTAAAATTGGTTGAATTAGATTTTGTACTCATTAATGACATTTTGATACCTTTGAGCCTTTATTATTTTTATATTAATTTATTCTAAAGAATAACATTACCATTGTTAGTGTTGTATTGATTTTTTTATATATAATTTATTGAAATACATGTTGATTTTGATTTGATACCAAGTCTATGGTAAATTTTGCTTTGTCAAATTTTCATGGTGTCTAGATCTTGTTATCGTATTGGGATCAACAATGGTTCTATGTTGTCAAGGAGTATCAAGTTGAGATGGCTTATTGACTCTATTATCAATTCCAAAACCACCTATTTTATGCTTGTTTTTCAAATTGGTTTAAGCACTATTTTTTTGTCAATATGAAATTGATATCTAGGTTATAGTCATAACCTATTATAAAATTCTTTTATTATAAAATTTAGCATTAATTTTATTTTGACGTTGAACATAACATATTTCTTCATTATCAAAAGTTTGCTTTGACTATTGGTTTTGATTACTACCAAAAAGTGCTATTTTATAGACCTAATTATAATGGTTTTAAGCACCTTTGAGTAGTAATCATATTCATTTAACCCAATTAATTCATTAAGGTCCTTAGTAATTGGTTTTAACCATTTTGTGGCAAGTTTATATGTTTTTATCAGCTTATGAATCAATTCAAGCATGCCAAATGATGGAGGAGCTACTTGGACAAGTTATGGCAAAGCTTTTGGAAGCTCAAATTCATGAAGAACCAAGCTTTGGAGCTCCATAGCCCTTTGCCAAAGTCGTTCAAAGTATGCAAGGAGAGAAGCAAGGAGAGAGGAAAAACAGAGTGAAGAAAACAGAGGACAGCAGCTGCAGTCTTCTTTCACACTTTTGGAGCACTTCCCGAAGTCCATTTTCTACATGCTATATACCATTTCAAAGCTCAGGAAGTCAATAATCCAACGCTTCAAACCGTGTACGATTTGGAGCTGAAATGAGGAAGTTACAGCCTTTGGAAGATGACTGCTCCAAGCTGAAGGAAGGATTCAGCAAAGTGTTGCGAAATCACCCTTTTGTTGCGGAATGATTTCGCAGCCTTGTTGCACAGTGCTTTGGATTTCCCCTGAAGTTTCATGCTGCGATGGAAGCCAAACACCACAATATGAAAGCCAACTTCGTAGAGGTGTGGAATCAGCCTTTTGCTGCAAAGAAATTTCACAGACCTCCTTGTGCACCTGCGAAATTTCGCAGACCTCATTTTTCACCTGCGAAATGGTCCTTAGTGCTTCCCGATATTTGTAACCGACACTTTGGGATATTTTTCTTCAGATATTTTTGTATGAATTTCCATTCTTCTCCTTGTAATCCACCAACCATAAGATTTCTTAGTTAGGAAGGTTGGAAAAACGTCTCTATATATATTCCCTTGCATCCACTGTAATAAAAAACATGTAATCTAATATATAGAATCAACGAACAGAGCACTTGCTCTGTTTTTCATATATATTCTTGTTTTCTCGTTAGTTTTCTTTCTAGCCAACCAAACTCTGAGGATTTTTCCACAGAGGATGAGAGGCTAAGCTTTTTGTCTCTTGGAGTGAGGAAAGCCGGGTAAGTTTCCACATGCATAATTTGGAAGTTTTGTTGTTTTAGTTTTTAATGAAGAGAAAGTGTAACCCGTTAGTGATTTCTATGTTTTTAGTTAACTTAAAACACCTTAGAGTCACCTGGGCCAACACTTGGTAAGGCAAGTGATTTCCAACCATGGAAATGCATTAGTTTACCCCTTGCGAGCCTTTGGGAGGTGGTTTGAAAGTAGGATTTTCTAGAATAGCCAACACTTGGTAAGCTTTTGGACTCCAAGGAGACATCCATTAGTTATCTCTTGCGAGCTTTTGAAGGGAAGTCCAAGGTTAAAGATCACCTTGAATGGCAAGTGCTAGGTGAGAGGTATGAGTCATTGCAAGATGCATCAGTGAGAGGGATTTAGTGTTTGAACCCATTAATGGGAAGCATTTGTACAACACCGGTTAGAGAATTAACTATATGTTAATTCTCTAATGCGAGGAAAAGAAACAAGTGACCGGAACTCCCTTTTTGTATGAGGAATCTGAGCCTAGTGATCTGAACTCCAAGAAACATTTTTCTTTGTAAGTAAAATCAGTTACTATTTTTGGTTAGCTTAAAACCAATCCTTTTTCATTCAAACATCTTTATGTTTTCTTTTAAAGCTAACCTTGAAATGAAAAGGCACCAATTCAACTTTGAATTAACATCATCTGTGAAGTGAAAACCCATCCCAGTGAACGATCCTAGAGCCACTATGCTATAGTAGCTTTGTCTTTGCTACCCTAGTATATGGTGTAATAGGTTATAAATTTTGTTGATTAATCCCTCAATCAAGGAGCACCAGCTGGACACGAATCAGCTGAGACACCAATTGGGCACGAATCAAATGGCGCCGTTGCCAGGGATCGAACCCCGAATCAAATGGTGCCATTGCCACTGCCGCTGCTAGGGACGAATCAGGTTTGTCATCATCTTCATCATCCTTTTGACTTTTTTTTTTTTAAAAAAAAAAAAAGATTAATGAGCATTAGGGATCATTTTGTGTGTGAGACTCATACTTGGTGCATTTTAATCTTTAACTTGAAATTGCAATGAAACTAATTATTTCAATGCTTTATGAGGTTTAGTTGGTGAAAAGGCATTAGTTTTCATCATTTTATAATTGTAAACTATTAGGAACCACTAGTTACTCTACTCCTAGGCTCTGCATCATGCAAGGTTCATGCAATCTAGTCCTAGGCTCTCTACATCTAACATAGTAGAAATATATGGTAACTAAAACCATATTATGATCTAAACATAGAGGTTAAAGTTTCATACCTGCAATTTGGATGTTCCAAAATTGAATCTAATCCCATAAGATGTCAAAGATGTTGGGAATGTTGTGGAGTTCATCTACCTAAAGATCTTTCACCTTATCTCTCCCTTCAAAGATCCTGACACAAGAGAAGGGTGAGCTCATTTTCCTTTCCTAAGAGTGGCTAGGGCTTGCTCTTACTCTCTCTCAGGAAGATAATGGCCAAAATGTTAAAATCATGAACCTTAAAGCTCTAAGAGGGTTTATATAGGGTTTCTTATGGGTTTAAGTGACTTAAGCTTAAACTAGACTTGGGTCACCTAATCCAACCTATTGGGATAGAGCCTTAGAAAGCATGACATGATATACCAGTTTTAGATTCATTAATAAATTTATTTATTTATGTTTCTTATTCAACGTACTATCCCATTTTGTATTGATTGGTTACCAGAACAAACACGTCATTTCACTTGCATTGCATATGACTTCAATGTACTAGGAATTGCATAAAGGACATAAGTCATGGGTTTCTTACAAGATGATTAATTGTTTATAGTTAGTTCATAGATTTGGGCAATTCAATAGAGACTATAATGCACTACCTCCTAATTGAGAGATGGCTTATCATGACCATCAAGGTGGGTTTCCCATGGTGAGTACATTAGTGTGTATGGTTACATATTGAACAAGAACTATAGTGAATCATGACATAAGGCTACAAGTTGTCATGATTCACTAAGCTACTATAATATATAGACTCTCAACCTTGAGAATATATTAAATTTATGTAAAATCAACAAGAAACTTTGATTTATGGGTGAGACCCTAACATGATCATATATCCATATGGAGCAGTTGGCAACAAGTATTCTCAATAGAAGCACCATGATATCTCATGGGAGTGAGATAGGGAGTGAGATAGTGTGTCTATTGAGAACCTTGGATTGCTCCATTCCCATATCTTGGATTGTATAGGTACATGTAAATCTACCCTAGGCTTCTGTAGAAACTAATTTGAGTGGAAACATGACTTTTAAAACGATTTAGATTAATAAAACTATAGAAGAAACATTCATATCTAGATCTGAATGTTCCCAGATCAATTTCATGGGTAAAAAAGAAACCTAAAGAATTTGGAGACGTACATCCAAGATCTTCTACTTGGTGACTAGAACTCCAAAGAGTGGGCTTTGGAAGAGAGGATTCCTAAGTTCTCTCTCTTACACTTTTTAGATGTGGAAGACAATTGAAAACCTTAGAAACCCTAACCTCTAAGGGGGTATTTGTTAGGAACCTTGGATTACTCTGTTCCTATGCCCTAGATCTCGTGGGGTGCATGCATTTAACCCTAGGTTCTCTAAATCTAGTGCATAAAAATAATGACTTCAAAAATCGTTATAGAATAAATATTTAGAGATTGAGAGACTCATATCTAGATCTAGATTTAGATGTTCCTAAATCAATTCCTCTTAGTGAAGAACATACTTGAATAGTTTGGATGTTCCTAGATTTGGATTACTCAAACCATGATCTTAACACTCCAAAGTGTGGGCTTTACAATGGTGGAAATCTAGACTCTCTTTCTCTCTCTCTCTCTCTCACTCTCTCTCTCTCTCTTTCTCTCTCTCTCTTTAGAGGTAGAAGACAATTGTCTAAGTCATGGAAATCGTAACCGGCCCTTAAGGAGGCATTTATAAGGTTTCCTTATTAAGCTTAAGTGACTTGAGCCCATATGGTCTTAAGTTACTTAATCTAGCCTAAAACGGGTCATAATTGATTAATTAACCACATAAGGCCATCTAATTAATCAATTAGCCCAATCTAGAGACCTTGTTCACTATCCCCTATTCAATCTTATATAATTACCAAAATACCTTTATGCACAAGAGTGAACATAGAGTCAATCCAACCCTCATAAACCATGCTAACATGGTATATGAGCTCAAAGTGGGGACCAATGAGACTCGTAAATGTACTAGCTACCTTAGAATCCAATTATAAAGTTGATTCAATATCCCACTATAGAAAATCAACTACACTCTAGTACCCTATTTAAATAACAATGAGACGAAGCTCAAGTCCGGGACCTACAATTTGCTATAAGCAAACTCATCATGAACTAGTGTTCGTAATCTAACAAGGTAGTGTTATCGCCTATCAAGATTACCTCTCTAATCATTGAGTTACAA
Source organism: Vitis vinifera (assembly GCF_030704535.1). NCBI lineage: Eukaryota > Viridiplantae > Streptophyta > Magnoliopsida > Vitales > Vitaceae > Vitis > Vitis vinifera. The sequence goes on along the minus strand of NC_081823.1, from coordinate 11,384,470 downwards.
ATCCTACTTATTAAAAGATTAACTGGCATACCTTAACTCTAAGGAGTGTATGTGAAATTCCACTGAAGGAATTACTACAACCATAAATTTCATGATCACATGTCCTTTGAATCATCCAAGGAGACATATTGGCTCAAACCCATGAGATATGGTCCCTCTATTAAGAATATTTATTGCCACTAACCTCCATCAATAGTGACACAATCCTTAGGGATATATGACCACTTTAGGGTCTCACCTATAAGTCAAAGTCTTTTGTTGATATTACTACATGCTCAATATCCTCTCAAGGTTGAGAGTCCCTATAGTATAATAACTTAGTGATTCATGGCAACTCATAGTTTAATGTCATGATTTAACGTAGGTCTTGTCTAATGTGTGTTACATACACTAGTCCACCCACCATGGGAAATCTATCTTTGCGATCAAGACAAAACATCCCTCCAATTAGAAGGTAGTGCATTACAATCTTTATTGTATCGCCCAAGTTCATAAATTGAATGTGGACATTTTATATACTTACAAGGAGCCCATGACTTGTCTCCTCTTTGCAACTCCCAATGCTTCTAAGTCATAACAATGTAAGAGATGGGTTGAATGTTCAAATAAATGTCAATACATAAAAGGATAACAAGGGGAGAGTCAAGTTTGACTTTATTACAACATGTCTTGCTTTTAGGGCTTAATTCCAACAATATTTATAGGGTTCCCCTACTAGGTTTGAGTGTCTTGATTCCAATAAGGCTTAGGTCACTTAATCTAGCTTAAACTAGGTCTTGATTAATTATTTAACCACATAGGGTCATTTAGTTAATCAATTAACCCAATTTAGAGACCTTGTTCACTACTGACTATGCAATCTTATGTAATTACCAAAATGTTTTTATGCACAAGAGTGAACCTAGATCCAATCCAAAATGCTCTTATCCTCTATTCTTAGGCACCGTTCCTTATTTGATTGCCAACTCTTTCTCTTTAGGTACTATTAGACTACATAGCACCTTCTTCCCTCAATCTAGATTTTAAGCACCTCAAACACACTGAACATGTTCTTTACACCCATTAAAGTGCTAAATTTTAGTCCCTATCACTGTCACCTTTTAATATTGGCCTTGCTCCTTTGAAGGTTATTAAACATATATGAATAAGTGAATTTGGATTTTTTTTTGAGGTCATATTAAATTGAATTATGAAAATTTTTATTTGTTGAAACTTCTTTACACCAAGACTTGGAGGTAGATATATATTGGAAATAAAAGAAAAATAGATTAGTAGAAAAAGTCAATTTCTTTGAAAGAAAATGCCATGAATTAATAATATTTGTGCATTTTAAGAACTTATCATTTTTATTTTATAACATTAAACACTGTGGGATTATAGTGTAAGTTCCTTTCGTCTCTCCCTTTCTTCAAGGTAGTTCTTTTGAAAAACTGAGATGTTGGCCTATATATATGTGTTGATGAAATCTTGTATTCTAGACTTTGATTTATCTTCTAATAAGTACCATTCTTTAATTTTTCTTTTCTTTGGATATGCTCTTTAATTTTATTATTCTTGCTTAGCATGTAAATATTTTTTTTTTCCTATATTATCAGAAAAGGGTGATTATAATTTTAGGAGGAAATGTCATATGAGTAGGAAGCTCATACATACAGGTTATGTCTTGGAATGGTCAAAGAAAATTTTGCACTCAACTGTCTACCAACAATAATGAAGCTATAAAGAATCCAACTATGTTATCCCGGGCGACTCACTACTAATCATTTCACCCATTTGTCCTATTCAGTTTTTAAATAAATGTGATCAGATATTTTAGATCTTACGTCACTTTCTTCTTCTTATCCATCCTATCAAACATCGGACGGGAGGAGCCCAATGCATTATTAACCGATAAAACGTTAAATTTGAAGCCTAGATACAGGCATGCATCCTTATAAGAATCCAATGACATGCACTCTCCTAAAAAATTACTTTATTAAAGCTGGTCCATGCCCTACTAGCAAGACAATAGAATATTAACAAACAAATGGCAGTCGTTCCAAAACTATTGTCGTGGATTGTTGTTAGTCATGTTATTCTTCTTAGGAAGATGGTATTCATATAGAGACAGTGTGATGGTGTATAAATAAAACAATTAATATTGCATATTTATTTTTCTTTTATTGTCCTTATCAAATGAATCAGATTGAAAGCTAAATATGAGTTTTTATTTTATTATGCATATATATATAAATAGTTGTGTAATATATGAAATAATGTTTAGAAACACAAAATTTTTCTTAATTTTCCCACTTCTATTATGTATGTTTAGACCCGTTACTTCAACAAATTAATAAAAGAATATTCTAATGCCAAGTTTAGTATGTGAGAATGGAGAGTGGGAATATGCATCCCTTTCCTCTTCCGATTAATTCCTATGTTTGGATAATTCAAGTGAGAATAAGAATAAAATAAAAAATGATTTCAAAGGAAATGAAATTTCACTTATAAGTGGAATTTCAATTCGTCCATTATAGAAGGTATTTTGATTTTCTTGTGCAATTTATTTTTAAAAACACTGTTTATATATATATAATGTGAAATGTTCTAGACGTGCTTCTCCCTATATATAGGCAATAATTCATGCTATAGTTTTATAGTATACATTTTGATGCATACAACTTTAAGATGTATCAAATTGAGAAGTTGAAAAGCCATATTGATGGAGGCGATTTAGAATAGATAGTTTTAAAATACTAGACGTGCTTCTCCCTATAGCCATTAAAGAAATCTTCTATCTCTCTTACATCCATGTCATATATATAGTTTCTAATAAGCAGTGATGGCTACACAAAACTTTGAAATGTATCGAATTGAGAAGTTGAAAAGCCATATTGATGGAGACAATTTAAAATACGAGACGTGCTTCTCCCTATAGGCATTAAAGAAATCTTCTATGTTTGCCGACACCAGAGAATGGAATAGGGGCACTTTATATACACCGGCAGCATATAAAGTGATTTAACATACCTCTCTTTTTAGAAGTCCCTCAAACCGGAAATGAAGCTCAGCTCAGTTGCAATTTCTTTTGGGTTCCTTACTGTGCTAATAAGCTGTGTATGGAGGCTGCTGAATTGGGTGTGGTTGAGACCGAAGAGGTTAGAGAGATGCCTTAGAGAGCAAGGCCTGGCTGGGAATTCGTATAGGCTATTACAAGGGGACTCCAAAGAGATGTCCAGGATGATGAAGGAAGCATATTCAAGACCCATCAGCCTCTCCGATGATATTGTTCAGCGTGTTCTGCCCTTCCATTGTCATTTCATTAAGAAATATGGTACCAACATGAGTTATTACTTTTCATCATAGTATTAAATTTTGCTGGTTTCTTCAAATTATGGTCAAATTTTATATACTGCCCTAGAGCAGTTGTTTAGTTTCTATTCTTCTCTTCCTAACTATTTTTCTTTTCCTTCTCACCTTTTTTTTTTTTTTTTCTGAAGTGTTCGAATTAATTTGTGATGTTTCAAGTCAACGCACTTTTCGATGAATTTTTATGTCAGTTATTTGTGCTAAAAATATAATATTCCATGCCAATTCTATGGTTGATAATTAAAATAACTTCTACGTACATATATTTGATAATATATACCGAGTAATTATGTAAGGAGTGATTCCCATTTGCCACAAGCTCAAATTTTGAGATTACAATTTCATATATATGTATTTTTATTATGCTCGAGAAAACTAGCTATTTTTAGAATTGGATCGATTATTAAATAAAAAAATTTAATGATTCATGATTCATCAGTTAGATCAGTTGTCAAATCAATGATGTCATAAATATGTAATTTATATATTCTTAAAATTAAAAATATTTTAATTTTTTTAAATATATAAAGAAATTAAAAATTAATAATATTTATTTTTTATTTAATATATAGATGCATTAATATTTTAAGATTTTATGAAATAAAATATATATAATATTTAGATGTGAAGTTATTTAATTTATATATATATATATATATATTAGAAGTTATATATACCTTATTATTTTATAGTTTAAAAAAATTATATTATTTTACTTTAAATTGTTTGCATTTTTATTATTATAAAAACTTTGGGAAGAATTCTTTTTTTTTTTTTTTTAGCTAGTGTTGTGGAAATGTTTACATAAGACATAAATAGCATAGTCATGATATCCTAATTTTCCCAAGTCAGTCCCATATCTGAATATCTCTCTATATAGTCGGCTTGCCCAGAGTGTGGATGTCTGTGAGTGGCCCAAGCAGTAGCCCACTCGACCAATTTCAATCTAAAACCATGGCCCATTTTAGCCAAAAGAATTTCACTTAGAGATAGGTCCAGGCCCAAACCGGCGACCCAGTTCACCAAGTCAATGGTTCAACCGCTGGGTCGTCCGGTTCGATGGCGGTTCAATAGCCCTACCGGCTCAATTGCTGACCCGGATCAAATTTGCTTTCAGTCGACAGTCGGACTGCTCAAACCAGTCGGTCTTTAAAACAATTATCGAAACTAAAAGCAATCCAGGACTAACACTATCCAATAATGGCATAAACATGCAGGTAAAAATTTCTTTACATGGGTGGGTCCAAGTCCAAGGGTAAACATTATGGAGCCTGAGCTAATGAGGGATGTTTTGTTGAAGTCCAATATCTTTCAAAAGACACCCTCACACCCGTTGGTCAAGTTGCTGGTTTCTGGTCTAGTGGCCTTGGAAGGTGAACAATGGGCCAAACGTAGAAAGATCATCAACCCAGCTTTCCATCCAGAAAAGTTGAAGGTAGTTTTCAATGCCTAGTTTTCAAACGAGAATATTTGACCTTAGTTTCCAGAAAGATCATTAACCCAGTTTTCCATCCAGAAAACTTTCTTTCTTTTTCTTTTTTTTTTTAATATGGAAGTAATTGAAAATTTATTTTTAATCCTATAAAAACCTGTATAAACATCAGAATTCCCAAATATTTCAGTCATTTTAATGAAGTACTACTGGTGACTAGTTTTTCACAAACCAAGTGTCCTAACTTTTCCTTTCTTTTTCCCTTTCTTTTTCACATACTCATATAGAGTTTTTTTCCCCCTTTCTCCAATGGTCCGTTTCCATAATTTTACCACCGAAGGGATGTTCTTGGTCTTTATTAATTGATTTTGTGGTTGTAGAATATGTTATCGGCATTTCATTTGAGTTGTAGCGACATGGTGAACAAATGGAAGAAGCTTTCGGTGGAGGGATCATGTGAGTTGGATGTTTGGCCCTATCTTGAAAATTTGACAGGGGATGTGATTTCTCGGACAGCATTTGGCAGTAGCTACGAAGAAGGAATAAGGATATTCCAACTCCAGAAAGAACAGACATATCTTGCAATCAAGGTTGCAATGTCAGTTTATATCCCAGGATGGAGGTATGCATAAAATCATATAATATTTCAAGAAATTATGCTGCTCAGTTTTATGAATATACATGAGTCTGCTTGTTTTTTCATTTTTTTAGCAGTGCTTCGGCAGATTTAGAGTAAATTTGCTTGAGTTTCTATTTTAAGTGCTTCGACAGATTTAGGTTTTCTCTAGAAGTATTTTTGGAAGAATAATATTTAAAGTGTTTCTCCAAGAAGCATTACAAATAATTTAATTTTTAACTTTTTAAAAGTATTTTCTAAATTTTGTCAAACCTTTGATTTTTCTTCAAAAATGTTTTTTTTTTCTATAATATAAGTGTTTTCTAAAAGCACTATTAAACTGGCTCTTTATTTGCTCAAATTTAGGTTTCAAGTCACCCTTACATTTTCCTAACATTTAATAAATCTCTATGTCCTAGCACACCATATTCAATTTTAGGTAAATTTATTCTTCAATGGAGCATTTACTTTCATGAAATGTTGACACCATGAAACCAAAGAAAAATTTGAGCTTAGGCGAAGAAGCTATAATCTACATACCGGTACATAAGCCTAGTAGAATTTAACAGGTTGAACACAACTGATATGAATTTTCTTATAAACCATCTAGCAAATTCACCTATGTTGCATTAATAGGGTTGAAAAAACAAGCAAATAATTCAATATATGAAGGGAGATAAAGGGTCCCCTTAGAACATACTTTTAAAGGTTAGGTGTCATAGGCGCAAAATTCCCACATAAATTTTCATGTCTATGTGGTGTTTAAAAGCTCTCTAAGCCAATCTACACCTTCCCCCATGAGATGGCAACAACATGCAAGACAACACATGAGGTTTACAAGGCACCAATCCCAACTTGTATTTTACTAACTTATTAAATAAGAATATAAGACTTTAGCCAGACTTCCATAATTGCTTTGGTGAGTTTCGACTTCCCTCATGATTTCCTTCTGTAGATCTCTCTCAAGAGTTTCTCCAACCCTTCCTATTTATAAAGTGGTGCCACCCACTCCTTGTTAGACTAGTAGTGCTACTCTTAGTTCTACTAGGATTTGTCTTAATAGGCTATGGCAATAACCACTCCTACTTGGACTTTGAGTACTACTCCTACTTAGACTATAATTACGTTAGGCATCAAGACTCCTATTCATGCTTGATTTGCAATCCCACTTCAAGTCCAACTCTTCATGCTACTACCGCATCATCTATATATATGACTCGTGTGCATGATAAGCCCTCTTTTGGTTTGTATGTTCAAATTGTGTTTGTGTCAGGGCAACATGCTCCTACATCCACCTTGTTGTTGTAGCTTCGTGCCTTGCCCAAGCCCTCTTCTTAGTGCAGTAACATGTCATGGCATTGCACCTATGGATCCCCATGTACAAGGCATTGCACCTCTTATGTATTGCATCTAAGTCAACTTCGTTCCCCCCCCCCCCCCCCCCCCATTGATATGCCCATTCAAGTCTCTCTTAGTGCTACACTTACCATGGCATTGTGCCCATGGTTCACCAAGTCATCTCCTTGCACAAGGCACTGCACCCTTATACCACCTTGTTGTTGTCATTGGTCACTCAAGAGGCCAAGGTGTCACCCCATGAGGCCTTAGTATCACATGGTCCATGTCAAAGGGCTAACAAACCACTTCTACTTGATGTAGTTGATGCTCTCATCGACTTGGACTATGGGTAGGCTTGGACTACCTCCTCAAATTTCCATAGCATTATATCTCGTTCCGAACTAGCCTCTAATTCAAGACTATCCTTCCACTAAACTAGAAAATCAATTCTTCAATTTTTCTTACTCATTCCCATAGTTCGATGATCTAATATCTTCTCTACCTTGCCGATATCACTTGCAATCAAATTTCTTTCTAATCACTCGCCTTGATGGTATCCTTCTTGAGTCTAGGTTTTCATGATAAGGCTTTAAGAAGCTCACAAGGATCGTGAGGTGTATCTTTAGCCTATCTGACAACTTCAATTTGTAAGCTACTTATCCTCCTCTACATCACCTTGAAAGGTCTATCATATTTGGGAATCAACCCCCTCTGCATAGTCTTATTGCTAATTTTCTTCCATATATAAGGGTTTAGAATGACTCTATCCCCAATCTAAAATTCTCAAGGTCTTCGGCCCTTGTCCGCATACTTTTTCATTTTTCTAGATGCCTTCTCTAAGCTTTCACAAGCTTCATTGAGCCTCTGTTGCCAAGACCTTGTAAATTTATAAGTTATAGGACAATTACCACCAACCTTTTGCTTAAACATCTCCAAGGGCATAGTTGGTTGTTGCCCTGTGGCCAATTCAAAGGGACTCAACCCTATTATTGAACTCTTATGCAAGTTATAGGATAACTGAGCTATCTCCACTATATCAATCTACTTCTTTTGTGTTACAGAAACATAGTGTCTGAGGTATTCCTTAAGTAGCGCATTTGATACACTTTGTTTGCCCGTCTATCTGCGAATCATTTGTTGTTTAGAACTTCAACTTCAATCATAGGAGTTTAAACAACTCAGTCCAACATTGACCAATGAATCGGGCATCACAATCATTGACTATGTCTTTAGGCAACTTGAAGTACTTGACCACATGGTTGAAGAATAGCCTAGCTACCTCCTCTACGGGACATGCATGTGGTGTAAGTATGAAAGCAACATACTTAGAGAGTCTATCTACTATCATGAAGATAGACTTGAATTCCCTCAATTTTGGAAAGCCACCGATGAAGTCCACATATATGTTCTCCTAAGGTCTCTTTAGGATAGGGAGAGGTTGCGGTAACCTTATTGTTTTCTTCTTGCCTATCTTATCCAACTGGCATATCAAACAATATAGAACATAAGCTTGGATGTCCTCTCCTATGTTTAGCTAGTAATAGTAGTTGGACAATACTATTGATGCCATCTCTTTGCTAGGATGACCTGCCTACTTCACATCATAGGTATCTCTTAGCAACTCCTTGTGTAAGCAACTTCTTGGTACATACAGCCTACCTCTTTTAACCATCAAGAGGTCAATTTCTAGCCAATACTTTTTAGTAGCCCCCTCTTTGACTTGTTGTTTCATCTTCTCATAAGTAGAATCAAGCTTAGTAGCTTGCTTGATCTTCTCATTAAAATATGAGATCGCATTTGATAGAGCAATTACATACTTTGCCAATTCCTTCTGGTTCAAGGCATCTCCAACTACATTATGTCTTCTTAGTCAATACAACCATTCAAACTTGAAGTCGGCTAGGAATTCTTGCCACCTAGCTTTCTTAGGGCTTAACTCCTTCTACATCTTGAAAAAGGTATTAACTATGTTGTCTATGACCATATATAGTAAATATACTCCCTAGTAGATAATGCTTCCACTACTATAAGCAATGGATAATCGTTGTCATCTCTTTCTTGTGAGTGGAGTATCTTTGTTCTAACTCATTAAGTTTTCAACTCTCAAAGGCTATTAGGTGCCCTTCCTGCACTAAGATCCCCCCTAAGGCCCTAGCTGATGCATATATTTGGGCCTTAAATATGAGATCCAAATCTAATAAATGCAGCACCAGCTTAACTACAATCACCACTTTCAATTTCTCAAAAGTTTTCTAGAATTCTGACCTCCAATCCTAACAAATGTCCTTCTTTAGAAGGTTAGTAAAAGGAGCCACTATCTTGAAGTAACCCCTTATGTACCTTCGATAGTAGTTGGCCAGTGTCATCTTGCTTGGAACATGCCAATCTTTAATGGCCTGGACCTTTGCTTCATCTATCTTTATCAACCCTTCCTCTATCTTACGTCCTAGAAAGGTAATATGTCTTTGTGTGAACTCACACTTCTCCTTCTTCACGTAGAGTTCATGTTCTCTTAGTCTTTGAAACACTAGTCTCAAGTGATTCACATGCTCTTCTAAGGTCTTGCTATAGACAACAATGCATTGAAGTAAACCACAACAAAGGCATCTAGGAACTCATATGGCACATCATTCATTAAGTTGTATAATGTTATTGAGGCATTAGTTAGTCCGAATGGCATCATAAGGAACTCATATGACCCATAGCGGGTTACACATGTAGTCTGTTTTTCATCCCTCTCTACAATCCTTACTTGCTAGTATCCTAACCACTAGTCCAATTTGGAAAAAAACATTGCCTTGGCCAATTTATTAAATAATTCTACCACTAAGAGATTGGATACTTGTTCTTGATCGTTACTTTGTTCAAGGCCCAATAGTTAACACACATCTATAGGGTCTCATCTTGCTTCTTTTGGAATAAGATAGAAGCACCATAGGGAACCCTTGAAGATTGGATCATGCCTGCTTCCAACAATTTCTTCAATTACTTCCTTAACTCTAGTAATTTCAAAGGTAACATCTGACATGAGACCTGATCAGCAGGAAGTTTGGTCCTAGGTGGCAACTCAATTTTATGGTCTATATGGCACCTAGGAGGCAACTCCTTGGGAAACTTTGAAGGCATCATGTCTTTAACTTCTTTTTGAATATGGGTTACACTATGTGGCACCTCTATTGACTGGTCTGCCTTGTTCTCAACCAAGGCTATAATATATGTGACATTCCCACACTTCAACCCTTTCTTTATTTGAAGCGTAGAAACCATCTTGGTTTGACCTTTCTTTATGACTTTCTCATTTATAGCAAAAATAAACAAGGTTGACTCTCATCCATGATCATTAACCCGCCAAGATATGGGAGCAATGTCACCTTAGCCTTAAGGAAAAAGTCAATCCCTAATATCAAATCAAAGTCGTCTAAGGGTACACATATCAATTTGTAGTTGTCTTCCCAATTTCCCACTTAGAGTGGGACTTTTTTTAGCAATGTCATTAATTTTTTGGGCTTTGCTATTTATTACCTTTATCTTAATAATGTAATGTACTAGTTCCAAACCGAGCTTCTTGGCTTCTAACTAGCCACAAAATTATGGGTTGCCCTTCTGTCCATCATTGGTTTTACCTGCATGCCATTTACTAGCACTTGGACATGCATAAACCCTTTTTGAATTAGTGCATTCTTGTGGATTATGTTCAAGAGCTACAAAGGATTGACTCTTAAAGGTGTATCCATGTCAAAATCACCACTACTTTTAGTAGCCATAAGGGCTGATATTTTTTCCCATTTTGGACTCTTCTTAGCACAGTGAGGACCATTGCAAATGAAACAACCCATGGGTTTGGTTATCTGCTACCCATACTTAGTAGTTTTTTCACTCGATTACGATGCTATAGGTTTTTTCGAATTCTTCCCATATGACTTCTTAAAAGATTTTCCCTCTTTATTAGGTTTCTTTGCTCCATCTGGTTTAGGTTTTTGATTGGTAGAGTTCACACCATTCAACTTATATACTACCAAACAATATGTTGTAAAGATTATACTAGAAAGATCTCACACCCATTATCTTTGTGACTCAATTTAGGCCCATCCCTACAATCCAAACATGAAGTTAAACATTTTGTTCTCATCGGACATATTTTTTATGTCGAGCAATAAGGAACTAAATTCCTCAATATACTCCCATGTTGAACTAGTGTGCTTCAATCATTTCAAGGATTCTCAAGCCAACCAAGTCATGTTAGTAGGAAAGAAATGATCATTCAACTCCTTCTTAAGAGTCTCCTAAGTGGCGATTTGGGCCTTCTAGACTCCTCATTATCTTCTGCCTTAGTTCATGACCATCACTTCATATCACTAGTAACGTACATCATGGTGATAATACCCATCTCCATCTTAGGGATTCAAGTAGCAATAAAATATTGCTCCATATCCCATAAGTTCTCTAATTTTTTTAGCATTTTGATTGCTATTGAAGCCCTTTGGTTCTAGGACTTGAGCTTTGGGAGGGGCTTCCATTCTTGAGATAGAACCTTGCAGCACCACCTTCTTAAGGATTGTTATGACTTCCTCAAAATATTATATAATGGATGAGAAGTCATCCATCAAAGTTTTGACATCTACCTTCAACCCTACCACTTTATCCTCTATGAATTTGTCATGGGACTCTAAGAAATTCTATTGCACAAGGATTTCTTCCTTGGTGTGGTTTGGCCATAGGGCTACAGTGCCCTTATCACCTTGTTATTCCCCTAGCAGTTCTTCTAGTCTTGATATCCTTTCTCTTAAGGTCTCTGTAACACTTCCCCCAACCATTCGCTTGTTAGTCTCTGATACCAATTGTCATAGGTGCAAAATTCCCATATAAACTTTCACATCCATGCAATACTTAGAAGCTATTTATGCTAACCTACACCTTTCCCTACTAGATGACAACATGCAAGGCAACACACGAGGTTTATAGGGCATCAACCCTAACTTGTATTTTATTAACTTATTGAATAAGAATACAAGACTTTAGCTATACTCCCACAATAGTTTTGGTAGTTCAGACTTCCTCTTGATCTCTCTCAGAAGTTTATCCACTCCTCCCTATTTATAGGGTGGTACCGCTCCTTGTTAGACTAGGAGTGCTATTCCTAGTTATACTAGGACTTTTCTTAATAGGCTATGACAATAACCACTCTTACTTGGACTCTAAGTCCTAGTCCTACTCATACTACAACTACAATTCACATCAAGACTCCTACTCATGCTTGACTTGCAATCCCACTTCGAGTCTGACTTTGAATGTTGTTGTTGTAGGCATCTATATATATGGCTCATGCTCATGTTAAGTTCTCTTTTGGCATGCACATCTAGATTGCATCCATGTTGAGGCAACATGCTCTGACATTCACCTTGTTGATGTTGTGACTCTATGCTTTGCCCAAGCCCTCTCCTTGGTGTGGCAACATTTCATGGCATTGCACCCTCATGTATTGCATCTAAGTCGTCGCAATAATGTGCCCATCTAACTCTCTCTTGGTGTTGTACCTATCTTGGCCTTACGCCCATGGCTCACCAAGTCGTCTCCTTGCACAAGGAATTGTGCCCTTGTGCCACCTTATTGCTATCATAGGTTACTCATGATGTCAAGGTAATGCCCCATGCAGCCTTAGTGCCTCATAGTCCATGTCAAGGGCATATCATTAGGTTAGTACTTGCCTCAATGAAAAAGGTGTACTTTGTACCATTAGGAGGTCATATAGATTAGAACCCAGAGTTGTAAAAAGGAAAGCCTTATCTACAACTAACAACTATTGGCACTTTGAAAGGCTTAGATTCTAAGGGTGAAATTAAATCAACCTTTTAATATAAATATTTTAATTAATATTTAGAAAGACTCAAATTTTAATTTTTAGAAACTTTCTAAATATAGTTAAACTAACATGCCCCTTTCGACTTGATTTGTAAAAGTAGCATCCTTAACTATCTAAAATCTTTAAACTTGAGAGGCTTTATAAGCATTTTCGAAATTTGATTATGAGATTTTGCAAATTTTATTTGTACTTCATGTTTCATAATATACTTTCTAATAAATGATATTTTGTATTATTATACTTGCTTCAATCATGGAGAACTAGATATCTTTTATGAGGCAATCACCAATTTTATATTCATATAGATATTTATTGGTTTCTCTTGTGGTAAATTAAGTTTCTTCAACAAATTTTTGAGCTAAAGATACAACCAAGTTTTATTTATTTATTTATTTATTACTAGAATCACCCATAAAAATTAAAATTGGATTTTCCACATGAATGAGCACTGAAAGCTTCTTCTCTTATTGTTTCTTCCTTTGGAAAAATTTTTAGACATATTTTCTAAATAAACATCTTTCACATAACTGACACAAATTATTAAAGAACAATTATTTCATTGTTTTTCATGCTTAACAATTTCAATCCTCTAAAATTAAGATGTTCAAATCATAAGTGTCAAATTCAAGAGGAATTATTGACATGCGATTTTAGGCATTTTACAATATTATTTTCCATGTTATTCAAAAACATTATATCATGGGCACATTACCAATTATATTGGCATGTTAGTATCTTATTAAGACACTTTGATTTTTGAGATAAATATCATCGCCCTTTTCTAAGAGTTGACCTAAACTTAATATATTGTTTTTCATGTTACACCATAGTAGACATTTGAAATATGCCTTCCATTTTCATATGAATCAAGATTTTACCTCTTCTTTTTACCGAAATTTTACATGTATCCCCAAAGGCAATATTGCCACTTTCAAATTCATTAAGCTTTGCAAACATATTTTTGAATCCACACATATGATTTTACTAAGAGGTTAAGATACAATGTAATTTTGTCCTAGCTTTCTCCTTTATATGCCAATAATAAGGTTGATTCTTCTTGATCTTTATTTTTGGTACCTTTGACGTGTCTTTTCATATTGTTTGTAGCATTTCTATATTCATAAGCATCATGACCATATTTTTTATAATTATAACATTCAATTTGAAATTTATCATATCCTCTTCTTTTATTATGCCTTAAGTTGTGTCATCTTTCACATCCTCCCGAGGAATGTGAATTTTGATTTGTTTTTTCATTGTTTGATAATTAAACCTATCTCTTCTTCCTCTATTGTCTTAGCTATAGCTATGACCATGTCTTCAACATATCCATGATTATTTTGACTTCTTTCACTAATGTTTTCATCATTCTCCTTTAGTGTAAGTTTAATTTGTTTAAAAAAGCTGTATTTTTTCTTAGTTATTTCTTTTAAATCTCTTTTTATGAGCTTGTAGTGATCTCATGAGTTGATCAATGGCCGTAGAATCTAAATGTTTAGATTCTTCAATGACAAAAACAATATAGTTCAACTTATTTGGAATCTAAAGATTGAACATATTTTTTTACCACATGACTATCATTCAAACTTTTGATGTATTTTTATTGTAAACTCACAACAACTAATACTCTAGAAAAATAATTAGAGATTTATTTCAATTTCTTTTTTCACACTCAAACTTTCAAATTCTCTTATAAGAGTTTGAAGATTAACCTTTTGTATATTGTTAACTATGTTATGTGTACTTAAAATGTAATATCTCTCATACTTCCTTGGTTATGGTTGCACTGAAAATCTTCTCAAAAGTACCTTCATGCATTGTTTAATTGATGAAGGTAAGAGCTTTCTTATCTTTCTTACTCATGTTTTTTTTTTAAAAAAAAAAAAATCATTTTGATTAATTTTAGGATAGAGTAGTTTCATATCCCTTTATTGTAATTGCAATTATTAAGTTTGTGGACTTGAAAGATATACATCCCAATTTCAATTTTTTTGAATGACCTTGATAGCCATTTGTTGGAGTAATAGGGTTGAAAGAACATATGAGATAAGCAATTGAGATGAATTAAGAAAAAATTGAGATGAATTAAGAAAAAATTTATTGCCTTTCACCACTCTTATTCAACTATTAAATAACATCTTATTTATAGATACTAACACCTACTAAAATAGAAACTCCTAATAATAAAATATAAAACTTCACAAAAAAAATATAGAAAATAATAAATTGCCAAAAATAAAATATTCTAGTTAGCTTAAACTAAGTGAAATTCTAATTTTTAGAAACTTTCTAAATCAAGTTTAACTTTTTAATAACTCGTAATACCTCAATTCATGGCATTTGTTCAACAATTCAATTGAAAAACTAACGCATGTATAGGCACCAAATTATCTTTTGGTGTAGTTGTCATTCCACATTAAAGAGGTAAATAGATGAATGGTGAAAGTATATTAGTATTGGTGTACACTACAATCTTATACATGACTTTCCAAAAGATACATAAGCTATACAAGGTATACATCTATTACTCCAAAACTTAAGAATTCACCATTGACTGCTCATAATTTGTGGGTGAGATTGGTTCTCTCCTAATATGCCCTTGCTAGATAGTGCTTCCATAAAAAAATGCCAATCTTGGACTGAAAGGATGTAAAGCGGGACTTGGGCAATGGTTTGTTGAGTATATCCACAAGTTGATTGTGGGTTGATACATGAGAAACTTGAAGGGAGCCTGTAACTACTTTTTCCGACTCAAAATGATACCGTTTTAAGGAAATAAAATGATAAGTTGATAACACAAGTTCACCACTTTAAGGATAAGAAATTCATCACCTTAAAGATAAGAACTCACAATTAAGCTCACCATTTAAAGGAATCCACCTTAGAGATAAGAACTTTGATAGAAAAATCAAACTCACAGGTTTTTTTTCTTACCAATATGAAAAAAAATCCTTTAAATTCTGAAACTGAGCATATTTAATCTTGGAACAACCCTCCAAGAAAAGGAAAAGACTATATTTAGACTAGCATGGGAAAATACTTTATTTAATCTTGGAACAACCCTCCAAGTATAGGAAATGTGAAAAATATTAATGATAAGATTCATTGGTTGGCAGAGAGACAAGTTGTTAAGATAAAATGTAACAAGATGTGAGGCACTGATATCTACGAACCAATTGGTTAAGGAGTTGTTTGTGGGGATAATTGGACTAGTAGTAGGTGTGGATGAAAGGAACAATTTCTTAGCAATGTAACACTAGCAAGCAGTATGACCTTTCTTCTCAGAGAATTGGCAAATCATAGTGGCTTTCTTGCTGGGGTGTTGATTCCCAAAATGAGGAGGACGCTGGCCTTGGTATCCTTTCCTACTAGGGAAATATTTTTGGCTAGCGTTTTTGTCACAATGGGAAGATGAAAATTGTGTATTGTTGACTTTAATGGTACCAAGATTGCTAGTGGAGCGAAGCTCTTCCTACATGAGGAAGGCTTCATATTCCACTAATTTGTCATGCAGCTCATCAAATGTGATCATAGTATCTCGTGCGCATATAACAACAACAATTCATTGAATTCGGGGGTGACACGTTTGCATGCGTAAGTGATGAGTTATTGGTTTGGAATGGCTTCTCTAAGAAGATCCAATTCATCAATAATATCATGGATTGTTGCAAGGTAATTAATCATTGGTTAAGAGCCATGGTTGAGAAGAATGAGTTGCTCTACCAATCCCATGGTTCTGGAGAATGAGGGATTGACATAGCTTTGAAAAATGATGCCAAGCTTTAGTGGAAGTTTTGCATGAATGAACCACAGGTACGACTTTGTGGCTGAGAGAGCCGATGATCCCTAGAAGAAGAAGTTTGTCCTACTTGTCCAAAAAGTATAGTTAGGATTGAGATTTGTTTGTCCTTGCTTTATTTCGTCAATGTAGCCAAGTAGGTCATATCCAAAGAGCAGTGCACCAAACTATGTTTTCCATGAGTAATAGTTAGTGAGGATGAGCTTGAGTAGAAGTTGGCTAGCTAATTGTGTTGATGGCAATGAGATTGTTAAGGTTCATGGTGGTATTGATAGGTAAGGGAAGGTGGGATAGCCTGGTTGAGCTTGCTTCAGCCATGGTGAAACGTAGGATGAAGGAGAAAAAAAGAACTCATGGGAGCTCTAGGAGGTGCATAGATGAATGGTGCAAGTATATTATTATTGGTGTACACTATAATCTTTTAAATATACACATGACTTTCCAAAAGATACATAAACTATATAAGTATACATATATTAGTCATAAACTTAAGAATTGACAATTGAGTGCTCTTTATTTGTGGGTGAGATTGGTTCTCTCCTAATACACATGATATAACATTGTTTAAATTATAATATCAACTTCTTAAGGTCCTGAGTAATTTATATATATATTGGTAAGCTAAGAAAGGAATCTACTATTAAATATTTAGAATAAAAAGGTTCTCTTCCTTGAAACCAATAAAATTTTAGATGCCTACTTTAATCTTTAAGAGGACCGAACTGTGCCAGTGCATGAGAGCTGGAAGTTTGAAAATGGGTGGGTGGTTGATTTATGTGGTTGTGATTTGTGTAGCCTGCAATAGTTTTCTTCTTCATTGCATGTCTTCATTTACCTGGACAATTTTATGTTTTCATGCCTTTATACTTCATTTACTAGGACTGTTCTTTCTGTTCTTTCTGTGTAGCACTTAGAAAGTAGTGTGTTTCATAAATTGAGGTCTAGCATCCCCATGCCTTGTGTTGGCCAGATATTGTGCCAAGATGATAAGATGCCACCGCAATACATGTGTAGATGAAACCATTAGTTATTGTCTGATAGTTTCTGCCTATGAAGTGTTATACAAGCTTCAAAAAATTAATGTCAGTGTTCTTCATGTGATCTTTTATTTACTGGAATTACTAAGTTGCAGGTTTTTTCCCACAAAGACGAACAAGAGGATGAAGCAAATAAGCAAAGAAGTACATGCATTGTTGGGGGGCATCATCAACAAAAGGGAGAAGGCAATGGAGGCTGGCGAAACTGCTAATAGTGACTTATTAGGTATATTAATGGAATCCAATTTTAGAGAAATTCAAGAACATCAAAATAACACGAAGATTGGAATGAGTGCCAAAGATGTCATTGATGAATGTAAGCTATTCTATCTTGCTGGCCAAGAGACAACCTCAGTTTTGCTTTTATGGACAATGGTCCTGCTAAGCCAACATCCAGACTGGCAAGCTCGTGCAAGAGAAGAGGTTTTACAGGTTTTTGGGAATAACAAACCTGAAAATGATGGCTTAAACCACCTAAAAATTGTGAGTACTCAGTCCACTCTATTCCACCCACCCTCACACACACACACACAAAAGGAAAAAATAAAAATAAAGAAAAATAAATGGAGTTAAAATGAAAACGCATAACTTTTTTTTTTTTTTTTTGTATCTTGTACTGAACATTTTCTTTCATTTACTTATAGTTGGAATGGATTCTCATGCCATGACTTGAAATTTCTCTAGATTATGATGATTTTTCATGAGGTTCTAAAATTATTATATCCTTTGTATACTTGACATCATGCCATGCATGATTTAGACCAATATCTCTTCTGCATTACTATTTTAAACAATTCCTTTATCCGTCAGTGTCCTTCATAAGGATTTAAGATGTATTTCAGTAACAATTTTCATGCTACAACTTCTAAAGTTTCTCTACCACAGGTTACCATGATTTTTCATGAGGTTCTTAGGTTATATCCACCAGTAACAGTGCTTACCAGAATGGTTTCTAAGGACACTCAAGTGGGAGACATGTATTTTCCAGCCGGAGTGCAGGTCTCTTTGCCCACCATCCTAGTTCACCATGATCATGAAATTTGGGGAGACGATGCAAAGGAGTTTAATCCAGAGAGGTTTGCTGAAGGAGTTTCAAAGGCAACAAAAAACCAAGTTTCATTTTTACCATTCGGTTGGGGTCCTCGGGTGTGCATTGGACAAAATTTTGCAATGATGGAGGCAAAAATAGCTTTGGCAATGATCTTACAACGCTTCTCATTTGAACTTTCGCCATCCTATGCTCATGCTCCTTACAGTCTTATAACTATCCAACCCCAATATGGTGCACACCTGATTCTACGTGGACTTTAGTATTGAGACACATATTGAAGGAAATTTGTGTTCGATACTGCTAATGTATTATAATAGATATCATTGTGTGGGGGTGATTATTAATATCTTCTTTGATGTCATATTTGGTTTTAAGCTACATTGTAAGAACATGTAAATCTTAATGATGATTTTACAACGAGATGTGAATTTATCTATTTTTTCACTTCATTGATTTCTCAACAATTGTTGATGCTCTATCCCTAAAAAATTTAGTATCAATAGAAATAAAAGAGAACAAATATATCTATTGACAGTCATTTCTTCTTTCTGCAGATTTTGCTTCATTCCAATATCTTGGGGTGTTAAAACATCCATATAATCTATCAACAAAAACAATTTAAACTGTTGAAAAGAGTATAACCTATTAGTATATATGCTAGTATAGCTAGACTATGTTTGATCATTTTAGTTCAAAAATCCGTAACTGCTTACTTCCAATGGGACTTGTCAGCCTTTGAGTAAGTTGAAGACATGAAAAGAAGTTAGGGTAAGTATACTTCTTAGGTTTGAGCCAAAAACAATGGCAGAATAAGATCAAGTATTCAATTCATTTAAAGCACAAAAGAGCTGCCTAGGACGCACACTTGCATGCTGGAGAGAGAGCAGATGTTAGCTCAAAAAGAAAAAAGCACAACTAAAGAAAAGAGCTGGATACTCGAACATCCATCTAGGATTGCTTAACTTATGATGCTTAAGTTCCTTGCATGTTTTCCAAGAAGAGTGACTTTTTAGAAAACAAAGTTATGTGTTTTGATTGGTTATTACTTCCCCGTTGTAACACGACTTGAAAAACTAGGATATCTTGGTATATGCTAAAGATATATATTTGTCTAGAATGCATATTCATTGAAATATACTACCATTATTCTAGACTAAACTCAAAGCTCTTAAAACCTTTCAAAACATTTCTTGGAAGGCATTTCAATAGAAAGGTAAGATAATGAATTCATTAATTTGTTTGCCTCAATACAGTTTTGAGTTGATGATTCTTTAAAAAGAATAAATTCCATGTTGAGAATGAAAAGAAGAGTACAGATACTAATTGATATGTCTCTTATAAAGAGGTAACATCTAGGTTAGATAAATTTATGTACTTTCTTTGATGATTTCTGGATTTCATCACGAAGACTCAAACTATGTCATCAAAACTAATTTTATTGAAGCATTTGAAACAAAGAAATGACTATTGTTTCATTCTTTCAGGCATAATCTGAGGTGCTTTTGTTTCACAAATTCCAATGGTTGAATTTTGCACAAACCAAAGAGTTAAACACTCACTCTCTAAAAATCTACCTTCCATAGCCACATACCATTAGGGCAAGTTAGATGATATTATGAGGAAGCCAAATGGCTTCAAGCACAACAAATACCAACCATGGAGGAGTATATGCCTGTGGCATTAGTTACCTCTGCATACTCAATGCTGGCGACCACATCTCTTATTGGAATGGGAAATGGCGTGACAAAAGAAACTTTCGATTGGATCTTCAGTGAGCCAAAGATTGTCAGGTCTTCAGCGATAATTTGCAGGCTCATGGATGATATGGTTTTCCACAAGGTATGGCTGCCCTTAGGCTGTTTCAGAATATAATGACTTACAAATCAGTAAATGCGTTTGATACCATGAATTATATATTCTAGATGCTACATATATTTGTATTATTCCTGAAATTCAAATGGCTCAAACAATTATTTTTATATATTTGTACTTTCCACTAACCTCTATGATTCTATATTTTGTAGTTTGAGCAGAAGAGAGGACATGTTGCATCAGTTGTTGAATGTTACATGAAACATGATGGTGCGTCGGAACAGGAAACACACAAGGAATTTAATAAACAAGTAAGAGATGCATGGAAGGACATCAATGAATAGTGCCTCATCCCAACAGCTGTTACAGAAGACGGCTATACTCATTCTGGGACTATTCCATAGGCTTTGGTAACCTCCATGCTAATCGATTCAGAGCCAATATGAGGTTGGGAATTAGCTAGCTTTGCCATCCTCCATAAACACACTGGAACTTTCTTTCTACTGCTTTGTTGAAGTGATTATCTTGCATGTTAATCTACTTTTTGTAATACGTAAATGGAAGTTTGTTTCAAATTTTAAGAACGCTCGGTTTATGATACCTTTAAATAGCAAATATTATTGGAAGTTCATTCTCATGAAATTAATTTTCTTGTATTAGCCGGCACTTCTACAAATTCAGCCCTCTAGATTTTGAATGTGGTTTAGGCTCCATGGATGGAAGGAAAAAAAAAAAAAAAGTCACCATAATATAGATAAATTATAAAGAAAAGAGAACATAGAGAAAAAGTTAGTCCTCAAAATAATCATGATCTTTATGCCTTGTTTGTCTCCTAACTTTTTCTTCTTGTGTTTTACAATAAAGAAACATCAAATAAAGGAAATATAGATATTTTATATGATAGCTATAAAATATCATATAGATATTTGTACAAATATTTCATATGGTATCTATTTATATAGGTGTCTCATATTATATACTTTATCAAAAGTAATTTTATATATAGCATATGATGTATGATATAGATATTTTATATGATATTTATATAGATATCAAAAGTAATTTCGTATGATATTTATATAGATATTTTAGATATCTATAAAATATTGAATAGAAATTTTATATAGATAAAATATTTACATGTAAATGTTTATATGGATAGTTTATATGATATCTATTTATATAGATATACTTTATCAAAAGTAATTTTATGAAATTAATAATTAAAATAAATGAAAATTAAGTACACTTTCTTACAATCTCAACCTTGACTATAATTTCATGAAGTGGAGACAGAGTAGCAACCAACTAGAGCCTACGGGTTCATTCAACGTTAATTATGAAATCATTCAACATGACCAAGCAAATCGCTTGACAAGAATAAAGGAACTCTAAAGATATTTACAAAATTATTGACTCTCAAACTTTCAATTTTCTTAACTACTTAACTCCAAAATATAAATGGTTTACTAAAATTAAGTATCTACTTCCTAAAATCAAGAATATAACTTCGTACTACTCTAAATAACACACTTTATTAGATATAATAAAGTAGTTGACCCGAGGAAAGTAGTCTTCAAAATCCTTTCCATCCTTGATACGTTAGCCTCGACAACACCTCATCTCTGCTTCACTAATCCATGTAAGGTGAGATCTAGGCTTGTTCTTCCATTGGGTTAGGTACATTGCTAAGTAGTAAATTGTAATTGATGGCATGCTAAGTGAAAAATATTCAATTTCAGTTATCAAGAAAATATCGACCTAGCCTTTTGTTATTTAGAGAGAGCTATATATACTGATTACACAGGTCTGTTTCTAACTAAACATAACAGCTAATGGTAACTAATCTAATAGTCTAACAGTAATGTTGTTAAGAATGCTGGAGATCAGTTCCTAATCTTAATGGTTGTTGATGGAATCATCCCCTGCAAGCTTACAGGGCGTGGAACAATGGAGAGCTTAGTACGAAATGTGTAGAACTGTGAGCTTGGAAGATTCTTGGTGAAGCTATCAACTACTTGATTGGAGGAGGGAACGTACTGAATGACAAGATCTTGTTAAAGCACCTTGTCACAAATAAAATGGAAGTTTGATTCAGTATGTTTGGAGCAGGCATGAAAGACGGAATTTGCAGCCAAGGCAGCAACACTTTTATTGTCGCACCAAACTAATGAACTGCTTGAGGAATGCAGAGTTCTTTCAAGATAGATTGGATCCCACATAATTTCAATTGTTAGAGATGCCAGTGCCTGATATTCTGATTCGGCACTACCACGGGAGACGACTTTTTTCTTGGTGGGGGACCATGAAATCAAGTTGGGACCAAGGAATAAACAATATCCACAAGTGCTTCGACAATCATCTGGACAAGATGCCCGATTGGCTTCAGTGTAACCTTGAAGATCAAAAGAAGAAGCATGTAAGATCAGGCTGTGTGATGATGTTCCTTTGAGGTATCTCAGAATCCTTTTAACAGCAAGCTATGAACTAGTTCACTTTGGATTTTATTTGATGCCTTCGGAAGTTCTATGGGATTAAGCATAAGCACAACAAATTGGTAGCAAAACACTCGTTTTATGTAGGGTTGGTTCAAGGTTGTTTGCTATTGTGCTAGCTAAAAGAAAATGGCAAAGACTTAGCCAATTAAAACTAAGGTTACTAATGCAAAATTTGTTGTAGAGATATTTGATGGGACTAATAATTTTAGAATGTGGCTATGCGAGATCTTAGATATATTGTCAATAGGATTTGGATATTGCTTTGGAAGAAAAACCTTATTAGTCATGGATAATAAAGAATGATCAAGGATCAATAGTTAAGCTTCTAGTCCCTTTCACTTATGCCTCGTTAAAGCTTAGAAGTATAAGATTATGAAGGAGACATCTGCAAAATTTTGTGGAAGACATTGAAGGATAAGTACATGACAAAGAGTTTAGAAAATTGACTATATTTGAGGAAAAAACTTTTTCATTTCTAGTGTCAACCAAGTATGTCTATGAATGATCATATGCATGCATTTGATAGAATCGTAGCAAATTTTTTGAATTTAGATGAGAATGTTGAAAATGAGAGTTAGGCCTTATTGTTATTGAATTCAATTCTTGAAGTGTATGAACATCTCACCACCACCTTACTTTATGGTAAGTATAAGGTAACTTTCGATGTTGTGCGTTCCACTTTGCTAAGCATTGAATAGAGGAAGAAGGACCAAAATGATCATAGAGATATGTCACCAAAAGCTTTATAACAATTAGTTATCTCCTATGTTCTCCACATTTTCAAGGTTATTCCCAATTAATTCCTAGGATGAAATTTGACTTTCAATTATATCGTGATTATACCTAGTGTCATTTATAACAACATTTGAGGACTCCTGGATAATTTGTGAATTTTGATTATAAATCCCATAGACTTTACTCTTAGTGGAATAAACTAATTAAGAAGATACCTATATCAAATTTTGAATCAAATTTCCCTAGGCTCTCCCTGTCCTTGAGTATGTAGCACTCACTGTCAAATGTCCTAAAACACTTAAGGTTAGGTTTTCTCCCAATCAATAATTCATAATATGTCTTTTTTGTTCAAGGCATAAGAAAAACCCTATTAACAGTATAACATGTAGTGTTTATAGCTTCAACCCAAAATTGTATAGGAGTATCATGCATGTATAGCATGACTCTAGCCATTTCTTTAAGAACTTTTTTTTTTTTTTTTTTTCAGTCACTCCATTTTGTTAAGGAGTTCTGGGGGTTAAATATTCATGTTTAATACATTTGAATCACAAAAGATATTGACATTAACATTGTCAAATTCTCTCCCCCTATCACTTATAATCCTCATAATTGGATGACGTATCTCCACTTGAATTCTAGTGCACAAAGTCTTTAAGTGCTCCATAGTCTCTAAATTTACCATAAGAAAACATACAAAGGAATATCTTGAGAAGTCATTAACTACAACTAGGACATATCTTTTACCACCTCTACTCTCAATACGTATGAGACCCATGAGATCCATATGAAGAAGGTCTAAAGGCTTAGTGGTGTTAATTTCCTTAACCTTCACTACAAGAAAATAAGCTTTTAACAATAAAATATTTTGTCTAGGAAATTTCTCGTAACTATGTAATTCATTTCCATAAAAAAATGGGATTAACATATTATTATTATTATTCACATTTTACTAGAAGGCATTAAATATTTCATTTTGATTTACAATTATTTTGCTAAAAATTGCCTCCTAAAGATCAAAGAAAAATTATTTATAAAATGTTTTTATCATTATTATACTGTTTGAAACATGTTTTTCCATCAAAAATAATTTTCTAATGAAAATACATTGATCCCCCAACAAAAATAAATACTTAGATCAAATATACTCAACGAGGATGAATAAGATAAATAAAATGAAAACCCACATAAACTCAATAGCATCTCAATAATATTATTATTTTTATACATAGGTTTAAATTTAAATCCACATGAACCCATAATGCATGATTTTATAAAATCAAATCTCACCTGTTGAAAATATGATCCAAAGTATTACAAAATCAAACTCCACAACCCAACCTCCACTTGACCGAGAATGCATCTTATTCATCTAATAAAAAAATAACGTCAAACCAATGAATTGCATTACATTGTTATAAAACCAAAACCCATATTATAACATTACAAAAATCAAACCCACACTAACCCATAATATATGAAGATAAAAGGTTAAAACCCACATGAAACCATGATCTATAATATCATAAAACCATAATATATGACATTAAAAAAAAATCAACTTCCATACATGAAAGCAAAGCGCAATGCATTGTATTAAAAAATCAAACCCATCATACCCAGTGGGTTTCAAAGTGATTGTTGTTTCTACAAAGGGAGTCGTGGGTTGAGGTCGTTGATAGTAGTGGTGGAGTGAGCTGTGAGGGGCTATGTCAGGACAAGAGGCAGGTAAGTGTGAGAGTAGCTGTTGTTAAGTGAATTAGAGATGAAATGGTGTATTCTTTCAAAAGGAAAAAAGGAAAAAGGAAAAAGGAAAACAATCCCCTTCCCCCTTGCGTGTCATTCAAGTCTCCCATTTAATCATTTCAACTCCATTCAACACATCAAGATGACCAAATAGCTATTCGGCGCATTAAATGCATCCCGATTTTTCTGCTACCATTTCAATTATCTATTATTATTATTATTATTATAATAATAAAATAATGTAAAGGGTAAAATTAGAGA
Source organism: Vitis vinifera (assembly GCF_030704535.1). Lineage (NCBI taxonomy): Eukaryota > Viridiplantae > Streptophyta > Magnoliopsida > Vitales > Vitaceae > Vitis > Vitis vinifera. Next base: position 11,358,940 of record NC_081823.1, on the reverse strand, counting down.
AGCAAATATTTATATTAAAAATAAATGTGAAGATAAAAATTGAAGGTAAGATTAAAAAGAAAAATTATGATTAAATTAAAATAAAAACTAAGATTACTATTAAAATTCAAAATTAAAATAAGAACTAAATTTAAATTATAATGGAAAGTAAAATTGGCACTAAAATTGGAGTTACGAAAGAAAATTAAAACCTAAAATAATAAACTAGAACTAGAACTAAAATTTAAATTGAAATTGAAATTAAAATTAAGATTAACTCAAAATCAAAATCAAAATTAACATTGAAATTAGAAGTAAAAATAAAATAAAAATTTAGAGTAACTAAAATTAGAATCAAAATTAAATTAAATTGAAATCAAAATAATCATATTATATACATAATATGATTCTAATGTCCCTAGACATCACTTTTATTCAATTATAGCCTAATGAAATAAAAAAAACATAGATTAAGTGGAAATGGTAATCTCCGATATTTTTAGAGTTAAACTGATCATTAAGCCAAAAAAGTTATGAAGACACAGTTTACTGGTTAAACCAGTGGCTCAACTATGGTCAAACCAATAGTTCAAACTTACAAACTTTAATTAAGGTCAAAATTAAAACTAAATTTAGAGTTAAAGATTAAAATTAAAATTGAAATTAAGATGAAAGTGATAAGACAAAAATTAGAATTAAAATCGAAATTGAAGTCAAAACTAGGATCAATGTAAAATTGAAAATGAAAAATATAATTATAATAAAAACTAAGATTAAAATTAAAGTTAAGACCAAAATTACGGTTGAAGTTAAGGTAAACTTTAATTAAAGTCAAAATTAAGACTAAAGTTAAAGTAAAGGTTAAAACCATATTAAAATTACTAAAATGAACATAAAAATTAAACTCAACATTAAACTAAAGTTGTACTTTCTTTGTTTTGTTAAAACTTCCATTCTCGAATTTGTATGTTTAAGTGTACAAATCAGTTTTTCTTTTCATCTCAAATATTAAAATCAAAATCAAGATCAAAACCAAATTAGAGTCAAGATTACAAATAGAATTAAAATTGAAATTAGAATCAAAATTAAAATCAAAACTAAGATTAATGTCAAAATTGATTAAAAAAATTATAATTATAATGAAAATTAATATTAAAATTAAAATTAAGCCTAAGATGACGATTGAAAATCCGGTCAAAACTAAAAATAAATTACTAAAATTAACATTAAAATGAAATTTTAGATTACGATTAAAAATTCTATTTAAACTAATATTAGAATTAAGATCTAAACTAAGATTAAATTTAAAATTAAAATTATCAAAGAATATACATATATACTTTAGGGAATCCACATATCATTTTCATAAAATAAAATAATTATAACATGGTGAAGAAAAGATAATTATATATTAAATCAAAATGAAAATTAAGAATTAAAACATGAAATAAAATCACAATGCCTAAAATAGGAATCGGAGTATGCATGAGGATATTGGATCCCCATCACAAATTCAAAGCTACTCATACCTATCATAAGTTAAATGGTAGTCATGCTTTAGATTTGTATAAATAATCTTTACTCAATAGAATAAAAATCATAAAGTGGTATTTATTTCTGGATCATGTTATATAATAAAAACATTGAAATTGAAATAGATTTTTATAATAGGATGTAATTTTGCATATCTTTAATGATGATGATGACTATTATTATTATTATTATTACTATAAATAATATCAATAACATATTACATATAAATATTAATTATGTAAATAATTCGAATTTATAGTATGATAGTATTTCGTGACAAATATATATATATATATATATAAAGTAATAAAACATTATGCTAATATAAGTTCCTCAAATAATATATTTTATATTATACCATACTAATTTTAGGATTCTATAAACATTAGTAACTTACTAATTAATACTTAAATAAATCATGTAGCTATTTAGCAATGCTACTAATATTACAATCTAACAATATTTTTCAACAACGAAATTGCACTCAATTCATCAGGAAATAATACAATCACTGATGAAAAAAATATCGCCAAGAAATATGGATAAAAAGTTCTAACTTTTAGTAAGGAAGTTAATTTTATTAGGAAAAATTATATTTACTGATGCATATTTTTGTGGGCAAATGGTTTATTTTTGTGTAGACCCCTATTTAGAAAACCATTATGTTGCTCCCATTTTCTTTTGCCATATGGTAGAGTTTTGAGGAGCACATGTTGCATTTAGAAGGAGAAATTAGCAAATGGTAGCATGTTGGGGGAGCGGGGGACAACTTCCATAGGTGAGCGGGCTGCATGGAATGCATGGCCAAGGAGACTACTACCTTGACATGGTGGTGGTTAGGATAGAGACGTCTCTGAGCAAGAGCAGTAAAGCTATTGGAGGCTTGGTGGAGAAGAAAAGTAACTGGAGGAAGTTTTTAGAGAAAGTGACAGAGTTACAGAAAAAAGGGGGTTTAGAATGAGGAAAAACAAAGGAAATGAGTCAGGAAGGGAATAACATAGGTATGATTTCTATAAGCTGCATGTTCTTTCATTTTCATACAATTCCATTATGTTTTCTATGTATATTAGTATTCTATTTTGATGCCTGAATATGAGCATTGGAAACTTTTGCAGATTCTTATTGAATTTGAGTTTGTTTGCATGCATTTTATGCTTGATTTTTAACCTATTTCCTTGGCTCTATTTTGGGATTCCATATGAGATGCTTGCAATTATGTCTTGGTTTCCATTTGAAATCCATTTGGTCCCATTCACATACATCTCAGCCCGTTGATAACTCATGAAACGAGGCTTTGCTTAATAAACCCTCGGGTTTTCCAATTCTTACTATGTTTTTAACAACTTTCTTCTATATACTTCTCTGCTCCTGTGTATCTAGTTGTGGAATGTTTTTGGTTCGTGTATCACCATCTAAGAGTACAAGCCTAGGGAGTGAAAGTTGCGACTATGAAGTCCTAGCCTCCAAAGAGTCCTTAAGGAATATTTTAAGTAGCTGGTGCTTGTTTTAGCACTTCATATCAAGAGATACTATTTTCGTTATTGAGTACACTGAAACAACATCAAATTTTTGAAATGCTACTCAAGATTCTTTTGTTCCGCTTGATGGACGGGGTAATGCTGCAAGCAAAAGTGCCTTAGGAAGCTGAGAAAGCAATCCAATGATGGAATCAATTTCATACCATTGACCTATTATGCAAGGCTGCTAACCAATCTTGGAGAATAGCCAACAAATGGTTCTTCTGTGCCCATTGACAAGCGTCTAGGTGCTCCTTTGCCCTTTGGTATTATGCATGACGTGTTCCCCAATGAAAGAGGTTGGATTGTGTTGGGTTTTCATTAGGAACATGATCAAAAGATATGGGGTAGCTTGGAATGTTTTGATTGCTGCGTGCATGCAAATTGGATTTTCCAGCAGGGTTCTTCAGTCACTTTAGGAAAATGGCAGAGACAACGCAATCATGAACTCCATTGCCGACAGATGGAACAATCTAGAATTCATGAAATTGCTTCCAATTAGTTTGTTTTTAGTAGTCCTCCCATTGGTTTTTTTAAAATTCCTCCAGTAAAACCCGACAACAAGGATGATGGATTGGCTACCATGGCCTTAGAAAAAGCCTCAGTTGTCATATTTAAGCACTTGTGCAAGGTGGTTTGGCCATAAACCTCATGTGTATATGGTCTCTGTTTGCATGGCCACCTTTGTAGAGCCTCTATCAAAGCCCTTCCTCCATCAAATCTGGATCACAAGTCGAACAACCCCATGTTTGAAACCTTGGGACCAGCTTACCTTATGTCACCATACCCATCTCTCCATCTTTCATACCCACTAAACCCAAATTTCAAACCAATTCCCCTAACACCTACCCAACTTGCTACCTCCACCACTAATTCATCCCCAATTGGTGTTCTATAATCCTCATACGAGAGTTATCAACAAAATTTATAAACCTAATTCACCATACACTAGGGTAGCATAGCTAGCATAGTATAGTGGTTCTAGGATCGTCCACAGGGATGGGTTTTCATATCACACGTGATATATATTAGTTAAAGTACTGAAATGGTGTTTTTTCTTTTATGAGTTAGCTTTAAAAGAAAACATAATTTTGGTTGAAAAGGTTTGGTTTTAAGTTAACCAAAAATAGTAACTGAGATTAATTACAAAGAAAAGGTTTCTTGGAGTTTTAGGTCACTAGGTTCCTTAGACAAAAGAGGGAGATTCTGAATATTTTCCTCATGTTAGGGATAATAACATAAAGAATGGTTATCTCCCGAACCGATGTGTATTTAGCAATCAAGTTTTGATCCTACTGGTCCATGAAAGACTACAGTTGCTTCTCATTAATGGTTTCAAACACTAAAGACCTCTCACTGTGAATCATCTTTCAATGGCTTGTAAGAGACAACTAATCAACTCTCATTATGAAAAGCTTACCAAGTATTGGCCATTCAAGGTGATCCTAACCTTGGATTACCCTTCAAAGGCTCGCAAGAGATAACTAATGGATCTCTAGGGAGTCCGAAAAGCTTACCAAGTGTTGGCCATTCTAGGTAATCCTACCTTTAAACCACATCCCAGAGGCTCGCAAGAGATAACTAATGGATCTCTAGGGAGTTCGAAAAGCTTACAAAGTGTTAGCCCAGGTGATTTTAAGGGATTTTAAGTTAAACTAAAAAAATAAAAGCCATTAACGGGTCACAAATTTCCTCATTTAAAACAAGGAAAACTCCCACTTTTGTATCCGGATCCCTTACCCAGCTTTCTTCAATCCAAGAAACGAAAAAACCTAGCCACTCATCCTCTAAGAAAACATCTTCAGAGGTTGTTTGGCTAGAAAGAAAATAAAAACAAAATGAATAGGTAAGGCAAAGAAAAACTCTGTGTATTTCTTACTAAAAGAATGTACAAGTGCTCTTAGGAATTTCTTCCGAGATTCCGAGATTGTTTACAAGTGAGATATTTTAAGACATATATATAGAGAGATATTTTTAACCCTTTATTTAGATATCCTAAATATCTAAAAATATCTTTAGTTGATTACAAGGAGAAAATAGGTAATTACAAAAAATATCTCGAGATAAAAATCTAACGAAGTTGGTGTAAAAATATCTGAAAATTACACAGAAGGAAATTCGCAAGGCTTGGAAAATTTCGCATAGGGTGCGAAATTCATCTTTCACGGTCTTTGGTTTCACAAGGCTTGCGAAATTTCGCACAGGGTGCAAAATTTCATTTTTCACAGTCTTGCTCTCTGTCCTGCAATTTATGCTTCTTTTGGCATTTCGCATAGCAATGCGAAATTGTTGGATGTTAGATTTCTTCTCTGATTCTCTTCCTTGCATACTTGATTGATTTGGCAAAGGCTACGAGGCTCTCCAAAACTTGGATTTTTCATGTGTTTGAGCTTTAACTTGCTTTGCCATGGACTATGCTCCCTCATTCTTGGTTTGTTTTAATGATAAAAAAACTATCAAAAACACCAAAACTTGCCAAAAACTGATTAAAAACATTTGCAAGGGTCTTTAATGTGCCAATTGAGTTAAAAGGTAATAAATACTACTTAAAAGTGTTTAAAAGAGTTTATAACAAGTTATAAAAGAACACTTTTTGAGTAGTAATCAACGACTCATTCTACCATTTACCCCTCATAAACTCCTTCCCATTCTTTCCTATGGGCATGTAGTCTGCATGCATGGCCACCTTCTTCACTACTTGATTCACCCGAAGAAAGTCTAAATGGTAATTTTAGTTCAAACCTACTCCAGCATATGTCTCTTCATTATGACAATGGCAAACAAAGTCATGTTCCTGCAACACGGTTAATGTCCTTTCCGTCCTTAGAGCTATGGGTATTCTCAAAGCTGATTAGATGTTTCAGCTCATTTGAGTGAAACCATGGTTGCTTGTTGATTACTACTCAAAAAGTGCTATTTGATAGCTTATAATTAATCCTTTTAAACACTTTTGAGTAGTAGTTTTGGCCTTTTAACTCAATTGGCATGTTAAGGACCCTTGAAAGCAATTTTAATCACTTTGTGTAAGTTTTGGTGTTTTTGTTAGTAATTTGATCACCAAAGCAATTCAAGTTTGAGGAGAGTTTTGAGGAATCTTGGGTAAAGCTTAGAAGTCATTTGCCAAGAGTAAATCCGGATTGCAAGGAGAAAAAGTAAAGAGAATCTGCCAAGAAGCATATTCTTGATGACAGTTGTAGCAGCCACTTTTGGAGCACTTTCTGAGGTCCAATTGATGCATGGTATATACCATTTCAAAGCTCAGGAAGTCAAAAATCCAATTATTCAAACGGTGCACAATTCGGAGTTGAAACGAAGAAGTTGCAGCCTTTGCAAGCCAATCACTCCCAGCTGAAGGAAGCATTTTCCAAAGTGTTGCGAAATCACCCTTTTGCTGCGAAGTGATTCCGCGGCCTTTTTGTACAGTAGGGTGTATTTCCTTCTGAAGGTGCCTGATATATGCCGCAAGCTGGAAGCTGAAAACCTCAAGGTGGAAGCCAACTTCGCAGCCCTGCGAGAATAGCTTGTTGTTGCGAAATGATTTCGCAGCCCTTCTTGAGTGCCTGCGAAATCTCGCAGACACCATTTTCTCTTGCGAAATGGTTCCTGAAGCACCCCGATATTTGCTACCGACATTTGGAGATATTTTCTATTAGATTTTTGTTGTTTAAATCCCAAAATACTCCTTGTAAGCCACCAATTACAAGATTCCTTAGCTTTTAAGTTAGTAAAAAGAGAAAATATCTATGTAATAATTAGTTTTATATTATGTTCATATATATACCTCTCGGGAGCCTGTTCTGAGAGAGGAGATCCTTTTGTAAAGTTTTGGGTAAGCAAGTAAAGTTCAGTTCTTTGTATTGCCTTACCTTCTCACTTTGTATTTTTATTTTCTTACTAAGTTATGAACTCTCTGAGGAATTTTCCCCAGAGAATGAGTAACTAAACCTCTAATTCCTTGGAGCTAAGGTTGTCGGGGAAGGTTCCAAGTGCAAAAATGCAAAGCTTTGTGGTTTTAGCTAGTAATGAAGAGGAAGTGAAATCCTTTAGTGATTTCTATGTTTTTAGTTAACTTAAAACACCTTAGAGTCACCTAGGCCAACACTTGGTAAGGCAAGTGATTTCTAACCATGGAAATGCACTAGTTTACCCCTTGCGAGCCTCTGGAAGGTGACTTTAGGGTAGGATTTTCTAGAATAGCCAACACTTGGTAAGCTTTTGGACTCCAAGGAGACATCCATTAGTTATCTCTTGCGAGCTTGAGACGGGTAATCCAAGGTTAAAGATCACCTTGAATGGTTAAGGCTTAGTGAGAGGCTTAAACCATTGCAAGTTACATAAGTGAGAGAATTAAAGTGAAATCTAATTGAAGGATGTATCTGTACAACACCGGTTAGAGAATTAACTATATGTTGAATCTCTAACGCGAGGAAATGAACCATCTGACCGGAGCCGTGTCTTTTGCATAAGGAACCACCCCAGTGAACCTAACTCTCCAAGGAATGTTTTTCTTCCTAAGTTATTCCCATTACTTATTGTGTTAGTTAGTTTAAGTCTAAATCTTCACCAATCAAAGTTTGTGTTTTATTTCTTAAGCTAACCTTGAAATGAAACAAAACCAATTCACTTTGAATTGATATCATTGATAGCTTGTTAATCCTTCCCAGTGAACGATCCTAGAGCCGCTATACTATAGTAGCTTTGTCTTTGCTACCCTAGTATATGGTGTTATAGGTTATAAATTTTGTTGATTACTCCCTCATTCAAGGAGCATCAGCTGGACACGAATCAGCTGGCACACCAACTGGGCATGAATCAAATGGCGTCGTTGCCGGGGAAGGTGTCAAATTTATAGTGATACCATTTTTTAGCACTTGTGATGAAAGGGGAAGGTGTCAAATTTATAGTGATACCATTTTTGAGCACTTGTGATTTTCATCACAAGTTGGTAACGTTTCTTTCACTTTACTAATTCTCATTCTTTCTTTATTTATTCATAATCTAAGTTTATATTTTAAAATTTAGCCTAGTTTAATTTTGTTGTTGTAGCCCTGTTTCTGTTGTTGTTCTTTATTTTCATTTAAGTTGCAGATAGATACTAGTTGTGTATGCCAAAGTGGATACGAGACAGTGGAGGAAGGCTTGTTAAGTGTGATACACCTCAGAGAAGAGAATTCGAATTGAGCTTGAATATCATGGAAACTACACTTGAAGATCAGCATAGTCACCAAGGTCGTCAAGACAATCTCAATGAATTTAGATCAATGAGGGACCGCATGCATCCACCTCGTATGAGTGCACCATCATGTATAGTGCCCCCTACAGAGCAACTAGTGATCAGACCGTATCTTGTTCCACTTCTACCAACTTTCCATGGGATGGAAAGTGAGAATTCGTATGCACACATCAAGGAATTTGAAGATGTTTGTAATACATTCCAAGAGAGAGGAGCTTCAATTGATTTGATGAGGCTTAAGTTATTTCCTTTTACTTTAAAGGATAAGGCCAAAATTTGGCTTAATTCTTTAAGGCCAAGGAGTATCCGTTCTTGGACTGACTTACAAGCTGAATTCCTCAAGAAATTTTTTCCCACTCATAGAACAAATGGCTTGAAAAGACAAATTTCAAACTTCTCAGCTAAAGAGAATGAGAAATTCTATGAGTGTTGGGAAAGATATATGGAAGCTATAAATGCTTGCCCTCACCATGGCTTTGATACTTGGCTATTGGTGAGCTATTTTTATGATGGTATGTCCTCCTCAATGAAGCAACTCCTCGAGACAATGTGTGGAGGAGATTTCATGAGCAAAAATCTGGAGGAAGCTATGGATTTCTTGAGCTATGTAGCTGATGTTTCAAGGGGATGGGATGAACCAACCAAAGGAGAAGTGGGTAAGATGAAGTCTCAACTGAATGCTTTCAATGCAAAGACTGGGATGTATACCTTGAAAGAAGATGATGATATGAAAGCAAAGTTGGCAGCTATGACAAGAAGATTGGAGGAGCTGGAGCTAAAAAGAATTCATGAAGTGCAAGCTGTTGCTGAAGCACCAGTGCAAGTGAAGCTGTGTCCTAATTGTCAATCATATGAACATTTGGTGGAGGAATGCCCTGTAATTTCAGCTGAAAGGGAGATGTTTAGAGATCAAGCAAATGTTGTTGGACAATTCAGGCCCAATAACAATGCGCCTTATGGAAATACCTACAACTCAAGTTGGAGGAATCATCCAAATTTCTCATGGAAGGCCAGAGCAACTCAATACCAACAGCTGGATCCACCATCTCAACAATCTTCAAGTCTTGAACAAGTAATGGCTAATCTCAGCAAGGTAGTGGGAGATTTTGTTGGAAAGCAAGACGCCACCAATGCTCAAATCAATCAAAGAATTGATAGAGTGGAGAGTATGTTGAATAAAAGGATGGATGGAATGCAAAATGATATGAACCAAAAGTTTGATAACATCCAATATTCAATTTCAAGGCTTACAAATTTGAATACACTGCAAGAAAATGGAAGATTTCCTTCTCAACCCCACCAAAACCCCAAAGGTGTCCATGAAGTGGAAAGCCAGGAGGGAGAATCATCGCAGACGAAAGATGTCAAAGCCTTGATCACTCTAAGGAGTGGTAAAAAAATTGAGCAGCCAACACCCAAGCCACATGTTGAGAAAGAAGAAGAGATAAAGAAAGGGAAGGAAATGGAAGATAAAGAGAGTGAGATCAGTGAAGAAAAGAAGGACTCTGATTCAACAATGAATGCAATTCCAGAGAAGGAACTTATGAAGGAAGAAATGCTAAAAAAATCAACCTCTCCACCTTTTCCTCAAGCATTACATGGGAAAAAGGGGATTAGAAATGCAGCTGAAATCCTTGAAGTATTGAGACAAGTGAAAGTCAATATTCCACTGTTGGATATGATTAAACAAGTTCCAACGTATGCAAAATTCCTAAAGGACTTATGTACTATCAAAAGAGGGTTGACTGTAAATAAGAAAGCCTTCTTGACTGAGCAAGTAAGTGCAATCTTACAGTGTAAGTCTCCTTTGAAGTACAAAGACCCGGGAAGTCCTACCATTTCAGTCATGATTGGAGGAAAGGTAGTGGAGAAAGCCTTGTTGGACTTGGGAGCAAGTGTGAATTTGCTTCCATATTCCGTCTACAAGCAATTGGGACTTGGAGAGTTGAAGCCAACAGCAATCACTTTATCTCTAGCAGATAGATCAGTGAAAATTCCAAGGGGGGTAATTGAGGATGTCTTGGTTCAAGTGGATAATTTCTACTATCCAGTAGATTTTATTGTTCTTGATACAGATCCTACTGTAAAGGAAGCTAATTTAGTTCCTATCATCCTTGGAAGACCATTTCTTGCTACCTCAAATGCAATCATCAACTGCAGGAATGGGCTGATGCAACTCACTTTTGGCAACATGACACTGGATCTCAATATTTTCTATATGTCTAAAAAGCAAATCACTCCGGAAGAAGAAGAGGGTCCAGAAGAGCTGTGCATTATTGATACTTTGGTGGAGGAGCACTGTAATCAAAATATGCAAGACAAGTTGAATGAAAGTCTTGTGAATTTTGAGGAAGGTTTGTCTGAATCTCCTACTATGCTTGCTACTCTACAAAGTTGGAGAAAGATAGAAGAGATTCTACCTTTGTTCAATGAAGAAGAGGAGACAGCTGCTGAAAAAGAAATTCCAAAACTCAATCTGAAGCCTTTACCTGTGGAGCTGAAATATACATATCTTGAAGAAAATAATCAATGTCCTGTTGTGATATCTTCATCTCTGACCAGTCATCAAAAGAATTGTTTAATGGAAGTTCTCAAGAGGTGTAAGAAGGCAATAGGATGGCAAATATCCGACTTGAAAGACATTAGTCCTTTAGTTTGTACTCATCATATATATATGGAGGAGGAAGCAAAGCCAATTCGTCAACTTCAAAGAAGATTGAATCCTCATTTACAAGAGGTGGTGCGAGCTGAGGTGCTGAAGCTACTTCAAGCAGGAATCATTTACCCTATATCTGATAGCCCTTGGGTGAGTCCTACTCAAGTGGTACCAAAGAAGTCAGGGATCACAGTGGTTCAGAATGAAAAAGGAGAAGAAGTTACTACACGCCTCACTTCAGGTTGGAGGGTGTGTATTGATTATAGAAAGTTGAATGTTGTAACCAGAAAAGATCATTTTCCATTGCCATTTATTGACCAAGTGCTGGAGAGAGTCTCTGGACATCCGTTCTATTGCTTCTTGGATGGGTATTCAGGGTATTTTCAGATTGAAATTGATGTGGCAGATCAAGAAAATACCACTTTTACATGTCCATTTGGAACATATGCTTACAGGAGAATGCCTTTTGGTTTATGCAATGCACCTGCTACATTTCAAAGATGTATGTTGAGTATTTTCAGTGATATGGTGGAGCGAATTATGGAGGTTTTCATGGATGACATCACCGTATATGGAGGTACATTTGAGGAATGCTTAGTTAATTTGGAAGCAGTTCTTCACAGATGCATTGAAAAAGACCTGGTGCTCAACTGGGAGAAATGTCATTTTATGGTACGTCAAGGAATTGTCCTTGGCCATATCATCTCTGAAAAAGGCATTGAAGTTGATAAAGCAAAGGTGGAGCTTATTGTCAAATTACCATCCCCAACAACTGTGAAAGGAGTAAGACAGTTCCTTGGCCATGCAGGGTTCTATAGGCGGTTTATAAAAGGTTTTTCAAGTCTTTCAAAACCTCTTTGTGAGCTGTTAGCTAAGGATGCTAAATTTATATGGGATGAAAGGCGTCAAAATAGCTTTGATCAACTGAAGAAATTTTTAACAACAACTCCAATAGTGAGAGCCCCTAACTGGCAACTACCTTTTGAACTGATGTGTGATGCCAGTGACTTTGCTATAGGAGCTGTGCTTGGCCAAAGGGAATATGGGAAGCCCTATGTGATTTACTATGTAAGCAAAACACTGAATGAAGCTCAAAGGAACTACACAACTACAGAGAAAGAATTGTTAGCTGTGGTATTTACTTTGGACAAATTTCGTGCTTATTTAGTGGGGTCTTTCATCATTGTCTTCACTGACCATTTAACCTTGAAGTATTTATTGACAAAGCAAGATGCAAAAGCAAGGTTGATTAGATGGATTCTTTTGTTACAAGAATTCGATCTCCAAATCAAAGATAAGAAAGGAGTGGAGAATGTAGTAGCTGACCACCTTTCTAGGTTAGTTATAACACATAATTCCCATCCCTTGCCTATTAATGATGATTTTCCTGAAGAATCACTCATGTTCCTAGTGAAAACTCCTTGGTATGCTCATATTGCTAATTATTTAGTAACTGGAGAAATTCCAAGTGAGTGGAATGCACAGGACAGGAAGCACTTCTTTGCCAAAATTCATGCTTATTATTGGGAAGAGCCCTTTCTTTTTAAGTATTGTGCAGATCAGATAATAAGGAAATGTGTCCCTAAAGATGAGCAGCAAGGGATTCTATATCATTGTCATGAGAATGCATGTGGAGGCCACTTTGCCTCTCAGAAAATAGCCATGAAGGTGTTGCAATCAGGGTTTACTTGGCCATCTCTTTTCAAAGATGCCCACATCATGTGTAGAAGTTGTGACAGATGCCAAAGGCTTGGAAATCTAACAAAAAGAAATCAAATGCCTATGAACCCCATTCTAATAGTTGAGCTATTTGATGTATGGGCATTGACTTCATGGGACCTTTCCCAATGTCTTTTGGTAATTCTTACATCTTGGTGGGGGTGGATTATGTTTCTAAATGGGTTGAGGCAATCCCCTATAAACAAAATGATCATAGGGTGGTTCTCAAGTTTCTTAAAGAGAACATTTTCTCAAGATTTGGGGTGCCCAAAGCCATAATCAGTGATGGAGGTGCTCATTTTTGCAACAAACCTTTTGAAGCTCTGTTATCCAAGTATGGAGTGAAGCATAAGGTGGCTACACCTTATCATCCTCAAACTTCCGGGCAAGTTGAGCTAGCTAACAGGGAAATAAAGAACATATTGATGAAAGTGGTGAATTCCAGCAGAAAAGATTGGTCTATTAAGCTTCATGATTCATTGTGGGCATATAGTATAAGACTATTCTTGGCATGTCTCCCTATCGTCTTGTCTATGGCAAAGCATGTCATCTCCCTGTGGAAGTTGAATACAAAGCTTGGTGGGCAATAAAAAAGCTGAACATGGACTTGATCAGAGCCGGAGAAAAGAGATATCTAGACCTTAATGAGATGGAGGAATTAAGAAATAATGCTTATATCAATTCCAAAGTTGCAAAACAGAGGATGAAGAAGTGGCATGATCAACTCATCTCCAACAAAGAATTTCAGGAAGGGCAAAGAGTTTTACTGTATGACACAAGACTCCATATCTTTCCTGGGAAGCTCAAGTCAAGGTGGATAGGCCCATTCATAATTCACCGAGTATGTTCCAATGGAGTGGTGGAATTATTGAATTCAAATGGTAAGGACACCTTCAAAGTCAATGGATATCGTCTCAAGCCATTCATGGAGCCATTCAAACCAGAAAAGGAGGAGATCAACCTCCTTGAGCCTCAAAAAGCCTAAGCAAAGAAGGGTTTGCTGGATGTGGTTTACCACAGTCCAAAATTTTTGTAAATTATGTCAATTTTCAAGTTTTTTCCATACATTTGATCTTAGTTTTTGATCTTAAATCATGTTTTTAGGTGTGTTTTAATCTTTTTGAATGATCTCAGGTGGAAGAAATTTCAAGGAAATTGAAAGGAAAAAAATCGGATCGAAATCGGAGCAAAAACAGAGTGAAAACAGAGCAAAAACAGAGCACTGCGAGATTTCGCAGCCTAAAGAAAACTTCTGCGAAATGAGTATTTTGTTGCCAAATCATTCCGCAACACTTTGGGATTCTCTGCGAGAATTTTCGCAGCTGCGAAAGCGAGTTTGGCACACGAGTGCCACTTCGCAGCACAGGAGCCCCCATTTCGCAACTGCGAAACGACTTGCGAAGTGGTAAAGCCTAGATTTCGCAACAAAAGTCCCATTCCGCAGGGTATTTCGCAATTGCAAAAGCGATTTTGGCACACGTGTTCCACTTCGCAGCACAGTAACATTAATTTCGCAGTTGCGAAACGTATTGCGAAGTAGCTGCAAAAATGGCATTTTGCTGCGAAATTGGCATTTTGCTGCGAAACTCAAACTGACCCTTAGTCTTCCATTATTCCTATTTATATCGGTCATTTGAGCTGCGAAAAGGGTTTCAAAATCAGAGCGCGCCATTCTCGCAGAGCGTCCATCTCCTTCCTCAAGCCTCACCACGCAAGCCTCCGATCATCTTCTCCGACCATCCGTTCCGGCCAACTTTCGGTAACCTGAAATGGCGCAAACCAGAGGGGCCAAGTCTTCCTCCCCTTCAAACTGTAAGAGAAGCTTGCGAAATGATCCAATTCCGGATCTCGTTTCTGAGCCTTCGCAGCCGAAAGCAATTCCTCCTCCGGTGAAGCCAGCGCCGCCAAATCCTCCGCCGAGACGTTACCTAACCAGGTCAGGAGGTCGGCCACTACAAAAGAGGCCAAGGGTTGAAAGCTCAGAACCTATTGACCTGACTGAGTAATCTCCAGAGCCATCGCCGTTTCCAACTCCAATTCCCTCGCCGATTCCCTCGCCAATTCAGACTCCGGTGCCATCTCCAGCGCCGCAAGCAGAACCACAGGAGCCTCAGCCGCCACTTCCCGAGCCCCAAATTCCATCCGAAATAGCTCCGGAAGAAATAATCAGGCGGCCAATGCTAACTCAACCCCCAATTGAGGGAAATTTGGATTGTAGAGCTCGACCATTCCACTCCAAGCTATGCTTTGACATAGCCGCATTCCGATTGTAGCCGGAGCTTGCACATACATTCAACCTGCTGAGGAGATACCACATGGAGCACCTGCTGACTCCGAGAGACTTTTTCTACCCCAGGATAGCCATGGATTTTTATCAATCCATGACAACCAACCAGGTCAGGGATCCAACTTTAATTCATTTCACTATTGATGGGAGACATGGCATATTGGGAGCACGCCATATAGCTGAAGCCTTGCAAATTCCCTATGAGCCAACCCAATTCGATAATTTTAGAGCTTGGACCAATCCTACTGAGCTGGAGATGGTGTGCACCCTATCCAGAGGAGCTGCCAATCGATCACATCTGTTGAGGGGGGAGCTTCCTCCAATCATGTTTTTGATTGATGCATTTTTGCGTCATAACCTCTACCCATTGCAGCATTAGACTCAAAGAAGAGGAGTCCTCTTAGAAGCCCTGTACAAGATGTCTGAAGGATTTTTCTTTGGGCCTCATCATCTGATTCTGGCAGCCCTTCTCTATTTCAAAGAGAAGGTACACAAAAAGAAGCTTCAGAGAGTTGATTGCATTCCCCTCCTCTTTCCAAGGCTGCTATGCCAAATTCTGGAGCACTTGGGATATCCTTCTGAGCCTCAGTTGGAGCGAAAGCGCATTTGCCGTGAGCTTTTTACTCTCGACAAATGGAACAACATGACAACTTATCGAGTTGACCAGCCTGAGCGCCCACACCTAGCTACAAGGAGAGCATCCCCACGACACATACCTAAGGGTATAACAGTTGCTGCTCCTGCCATTTCTAGAGCTCCACCAGCTGCTCCAGCTTCATCTCAGCCATCCACTTCAGCTGAGCCGAGGATGGCCATACCCATTTCTGAATATCGAGAGTTGTGTCGTGCATTGGAGACCCTCACAGCATCTCAGAGCAGTCTTGCTCAAGAGATGGCAGCCATTAGAGCATGCCAAGAGCAAATGTTGGCCACTCAGGCTCAACACACTGCCATCTTAAGGCAGCTCCAGCTTCATTTCGACCTGCCACCAGCTGTTGAGCCCTCCACTTCTACTCCAGCAGAGCCACACTCTCATCCCTCAGAGCCTCAAGCCCCAGCTGAAGCACCAACTGAAGAGGCAGACCCATCTGCCTAGCCCCAGCACCACCCACTCATCAGATCATTATATATATATCTACTATCTTTGTTTTATGTATTTCGTTTTTTAGTTTGAAAGAAATCCCATTATTTTGGTATTATATTTGGGATTGCTTGTATTACTTTTGTTTTGCATTGTACTTAAATGGATTCAAAGTAATACAAGTTTAATATTTCTTGTTAACAGTTAGCATTAACTTATTCTTATTTCCTTTTCTCACATATTTTATTCTTTTTGAAACATGTGGTTTCTCCAATCAGTATTCGAATTTGATATCACTCAGGAGGTACCACTTCCTCCCTTTAATTACAGTCACTCATATCACATTGAGGACAATGCTCAGTTCGGTTGGGGGGGAATGAGGAAGGAAGTATGATAAGTCTTTTTGGTAATGCAATTATTTTGGTAAATTAGTTGTAGTTTTTGCTTTTTACCCTTTTTACTCTATTCTCCATGAATTTTGAGGAAAAATTTTCAAATTAAAACAGGAGAAATTGAACTGTTGTTTTTCACTTGACTTAGAGTATGGATTATGCTCACTAAAGTGGTTCAATTGTTGAAGCTTCTATTGAAATTGAATTGAGTTCTTCCACTTTAAGCTATTCACACACTGTGCACATTAGATTCCGATTATAAGATGAAAAACTATTTCCCTCTTGACTTAGGATAATTTTGGGACTTGGTATATTTGACCTCATTTGATAAAAATTAAAACACCCTGCAAAAGGCCAATGAGCCTTTGAAATAAAGAAAGTTGTTTGCTTGCCTTAAAACCCGAGCAAGGTCTGAGGGGTATATGGTGAAAATCTTTGAAGCCTGGTGCCCTAAGCCTTAATTGGTTGGGAGTCACCGACCTCAATGCTCGTTACAAGGGTGGATAGGTGGAGTTAGCATGTGGTAGGTGCTTAGGTATTAGAAATTCATTCTCAAAAGTCCGGGGAAAAATCCGAGGAGTTAGTGGTTGAAAGATCCTTAAAGCTTGGTGCCCTAAACCTTAATTGGTTGGGAGTCATCGATGGACCCCCATTACATGGACAATTCAGAAAGAGTACCCCATAAAGCCTCTCTAAAGCCTCTCTAAAAAAAGAAAAAAGAAAAGAGAAAGTGTGTTATTTCTTTATTGATTTTGGTCAGTTTGCTAAGTGTTGAAAAGAGATAGGTTGGGGGGAGAGATTAGTTTAGCATATTATTCTCGGAAGCTAAGGAACCAATACACATAGATTTTTGAGGAAGAATAAAGTTTGGTTCTTTGAAAGTGGAAATGATTTTAAAACTTCAGTTTGCATAATGCATTCCCTTGTTTGACAGTGTTTAGCATAGTTTGTTATAACTCTTGTTGAAATTTTCTTTTATATTTCTTTAAGGTTTCATGAGAGAATTAGATCATCATGCCACTTAGGAATTGTTTTTGATCAGCATGATGTTGTACATTATAGGTTAGTTTGCTTTTTATTTTCAATTTTTCTCTCCTATATTGCTAAGGGACTAGCAATATGTCGGTTGGGGGGAGTGATTACTACTCAAAAAGTGCTATTTGATAGCTTATAATTAATCCTTTTAAACACTTTTGAGTAGTAGTTTTGGCCTTTTAACTCAATTAGCATGTTAAGGACCCTTGAAAGCAATTTTAATCACTTTGTGTAAGTTTTGGTGTTTTTGTTAGTAATTTGATCACCAAAGCAATTCAAGTTTGAGGAGAGTTTTGAGGAATCTTGGGTAAAGCTTAGAAGTCATTTGCCAAGAGTAAATCCGGATTGCAAGGAGAAAAAATAAAGAGAATCTGCCAAGAAGCATATTCTTGATGACAGTCGTAGCAGCCACTTTTGGAGCACTTTCTAAGGTCCAATTAATGCATGGTATATACCATTTCAAAGCTAAGGAAGTCAAAAATCCAATGCTTCAAACGGTGCGCAATTCGGAGTTGAAATGAAGAAGTTTCAGCCTTTGCAAGCCAATCACTCCCAGCTGAAGGAAGCATTTTCCAAAGTGTTGCGAAATCACCCTTTTGCTGCGAAGTGATTCCGCAGCCTTTTTGTATAGTAGGGTGTATTTCCTTCTGAAGGTGCCCGATATATGCCGCAAGCTGGAAGCTGAGAACCTCAAGGTGGAAGCCAACTTCGCAGCCCTGCGAGAATAGCTTGTTGTTGCGAAATGATTTCGCAGCCCTTCTTGAGTGCCTGCGAAATCTCGCAGACACCATTTTCTCTTGCGAAATGGTTCCTGAAGCACCCCGATATTTGCTACCGACATTTGGAGATATTTTCTATTAGATTTTTGTTGTCTAAATCCCAAAATACTCCTTGTAAGCCACCAATTACAAGATTCCTTAGCTTTTAAGTTAGTAAAAAGAGAAAATATCTATGTAATAATTAGTTTTATATTATGTTCATATATATACCTCTCGGGAGCCTGTTCTGAGAGAGGAGATCCTTTTGTAAAGTTTTGGGTAAGCAAGTAAAGTTCAGTTCTTTGTATTGCCTTACCTTCTCACTTTGTATTTTTATTTTTTTACTAAGTTATGAACTCTCTGAGGAATTTTCCCCAGAGAATGAGTAACTAAACCTCTAATTCCTTGGAGCTAAGGTTGTCGGGGAAGGTTCCAAGTGCAAAAATGCAAAGCTTTGTGGTTTTAGCTAGTAATGAAGAGGAAGTGAAATCCTTTAGTGATTTCTATGTTTTTAGTTAACTTATAACACCTTAGAGTCACCTGGGCCAACACTTGGTAAGGCAAGTGATTTCCAACCATGGAAATGCACTAGTTTACCCCTTGCGAGCCTCTGGAAGGTGACTTTAGGGTAGGATTTTCTAGAATAGCCAACACTTGGTAAGCTTTTAGACTCCAAGGAGACATCCATTAGTTATCTCTTGCGAGCTTGAGACGGGTAATCCAAGGTTAAAGATCACCTTGAACGGTTAAGGCTTAGTGAGAGGCTTAAACCATTGCAAGTTGCATCAGTGAGAGAATTAAAGTGAAATCTAATTGAAGGATGTATCTGTACAACACCGGTTAGAGAATTGACTATATGTTGAATCTCTAACACGAGGAAATGAACCATCTGACCGGAGCCGTGTCTTTTGCATGAGGAACCACCCCAGTGAACCTAACTCTCCAAGGAATGTTTTTCTTCCTAAGTTATTCCCATTACTTATTGTGTTAGTTAGTTTAAGTCTAAATCTTCACCAATCAAAGTTTGTGTTTTATTTCTTAAGCTAACCTTGAAATGAAACAAAACCAATTCACTTTGAATTGATATCATTGATAGCTTGTTAATCCTTCCCAGTGAACGATCCTAGAGCCGTTATACTATAGTAGCTTTGTCTTTGCTACCCTAGTATATGGTGTTATAGGTTATAAATTTTGTTGATTACTCCCTTATTCAAGGAGCACTAGCTGGACACAAATCAGCTGGCACACCAACTGGGCATGAATCACTTGTGATCCTTTGAGAAGTTCGGAACTTGAATACATCGAAGATCATGATGCTTCCTCGGCTCATGTAATTCTTGTGCCTTCTATGCAAGTTAGATTTGGCTTTTGCTAGGTTTGCGGTTACAAAGTGGAAGGAAGAACTCAGGTGGAAGCAAGACAAGTGGATAGTCATGGCTTTGAAGAAGCTGAACTGAGTAACCTAGACAAGGATCAAGACCTTGAATCTGGTGGTTCTAAAAATGGGGACATTATGGAGAAGTTTCAACAACACGCTGGAGTTCTACCCATCAACCAAGAAAGACTTGGGACATGCCTTGAGGATGGGAAAGGGCTACCCATATTTGAAACATATTTTGTCATTCTCATCCAATAATGGTTTATTCTCTCTTGCCAAAGTTTCAGCTCCCCTTGAGAGTTTACAACTTGAGGAATGCCACCCCATTATCCAATATGGAGTTTCTAGTGAGCTACATCAAAGAGTGTACATGTTCCTTCACCTAACACTAGAAGGTCAATAGTAGCACCACCACTAGTAGCAGTGCAATCCTAGTTGCACCTTGGGTCCCATTCCTGCATGGCCATGCATGGCCACCCTTCAATGAATCACCTAAAGGCCATGTGTCATCCCCTTTGATCCTTCACCCTCATATGCCAAAATTTAATTTTCAAAACTCCTATTTTCAAGTTTAATTTTCAAAATTCCAATTTTCAATTTTTAATTTTCAAAACTCCAATTTCCAAATAATTTTTAAAACTCCATTTTTTTTAAATTTAATATTCAAAACTCTAATTTTCGAAATTCCAATTGCCAAGATTTAATTTTCAAAACTTCATTTTTTTTTTAATTAATCTTCAAAACTCTAATCTTCAAGTTTAATTTTTAAAACTTTAATTTTCAAATAATCTTCAAACTTCCAATTGTCAAATTTTAATTTTCAAAACTCCAATTTTTAAGTTTAATTTTCAAAACTTTAATTTTCAAATAATCTTCAAAATTTCAATTGTCAAAATTTAATTTTCAAAACTCCAACTTCCAAATTTAATTTTCAAAACTCTAATTTTCAAGTTTAATTTTCAAAACTTTAATTTTCAAAATTCCAATTTTGCAAAACTTCATTTTCAAATAATTTTCAAAACTCCAATTTTCAAAACTTCAATCTTCAAATAATTTTCAAAACTCCAATTTTCAAAAAAATTTCAAAACTTTGGTTTTTCAAATAATTTTAATTTCACTTTGGTTTTTGAATAATTTGAAGTCCTTTTTTTTTTTTCCCTTTCTTACTTAAGACTTGAGAGTCATCAAAAATCTCATTTTTAATAAACTTGCTACATTTCCTTTGAGGTAAGCACTTTCACAAATTTTCTTTGATTTTAAAATAATTTTTTGCTTTTCTCGTTTTTTTAATATATATGAATGAATTTTCATAATTCCAAAATAATGGAACTTATGGGGGTTAATTCATGTTAAAATAAATTAGGTTTTGGTGGGGGGCCCAACGTCCAAGTTATTTTCTTTAAAAATTATTTGAGTGAAGTGCATAATTGCCATTGATGATTTCTTGCTCTGTTTTGTGACACCTATGATATATTTTGTATTCATTATTGTGCACTAACCTTGTTTCATGATAGCACATCATTACTTGCTACTAAGGTATGATCTCATTTTCACTTTGCTTATTCTCATGCATGATTCGTTTTATTATTTGATCATTTCATTGGTATTCATTGATTTCCTTACCAATTACCACACTTGCTTCACTTTTATTAGTAGAGACCTCGTTATAGGGCTTAGAGGGGTGCTACGGTCTTTCGTCATACCTTCCTGATAAGTAACTTGACCCTCGGACCTATCTCTATTTTCACAAATCGTCTTTTCCAAATAAGAGTCACACTTAAGGTTTTCCTTCTTATTTTGTTTTCCCTTTAAAAAATAAAAATAAATAAGTAGTGACTCTAAGAGCCCGTTTGGTAGTGATTTTCAAAAGTGTTTCTACCCTTAAAAACACTTTTAAGTGTTTTGGGGATAAAAATAAAGTGTTTAGAAAATTTTTAAAAACACTTTTGAAAATCTGGGAAAACACTTAAAGTGATTTTTAGAGAATCACTTGATAGGTGTTTTTTTTTTTAAAAAACACTTCAAAAAATTTGAAATATTCCAAAAATGCCCCCAAGTGATTCCCGATATCTTCCTTCCCTTTCGCTCATACCTCTCTCCTTCATTCTCCTCCTCCATCGCTCTCCATCCGAGACTACACAGTGGGAAAGACGCTCCACTTTCATTCGACATCGTTGATCGGATCGAAGGTAACCCTATGTTCTTTTGTTGTTTTTCTTTTCCATTTTTTTTTTAATGTCTGATTGTCTTGAAATGTTAGTTAGGGTTTTGGGTTTTAGGATTGTTTGGTTAGGAGGAAAGTATGAGAAAATGAAATCTGTAAATCCTTAAATGTTTTTACAAGAATTACTTCCAAGCCTTAACAATTTTAGATCTATTTTTCAATAGAGCAGTTGAGTCTCATTTCCCAGTACTTCTCTCTCTAAAACTCTCATTCTCTATTCTGGTTCACATATGCAATTGCTTTGTTTAGGGTTTTTGAGTTCACATAGTCTCGTCAATTCAAAAAAGCAACATTTCAGTTCCCTAAAATTCAACTGCATTTGAACCTAAACACACGCAATCCTTTAGAAATCAATTGCAGATCAACACATATCATAATTCTCAACTCGGTATCAGAAATTAAACATAGCCAATTCAATTCAAAGGAATATAAAAACTATTGATCCAACTTATAAATAAAACATCAAATCATAAAATTTAAAATTGAAAGACTAACCATGCATTGTTGAACACTGGACAGGAAATCCCATAAAATCTTAATGTTGATGTTATTCGAAATCTTGATGCTGCTTGCAACCACCGCATTTCAGGTATGATTTTGTTGTAATGAATGTATATTCTTTTAAGATACATGTTTATATATTTTGTTATAATGAAAAGTTATTTGTTTATCATACTATTTTTTTAATTAAAATTGTATGTTCTTTTTGGTAATTTATTAATATTAAAAGTGCTTTTATACTTATACAACATATTATCAAAAACACTATTAAAATCATTTTTACGATTCACATAAAAGTGTTTTTCATAGAAACACTACTGAAAAAAACACTTCAAATAAAAACACTTCCGCTAGAATCACAGCCAAACGGGCTCTAAGTCATTTCTAAAAATCATTTTTTTCACCAAATGAAAAGTGAGTCTCGTCGTCAAGTGGTAATGCACGTGCAAAAATGCGGGTCCACAGTTTGTCATAAAAGTTTTGGTGCCAAAAAAAAATGTGCTAAATTTTCCCACCACAAATTTTGGTGATGAAAATTTCAATTTCATCACGAAATTAAAGTTGTCAAGAAATTTGTGTTAGTGACAATATTTAAAATTTTGTTAGGAAAAAATACTTTTAGTCATGAATTTTCAATTTGTCCCAAAATTTTTAGTGAGAAAAGCATGTTTTCTTATAGTGCTTTTTGTGAGAACTTTTCATGTGTTTACCTTTCATACACTTACCAAAAATGGGTTTAGGTTGACCACTTAGCTTAGGGATTCCTCTAACTTTATCATTATTCACTATGTGAACTAGATTCCTATAATTTATGTGACCTAACCTTCTATACCAAAGTTTAGTGAGATCTAGTTTTACCTTGCTACACACAAGAGATCTTTTAAACTGTGAAAATTACTTGTCCTTCTTTGTTAATACCTCACAAGAGTTTTGAAAGAAGTCAACTTTATGTTTACTGTCACAAATTTGACTAATACTAAGAAGATTGGCTTTGAGTCCATCCACATAAAGAACTTTGTCTAACTTAGGGAAACCAGGTATATATATACTTCATTTTCCTTTCACATGGGCTAAACTTCCATCCTCAAAAGTAACAGTACTACCATTATAGTCCTCAAGACAAGTGAAAAAGGACTTATCACCTATCATGTGTCTAGAGTTGCCATTATCAAAGTACCACTCACTAGAGGATGTAACATTTATTGTAGTGAAGACAACTTGACACTTAGCCCTATCTTTTATCAATTAGACTTATTTAGCATTAAGTGGTGACTTAGAGGAGCTTTGTTGAGTTCTAGGTTTTTTATTAGGTTTTTTCCTCTTTTCCAACATACAAGATGTTATTTTTTAGGAAATTAAAGTAATTCATTAGTCGATTCATTTGTGACTCAAACCCCTCTAACTTGGTGTAACACTTCTTTTGAGTGTGTCCTGACTTCCTATAGTGTGTGCATTATGGAGTGCTAGGAGATGCTACTTGGCTAGGGGTTTCTTTTTTACCTTTTACAAAGATAGTTTCTCTACTAGTAGGAGTTTCATCTTTATTAATATACCCCAAACCCTTTCTTATCACCATGAGTTTTGCTTCTATCAAGGAATTCATTAAGCACTTTAGTTCCAGGCTAAAATATTTCATTACTAGATGAAGAAGATTTGACATTTTTCAGTCTCTTGAGTGAGAAAATTGTTTCTCTAAAGTAGAAAACAACATTCGAACTCAAGAAATCAAATTTTCCTAAGAACATTTGTCATTTCTTCATTAAGTAAATCAATCTTAGCTTTTTGAGCATCAAGAATATCATGATTCTTCAAGAATTTTTTTAATAAGATTCTCATGTTTAATAGTAAGATTATTTAAGTAAGTATTATTTTGTTTATCAAGGTACTCAAGATCACTATTACTATCATTATCATTCACAAAATCAACAAATGCAACAAATGATAAGAAGTCATGAATTTTGATCGTACCTTGCATCTTCAAAAGTTATGAAACCACTTTCTTCAGAATCAATGTCACTCCAAGTAGTTTGCATAGACTTTTTTTATTTCTTTGAGCCTAGGATAGTCAACAAAAATGTGTCCTAGACTACCACAGTTAAACATTCTATCTTTCTACCTTTGGAATTACTTCTATCATTTTCTTTTGAAGATTTATTAGGCCTTTTTCTTTTTCCAAATTCTTGATTTTTATTAAATTTTATAGTGTGTTTCATAACTTTTTTTAATTCATCCCTAGTTATATTATATGACATTTTAATATCTTTTTCCTCATTCTTAGAAGCCTTGAAAGTAAAATCTTTAGGCTTTTGAGAATTATGTAGGGTCATCTCATATGTTTGTATGGAACCAATAATTTCATCAATCCTCATCAAATCAATGTCCTTACTCTTCTCGATGGCAATGACTTTAGGACTAAATATTTTTGGAAGGGATCTCAATATTTTCCTTACCACTTTAAAATCTAGGATAGGTTCTCCAAGATTAAAAGATGAATTTACTATGTCACTCAATTCTGAATAAAAGGGAAGAAAAATTTTAATTTTCTTGCATCCTAATATTTTCAAATTTAGTGGTAAGCATTTTCAATTTGGAAACTTTAATAGCAAGCGTACCTTCATAAATGATTTAAAGAATATTCGATGCTTCCTTAGCATGAGTACAATTTGCTATCCTATGAAACTTATTTAGACAAACACCATTAAACATACTAAAGAAAGCCCTAGCATTAGCTTAAGTTCCTTTATTATCAAGTTTGTCCCATTCTTGTTTGGGTTTAAATTCTACAATTGATTTCCCATTCACATCAAGTCTCAATGGAGGTCTCCATCGATATTCCATTAAAATTTCATACTTGTTCACCTTGCATTCTAAGAAAAAATTTCATTTAGGCTTTCCAGTGTGGATAGTTACTCCCATTGAAATAAGGTGGACTATTTAGAGAAGTCCGAGTTTTTAGTTGTTCCATACTAAATTTACAAGATCAGTAAAAATGTGATTTTTATCTCTCTCTTATACCAATTAAAAAACCTAGGTCTAGTAGGGTCACACCATAGAAGGGTGAATGGATGCATTTAAAATTTTCTTAAATAAAGAGTTGAGTTTTTAACCCAATTATACCTACGAGATATCAAGGATAATATATATGATCAAAGTAATCAAGATAATCACATAAATAATCAATGAGACACAATAATTTTTACATGGAAAACCCCACACTAACTATGGAGATAAAAAAAAAAACCACGAGGTCTAAGACCTCTAATCTAAATCTACCATATGAGAATAAGTTACACAAATTTACCTAGTAGCTTTACCCTAAAGACTTACTCTCTAGAACCTACAACTTGTTTCATGTCCTTGACGCAACAACCTCCAATTGCTCCAATGACACCACTTCAACCCTACTAAAGGGATGTAGGTCTTCAAACAACCCTAGATTCAACGCTTGAATCTTTTTTGAGAGATTAGGAATGGTGTGGCAGGGTAATCTTGCTCACCAATAAAATTCATCTAAAAATCTGTAACCCTAGAAGGGCTGTAATGAGGTATATATAGGCATATAAGCCATAGGGAATCTATATTTCAAAATTTCTAAACTCGATTTATGTGAATATCTCAAAAATATTCTGCCATATTTTGGTAGATTTAGTAGGAGTGCTCGAGCACACTTAACCATTGTTTGAGTGCCTCGAGTGCTTGAGCGCTGCTTAAGCGCTTAAGTAGTACCAACGCTAGAGTGTTGTTTCTCACTCAAGTGGTCCCTACAATTTTTAAATATTAAAGAAAATACTTTTTAATTCTTGAAAAATATATTGATCCATGTTATACATTTGATCACCTAACTTGCCACAAGTCAAACCTTTTTAGACATACCTATGTCTTTCCAATTGGATGAACAACAACATTGGATCTTCAATGGAGAGTAAGTCACTATCTAAGAAGATTCCTAAGCTAGAAAATAAAATAGAACAATATTGCCAACATACAATAAAGACTTATTATTATAACAGCAACAATTTCTATTAGTAAGGAATATTGTATAGAATAAGGAAAGTTATTAGAAATATATTTATAAATATTTTAGGTCATGAGGGGAAAAAGTCATGAGACAGAGATGAGAATGTAAAGATTATACAAAGTGAATAGAGATGTGAGGAAGAATATGACACACCCGGCAAAGCAAGGAGGCTTGTGGTTCAGGGTGTGGATATAAGGAGTAGGAAAATATGGGACATTTAAGGAACCCAATAGTTGTATCTGGTTTTGTTATTTGTAATATTCTTTATGAAATAGTGGAATGAGTCTCTCTCATTCATGGATATAGGCATGGTTGGTTGAACCACATTAAAACCTTTTGTATTTTTATGTGGATTATCTTATCTTTGTGTTCTTGAACAAACATTATTTGCATTAAAGTTTTCACTAGCACAATAAAATCTACATCCATGCTATTGATATTATATTTTTATTGATGTGATGGAAGATTAAGAGCTTGTTTGGTGGTGTGATTTAAAAATATTTTTATATTTTGAAAAACATAAAATTGTTTTTAAAATTCATAGCAATGTTGGATTGTTGTTCTCTCTTTTTATTTTTTAGAAAACAAAGTGAAATGAGAACAATTTTTAAAGAACAAGTAGAAGTTATTTTCACCAGTTTTTAAAAATAAAAGAAAAATATAGAGAAAAACCATAAGTAACAAATAAAATTGAACACAATATCTTTTTAATTCTCTTTTCATGACCCAATATCGATACCAAAAATCTTCAAAATGATCTTCCTTTGAATTACTTGTGTGTGTGTGTGTGTTTTTTTTTAATTTCCTTTAACTTCCCTAAAAATTTTCATTAAAAAAATAAATTCCAATTCAAAGTATATTTGATATATAAAATTGATTAGTTTTTAAAAATGATTTGAAACTCAAAATTTGATGTAATTAGTACTATAATGTCATAAAACTTAATAAAATTAAAAAATTATAAATAAATATTCATTTTGAATGGCTTGACTATTTCTTTCTTCACATATAATTATATTTTTGTAAATTTTTTCACTAAGTAAATAAACTCTAAATCAAACAAGATTTAATGTGCTAAATTCATCAATGAGTTTAGTAATTTTTAAAAATTATTTGAAACTCAAATAGTGACTCAATTAATACCATAAATTTATGGATAATTTGAAACTTTAAAAACTAGTAAAATAAATTTCAGGTTAAATCAAATCATTCCATAACTATTTATAATTTAGTTCCATATAATGAAAAACTTGACTAATTTACATTTTTATTCTTTATTTTTAAAATTTATTTTAAATAAAATCTTAATAAATATTATTATTTTGAAATTGTTATTATTTATTTTTAACAAAAAAATAAATTATGCTTTTATAAAGATGTTAATATCTAGATTGTTATAACACACATTAGAATAGTATATTTTTTTATAAAAAAATATTTATAATTTATGCCTTTATTATAATATTACTATTCATATTTTACTAAAAATTAATTATTTTTAAATTTAATAAGATGAATTAAATTTACTCAATATAATCTAAATTAAATTCATAATATTTTTATAAAATAAAAATAGAAAATTATTTTTAAAAACAATTCATCTAAACAACTCTTTTTATTTTTTTAGAAAAATAATTTATCAAACACTCTTATTTTTATAAAATATTAAAAACTATTTTTATTATTTAACTCTAAAATAATTTTGAAAAAATATGCGTAAGAAAATAATTTTTATAAAATCAAAATAGAAAATAATATTTAAAAACAAGCATAAGATGAAGGATCTCCAACCAATCAAACTATAAATTTGAGAGTCAAGGCGCCCCATAGTGAAGGACCACTGCTTCAGGGTTACCGCCACAACCGCCAAAAAGAACTTTATATGAATTTTTATGGCTTATCCAACATACAATCTGTAATATTAGTATATGGTAATTCATTTATTAATTCATAATATATATTAAAATAATTTTTTATTTTTATTTTTTATAAAATGTAATTTATAATTTTCATTTCACTAAAAATGGTTTATTTTAAAATTTATTTGTAATTAAAAATTATTTTCATTTTTAATAAGACTTAAATTAAATTTAAGTAGTACTATATAAATTGAATTTATAATATTTTTATAAAATCAAAATAGAAAATTATTTTTAAAAATAACTTACGTAAACAAGTTTTTTAATTTTTAATTTTTAAAAACTATTTTTACAAATGATTTCTCAAATACTCTTATTTTTATAAAATACTAAAAGATTATTTTGTTATTTAATTTTAAAATAACATTTAAAACAAACTCGACAATAAAAAAAAATGACAAAACCATTCTACTCTTTTCAATTCTCTTAATTCAAAGAATCAATCCTTTAAAATAATATTTAAAACCAAGCATAAAAAACCATGATCATTCACCTTTAATATTTTCAATTTTCTTAATTTGAAGAATAAAAGTGCATTTGATAGTGATTTTAAAAAGCATTTTTAATTTTATATATATATATATATATATTTGAAAAATATAAATTTTTAAGTGTTAAAAATATTATAAACACTTTTTAGAATTAGTACAGTAAATCAATTAAAAATAAATAAAAACAAAGCTGAAATAAATGATAAACATGTGTATGTGATCCCCACCCACCAGGCCGAGCTAAATGGGAGAAAAGCACGTAGATATATAAGCTTCTATATAGCATGTGATTCTAAGATATCCCAAATATCCTTTTCAATACAAAAGGTCTTATTTAAGGTAAGTTTGAAATTTATGCCTTCCACATGACGGCCTCAATAATATTATTCACTTTGAAATTAAGACGATGAAGAATCTCCAACCAATCAAAGTGGAAGTTTTATAGTGAAGGCCCCCAGATTGAAGGACCACACCTGAAATACTAAGAGAATCGAAGCATTAGGTAAAAGGTTTCTCTTTCAAAATTTTATCAATCACAGCTTCAGCAAATTGAAAGGTGGACGGCACAACCACCAAAAAGAAGTTTGTATGAATTTTTGTGTCCTGCACAACCACCAGTGGTCCAACATGTTTTGGAAAACATTGATGTGCGCCCTCACCCAAAAACTAAGGCACATTGAATCGTATTCATATTTTGGATTTTTTTTTTTTTTCTTCTATGGTATGAACTCGTGCCCCCACTCACCCACCCAAAAAGAACATGTTTCACATGCGCATAAGATGAAATAAAGATGGCCTCATATATGCCTTCTTTTAAATTTTATCTAGGAAAGTCATCAAACCACCCATGCTTGAGCTAATAATATCCAGGAATGCAGCCTTTATTCAAAATTTAAAAGATCCAAATCAACACAATATTCTTGAGCAACCCTAAATTACTCCAAGCTCAAAAAATTGTCTTAGTTTTGGTTTATTGAATTACTATACTCGTAAAGGAAATTCGTTATTTGATCTTAATAATGATTAAAGCGAACATGGATTCTTGATCTCAAAATTGAGTTACCACAATACATATTGCTTCTGATTTCACGACTCAATATTGGCCTCAATTTTTTGTAAGAATTATGGGTCATAATTTATTAACTATTATTTAAGACATAGGGGCATAAAGAATCTAGTAGAAGTATACATATTGTCTTTTAGTCATATACTTTTCTATAAATGACTTGAATTAATTATTTTTATACATATATTTTTTCATTTTCATTGTGTCTTTATCTTTCATTTATCTTTTAATTTTTTAACTAGTTTAATTTAAACTTAGTTTATTAATGAAATATAATTAATTATTTATCAAAAAGATAATTGAAGGATTTGATTTTTTTTAAACATAACTAATTATTAATTATAGATAATAGTTTCAACTTTGAAATACCACAAATTTATTAAAAACAAACCATGAATATTTTATTTTTTATGCCAATCACCTTACATGAATTTTATTTTATTTACTTTTTAAATTACTATATTTTATTTTAATTCATTTTTTAATATTTTACATATGTATTTTTTTAATATAATAAAAGAGATAGAGATATAAAATACAAGTTATGATGATAAGGATGAAATCTAATTTATGGTAAATGAAAAAGAAAAAGCTAAACATATATATATATAACTAAGATAAATATATTCCAAGGATGACCTCTAGGTAAGATATTGTCATTTTAACATTAATTATTTTTAATATTTTATTTTATTTTTACCATAACTTAAATTTTATTTTAACAAAATTTATTTTTATAACAGTAAAAGATTAAAAAAAAATGATTTAAAGAAATATGATATATTGTTAAAATACTTGGTGGCAAAATACTACGAATCGCCCTTTTAGGTGAAGCACCCCCTTTATTACACATTAATATTGTTAAATTATTTGTTTTTATATACTAAAATAAGTCTTTTGCCGACACATGATAATTTATTTATTTATTTTAAATTTTAGGAGTCCTTGTCACATAAGGTTTATAGTGGTTTTTGTCAAGACTTGGGGTCTGATAAGTATGTGCAAGTCCTTTGGACAGTTAGTACAAATGACTTTAGCCATCTTAGTAGATTGATCATTATTGTGGAGATTAATATTGATAAGATATCCTCAGTGAACCTCAAAAATATTGTGTCCCCTGTTTTATCTCTATTGCTTATGCTATTTCTCTTTATATATGTGCATGTGGGCTAGTTTAGTTTTTATATATATGATTTGCTTTGGGAAGTCTATGGGAGTAAGCTAAAGCACAACAACCCTTACAAGAACACTGCAACTTTGTTTAATTATATATGAATACAGAAATAAAAAAGATCAGCCTACATAAGTGGATTGAGGCATTAGATGGAAAATAGATCCTATATTACACATATATATATATTTTTACTATTTACATTTTTTAATTACATATATACTGTTTGACTGTTTTACAATTTTTCTCCTCAAGTAATGTTGTAGTTTCATTTTGATGGTCTTAACTCCTATGTGGTCTATTGTTTTTGATTGGTGTTTTGATTTGTTTGTTTTCTAACCAGAAAATACCAATTTTTTTCTTTGTGAAAGGTTTCAATATGTAGGGTTCCCAAAATGTTTTCATATTTTGATGAGAACATATAAAAACATCTTCAAATTTCATCCAAGGTTTAATTTTCATTTTCTTGGACTAGACTGATGTCTTCAATAATGTTTATTGTTTGAAAGTTATTAGATTTAGTTCAGGTAACATTTAAGCCTTTTAAGCTCAAAACTAAATATCTTCGATTATTTAACTTTCTCTTTTTAATTTAGAGAAACCCAAAGAATAATCGATACAAGAGAGACAAGATTTTCTATGTGAAAAACAACCCACACAATGTACAGATGTAGAAGCCATGGGGTCAAAGACCTTTAATCACCGGTCTAGCTAGTATTATGGTTCTATTAAAATCATCACTAAAACATAGGTGAATATACTAATGTCAAAGCAATATTAGGTATTTTTTGAAAATAAATCTATTATATTTCCTTTTTATTTTCATTTAATTTTACAAGAAAGTTTACTATATATATAAAAAAATTTAATTTTATATAATCTTTACTTCGTATAAAAAATTTTAACATCAAATCAATGAATGATAATCCAATATATTTTTCAGTTCAACAGACATTAATAAGACAAGCCATAATTGAATAAAACATAATGCATGCATAGAATTGTCATATCTCTATCAGAACCGCACATGCACTTAATTAGATTTTTGGTTTATGAATATAAGTAGGGCAAAAGATATGCAGTTCAAAGAAAGACTCGGATGTGACCCTGACTTGACTCAATTACGTATTGGTTTATGAATAACTGCCCCCTGCATTGACTGCTATACAAGTTGCTGTGAACTCTACTGGCTAGCTAGATTCTAGAATATTACCATCTGTAATTCATTTCCGCGAGCATTGCGGTCCCTTCAACATCTTTATAAGTATCGGAGCCGAGAAGCACTTTGGTCCATATTAGGCCTTGAAGTCTGGGAAAAAGGCTTTTTGGCAACCCTTTTCTCTCCCTTAGGTCTATCCCCTCACGCAAATACTATAATACTCCCAAACCAAAACAGAAAATGTCTTCTCTGCTCGCTTCAGTTGATCTTCCTCCAAAGAAAGATACCACGACCGAGGTTGTCCGTGACTCTGCAAATTATCATCCTAGCATCTGGGGGAATCATTTCCTTGAAAATGCTTCTCATGACGTGAAGGTATATTGGTCATTCCTAAGTGTCTGCCGTCACCTTTTTGTATTTTTTGTTCCTTATATTAAGAACCTTTCTAGGAAAAATGTCCAACCATACGATGATTCCCCAAAAATCAGAGTGGCTAATTTCTTATAGTTGGTGCAGGTACACATCATTGATGGTCATACGGAGCAACAAGTTCAACAACTGAAAGAAGAAGTGCGGAAGATGATAATAAGTTCTACTGATAACTATTCACAAAAATACAACTTGATTGATACAATACAACGCTTAGGGGTGTCTTACCACTTTGAAAGTGAGATTGAAGAAGCTTTAAAACACTTGTCTGATTATTATCATGTCTCTTGTGAAGAAGATGATGACGATCTTTGTACTGTTGCTCTCCGATTTCGATTACTTAGACAACATGGGTATAATATTTCATATGGTAAATCCTTTCTCTCCTTCATTTTCTCGAAACGAAATACACTTCTCCCATATATACATCGTACTTGGGTATTAACTCAATCCAGACAAGCAATATTCAGGTACATAGATGAAAATATGCATCTGTACTTCAATTATGAACAGTATATACAGGTAAGAGTAGTATTACCTACCAATAATTCCGGCCATGTTTTGCATTTTTTGTCAAGCAGATGCTTTCAAAAAGTTCAAGGACAACAAGGGGAACTTCAAGGAATCCCTCATTAGCGATGTGAAAGGCATGTTGAGCTTGTATGAAGCCACGCATCTGAGAAAGCATGGAGAAGATATACTGGATGAAGCACTTACTTTCACTACCACTCATCTTCAGTCCATGCCATATTTCTCCAGTCCTCTGGCTGAGCAAGTAGTTCACGCCTTAAGGCAGCCTCTCCATAAGGGCATTCAGAGGTTAGAGGCCAGGCATCACATTTCTATCTACCAAGAAGATGATGCACACAGTGAGGCTTTATTGAAACTTGCGAAGTTGGATTTCAACCAATTACAGAAAGTACACCAGCAGGAGCTGAGTGTTATTGTTAGGTAAGTTTATCACATACATCATACTCCTTGGCTTGTCTAAATTAAGATTGTGTTAATTTGGATTCCGCTGAATTATTCATTTCAGTTGGTGGAAAGATTTAGACTTTGCGAAAAAACTGCCTTTTGCAAGAGACAGAGTGGTTGAGTGCTACTTTTGGGCACTGACGGTGTACTTTGAGCCCCAGTATTTCCATGCTAGAAGGATACTAACCAAAGTAATTGCCTTGACTTCTATTCTTGACGACATCTATGATTTGTTTGGTACACTTGAAGAACTCGAGATCTTCACTGAAGCAATCGAAAGGTTTGACTGATGCGCTTCTTTGCCTTTTGTCTTTGTTGAATCCAAATTTTATCTTATTAAGTGAACAATATTTAACAGAATTTTAATCTATGGAAGTCACTTAATGTAAGTTACTCAAGTTTCAGGTGGGATATTAGTTTCATAGGTCAACTTCCAGATTACATGAAAGTGTTTTATCAAGCACTATTAGATGTTTACAATGAAATTGAGGAAGTGACGGTCAAGGCAGGAAGATCGTACCGTGCCCATTATGCAAAAGAAGCAGTAAGCATTATACAAGTTTATCACACTATAAAAAATTATGATTAAGCTCATTCCAATGCTAATGAAAAAGAGATCCAATTTTTTTCAGATGAAAAATCAAGTTAGAGCATACTTCGCTGAAGCAAAATGGCTCTTCCTACGACAAATGCCAACAATAGAGGAGTATATGTCTGTCGCCTTACCTACCTCTGGATACCAGTTGCTAGCAACCACGTCCTTTATTGGAATGGAAAACATGGTGACAAAGGACACATTTGAATGGGTTTTCAGTGATCCTAAGATTGTTAGGGCTTCATCCACAATTTGCAGGCTTATGAATGATATGGTACCCCACAAGGTATAGAGATGAATTTGCTTCTTTTATTCCAATATAATTAAGTTACAAATAATTAGCTATCAAAATGTTCTCAATTTATCTCGACCTTAATGACTATTCTTATGATGTCTTGTATGTGAATTTATTCTAGTTTGAACAAAAGAGAGGACATGTTCCCTCAGCGGTTGAATGTTACATGAAGCAACATGGTGTATCAGAGCAGCAAACACTCGATGAACTTCACAACCAAGTCAGGGACGCCTGGAAGGATATGAATCAAGAGTGCCTCAGCCCAACAGCAGTTCCAATGCCCATCATCATGCGAGTTTTAAATCTTGC
Organism: Vitis vinifera; assembly: GCF_030704535.1. Classification (NCBI taxonomy): domain Eukaryota; kingdom Viridiplantae; phylum Streptophyta; class Magnoliopsida; order Vitales; family Vitaceae; genus Vitis; species Vitis vinifera. The sequence goes on along the minus strand of NC_081823.1, from coordinate 11,324,220 downwards.
ACGTTTTATTGATGTTGTGTACAAAGATGAAGATGGCTATACTCATTCTGAGACTGTGCTAAAAGATCTTATAGCTTCACTGCTAATCCACCCAGTTCCGATATGAGCTTGCCACTATATTTCCTATGGTCTGTCTGGAACTTTGTTCCTGCTCAATTGAAGAATATGCCATTCTTCAATCTTATTCTGTCTGCGTTTGTGACTGCAAGTTAATTTGCTTCTTAGAACAATGTTACATGTTTATCCTTTAAGCGCTGAGAAAGTTCCTCTTTAATTATTTGAGTTGCCAAATTGGGAGCGGATTATTACGTACGATTCCGCTGGGACGTTGCTACATGCACACACCTTTCCTTTCTTTACACCCACCTCACTGGAAAGAAAAAAAAAAAAGAAAAAAAATTAAAACACAAGAAAAGTGTAGAGGGTGGGTGTATTTATCATAACCCATTGAGCAGTCTATATCGTCGTATTGATCATATGAAATTAAAAATTTGCATAATGTAAAGTATCAAAATTAAGAACATCTCCAATTAAATGAACCCCAATGTGATTGGTTTAAGGGCCCAACAGGGCAAAGTGTCTCAGCAGATGTGCATTATTGCGCTGCTCCTACCCAAATGGGACCAAGGTTTGCCAAGAAATGATATCAACTTACCCTCTTTTCTTGAGAAAAGCTGTTCCCAAATCTGGATATCAACCCTTAGAAAAGTGGATCAACGTTAGCAATCTGACTTAAAGCAAAGGACTAAAAATGCAAAATAACAAAAAAATATTGAAAAGGAAGGGCAAAATCACGTGAAGCTTCCTACTAAAAATGGCGTTACATGAACAAGGAAAATAGCCTACAAACAAACCATTCACCCACTACTTCAACTACTTCAACCACTACATTAACCACTAACACTACTATAAAATAGCAAAACGAAAGCAACTCTCGCCAACAATAAAACCACTACACCCATTAAACAAAGGGTCATTCTATGGTAGCGAAAAGTGTTTTTCGGTACCATACCTCCATTTTTTAACCAATAAGAATAAGCCACATGTAAGGTATAGATGAATAAATTAAAAATTCAGAAAAACCAATACTACAAGTTACCAACCGGTCACTATGTCTTTAAAATGGAAGCTATCTCATCCACATTACATTTAAATTATCTTTACAACCACCATTTATATTATTGAACAATTTATTTTATAAAAATTGTAAAATATTTAAAATTTTCTAAAAATAATAATTTTGTGAAATAAAATTTGCCACTTATTTTATGATATAGGGTTTTGTTATAGTTAAATTAAAATGAGTATTTATTATTAAAAATTAGAATTATGATCAATCAATTATTAAATTTTTATTAATTGTAATTTATTTATTTTTAATAGAGAAGATGTGACTAAATATTGAAAGCATTTTTTGGAAGTGGAAAAAATTCTTAAAATAAAAAATTTGAGAATTTTGGAGAGTTTTAGGGAATGGCAAAAAAAATATGAGGAAATTTTTTTTTTTTTAATTTCAATTTTTTATTTTTATTTTTATTTTTTTTGTGTCTAACTCCCATCATTTATAAGAATGATTAGTATGGTTGAGCAATATTGATGCTATTAGAAGTGACAAAAAAATTTTTAATTAAAAAAAAATTAGAAAAATTAGAAGGTATGAAAAATGTGAGTGTAATTAGTATTTTTAAAGAATTTCATAACTATTTGGAGTTGGAATTTTTTTTAAATAAATTAAATTAAGTAGTTATTGTTTATTAGTATTTGAAAATTATATTATTAAATTTTTATTGTAAATTTGATTATTTTTGTTGGGACAAGTTGGATGAAATATTGAAAGTAGGAAAACCAATCGAAGCTGAAAATAAAATTGCATGATTTCAATTAATTCTAAGCATAATTTGAGTCCTCTCCAATTTTTTAGTGTATCATTTTTTTAATTTTTTTTTTGGGAGGATGTTTTTCATCATTTGCGTAATTAGTATGGATAATCAATATTATTACATTTTCAAGAAAAAATTATTAAAATTTGAAAAAGATTTTTTGATGTTTTAATGTTTTTAACTTTTTAGGATAATTTCCATCATTTTTAAGATTAATTAGTATCAATAAACAATATTATTGTATTTTCAAGTGGAAAACAAATAAAAAAATTGTAAAATTTCAAAGTTACGAAAAATGTGAGGAAATATACGAAGAATGTAAGGATTCCTTATACTCACATTTTTCGTACTCTTCCTCACATTCTTTGTACCCTTCCTCACATTCTACGTCCTCTCCCCACATTATTCATACCCTTTTAACAATTACTTACTATTTTAAAATTTTAATTTTTTTAAGGATAGTTTCCATCATTTTTAAGTTTAATTAATATCAATAATGAATATTATTATATTTTCAAATGGAATTTTTTTTTTGGAAAATTGTAAAATTTCAAGGTACAAAGCATGTGAATAAAAGTACGAAGAATGTGAAGATGGGTATTAAGAATATAAGGATTTCTCACATTCTTCATACATTTCCTTACATTCTTCATACTCTCCAATTTTTTAGTATTTTAATTTTTAAATATTTTTAGGATAATTTCCATCATTTCTAAGCTTAATTTCAAATCAGAAAGTATGAAAAAAATTTCAAATTTCCACAATACGAAGAATGCGAGGATTTCTCATATTCTTCGTACCATTCTTTACATTTTTCACATCATTCCTCATATTCTTTGTACCCTTTTACATTTCTAAGTGGAAAAAAAAAATCAGAAAATATGAAAAAGTTTCAAATTCCCACAATACGAAGAATGCGAGGATTTCTCATATTCTTCGTACCATTCCTTACATTTTTCATATCATTCCTCATATTCTTTGTACCCTTACTTACATTCTTTGTATCATTTACAATTACTTAATGTTTTAAAATTTTAATTTTTTAGGATAATTTTCATCATTTCTAAGCTTAATTAATATTAATAACCAATATTATTGTATTTTCAAGTGGATAAAAATTTAAAAATTCAAAAATTTGTAAAATTTCAAGGGTACAAAGAATGTGAAGAAAAGTACGAAGAAAATGAGAATTTTTCCAATTTTTTAGTATTTTAATTTTTTATTTTTTAGGATAATTTCCATCATTTCTAAGCTTAATTAGTGTCAATAAATTATATTATTATATTTCTAAGTGGAAAAAAATTCAAAAAATATAAAAAATTATCAAATTTCTAGGATTCTTCACTCGTACTCTTATTGACATTCTTCGTACCCTTTACAATTACTTAGTGTTTTAAAATTTTAATTTTTTTGAGGATAATCTTCATCATTTCTAAGCTTAATAAACATTAATAAAAAATATTATTGTATTTTCAAGTGGAAAAAAAATAAAAAATTTGTAAAATTTCAAAGGTACAAAGAATATAAGGATTTCTTACCATTTTCGTACTATTCTTTACATTCTTCGTACTGTCTCTAATTTTTTAGTTTTTAAACTTTTTTTGAGGATAATTTCCATCATTTCGAAGTTTAATTTATATCAATAAACAATATTATTATATTTTCAAGTGGAAAAAAATAAAAAAAATATGAAAAATTGTCAAAAGTTACGAAGAATGTGGGGATTTCTCATATTCTTTATATTAGTCCTTACATTCTTCGTACCCTTCCTCACATTCTTTGTACCCTTACTCACATTCTTCATGCCCTTTACAATTACTTAGTATTTTAAAATTTTAATTTTTTTCAAAGGATAATTTCCATCATTTCTAAACTTAATTAATATCAATAAATCATATTATTGTATTTTCAAGTGCAAAAAAAATAAAAATAAAAATGACGGATATGAAGAATATGAGGATTTCTCACTCTTCATGCCCTTCCTCACATTCTTCGTACTCTCTCCAATTTTTTAATTTTTTTAAAGATAAATGCATCATTTCTAAGCTTAATTAGTATAAATAAACAATATTATTATATTTTTAAGTAGAAAAAAATTCAAAAAATATGAAAAGTGGTCAAATTTCTACCATAGGAAGAATGTGAGGAAGGATACGAAAAATATGAGTGTCACATTCTTCATATCATTCCTCACATTCTTTGTACTCTTTCCAAATTTTTAGTGTTTTAATTTTTTAAATTTTTTAAAGGATAATTTCCATCATTTCTAAGCTTAATTAGTATCAATAAACAATATTATTATATTTCGAAGTGGAAAAAAATCCAAAAAATTGTCAAATTTCTAGGATTCCTCACATTCTTCGTATTCTTCCTTATATTTTTCATACCTTTACTCACATTCTTTGTACCCTTACATTCTCCATACCTTTTACAATTACTTAGTGTTTTAAAATTTTAATTTTTTTGAGGATAATTTTAATCATTTCTAAGCTTAATTAACATCAATAAACAATATTATTGTATTTTTAAGTGGAAAAAAATTCAAAAATTTATAAAATTTTAAGGGTACGAAGAATGTGAAGAATGACACAAAAAATGAGGATTTCTTACCCTCTTCATACCGTTTCTCACATTTTTCGTACTCTCTCCAATTTTTTAGTATTTTAATTTTTAAATTTTTTTAGGATAATTTCCATCATTTCTAAGTTTAATTGGTATCAATAAACAATATTATTATATTTCCAAGTGGAAAAAAAAATAAAAAAATATGAAAAATTGTCAAATTTCCAAGGTATGAAGAATATGAAGATTTCTCATATTCTTCATATCATTCGTTACATTCTTCGTACTATTTCTTACATTCTTTGTAGCTTTACTCACATTCTTCGTACCCTTTACAATTACTTAGTATTTTAAAATTTAAATTTTTTTAGGATAATTTACATCATTTCTAAGTTCAATTAATATCTCTTAGCCCAAGGGTTCTCCTAATCGGGTTTTGATGATAACAAACCATGGTTAAGTAACTAATTGATTTAATGTTTAAGAATCTCAGGTATAAACTCGAAAATTCATCAAATGACCAAATGGATACAAGATCGAGACGCTTGGAGGACTTGAGATCATAGGAAATGAATGTAAGATGATAGCATGAGTGCACATAGGATGTTCATACCTTTTCATGCATCTTAGAAAACTCGGTTTATTCGTTAAAACTTGATTTTCTTTAAAACCCAAGTTTTATCAAATATACCTTAGGTAAATTGATTCAAAATTGGCATATTAACTCACCTAAAGACCTTGCCTAAGTGTTAGAAAAGAAAGGAATCAAACAATAGGTTTTTCGGGGCCAAAAAGGCTCAACCAGTCGAGGCTAAGGCCAACCGGTCAACTGGTTGATGAACCGGTCGACCGACTGAGGTCGTCCGGTCGAGGAAGGTTAAAAACCTTCTCTCTTTCCCAGTAGCCTTCTCTTCCCAGTTGAGGTGATTCCTTTACCAGTCGATGTTCGGTCGAGGACGATTGAGGCAACGGTAACCTGTCATGCATTAAATGTTTCAACGGCTAGTGAACCGGTCGACCCCTAGCTCGACCGGACGAGGTTGCCTTTTACTGTTTTTGACTCCCGAGCTTAGAAACCTATAAATTGAGAGCTCCACTTCATTTATGACTAAAAGAACCTTCACAATCAATTGTCTACCTACCTGTTCTTGATCAAAAAGCTCTCATTTCTTTCTTAGTGCATAAAACCATCACTTGCATATTCTTAGTGCACTCTTGTAAATCATCCTAGCTTTCTCTTGTACTTGAGCCATCCTTAAGCTAGGTTGAGAGTTTCATCTTTGTGTAAACTGAGTGTGAAAGCCTTCAAGTGGTTCAAATCTTGAAGAGATTGTGTAAGAGCCCATTGGAGCAGGAATCCAAGTGTAAGAAGATTGAAAGCTTGATTGAAGATTCAAGTTAGTGGAACCCTCACTCGGTTAGGAGATTGAGGAGAGTGGACATAGGCAAGGGAGTGTCGAACCACTATAAACCCGAGTTTGAATTCTCTAACTTTATCTCTTTCCTTTATTTATTTTGTGCATATATTATTGTGTGGAAAAAGATTTTGAAAAACCCAATTCACCTCCCCTCCCCCTTTTGGGTATTTTCCTTAATTATTCATAGCCTTTGTTTTATCAATTAGAGCTAGACCTCTTGCTTAAGACTTAATCGTCTAAGAGGAAAATGGCTATTCCATCAAGCTCATCTCAAACTGAAAATTGTTCAAAATATAGAGCTCCATTCTTTACGGGAACCGACTATCCCTATTGGAAAGCTAGAATGACTTGGTACTTACAATCAACTGATTTAGATGTATGAGATGTCATTGAAGATGGCCCAACTCTTCCCACTAAATTAGTTGATGGAGTTTTGGTTCCAAAACCCAAGCAAGAATGGAATGAGCTTGATAGAAGAAATTTTCAATTAAATGCTAAAGTCGTTTTTACTTTGCAATGTGTTATGGATAGGAATGAATATAATAGAATATGCCAATGTAAATCTGCTAAGGAAATTTGGAGATTGCTTGAAATAACTCATGAAGGAACTAATCAAGTGAAAGAGTAAAAAATTAATATACTTGTCCATAACTATGAATTGTTTTCAATGAAAGAAACTAAATCTATTGTTGAGATGATCACTAGGTTCACTGAAATTGTCAATGGCCTTGAAGCATTGGGAAGGGTCATAAATGAATCCGAAAAGGTGATGAAGACATTGAGGTCTCTCCCCTCAAAGTGGCATACAAAGGTCACCACTATTCAAGAAGCTAAAGATTTGACCAAGCTACCTATGGAAGAACTCTTAGGGTCATTAATGACTTATGAAATCAGTTTGACAAAGCAACTATAAGAGAGTGAAGACAAAAAGAAGAAAAGCATAGCTCTCAAAGCTACAACCAAGGAAGAAGAAGATGTTGAAGAAGAAAACCCAAGTGAAGAAGATGATGATTTAGCTCTCATCACAAGAAAGCTCAACAAGTACATGAGAGGTGAAAGGTTTAGAGGGAAAAAGTTTACCTCTAGAAGAAATCCCTCAAGAAGGGAATCCTCATCACATGGTGATAAGGAAAAATGGGAAGAGAAAGGAGATTTGATATACTTCAAATGCAAAAAGTCGGGACACATCAAATATGATTGTCCTCTCTACAAAATTGAAGCCAAGAGAAGAATGAAAAAGGCAATGATGGCCACTTGGAGTGAGAGTGAAGAATCTTCCGAGGAAGAAAAGGAGAAAGAAGTGGCAAACATGTGCTTCATGGCAATAGATGATCTTGATGAGGTAAACTCTAACTCTAGTGATGAAGATATGCATGTTATTTTTGAAGAACTATATGAGGATTTTGAAAAACTTAGTTTGAAAAGTAATTCTCTTAAAAAGAGAATTCAAGAACTTGAAAAAGAACTTGAGGAAGTGAAAGAAAAGTTTTCAATTGATGAAATTTCTAAAACTCATCTTGAAAAAGAGAATGAGATTTTAAGAAATGAAAATGAAATTTTGAAAAAGAAAAATGAATGGTTGACCTCCTCTCTTTCAATTTTCTCTTGTGGACAAAAGTCCTTTGAAATGATCTTAGCAAGCCAAAAATGTGTTTTTGACAAACAAGGACTAGGATTCAAATCTTCAAAGAACCAAAAGTATTTTAAAAACTGTTTTGTAAAAGAATCCTCAAGTGAATGTCCTTCCACTATTTGTAACTTTTGTGGAATAGGAGGACACATTAGTAGTACATGTCCCTTAAGAAATGGTGCTCAAAAGAATTCAAATGCTAAGGTTAAAAAGATTTGGATTGAAAAATCCAAAGTCACTAACCCTCAAGGACCCAAAAAGACATGGGTACCTAAACCAACTTGAATTCTATTTTGTAGGGCTCAAAGGAGGATAAGTGGTTCTTGGATAGTGGGTGCTTAAGACACATGACCGGGGATGAATCCAAGTTTGCCTTCCTTACAAAGAGAAAAGGAGGATATGTGACCTTTGGAGACAATGCAAAAGGAAGAATCATTGGTCAAGGTAACATAGGTAATGGTACATCCTCCCTTATTGAAAGTGTTTTATTAGTAGATGGTTTAAAACACAATCTTTTGAGCATTAGTCAACTTTGTGACAAAGGTTTTAAAGTAATTTTTTAAGCATCTCATTGTATCATCAAGGATATTCAAAATGACAAAACCATCTTCATGGACCATAGATGTGAAAATGTATATGCTATAAATATTTCAAAATATGATGGCCATGATAGATGTTTTTCAAGCATGCATGATCAAAGTTGGTTGTGGCATAGGAGGTTGGGACATGCTAACATGGACCTCATTTCCCAACTCAACAAAGATGAACTCATTAGAGGCCTTCCCAAAATTAATTTTCAAAAAGACAAAGTTTGTGAAGCTTGTCAAATGGGAAAGCAAATCAAAAACTCTTTTAAAAACAAAAATTTCATTTCAACATCTAGACCTCTTGAATTGCTACACAGGGATTTATTTGGTCCTTCTAGGACACCTAGTCTAGGAGGAAAATCTTATGCTTATGTCATTGTGGATGATTTCTCTAGATACACATGGGTCTTGTTTTTAAGTCAAAAGAGTGAAGCTTTTTATGAGTTTTCAAAATTTTGTAACAAGGTTCAAAATGAAAAAGGCTTTACAATCACTTGCATTAGAAGTGATCATGGGAGAGAATTTGAGAATTTTGACTTTGAGGAATATTGCAATAAGCATGGTATCAATCACAATTTTTCGGCTCCTAGAACTCCTCAACAAAATGGGGTAGTTGAAAGGAAAAATAGAACTCTTCAAGAAATGGCTAGAACCATGCTAAATGAAAACAATTTGCCAAAGTATTTTTGGGCCGAAGCGGTAAACACTTCTTGCTATGTTTTAAATAGAATATTGTTGAGGCCCATTCTTAAGAAAACTCCCTATGAGCTTTGGAAAAACAAGAAACCCAACATTAGCTATTTCAAAGTCTTTGGGTGCAAATGTTTTATATTAAACACCAAAGATAATCTTGGAAAATTTGATGCAAAATCCGATGTTGGAATTTTTCTTGGCTACTCAACTTCAAGTAAAGCTTTTAGAGTTTTCAACAAAAGAACCATGGTTGTAGAAGAGTCCATCCATGTCATTTTTATGAATCTAACAATTCTCTTCAAGAAAGAGAAAGTTTTGATGATGATTTAGGATTGGAGACCTCCATGGGAAAATTGCAAATTGAAGACAAAAGACAACAAGAAGAAAGTGGAAAGGATCCCAAGAAAGAAGAATCACCTTTGGCACTACCTCCTCCTCAACAAGTGCAAGGTGAATCAAGCCAAGACCTTCCAAAAGATTGGAAGTTTGTTATCAACCATCCACAAGATCAAGTCATTGGTAATCCATCGAGTGGGGTAAGAACTAGATTATCCCTTAGAAATATTTGTAATAATCTTGCATTCATCTCTCAAATTGAACCTAAAAACATAAAAGATGCTATAGTTGATGAAAATTGGATGATTGCTATGCAAGAAGAATTAAATCAATTTGAAAGAAGTGAAGTATGGGAACTAGTACCAAGACCTTCAAATCAAAGTGTTATTGAAACCAAATGGGTCTTTAGAAACAAAATGGATGAAAATGGCATCATAGTAAGAAATAAGGCAAGATTGGTAGCCCAAGGGTATAATCAAGAAGAAGGAATAGACTATGAAGAGACTTTTGCCCCCGTAGCTAGATTGGAAGCAATTAGAATGTTGCTTGCTTTTGCATGCTTCAAAGACTTTATTCTATATCAAATGGATGTGAAAAGTGCTTTTCTAAATGGCTTCATAAATGAGGAAGTATATGTTGAACAACCACCCGATTTTCAAAGCTTTAACTTTCCAAACCATGTTTTTAAATTTAAAAAGGCACTTTATGGTTTGAAACAAGCACCTAGAGCTTGGTATGAAAGACTAAGTAAATTTCTTTTGAAAAAGGGTTTTAAAATGGGAAAAATGACACAACTCTTTTCATAAAAACCAAAGAAAAGGATATGCTCCTAGTTCAAATATATGTTGATGATATTATTTTTGGAGCTACTAATGACTCTCTTTGTGATGATTTCTGTAAGTGTATGCATAGTGAGTTTGAAATGAGCATGATGGGAGAACTCAATTTCTTCCTTGGACTTCAAATCAAGCAACTAAAGGAAGGAACCTTCATCAATCAAGCAAAGTATATAAAGGATCTTCTCAAGAGGTTCAACATGGAAGAAGCCAAGGTGATGAAAACTCCAATGAGCTCATCCATCAAGCTTGACATGGATGAAAAAGGTAAATCTATTGACTCAACTATGTATAGAGGCATGATAGGATCCTTGCTTTATTTGACCGCTAGTAGACTCGATATCATGTATAGTGTATGCTTGTGTGCTAGATTTCAATCTTGTCCTAAAGAATCTCACTTAAGTGTCGTTAAAAGAATTCTTAGATATTTGAAAGGGACAATGAATATTGGTTTGTGGTATCCTAAGGGTGATAACTTTGAATTGATTAGTTTCTTGGATGCCGATTTTGCCGGTTGTAGAGTTGAAAGAAAGAGCACTAGTGGCACTTGTCATTTCCTAGGACACTCACTTGTCTCATGGCATAGTAAGAAGCAAAATTTGGTAGCTTTGTCAACGGCGGAAGCCGAATACATAGCAGCTAGTTTGTGTTGTGCACAAATCCTTTGGATAAAACAAACACTTAGTGATTTTAACTTGTCTTTTGAGCATGTTCCTATCAAATGTGATAACACTAGTGCCATAAATATTTCAAAAAATCCCGTGCAACACTCTAGGACCAAGCATATAGAAATTAGACACCATTTTCTTAGAGATCATGCACAAAAGGGTGACATTACACTTGAATTTGTAAACGCAAAAGATCAACTTGCTGATATTTTTACAAAACCTCTAAGTGAAGAACAATTTTCCGATATTAGAAGACAACTAGGGGTTATTTCTCTTTGATCTGATGTTTGTATAATGAATTCTTGTTGGAAATGCATTATGATTGCATAAATGTCATCTCATACGCATCATATAGCAATTCCTTAGGAAATAGGTCAATTTTTGACCAAAATTCAAAATTCTCTTGGCATTGAACATCAAAAATTGGGGATTTCAACTGAAAAAGGCAGGGGGAGGATCACGAGACAAGCAAATGCAAGAAAATTTGGAAAATATGACCGTTGACTGTTGATCAGGCGGTCGACCGGTTTGGGAATCGGTCGACCGGTTCGTCGGGGTTGGGAATTTAAAAGGCCCTCGCGCGTCAGTTTTTTCCACTGTTCTCCACCGTTCCTTGAAGACTCTTCATCTTCCCGCCTTCAGAGACCAGTTTGGGCTATTCCTTGGACCGATTTTAGGTTTTGGAGTGATTTTTTACACGATTTTGAGGCTAGGGTTTCATCTCTGGACGGATTTGGGCTAGGGTTTTGGTTTGAAACCTAGGGTTTCACCTATTGAGGGTGTCTCATCTCTGCACCGCGCTTCTCAAGGTTGTTCAGATCCATCTCCAGGTGTCTAAGGTTTCGGGTTTGTGGTTGCATCTTCCTCTCTGCTTTCATTCTCTGTTTGAACTCCTTCTTCACTTCTTTCGCTTCATTGATGGCACCACGGAGAGAGACGGGCACTTCCAAGGCTCAGGGCAAGCACCCTGTTGAGCCATCTCAGCTTGAGCAGACGGAGGCTCGTCGAAAGGCGAGGTTTGACACGACACTCTTCAGTTCGAATGAGGACTATCAGCGCTACAAGCAAAAATTTGCTCAGGGAAAGTCGCCCCACGGAGAAGTGTCAATTTCTCCCAACTTCAGCACTTTGGCTTTGAGGGGTTGTTCGGACGGATGGGATGGCTACCCGTAGTGACGATCTCTGAGCCGGTCTTCCCGACTCTGGTGCGGGCTTTCTATTCTCGGGCGACCTACAGGCTAGGAGGACCCGTATTATCCACTATGAGAGGCGTTGAGATCCGTTTGAGTCCCGAGAGCATCTGCCGCATTCTCGACATTTCTTCGATTGGACTCTTTGTTTATGAGGCCAAGGCGTGGCCCACTGTGCCGGGATTTGAGCCTAGAGAGGTTGTTCAGAGGTTGTGCAGACTTGCCGATCCTCAGGGGATGGGCAAACCATCGGCTCATAGCTTGACAGTGACTAGCCGAGTCCTTCACCATATGATTTGTTCGATTCTCTTGCCACGTGGAGGACATTGAGACGAGGTCTCCTACCTCGAGGCTTTCATTGTTGACTCGATCCTCATCGGGAGACGGATTCATGTTGGCTACCTTATGATGATGCATATGATCTCCTGTGTTGAAAGCTCGACACGAGTACTCCCCTACGACCGCTTCCTTACCCGTGCTTTCAAGAATGCCGGGGTCAACTTGAGTAGAGAGAGATTTTGAGGCCCCCACCACCTATGACACAAATGATGAGAAGTCTTTGGGGCGCATGAAGTTCGAGAAGGTACCCGATGACTCTTGGGTTAGGAAAGCCGAGCGACAGGCCCGGGGACATGATCAGATACACCCCGGAGTAGAGGAGGAGGTCGAGATCAGAGAGATGGAGGATGGGTTGGACCCTCAGAGGGACTTTGAGCAGAGAGGGCCCGAGCTTGACATTCCACCTCCACATCAGTTAGAGGGCATTCATGTTGAGGCTACCTTCTCCGAGCCTATGATGATTGAGTCGTCCTTCACAGCAGGCCCTTCATCTCAGCCATCATTCACCGAGCTACCATCTCAGGCTCCTCATGCTCCTGATCATCCACCTTGGATGGATTTGTCGGCACAAATCAGCTCTCTCGAGACTCGTATGGAGGAGTTAGTCGTAGTCCATGATACTCGTTTTTATTCCATGGAGGATCGCATCGATCAGTATCAGGTCGGCTTCACTTCTCAGTTTGAGCATCTCATACAGAGGATTGAGCGTTTTAAGAGCTGCCAGGAGAGTCAGCACGAGGAGATGATGGCTTACCTCCGTTCTGTGTTTCCACCACCACCTCCTCAGCCTTGAGTTTGTTTAGGATCCCCCTTTGTTTCTTTTTTATGTTGCCAAAGGGGGAGATATGTTAGGATACGGACCTTAGGAGACTTTTTCATTTTCATGCATATCATACTTATGCTTTCATGTATTCTTGCTCTTGCTTATATATGATATGACACTCTTATTGATTTACATTGTCTTCTTGCCTTAAATTTCCTAAATTTTGTGTTGATTATCCCATGGTTGGTTTGAGGGGGAGATTTCTCTGTCTCCTAGATAACCAGGGTTTGTCATCATCAAAAAGGTGGAGATTGTTAGCCCAGGGGTTCTCCTAATCGGGTTTTGATGATAACAAACCATGGTTAAGTAACTAATTGGTTTAATGTTTAAGAATCTCAGGTATAAACTCGAAAATTCATCAAATGACCAAATGGATACAAGATCGAGACGCTTGGAGGACTTGAGATCATAGGAAATGAATGTAAGATGATAGCATGAGTGCACTTAGGATGTTCATACCTTTTCATGCATCTTAGAAAACTCGGCTTATTCTTTAAAACTTGATTTTCTTTAAAACCCGAGTTTTATCAAATATACCTTAGGCAAATTGATTCAAAATTGACATATTAACTCACCTAAAGACCTTGCCTAAGTGTCAGAAAAGAAAGTAATCAAATAATAGGTTTTTTGGGGCCAAAAAGGCTCAACCGGTCGAGGCTAAGGCCAACCGGTCAACCGGTTGATGAACCGGTCGACTAGCTGAGGTCGTCCGGTCGAGGAAGGTTAAAAACCTTCTCTCTCTCCTAGTAGCCTTCTCTTCCCGGTCGAGGTGATTCCTTTATCGGTCGATGTCCAGTCGAGGACCGGTCAAGGTCCGGTTGAGGCAACAGTAACCTGTCATGCATTAAATGCTCCAACGACTAGTGAACCGGTCGACCCCTAGCTCGACCGGACGAGGTTTCCTTTTGCTGTTTTTGACTCCTGAGCTTAGAAACCTATAAATTGAGAGCTCCACTTCATTTATGACTAAGAGAACCTTCACAATCAATTGTCTACCTACCTGTTCTTGATAAAAAAGCTCTCATTTCTTTCTTAGTGCATAAAACCATCACTTGCATATTCTTAGTGCACTCTTGTAAATCATCCTAACTTTCTCTTGTACTTGAGCCATCCTTAAACTAGGTTGAGAGTTTCATCTTTGTGTAAACTGAGTGTGAAAGCCTTCAAGTGGTTCAAATCTTGAAGAGATTGTGTAAGAGCCCATTGGAGTCGGAATCCAAGTGTAAGAAGATTGAAAGCTTGATTGAAGCTTCAAGTTAGTGGAACCCTCACTCGGTTAGGAGATTGAGGAGAATGGACGTAGGCAAGAGAGTGCCGAACCACTATAAACCCGAGTTTGAATTCTCTAACTTTATCTCTTTCCTTTATTTATTTTGTGCATATATTATTGTGTGGAAAAAGATTTTGAAAAACCCAATTCACCCCCCCCCCCCCTTTTGGGTATTTTCCTTAATTATTCATAGCCTTTGTTTTATCAATATCAATAAACAATATTATTGTATTTTCAAGTGCAAAAAATAAAAAAATAAAAAATCGAAAGATTCGAAAAATTATAAATTTTCAAGGGTACGAAGAATGTGAAGAAGTGTATGAAGAATATGAGGATTTCTCATACTCTTCATGCCTTTCCTCACATTCTTCATACTCTCCAATTTTTTAGAATTTTAATTTTTAAAATTTTTTGAAGATAATTTCCATAATTTCTAAGCTTAATTAGTATCAATAAAGAATATTATTATATTTCCAAGTGGAAAATAAATTTAAAAAAATATGAAAAAATTTCAAATTTCTATGATACGAAGAATGTGAGGAAGGATATTAAAAATAGGAGTCTCACATTCTTTGTACTCTTCCTTGCGTTCTTTGTGCCCTTACTCACATTCTTCGTACCTGTTATAATTACTTAGAGTTTTAAAATTTAATTTTTTTGAGGATAATTTTCATCATTTATAAGCTTAATTAATACCAATAAAAAATATTATTATATTTCTAGGTGGAAAAAAAATAAAAAATATGAAAATTTATCAAATTTTCAGGGCACAAAAAATGTAAGGAAAAGTGCAAAGAATATGAGAATGGGTACAAAGAATATGAGGATTCCTCACATTCTTCGCACTCTCCCAATTTTTTAGTGTTTTAATTTTTTAATTCTTTTAATGATAATTTCCATAATTTCTAAGCTTAATTTATATCGATAGATAATATTATTATATTTTTAAGTAGAAAAAAATAGAAAATTTGTAAAATTTTGAAGGTACAAAGAATGTGAGGAAAAGTACGAAGAATGTAAGGATTCCTTACATTTTTTGTACCCTTCCTCACATTCTTCGTACTCTCTCCAATTTTTTAGTGTTTTAATTTTTTTAATTTCTTTTAAGGATAATTTCCATATTTTCTAAGCTTAATTAATTTCAATAAATAATATTATTGTATTTCCATGTGGAAAAAAAAATGAAAATTTTGAAAAATTGTAAAATTTTCGAGGGTAAAAAGAATGTGACGAAGGGTACTAAGAATGTGAGGATTCCTCACATTCTTCGTATCTTCGACAATTGCTTAAGTGTTTTAAATTTTTTATTTTTTTTAGAATAATTTTCATCATTTTTAAGTTTGATTAGTATCAATAAACAATAATATTTGTATTTCTAAGTGGAAATTTTTTTGAAAAATTATTAAATTTGGAGGGTACGAAGAATGTAAGGTAAGGTATGAAGAATGTGAGGATTCCTCACATTCCTCATACTATTTACAATTACTTAGTGTCTTAACATTTTAATTTTTTTTGAGAACAATTTTCATAATTTCTAAGCTTAATTAGTATCAATAAATAATATTATAGTGAGAAAATGTACAAAAAAAATGTAAGGATTCTTCATATTCTTCATACCCTTCCTCGCTCACATTATTCGTATCATTTCCAATTTTTTAGTGTTTTAATTTTCTAATTTTTTAGGATAATTTATATCATTTCCAATTTTAAAATTTTTAATTCTTACTTTTGAAACAATTTTATCAATAATAATTCAAAATAATATTATTAAACAATTTTATTGTCATTTAAATTAAAAAGTAAATTTTAAATTTTAAAATACAAATAATTTAGGGTACGAAAAATATGAGAACAATATGAAAAATGTGATAAATACATGCTTGGTACCTTCATCACATTTTTCATATTGATTTTTAGTTTTTAATTTTTTGAAATAACAAATTTATTTTCTAAAATACTATCATTAGTAACTCAAAAGAGTATTAGTAATTTATTTTATTGTAATTTTAATTTAAAAGCCATAAATTCAAAAACTATAAAATTTGGAGAGTACGAAAAATTTGTGACAATCTAATTACCTAAGTTTTACATATTATTATCAAAATGTTAATTTTAATGCAAATATCCATTTCATATTAAAATATTACCATATTCATTTTTATATCGAATATAAATATTTAATAATTTGTTAAAAATAAAATAATGTAGTTACGATATATGATGAATCTTTTTTTTTTTTTTTAATAAATATGTTTTCAAATTTTATATCAAATTCATTTTTATTTTTTCCAATTCTATTTTTATCTCGTATTTATTTTATTTTAACCCAAAATTGTTGAGAATGGAGGAAGAAGAAATTTAAGGACAAGAGAGTAGAAGGTTACAACCAATTCTTTCCTTAACCGGTTAAGTGGATTTCCTTTTTCAAATTTAAAATGGATGGTACATCTTGGCCATCCAATGGCTTAAAAACTTTTGGGTACGGTATCGTAGGAGGTACCCTAGAATTTTCCTTAAACAAAATGCATAAAGACTCGGTCAACTTTACTAAAGCTTCCACTACTTAATCCATTCTCAACACCCTTTGAAATCACTCAGAGATAACCGAACTTTAACAATTTTGCAATGCCCTCCCTTACTCAACATTTTTTGAAGAGCAAGCTCCAAGCATCTTCTAACGTTTTCAAAAGCAGCATGCTCGAGTGGTTTAGTTAGAATATTAGCCACTAGATTTTCATTTTTACAGAACACCAAATCAATTATACCATCATTTCAAGTATTACGTAAAAAAAAATGGCATCTAACATCAATGTGTTTGCTCATTCCATGAAGAACTGAATTCTTTGAAATCTGGATTACTGAAACGTTATCACCATATATTGTTGTTGCACCTTGCTATTGATACTAAAGTGTTTCAAGAAACCTTCTCAACCAGACGGCTTGACATAAAGATGAAGTTGTTGCTATAAATTCAACTTCTGTTGATGACAAAGTCACAATTTTTTGCTTCTTTGATGACCAAGACATAGCCCTAGAATTCATCATAAAAACAAATCCTAATATACTTTTTCTATCTTCAAGATGTCCAGCATAGTCACTGTCAAAAAAACCAAATAGATTCTACTTTGTTCCTAATTTATACAAAATTCTAAAATTTGATGGACCTTTCAAATAACGAAAGATCCTTTTTGTAGCTAACAAATGATTCTCAGTTGGATTCTCCAAATACTAACTGATTAAACTAACACCATGCATGATGTCATGTCTTGTTGAAGTTAAATACATCAAACTCCCAACTATATGCTTGTAAAGGATAGTATTTATCTCTTCTCTCGATTATCTCTTATCAACTTTAAGCCACATTCAGTTGGTATACAAATTGGATTATAATCCTTCATTTTGAACCTACTCAAAATCTCAAGGACATATATATATATATATATTTTGAAATAAAAATAGTAGTAGATGATTGCACAACTTCAATCCCAAGGAAATAATGCATCAAACCCAAATCTGAACATTTCAAATTCAATCATATTTTTCTTAAAATCATCGATCATGACATTATCATTACCACAATATATCAGATAATCTACATATAGACATATAACAAGCAATTTTCCATTATTTCCTAGCTTTGTAAAAAGTGTCTGCTCATGAGGGCATTTACGAAAGCCCTCTCTAACAAAATAAGCATCTATATGACCATACCAAGCTCTTGGTGCTTTTTTTAGTCTATACAATGCCTTTTTCAATTTGTATACCTTATTCTTTCTACCTTGTTTCACATATCCAAAAGGCTAATCAACATACACTTCTTTTTTCAGCTCACCATGTAAGAATGCTAACTTCACATCTAACTGATAAATCTTCCATGAATTTTAAGCAGTTACAAAGAGTACCAACTGAATAGCATCTAGCCCTGCTACTGGAGCAAACACTTCTTTATAATCAATGCCTAATTCTTGTTTGTATCCTTTTGAGATGAGTCTGGCTTTATACTTGTCAATTTCATCATTCTTGTTTAGCTTTGTTTTGTAAATCTACTTGACACCTATGGATTTTTGTCTTTCTGGAAGGTTAGACAACTCCCTTGTGTTATTTTTTTTTATTGATTTGATATCCTCATTCATGGCTTTTTGTCATTTTGTTTCTTTGATAGCCTTTTGAAATACAAGAGGATCATAATTTGCAAACAAAGCAAAGTGCACAATTTGGTCATCATCCGACAAGTCATCTCTACTAATATAATCTATCATCCAAGTTGGTTGCTTTCTTAAGCATGACTCATTATCAATTGGATCATGTGTTGTCAAATTTTCATCAAAGGATTGTATTTGATGATCAATCACATGGTCTGCATTTGAGGATTACACTTGTGGTTCAATCTTGTTTTCATCTTCACCTTCACCAAAATTAGTTGGTACTTGTTGCTCCCTTGGACAATTTTTAGTCCAATTCCATGCTTTATCTTCATAAAAAATGACATCCCGGCTAATCACGATCTTTTGTGTGAGTGGATTAAATAATTTATATGCATTGGAAACTTCACTTACGCTAAGAATGACACATTTTTCACCCTTATTATCAAGCTTCTTTCTTTTCTCATTTGGAACATGTACATAAGCAATGTAGCCAAAATTCTAAAGTGATCTACTGTTGGTTTCCTCCCACTCCAAGCTTCCTCAAGTGTTATGTTTTGAACAGAAAAAGTAGGAGTTCTATTCAATGCATGAATGCTCTAATTTACTGCCTTAGGCCAAAAATTCTTTGGAATGTTCCCTTTTGCTGGCAAGTTTCTTACCATGTTGAGAATGGTTCTATTTTTCCTTTCTGATACATCATTTTGTTGAGGTGAGTAGGTAGTTGTAAGTTCCCTTCTAATACCTTGCTTGTCACAAAAAACTTCAAATTCTTTTTAACAATATTCTCCACCACAATCAATACACAAAGTTTTGATGACTCCTTGTTTCATTTTCAACCTGTGCCTTGAACTTTTAAATGCACACAAAGCTTCTAATTTCTCTTGTAAAACAGAAACCTAAGTTTTTTTACTATAATCATTGATTATAGTAATTAAATATCTTTTACCCCCATTTGAAGTTGGATTAATTGGACCACATCAGAATGAACTAGCTCCAGGACATTCTTTGTTCTCCATGACTTTCCTTGTGGGAATGAAGTATGGTGTTGTTTGTTAACAACACATTCTTCACAAACTTGAGAAGGAATAGTAATTTGGGGAAGATTGATCACCATATTCTTCCATTAGAGAGTTGTTAATCCACCAAATTTTAGATCACCATATCGAAAATGCCAAAGCCATGTATGATGAACCATTCACCTTAGACTTTAAGTAAGTTTAGGCATTTTTTATTTGTAATGGAAACAATCTATTTAAACTCATCTGAACAATCTCTACTACTCTTCTTGAAGGGTCATATATCTCACAAGCTCCTTTCTAAATGGTTATAACATAGCCCTTTTCTTGCAATTGACCAACACTCAACAAATTACTTTTCAAATGAGGAACATAAAAGACATTAAAAATTGTTTCCACAAAACCATTGAAAAAGCCACTAAGTTTAGCCAAAGGGGAGGGGGGGAATGAGTGCATTAAAAAAATTTAAATAAAGATTTATATGTTGTACCCAATTTTCACCCTATGAGTAGTTAGGAATTATCAATTCTTTCTATTTTAAACAACTCAAACAAAATATCAAATAATAAACAATGAGGCATAAGAGATTTTTATGTAGAAAACCCACACACTAATTATAGAAATAAAAAATCACGAGGTTTAAGACCACTAATCTAAATCCACTATATGAGATCAAGTTACATAGATTTACTTGGTTGCTTTACCTTAGATACTTGCACTTCAGTACCTACAACTTGATCCATGTCTGCGATGCAACAACTTTTGATTGCTCTAATGAATATACCTCAGCCTTGCTAAAGGGATAAAGGTCTTTAACCAAAGATTCAAAGATCAAATCTTTGAATGAGAGATCGGGAATGGCGTGGCACATTAGACCTTTCTCTCTAAGAGACTCTTTTTTAAATCTCTTCAATATTTCCAAATCTCTAACCATCAAGGGGTTATAATGAGGTATATATAGGTAAAAAGCCTAACGAGTTTCAGTCTTGGAAGAGTTTTAAATCCAATTTGGGTGAAAAAATTTCTGGCAGAATTAGCATGATCACTTGAGCCAACTAACCTACCACTTGAGCTCCTCGGGCACTTAAGCAGTAAGGAGAGCTTGAGCACTTCAAGCCACTTGAGCTGTCCTACCCTTTATAAAATGTTAATTTCAAATCATTTTAAGTTCAAAAGAAAAATTGATTTTCTTCATACCTTTTAAGAGTCTAACTTGCTACAAGCCAAATATTTTTAGACGTACTTGTGACTTTCCAATTAGATGAACAACAACCCTTGATCTTCAATGAAGAGCAACTCACTATCTAAAAAGACTTCTACGACTATCCATTAAAATGAACAAATTTGCTAACATACAAACAAGGCTCAATGTCCTAACAATCTTCTTCTTTGGCAATTTTGTGAATAAACATTGTTACATAAACCAACTTATACTCTCATAAAGGAGTTTGCATAACACACATTAATAAGGGAATGCTTTTCATAGTCTTGTACTACTTATTTTTCAATCTTGTAACTTACATACAAAAAACTATACCAAAGGTAAAGCAATGTGTAGGATAAGATATGATAAAAAAAGTAATACAAGATAATTAAATATTTTGTTGAATGCGTTGTGAATGCATGAAAGAGGAACAAATTGTTGTAGAGACACCAAGGTAGGAGGCAAAAGCTCAAGGGGGATCTAGATCCACGTAAATCAATCAAGCATAATAGAAGCTTGATAAGACATAATAGGTCAACAATAATGCCTAGAGGTCTACCTCCAACTAGAAAATAGGTAGTGAAAACCATGAGAAAAAGATTCTATGACTTAGAATATTTTTAGAGAGAGAGACAATTCAAACAAAAATATCTCACAGGAAATATCCGTGTTAGGTATCTCTCTTAAACTTCTAAGTTATGCTTTCAATAGTTGACTTAATTTCATCTAGTGTCTTAGGTTTAATTTCCTCCAATATTTCAATTAAGTTCCTTTAAGAATTAAATGAATAAAAGAATGAGTTAAGTAAATAATTCAAAGAAATATTAACTCTCCCTATTTGTCAGGGAGTTTTTTTTATCTTTTCACTACTATCTCAATGCCTATGCTCTCCCTATTTAAGTGAGTTAAATATGGTCAATGATCTCCCTTTTTTGTCATAAAAATGGCATAGTGTGTGGATTAAAAACATAAAAGCACACAAAAGAGGAAGATAAACAAGAACAGTGTGTGTACATATAACAAAAATGATTCTGGATACAAAAGATATGCAAGAAAACAAATAGATCTAGATCAATAATACAAAAAGAACATAAAATAAATATCTAAACATCTTAAGGAGGTGGAGGGACAAAGCTTGAGGCACCCTATGAGTGGATCTAGGAAATGACATAATCAAGTTGTCCCCAGATCTCACGAAGCTGAAGATCCTACGAGTTCATTCATTGATGGTAACAATCCATGGAATCCAAAGTCTTTCGAGTAGTCAGGTCGATGGAGGAACATGCCTCGTGAGTAGCTCGTGACGAACCTGCATTACCTTGACCAAAACAAGTCCTCGAAGCAAGCTCGGCATAATCTGCCTTAGGAACTATGCCCTACTCCATAGCTCGAAGCTCATCCTCCTCTATTAATGCCTCATATGCTACTTATTGTGTCGGTGTTGTATCCTTAGGGCCTTAGGGGGCTTGGGGTGCCATGGGACCATATATGTCACTATAACACTTGGCCCATAAGTTCTTATCCAATGAGGTATGAGAAGCTTGAACCCTCTTGACATGCTCCAGATTGAATCCGATGTTCTTGAGGATACTAGAGACAAATAGCGTAAAAGAAAGACCGCCAAATTGAAAAAATGGATCACGATAGGGAGTCATGATATAAAAAATGACTTGCCAATATCAAACTGTTGACCAAAAAGAATGGCATGGATAAGCCAAGTAGTTGGTCGACATATCTGAGTGCAATGGGTCAAAGGGTAGAAGGAGTATGTGAAAAAAATAGCAAGAAGCCATACTAGCTTGGAGAAGCTAGCGATCGGAATATATGACGAAAGAGGGTGAGAAGCATCATAAATAGATGTAGCAATATAAGAAAAAAGGTTGACCATGACGTTTTTAAGTATTAAGAAATACATTCAATGGCGCTTCCCCAAAGTGTCATATTCTAGCTTGTCATAATAAGTATTTGCTTATAATGGTGCTTTCTAAGAACCTTGATGCTTAAAAAAAGTGTCTTTGTTAGTTTCATTGGACTACATTGACACTTTTATAAGTGTCATTGTTGAGTAGAAGAAACCTTGATGCTTTTTATAAGTGTCATCATTTAGCAATTTCAAATATCTAACTATAATGACACTTTTAGAAAGCGCCATTGAAGAGAACCTTGATGCTTAACAAAGTGTCATTGTTGGGTTGAATATATCTTAATGTATAAAAGAAGAGCCATCTTTCAATGGTTCAACAACCTTGACGCTTTTGAGTCTCATTGTTGGTTGCTCTCATTCCTTGCACTCAGTAAAAGCGTCAAGGAAAACAATTGTTTAATTTTAATTTGGGTTTTAATTTTAATTTAACAACAAATTCAGGTTATATACAAAGCTAAATAGAGATTTAAACACCAACCTATCATGCAATACATTACACAAAAGTAAAGCTTAAGGAACTTTAGCTTAAGAATGTTTGTAATACAAACACATAAAGTGCAGAACTGGAATTCATTTTTTATAATCACTATTTCTCATGTATACTAAATTTTTTATAATCATACAAAGTGCACAAAGTCAAAATGCAGTCATCAATACAAACATGCAGTTCAAGTTTTTTTAAACCTCATGCAACAAAAATTCAACAACATTAAATAAAAGCTAACTAGTGCAGGTCACTTTTTGTGAATTTAGGAAACGTTCAACAATTTGTAATAGACCCAAATTCAACATTTTTGGATAAAGTGGTTCCACAAAATTTCAAGTTGTAGTTGCTCACTTCACTTGAAAACCCGTAAGTTACCAATGCACCTAGCAATGGGTGTCCTTTAAGTTGTACAAATTGTGCAGGAATTTAAACTATAAGTTATTAATCAAGTCATTAACTCATTAAGTATTACATAATCAATACAATTGATGATGATGTTACCCTTTATGAATATAGCCAATGGTTTGGTCCTCAATGACAATTGGAAGGAAGTCTGATTGCTTTTCCTACAAGAAATTTCAATCAAGAACTACTAATTTGATGCTTCGTATGGCTAATGAGAAAATGTAGGGAAAATAAGAGTAAGTTATGACATCTCCCAATTCTTATCACAACCAAAAATCTTCGCTGAATTGATTTCAATACAACTTGAGTTCTATTCATATAAGCAATTTCAATTAAGAATTACTGAATTAGTCAAGAACCAATCTACTAAAAAAATTGGATAATGAAAAAGCAAAACCTCTTCCAGATAAATGCAAAGAAAAAGCATCAAACACCAAAATTAAGTTTATGCACAATTAATACTATAAATCACTGTAGTAACATCAAAATTATAAAAACTTGCACAATAGAAATATGATTATTTCTACTAGAAACTTCGTATTAATAAAACGGGAGTGAATAAAAGGGATGACAATGGAACCAAATATAATAAGAAAGAGATAAAAGTAAAGCTATTAATAGAACATCCAACATAAATGCTCTAGTTTAGAAACACTAATCACTCTAACGTAATATTGAATCATTATATAACTTAGGGAAATCAAACTCAAAGAAATTGTGCAAATTGTGGGTTGGAATATGTTCTAGAAAAAAGTTGAAAGCACGAATTTCAAGTTAATAAAATACAATAAAACGTCACATGAATTTAAAAAAAAAATCTAAAATAGAGACAAATAAAAAAAATGCAAGAATTTAAAAAAAAAAAAAAAAAAAGGCTTTTTGGAACAAAAAGGAAGGAAACAAAGCTCAAAAGTCTAAACATTATAGGAGCCATTGATAGGATAATAAGATCAAAATGGTTGAACTGTACCCCTTAAAAGTCTAAATCAAGTCCACTGCACAACCAAATACAACTTTGGCATGCCTACCAAATAAAATAATAACAATAATCACAAATTGCACATAAGAATTAGCCATTTTTGTTATTGTGAAATTCTTAAACCATGACAATAACAATCTGGAGTATATTTTGGTAAGAATTTGGGCTAACTTGTCTCTGAAAATCTGGGCTAACTTTCCTTGGAAATCTAGACTGAATTTGGTCAAATGTAGGTTGACTTGTCTTTAAAAACTTGGTTTGATTTTCCTTGGAAATCTGGATTGGGTCAAAATGTGTGTTGCCTTATCTTTAAAAATCTGGGTTGATTTTCCCTTTGAAATCTGGATTGAATTTTGTTCAAAATATGGGCTGATTTGTTTATGAAATATTTTATAAATTTGTTCATAAAAATCAAACAACTCCATGTAATGATAATTTATTTTATGAACCAAATATTTTAAGAGTCAAACATCTTCATGTCATACTTTCATGGAACATCATACTGCTTCATGTATAAACCCCAACAATTATCAACCAAGAAACCCACAATGAATCTTGAAGTGAGTGTTTGTATTCTTTAAAAACCCACGAATCATGACAATACTACCATACAGTGTTCTGATTATATTTATTGAACGTGCCTTAGGTGTGCACATCGTCTCAGCCTGCTTGTAGTTTTTCAGTTTCAGCTTGCATACCACATTGTTAAGGCTAAAACTAACCTCTAGCACTTTGGTTTGCTCCTCTTCTTCACCAAAAGAGGAATCATACTCAATGTACTGTGTTGCCTGCATTGCAAAAAATAAAAATGAAAATTACGGTTTAGTAGTTTACAACCAACTCTTTTCCCGACTCAGATGAACCAAAGTATGTACAAACACCTTCCTAGATAAGAATGAAATCAATGAAAATAAAAGAAATTATTAAATTAAGTCAAAGAATACATGCCCTATATTGGGAACATAAAAGTATGTATGTCTAAAAAGCTTAAGCATGTATTTCTAATATTCTTGAACAAAATAATAGATGGAACCATAAATTTGGTGAAAAAAAATTAACTTTTAGTGTATAGTGTATAGTTCATATTAAAGATTTTATTACCTCCAGTTCTTGAGTCTTCTCTTTGGCCAGGATTTTTTCAAGCTCCTCCCTTGATATGATTTTTCCATGCTGATCAGACAATTTGGTTCAGAAAATAAAGTCAGGGAAAGAAACCCACACGTCAAATCACAAAGTAAACAAAAACTGGTGACATAGCTAACATGTACACTCATCTATGTAGAGATTAAGTGTCTTAGAGAGTTTAGTAGTTACCTATTTATTCTCTAAATACCCTAATTAATTGTGTGTAATCAAATTTCAAGATAAGCCTGCACCATATTGGCTGAGAAACTGCTGCTAAAGTGCTTAATGAGTCAAACAAAGGCTTTTTTCCCCCCATTAATTGTGTAAGTTAGTTAGGTTTTGGGTTGATCTTGATAATGGAGCAGAGTTGGGTTAAAAATTTGAACCCAACTTGCAACTAGGAAAGTTTCATGTTGGGCAGTTTTGAACTTTTGATCTTACCTGGACTTATTGGTTGTCAACTCTATACATATGAATATCATGGGTTTAGGATGCACAATAACCATCTGTTTGAGACAAGGTTAGCAAACCTGAATGAAGGTTAAGATTAGTCCTTTAGTGTGGAAAATTTTGGCTCCAAACTAGTTTGGCTTTAGCTTTTCCCCTTCAATTTCTCCCCCCTAGACTGCCGGTTCCTGCTCCTTTGAACAAGACTAGAATTGCTTTAGGTCATTTCATATGGGCATAATTTAGTGAAGGTATATGAACACTTGCATTGAACTTTGATTGTAAGACATTTTTCCATGAAATTTGCTTCCATACCAAGCATTGGTTCTGATGCCAATATACTAGACACAGTTGATTCTTGCAATTTTTTTTTCCTAGAGATCAATTTTTAATGTTTATAAGATGAAATCATTCTCGGCATAATTTGGGTTTTAATGTTTCTTTTGCTAGATGAATTCATTCTCTACATAGAATGGTTACATGTGAATGGATTGATATTTGTTGTCTATTCTTCCATCATCCAAACTATATATTTATTGTCTCTAATTGAAAATTGAAAATTAATCATTAATGTTGGTTGGTTTTTTGTATAGTAATGAGTCAAAATGTTGAGAATAGTAGGGCAAATTGAACTGACCCCATCCAAAGAAAGCACTTTATTGATCTTTGTCTTCAAGAGGCAAAGAAAGGCTTTAGATCATGTGGAGGTTTAAAGTCTAGTGCTTGGCCTCGAATTGCTGAAGAGTTGGAGAAGTTACTTGGAAAACGTTATATTTCAAAACAATTTAATAATGGGTGGGATTACATGAAAAGACAATATCTCATTTGGAGTAACATGATGACTATGATAGGACATGGTTACAACTCTGTAACTAGAACTTTTGATTACCAGCTGAAAAATGGGAAGAATATCTACAGGTAGGTTTTTATTTTATTTTATGGATTTGAGTGAATTTTAAAAATAATTGTCTTATATATGTATGCATGACTAATTTGTTGCTTATCTTGTAAAATAGAAATATCCAGAAGCTAAACAATTCCGTTTTAAACCATTAGCAAATGTGGAAGAATTAGAGGCATTGTGTGGAGGAGTGTTAGCTATTGGGTCTAAAAATTGGAGCTCTGGAGGAGTGATAGCTTCTGGGGCTGAGGAATCATCAACACATTCTACATCTATGCCTAGCAAAACTTCAATTAGTTTAGAAGAAGATGAGAAATTGCCAAGAAATACTAATGATGAAGTAGAAGGTTCTAAGAAAAAACAGAAGAAAGGAAAGAAAGAGCAAACTCAAGAAGAAATGAATAAAATAATGAATGTGTTGGAGAATTTTGAAGGACCCTCAGTCAATGAATGCATGAAGATTTTGAAGAGGCTCTTGACTTATGAGGATCCATTATAATATGTAGCAACTAATGCATTTTGCAAGAAGAAAGAGTATAGAGAGGTGTGGGTGGAGATGGAAAGTGATGGAGAGCGAATGGGATGGATTCAAAGCTTGCGAAAATAACTTTTTAAATATCGTATTAGATTTGTGGAATGCATAGGGTATATGACTTATATGATGATTTTAATTTGGTACATTTGGTTTGTTTGTTTTGGATATTTGATACATTTAAACTTTTCCAATTATAAGACTTTCTCTCTACATTTTATGGATATTTGTTACTCATAAATTGTTATAACTATTTGATTATATTACTATGCTTTTATTTCATAACTATTGTTTTTTTATAATAGATATTCTTATGGAGAATCCTTCACATCACTCAAATAGTTCAAGTTCATCATCATCAAGTGAAGATGAAGATACAAAGTTAGAAGTGACAAGAGTTTTAAAAAAAAGATTGGTTGTGTTGTTGCTCGAATTATTAAGTGACTCGTCCATTAATAAGGAACGAGTCTCTACATCATCATTTACAGGTTCACTTTTCATTCAAGAGCTTTTAGATGGTTCATCTAGCACATGTTATGAACTAATGCAGATGGAAAAACATGAATTTATTTCTCTATGTCACATGTTTTGAGAAAAAGGATGGCTTTTGACAGTAAACGTTTGAATGTTGAAGAGAAAATGGCCATGTTTCTTATGACTATTAGTCATAATCTTTGGAATCGATTGATTAAGAATAGATTCCAACACTCGAGTCAAACAATTCACAAATACTTCCATGAGGTTTTGGTGGCCATGGTGAATTTCTCGAAAGAGATGATTACTCCATCATTCAATGATAGTTCAAATGGTATCTCCAATCATCGGCTAAGATAAATTTTTAAGGTATATTATTTTTTATTTCTAATTATTCATATCATATTTGTATTATTCTCATATAAAAACAATTATTTATATTTTAAAGAATTATTACCATGTAGGATGTTGTTGGTGCAATTGATGGAACTCTTATCCATGCATGCATTCCTACTAATCAACAAGTACCTTATTGAGGTCGTGGGAGAGGAGAATGTTTTCAGAATGTTATGGTAGTTTGTGATTTTGACATGATATTTAGGTTTGTTGTTGTTGGATGGGAAGGAACAACTCATGATTCAAGAGTCTTGACAGAAACTATCCATAACCCGCAACATAATTTTCCAATGCCCCCATCAGGTAAATATTATATTTTCATTTTATTTAATATAATTTGTATTTATTCATTATAATAATCAACTCAATCCTTTTTTTTTTTTCAGAAAAATATTATTTAGTAAAGGCAACATACACACACACTGGAGGTTTTATGGCACCATATCGTAATGTGCGCTATTGGTTGAGTGATTTTCATAGTGGTGGTAAAGTTGTAGGAAAATAGGAGATATTCAACCAATGTCATGCAAGATTAAGAAATGTCATTGAACATGCTTTTGGTGTTGTTAAGATGTGTTTCCCAATATTGAAGAGAATGGCACCTTATTCGTTTACTACTCAAACAAAAATTGTCATGACATGCTTCTCCATTCACAATTTTCTTCGACAAATCTTAGTTGTGGATAGATTATTTTCTGAATATGACAATGAAGTGGAATTGGAAAGTGACAATGCAAATCAAAATCAAAACTCAACTACAAGTAGTTTTTTTGCCACATCTGATCAAGAATTCATGCAACAGTTCTGAGACCAAATCGCAAATGAACTTTTTCAAGTGTTTAGTTAACTTGTCATTTTTAGCTTTTTACCATTGTAAGAAATGCAATGTTTAGATATTAGCATAAAATGTGATGTCTTTGGATATTTGAAAATATGTACTTGAATTGTTATGTTTTTTCTTTAATTTGATTTAGGTTTTATCAATCCATTATTTTTCAGATTATTAAGTTTAAATATTTTATTTTAATTATATAAAAAATAAATATATTAATTATTTTCTGTAAGAATGATAATGATAAATTATTTATTATTACAATTTTATTATTTTGAACTTTTTAGAAATATGTTAAATTATATTTTTTTAATACATTAAAATATTAAGATATTAGTTTTTAGTATATAAAAAAACAAACAACTTAATACTTAATAGAAATAAAATATTAAAAAAATGAACAACTTAATACTTAATACTATTAAGCATTATTTAGTATTAAGTTAAATATAAGTTCTATTTAGAATTAAGCCAAAAAAAACAAACGCCACCTAAGTCAAAGCAAACTAAAAATATGAACTTTCAAACATGAGATCAATTTTATTAATGGACTAAAACTAAAAAAGTATCTAAACTAACTAAAATAAATCAAACCAAATCAAAGCAAACTAAAAACCTAAACTTTCAAACATAGAATCTAACTTTTCAAACTAAAAAGATGGTGGATCAAAACGAAAAAAAAAACAGAATTCTAACTTATCGCGATCCAAAAGTAGTGCAGCCTCCTTTTTCCAAGTTGCAGTGCGTTCGGTGTGGAGAGGCTCCTAAGGTGCAAGCAGTCCAGATTTTTTATTCCCCGGCAGCCCTATCTACATGGCTCCTTTAGGTTATTGCAGCGTGGGGAGTCCCCTTTTTTTGGCCACTTGCATCTGGAGATTTTATCCCTTTTTTCCTTGTTGTACATGGTGATGTTTTTCTTTATGGCAGTTGTACGTAGACCTCTTGAATGGAAGGTGAATCTCATGAATATCCTCATGTGTGCATGCGTGTTTCTTTTTTCAAAAAAAGAAAAAATTCTAGTTGCTTTCCTTCCATATGGCAGCATGCTGGTTCCCTTGAATCTCGGCTATGCGTGATCTCCTTTTGGAGAATGCCATTATGCGTGAATGGAGACCCCCAAATATGCATGACTACTGCTCCAGTAATGCCATGGCTGCTACCCTGCTAATGCGTGGCTATTACTCTCATGGTGTGTGCTCTTCAAAAATTTCTTTCCATTGTTTTTCACCTAAAAAAATTTCACCATTCAATAAACATTTACTTGGCCAACTTTCCATTGAAACATTTTTTTTTAAATATTAACCACCAAAATTTGTTTACATACATGGCGTTATAAATATTATATTCAAACACTTTAAAAAATTAACTTAGAATACATGCATATGCCCATTAAAAAAAATTATATTAAAACCCTTTTAAAAAGTAACTTATCAAAATTCTATTTACATACATACCACTAAAATTTTATATTAAAATGCTGAAAAAAATCAACTTACCAAAAATTTATTTACATACATACCATTAAAATTTTCATATTCAAACACTTAAAAAAAATCAACTTACCAAAATTTGTGTACTTATATGTTATTAAAAAAATTACATTGAAACATTTTAAAAGATTATAACTTACCAAATTTTAGTGAACTAAAAAAAATGCATCTAAATTAACTAACTTAAAGTGCACCTAAACTATCATAAATTAGGGAAAAAGAAAAAACTTAAAACGCAACTAAGTAAACTGAAACGGGTGAACCTACCTGAAAGGTGCCTAAAAGTGCACCTTAGTGAAGAATGCTAAACTAAACTCAGAAGAGGCTACCAAAGTCACAATGAGGGTCCCGATAAACACCTTAACAAAGGGTCCCTAAAGGTGGCTTAGAAGGAGTAAAGTGTGCAAGTATCAATGGGCTACCAAAGGATGACTACAAGTCAAAAGAGAAGTACAGGAAGACATCCAGTACTACATGTGCTAAGAGGTTACTTGATAGTGTTAATAATTTCTTGGTTACTATCTTTGCATATGATAGATTATTACGTTTCTTATATTCAATGCCTTTTTTAGCTCAAAGTAGTCTCTTGGTAGTATTTTCATTTATTATGCATCTAAATAATCAAATGCTTGGTGATTAACATTTTGAGCTTCATTCTTTCTATTTTGATCTGTGTTTGGGTTTATTTCATTTGTTTTAAAATCATTTTTGCTTTTTCCTAAGGTTAAATAGATTTTTTTAGCTTATTTTTGTTGATTTTTAGCTTAGCCCGATTAATCGGCTATATTGATTCTATTTTTGTAAGCAATGTCTAGAGTTGCTCTTGATTGAAATAGTGATTTATCAACTGTTTGAAAGCAATACCAAGAGTTGATTTTGTATAATCGAAAAATGGTGATCGATCAACTATCTTTTAAGAAAAACTGAGAAGTGATCTTGTATGAATGAAATGGTGATTGATCAACTGCATTGATCAATTGTATTTGACCAAAACTGAGAAATGTGATTTCATGATCGCATTGATGATTAATCCTTCATGATGAATGGAACTTTTTTGTTAAAAAAAAAAAAAAAAAATCATCTTTAAAGAAGAAAAATCCCCAATTTTTTAAACTAGCCCTAAGTTTTAATTGCACCTTAAATTCACATTTTGGCACGTGGGTCTTCTTCTACCTTTCCTCAGTCACTACCGTCAAGAATGCCTCTGTCAGCCCTTTTCTCTTGTAACATTGAGTTTCCATCGAATCAGTTAATTTCTTCATGTTTGGTAGTTAGTTTTGACTAATTTGAACTTAGGTTGTGTTAAATATCTCACAGTAAGGTTTTTTAATTTCTTCTCATTTTGATGTTCATTTTCAAGTAGCTAGAAATCTTCTCATCGTATTCCATTTGATTGATTGACACCTTAGTAAGAGTTTACCTTCCTTATCTACTAGTGGTTTCATTGTTGGTTATGACTATTTATTTTTTATTTTAGGGTTTGATCCTCTATCTTTCATTGAATCTTTTTCAAGGGACCTTTCTTGAGATTTGTGCCAAGGTTTCAAACAAAAAGGAACTAGGATATTCAGAGCTAGTTTTTAGTGTTGGTGTTAGTTTCTTAGTGTTTTCAGTATTGGTTTTGACAATTGGATCACATGTGTGTGTAGTATTGAATATTGGATCTAATGTGGGTATGTTTGTGTTTTTTTCTTGCACTCTCATGCTTAATTGTGGTTCTTTCATACTTATAAAAAGGTTGTTTTGGTAGAGCTCATAATCATAACTTCGTGTCTAATCCCATGGGAGGGGTTAGGGGGGAGGGATGCCCATATTGAATACTTTTCTAATATATGTTAGAAGGAATGTGCTCTATTAGAGTTTCTTTTTAGATATTCAACTTTAGAGCATGGTTGGTATATTTGAATGTTCTCTTCTTTATTGGTTCACTATTTGTTTCTATCGTTAATTTATCTTCAGGTTTTTGAACAAATTTCTTCCTTCCCTTTTCTCTTTCTAGGGCAAAAGGAGGAGAGAATTGTACAAGTTGATGTTGCTTGATAATTGCTTTTGTTGTTTTATGATTACTTGTTCAACTGCTATTAATTGTGAATTTTGTTGAGTCTCATTTGTAGATTTCATACTAAGTAGGTTGCAGGTTTGAGTGAGTGTGTTATATACCTTGTACGAGCATAAATGGGCATACTTGTACTTCTTCATGTTATAAATGGTTTTGTTTCAAAGCTTGTGAGTGTCTTTATGTTACTGTAAATTTGAAGCCAAAATTTCCATTCTATACTTCTCCATATCCTTTAAATTCTTCCTTAGACTCTTATCATTTCAAAGATGGTCATGGTTCAAGATAGTTAGAGGAAATGATAACTATTTTAAAGTAGTTGATGGTTCAAAAAATTGATTAATCAGATTTTTTATTATTATACTTCTATCAAAAATTAGGTTTGAAGCTTAAAGGGTGCCAAAACCATTTTGTTTTAAACCAATTGGCTTTCCTTTTTTTTTATCGATCACACTAAAATGTGATAGATCAACTAGTACATAGAATGTTTGTCTTTCGAAGGATCACATTTCAATCACATCCTATTTAATTTAATTTTCTCTTATTTGATTTGAACTATTAGATTAAACTCGAAACCTTACTATTTAAACTCATTTTCAAATTAAGGATTCATGGTGATAAGAGTTGGGTATGCTTCTTAGATTTGTATCTTTTTTTTCTATATTGGGAGTATGTCTTGGGAAAATTTTTGGATAGTTGTTTGAAAATCAAATTTAAATGAGAAATTTTCTAACAAATGTGTGGATTGATTTTTTGTTTCCACTACTATTCTTGTTTTCTATATATTAGGACAAAACTCAAATGTTTTCTTGTGTGGATATCAAGAAGAGGTTGAAATCATGTTGGAAGGGATTCTAAAAGGGTTCTACATGAAGATGGTAGGAAGCTGATATTCCTAAGGTACTAGGCAAGAACTCCAAAAGAGAGTTGGGGGTTTTGGGATACACAAAACCTTATACTCAATGTCTTCTTCATAATAGATTTTGCGATTATAATCAACCCGCTGTTTTTTATCTCTTTGAAAAATTTTCACATTATATCATTGTGTCTTTGTCTCTCATTTCCAATTTAGATATCTGTTTTGGTTCATTTTATAGCTTGAATATTATTTTCTTGTGGCTTGCATATATTAAAATGTTTGGGAGAGTGTTGTTGCATTTTTTTTTGCATGTGCCTTTTTTTTTTTGTTGAAGATTTGAGGAAAAGGAAAAGCAGGGAAGATAACTTTTGTGGGTCACTTTTTAAAACTGTTATAAAGCACCAATTCACATCCCTCTAAGCTCTAATCCATAACTGAGATTCACTTACAGTCTGGCTTCTAAATTGGGTTTAAGAGTATGACAAGCCTGTGTAGCAATAGTTTACGACATTAGACATAAGTAGATCAAAAAAATAAAATAAAATGATTTATAAGCAGGATTCTTACTCTTCATCATGGGTTGTTGTCAAGCTTTGAAAAATAAATAAAATTAAAAAAAAACAAAACAAAAACAAAAAACAAAAAATTTAGGATTTTAGAGTTGAACTTACAGCATTCCTGTTTATTTATCATATTTAATCATCAGAATACAAAATTTAAATACAAAAGATCTAACCCATTATTGATAACAGAGGTTTAGATACTAGATTTTATGTAAAATCAAGTGCGCACCATATTGGGGTTGCAAAGTTAAAACAGAAGTAGGAGCATGAGTATATGATGGTGAAAGCTCAAATGTGAAGCATTGTAGTATCATTGCCAGCGCCATTTTTGCTTCTGCCATTGCAAAGTTTTGTCCGATGCATATGCGAGGACCCCAGCCGAATGGAAAGTAGGAGACTTGCCCTTTTGTTGCCTTCATAACACCTTCAGAGAACCTCTCTGGTTTGAACTCCTTCACATCATCTCCCCAAATTTCAGGATCATGATGCACTAGGATGGTGGGCAGTACAATCTCCACTCCAGATGGTAAATAAAGTTCCCCCAGATTGATGTCCTCATAAACAGCTCGATTAAGTGTGGCACCTGGTGGATATAGCCTAAGGACCTCATAGAAAATCATTGTAACCTGTGGAAGAGAAATATTTAGAGGTCATGTAGAATGAGAAATTTGTTACTGAAGTTGAACATTGCAAATCATTAAAAATCACAGTTGATATACTTTTTTAAAGTATCAATGATAATGTGAACATAGTTGTTCGCCAAATAGTAAATTCAGTACTAAAACTTAGTCCTAAAAATTCTTTTTTTTTTTCTGAAAATTCTTGACGTGAATAATGGATTAAGAATGCTTACAACTTTTAGGCGACTTAAGCCAGCAAATTCTGGCTTATTTTTCCCAAAAACTTGAAAAACTTCTTCCCTTGCCAGTGTTTGCCAGTTTGGATGCTTGCTTAACAAAACCATTGTCCAGAGAAGTAAATTTGAGGTAGTCTCTTGGCCAGCTAAGTAGAATAGCTTACACTCCTCAATGACTTCTTGCATACTTATTCCAGCATTCTTACTGTTTCCTCCCTCTTGAATTTCTTTAGAATTGGATTCCATTAATATACCCAATAAGTCCTCATTAGCCGTTTTGCCATCCTTCATTGCTTTATCTCTTTTGGTAATGATATCATTCAACAATGTGTTCATCTCTTTGTCAATTTTCTTCATCCTCTTGTTCCTTTTCGTTGGCAAATACCTGCATGTAAATGATCAAAACAAGAAAAAATAAAAGTATAAGAAATATACAACTGTTCATTCATATATTTTACTCCATTTTCTTGGAACTTCCATGAGATTTATATAAAAATAAGAGGGTAGATATATATACTATAAGTTTCCAAACTTAGAAATATTTTATGCTTACCACCATCCAGGAATGTATACTGATTGAAAGACCTCCATGGTTAGATATGTTTGTTCTTGTAGGAGTTGGAATAACCTTCTTCCTTCTTCATAGCTAGAACCAAATGCGGTTCGAGAGAGGGCATCAGCTGTCAAATTTTTTAGAAAGGGCCAAACATCCAATTCACAGGACCCCTCTGGGGATACCATCTCCTCCATTTTGCTTATCATTTGGCGACAACTCAAATGAAATGCAGGTGACATAAGCTGTGGGAAAGAGCAAATTAAATAAATAAAACAAGTTAACACATTTTCGATCAGCAATCCAATGCTTTCATCCTAGTAGAACTAATTATCATTGAACTTCTGAAACAAGCATGTCATATAGTGCGATCTAAACAAAAACAATTTCCCATTGAAAGAACAGACTACACAATCTGTTGTTGAAACTAAGAGGAAAATGAAAAAACAAAATAATTGCTATCTTGGCAGATCTTAAGAATTTGGCGGATCAACAAAATACTTTGGATACAAAAAGGAAAAAGAAAAAAGAAAATTTCACAGCAGGGAACAATTAGCTACCAGTACGTCATCAAGTGGTACAAGTATTTTGATGTAGGGAAAATTTTTAATTACTATCTTGGTGCATATATTACAAACTTGTCCCCTTCTCAACTATGAAGCAAATGTATATACATATAACAAAAAGGGTATATCTGGATTGTTTTCAAAGTAAGTTAAGAATGAAAATCACCTTCAATTTCTCTACATGGAATGCTGGATTCAGAAGCTTTCTGTGCTTAGCCCATTTCTCACCCTCATAGCTTACAAGTCCTGTTAGAAGAAAATTGGCTAGCGGATTTGGTTTTTGCTTTTGAAAGCGACCAGCCTCGAGGAAGACCTCCCTTATCAGTTCAGGCTTCATGATATTCACTCTCGGAATTGGACCAACCCACGTGAAGGAATTTTTACCTACACCATCACACCCATATTTTTTTGTTGGAAAGTAAATTGGAATATAGGAATTTTTATTTTTTTTGAGAAATTACCTTTCATTTGACATCTAAATATCAATTAGAATATTTTAATTTAAGTCACAAATTAAGCTTTCATATTTAAGTAATTATAAGTCCAAAAAGTTTCGATATTTAGTTTAAATTGAGTTATAAATTTGGTTTTGATCATATTTAAGTGATTAATTAAGTCCAAACGGTTTCTATATTTTTTGTTATTTTGAGTTTTTATTTTTTTACTATCTATAAATAAGTGGTTGTGTAATAGTTGACAAGAGTGATCGAAGTTCAAATGTATCCCTTGTAATTTTCTCTCATTTGCTGTATCTTTATGCAATTGTTTGTTTGTGATTAGCCCTATAAAAGAATGGACAATGAACCACAATATGAAACCACTTTATGCAAAATCAAAAGGATTTGTTAAATATATATACATAAAAAAAAAAAAAAAACCAATACATCGAAAGTTTTTACCCTTATTTATCAAGTAATGGATGAAAAAACTTTTAAAAATATTTTAAGTGCAACCACCATCAATAAAGCATGAAAGCATGAGATATTAGAGAACACACAAGTTCATAAGCTAAGAAAAGTTAATTTTCAAATATTTAGAGAAGAATATGAAGTTTTAAATGAAAGAAACAAAATAATCAATATTTGATTATTTTTCATGAGTAATGGTAATTACAAATATACTAAAAAAGAAGGGGTAAAAGTTTGAATAATATTGAAAAACTACTTCAATTTTCATATTATTGGGAACAATTTTAAGATTTAGATTTTATGACACTTTATGAACTCATAAAATCATCATAAACCCATGTAAATAAATATGAAAGACCAAAACAACTTCTTCAAACAAAGCTTACAATTAAGGAAAATGAAGATCTTGATAATTAAAAAAACACATCAAAATAGTATGACTAAGAAAATAAATGAGGAGGTAGTTTCAATTCATCAAATAATTAAAAATAAATAAATTATATTACTCCTCAAGAGGACATGGAAGAGGATGCCGTTGAAGGAAAAAGAAAATGGAAACTTATAATAAGTCCCAAATTCAATGTTATAATTGTCTAAAATTGTTGTCTTTATGTGTATGAGTTTAGAAGCATTACTAATTAATGCTTTAGAAAGGAAGCCAATTTGAAAAGAAAGATCATATTCTTCATAATAAAAATTCAAAGCTTGAAAGAAAAATTAAAATTATTCCTAACATAGCCAAAATTATGTTAAAAAGTTTTTTAAAAATATCTAAAAAAATTTTGCTAAGGAAATTGATTATGTGATTTACTAGTCAAACTATTCTCCTAATCAAAGTGTATGAATTAAAGCATTGTGACAAACTTCCCATGAAAAAACAAGATAAAAAGCCCCTCATATTTTACATTTCAAAGTGTTAGGAAGTATTAGATGTTCATGTATCAAATCAAAACTAACAAAATTAGAAAATACACATTTTGTAAGTTATCTCTCAAGCCCCAAATATTACAAGTAATAAAATCTAAATAATGAGAATATCATCATGAATAGAAATATCAAGTTTATTTGAAGAAACACGGGATTAGGGTATACAATAAGACAATTAGGTTAGTCATCAACTCTTTGAAGAAAAATAAGAGAGTGTTTATGAGAGTTCGCTATCCAACCATTATCAACTCATAAATATTCAATAACATCATCTCCATTGGATAGTTCAAACAAAAGAATTACCAAGTTTCAAGAGTTTACAAGAATCTTATGAAGTAATAGAAAATTAAATGATTCGATTTATTTGTCTTTCTGAAATTTTTTGAATTAATAGATTTAGGAAAAATAATGTAAATAAAAGATAGAAAGATTCCTTAGAGATGAAAATAATAGTAATAAACAAAAATGATACATGAGAATTGAACTCTCTTCAGAGGAAAAGGAAGAATCCAAAACGAGAAGCCAAGCCTACAATCACAAAAGAAGAATATGGGTATATGGATTCAAATCCATTTCATATATATATATATATATATAGATATAAAACACATGAACGGTCCCTTAATTTACAGCATATATCATAAGTAGAGCTTTTAAATTTAAATTGCATACCATACTGCTGGATGGTTTTATAGAGAAAAGGAATGACGCGCGGCACTATATCATCTGAGAGATTTATGGGTCTTGAGTTGGCCTCTTTTAACATTATTGAAACCTTCTTTGCGTCTCCGTGCAATGGTCTGTAAGAGTTTCCCATAAGGCCTTGCCGTCTAAGGCACCTCTCAAGCCTCCTCGGCCTCAGCCACACCAAATAAAATGCTCTCCATGCCAATGATAAAAGAGCAAAGGCACAGAAGATTAAAACTGAATCATATGCTATCTCCATTTCCACTAAGAAAGAGTGAGACGTTTATGTTTATGATGAAATCGAGGGAGTGGGAGTCCTTTTATAAGGTTGTTCATGTGAAGCATTTTAGGAGAGAGATTACTCCTCATTTTAGCGCGTGAGTAATAAACAGACAAATATTTGAGAATCAATATTTCATTCATTTTTTCACCTATATTTTCATATTTGGATAACAAATGATAGGGACAAAATAAAAAATAATTAAGTAGAAACCTAACTTTAATTGCTTTCCAACAAGAGGTATTTTGAGTACCTCTCCGTAAGAAATGATAACAAAAAATAAAAATAAAAATAAAAATATTATTTTATCCCTTTACTTTTATAAGTTTGTATGACTTTTTATGATTAATTTTGTTTATTGAATAAATATTATTTTCTAGTTTTATTATTTAGCAAAAATGACTTAAAAGTTATTTAAAAATGAAAATTAAAAAAATTATTTTAAACAATATGTAAGAATATTTCTTTCAATTAATATCATTTTACATTTGCATCCCCAAATTATTACCAAACATTGAAATGAAAACAAATAATCAATTAAATAAATAAATATTATGGTTATATTTGGTTTGTTAGATATAAAATAAGATAGGATAAAAGAATGGTAACATATCTTATACTGTATTTAGTTTATATTAATAATTTATTTAAACTTTATAAAAGAATGGTAACATATCTTATAAATATTTGTTTAGTTTTTCTTTTTTAACTATAACTATAATTTATATATATAAAAAAAAGTTATTTTGCAAAATAAGTATATAAAACAATAAAAAATGATAAAAAAAATTAAATTCATTTTACATAAGATATGCATATTTCATATCTTAATATGATATTAACATATCTCATATAAAAATAATAAAATAAATAAATAAATTGATAATATATCTTACTACTTATCTTATCCTATATTTGGTTAAACATAAGATAAGTTGGGATAACTTATCATGTTTTTTTGATATAATTTTTAAAGGTATCATATTCTATTTGAAACAATACCCTAAAATATACATTTTCTATTTAGTGGTATATGTGACATTTTAACATATACATATCTTATCTTATTCCATCAATCAAATTCAACCTATATTCTTAAATATATCCAAACATAAAATTGAAATCACCAAATTCATTACGAACAAAAAATATATTAATAAAAATAAAATATTCATCGTCATTCATTTCATCATGCGGAGTATCACCTAAGCGAGATCAACGAGGCCAAAGAGTCACCAAATTTTTTCCAACTCTCATGTGAAGCTTCAGAAAGCATTTCGATTTTGGGTAAGCAAAGCTCTTTGTCAATGACTGCTTAGAGAATTTGTACATGGCTTTTCATGCTTTAAGAATTTATCCCAAATTTTTATAGGAATTGCCGTGTTTAATGAGCTAACGGAAGTGATATTTGAATTTTTGTACATTTGCAAAGGAATCGTTTGATTTTTTTTGCCGCAGGAGCGCAAAAATCATATGTAAAATAAAATAAAATCAAGATTCATGAAAAGTCAACATGACATTTGATTTTGCCGCACGAAAAATCAAATGTAAAACTTACAAAGCAAATTATTCAATCATATCATACTTTGCAATGTGTTACCCACCTCCAGACGTAACAAAATGTTATGGGCCCATCGTTGCGTGCTTATATTGGACTTCTAATTCCAATTTTAATTATTTACCAACAGTTCCACCAAGCTATAATTACTTGTGAGATTAAGAACCCCATGAATCTGCCTCCTCACTTAGCTTATGAAATACTGATTTTGTCATATATGAAGGCACAAGTGATTGATTATTATTTTTTGAAACCTATACATTGATATGCTTATCATAATTTGTTAGATCTATAATAATTATTAATCCATTTTATCATTTATAGCTCAAATTTAAATGAATGAATTATATACCTCTTTTAATTTTGTTAGAGCAAAATTGTGATTGAAATCCCAATAGTTTAATGTTTTAGGATAATCGGGTACTCAATGTGTTATACGATTTCGTGTTAGTACAAAGTATCTAATTCAAGTTCTCAAGTTGAAGTTGTCTTTCATCTAATCATGCACAATACACGATCTAGATTAGCTAATTAAACATTGAAAATTCAAAAATAGAAAAATTGTGATCAGCGTTAGCTTATAAAGTATTATAATTATTAACATTTTATGATACTTGGATTTCAACTCCAATGGGCTCTACAAGATTCCTTCAAGTATCCCTCAACTTTAAACTTTGAATAAACACAACCTCATTTTAATAATTAATGAAAAACATTCTCAACCTAACTCAATAAATAAACAAATACAAAGAAAATGTAAGATGAATGACAAAGGTGTACTAGGATGGTTTGCAAGTGAAAATCAATATACTAGAAATGGAAATGAGAGCTTTTGGTAAAAACCAAACAAGTGGAAAATTAATTGCAAGTGTTCTCTTGAATTTATTTAACTTTCCTAACTATTTTTAATTTAATTGGATTTTTAATTATTATTTATATATTAAAAAAAATGAAAAATTTCCATTCTAAAAATTTAGAATGTTACAAGGTTTATTATCAATAATTATAAGTGAGCTTAATTATCAAATAACGAGTTTCAAGTAATTCAAGTTTATTAATTTTTATAAGTGAAGTTCGTGACAAGAGATGCTGAATTTAAAAGAAAAATAAAGTGAAAGGGTTTGGAAAAGCCAACATAAATCAATTTATTTTTTATATACAAAATACTATTATTTTTTATTTTAAAAATAAAAATAAATAATATATATATATATATATATACACATGCATCGTACCAACATACCTAAATGATCTCAAAATTTGAAAAGTCAATTATTTTCTTTAAGTTTAATAATCGAGATTCATGAATTCTCGTAGCTCACCGACACCAAGTCAATGAAAGGATATGGACACTGCATCACAGAATCCATGAGAAACACGTCGGTCGTGGACACACTGACACTCATCGACTCATGTTTGTTGGAAACCAGAAACGACAACATCATTCATGTCTAAACTCTTATCCTTCGAATAGTGTAGAGGATGCGTGCCTCTCGTGGATCGACGACATCTTGTACAAATTGAATGTATCATCGACGGCTTTTACATGTTTGCTATCCATATCATTGAGAAAACGCATTTTACTTTTTGTTTTAAATGCTTACAACGTTAAAAACATGCCTTTTTTTATTTCTTGTCCAAAAGTTTGTGGAAGATATTCTCTCTCTCTCTCTAAGTACTTCCACTAATAATTGTAAACATATTTATTGAAATTTTTGTTGCAAAATAAATTAAATTTGAAAACATGTTGGGGAGAATTATGTAACAATGCATCATCCAAAAAAAAAATTATATTTTTTAGAATTTTGACTTTTGATTTTAAAATGATATGTATTTTGAGAAAAATAATCTTTAAAACATGTGCGTAAATAGTAAAAATTAATCAATATTCTAAACTTATGTGCTACCAACTACCATATTTTCCCCCCTTTTTCATTTTGTTACTTTGACAAAACAAATAAACTCATTATTATTATTATTATCATTATTTTTTTAAAAAAAAACTTTGACATATGGCAATCACTATACCACATGATTTTTCCTTTTTCTTTTTCCCCTCTATAATATCTCCATCTTCTTTTTGTTTTTGTTTTGGTTTTTTTTTTTTTCAAATATGTTGCCTTAATGAAATCTTTTTAATTTCAATTTTTTAATATTTCATCTTTTTATATTTACTAATTTTAATTATTTATAAAAAATTTAAATATAAAATAATAATATATAATAAATAATTAATGGGAATAAATTTAATATAAAAATAAATACATGATGAACAAATTAAGAGAATTAAGATATGAGATTTTCTATATTTTTTCTAAATAAAATATTTATTTATTTTATAAATCTTATTCTATTTTTATATATTTTTAAAATTCTAAATTTTCATATCTAAATCACGGTTGATGATTATGATTTTAGTTTTTTGCTTATGAATTCAACTTGACCGCGATTTTAATTTTTTTCTCTTCACTAAAATGTTTAGCATTTTTAATTAAAGAAGACAAAAACTCGGTTGTAGTTCTAATATTTTTCTTCATTAATTTTTTTATTTTTATTTATATAAAATAAAAATAAATATATTTTTCAATAAAAAAATGTATTTAATCATTTATATCAAATTTTCTTAATTTTATTAAAAATTAAATTTTTTTGCATAAATATAGCTTTGGAAAAAATGGTACCACT
Organism: Vitis vinifera; assembly: GCF_030704535.1. NCBI lineage: Eukaryota > Viridiplantae > Streptophyta > Magnoliopsida > Vitales > Vitaceae > Vitis > Vitis vinifera. The sequence continues at coordinate 11,281,133 of NC_081823.1, read as the reverse complement.
CTTTTATGAAAAAAGTAACATCAAAGTGTGTTAAAAAGTAACACAAAATTAAAAATATATTTTATTGAAACTTTTGTGGAAGCTGGTAACACAAAATTAAAAGTAACACAAAATGTGTTACTTTTAACAAGCTTTAGTGTTGGGTTTTTCATAAAAAAAAAGTGGTACGTTGTTTTTCGATGGTTGTGTTGATTAATATGTAATTTCAATATATAAAAATTTTAATTTTTAATAAAATTAAGAAAAATTGATATAAATGATTAAATACAATTTTTATGACAAATATATTCAAAATTTATGAAAAATATTTTTTTATTTGATATAAGTAAAAATTAAAAATTTAACAAAGCAAAATTATAGAACCATTATCAAGTTTTTATCTTTTTTAATTAAAAAATTAAACATTTTAACTAAGAAAAAAGATAAAACTACATTCAAGTAAGAATCATAACAAAAAATTAAAAATTAAAAATCATGATAATTGATTTTGATTTTCAATGAAAATTTAAAAATTTTAAAAACATATAAACAATAAAACAATATGATAAAGCTATTTTTATTTAATCTAAGATTTATCAAATATTTTTTAGATAGCTCATATTTACATAATTCACCCAACATGTTTTACCATTTAGGAAGAAGCATCTTTAAAAAAAAAGTACTTGAATGTAATAATTTTGACAAGTGTTGATTTAATTCATTAATTCTTCTACGTACACATCCATGGGAAGTAAATTCACTTGGAAGTTGAATGATCACTAAAGGTAATTTAACAATATGATTGCATGCACAAATTTCATAAAGTTGTACAAAATAAGTAAAAACTATAGAAAAATAATACGAACAAAAAAATTATTAAATTTAATAATTGTGGGATGCAATCTCAATGTTAATCTTCTTTACAAAAGAATACTTTTTCTCTGATTCTTTTACTTTGATCACAATTTATAAAGCAAACGATGAAAGCGTTTTCTTGATTTTGAAAGTCAATTGAGGGTCTAAAGTGACTTATTCTTGAATGACTTTGTTGATAAGAGAAGAACATATGTATAGTTTTGCGATTTCTCAAACTTGTAGAAAGATTTTGTAAAACCTTTTCTTCTTTGTGAAGTCTCTTTTCTTGTGCGGAGTCATTTTGCCAATTGATTTCTCTCATTGAAGGAAGTCACCATTATTTGTAAATGAAATTATAGAATTAAATTTGAAATCCCCAAGATTTGGTTTTTTAATTCAAAGAATTTATTCCTTGATTTTTAACAACTTGTCTCCTTCATTAAGGAAAATTGCCAGAGATTTTTTTTGAAAATCTAATTTTGTTTACAAAACTAAATTTTGTAACCTTTCAAATTTCACCATGTGTCATCTTTTGATTATATGTCATATGTCCAATGTGTATAACCCATCACTTATCACGTTCAAATTTTGTTGAACTAGAGAATCACAATTTTGATGATCAGTTTAGTGATAATTTAATCCACTAAAACTTTTATGCCCACAAATACCCCCAATTTAAGGCGCAACATGTACATGCCTTGCCATGTGTACAAGATAGATCTTGAAGTTAACCTTCATTCTTCTTTGATTTGATGATGTTTTATTTTTCAAAGAAATATTTTAATAGGAAGTTTCCTATTTTAAAATATATTTTTCCCACTTTTCCCAAACACTATTTTGTTTTCTTCCTTTCTTTCCACTTGGTATCAAAAGAAGACCGTGTGTTAACAGGAAAGTTTCTAATTTGATTATCCACTTTCCTTTTTTCATTGGCATCTTCCCTTCCAATTTATCATCCCTTTATATATATATATATATATATTAAGAGAAGAAATCTTCTTGGTGGAGCATGGCGAGGTGCATGTGGAGTAGCACTAGTGGAGCCATACCATGACGAGCAGGGATGGCTCATAATGAAGATGATTTTATGTGGATGCTTCATCATGAGGATGGTGGTGAGGACGACTCCTTAACATATATAAATATATGTTATAGTGGAGTTGCACAATGGATCATTGTCCTGGACACATGTCGATCTCCATCACTTATAGAGACAAGTTTGCTTTTAGGTATTTTTATTAAAATTACTTGAAAAATTCAAAAGGAAATTTTTAAAACTTAAATATAAAAAAATAAATATTTAAAGTTTGACCCTCATGTAATCAAATTGTAGCCCTGATGTAAAGTGGTGTCATATTTTCAACACTTAAGTGTTAAAGTCTTCACCTATGCAAATTGATTTGACTTGGATGTATAGCGATGTCCAAACTTTAGCTCTTAAGTAAAATTGGAACTACACTTAATCCTTATGTACATAAGTCATAACCTTGACGCAACATAGTGTTATACTTTCAACACTTAATGCAACTTAATGTTAATGTCCTCACTCATGCAAATTGACTCGATTTGGATGCATAGTGGTTTTTAACTTCTAACACTTAATACATATTTTTTTTTGTGGTGATTGAACTCATGTACTTTCTCCATGTTGCCTAGGTACCCTTCACAAAGAGGGGATCAAGTCAAATATAGTTCACTTTTTTTTTTTTTTTTGTCATACATAGTTTAAGTTCATAGGGACCAGGAGCATCACTTGTCTTGATTTTGATATGAGGGCGATAAATACATGTTCTTGAAACAAAGTTTAATTGAAAATCAAAGATGACTTACTCAAAACTAGAGTTTTAAATCTTTCATAAAGAAAATATTTTTTGAATGAAGTGTTAGAAGTTGAATACCACCATGCATCCAAACCAAGCCAATTCACATGAGTGAGGACTTTAGTACTTAAGTTGCTTTAAGTGCCGAAAGTATAACACCACATAGTCAAGGTTATGACTTGTATATATAGGTATTAAGTTTAGTTCTAATTTTAATTAAGCGTTAAAGTTTGGACACCACTATGCATACAAGTCAAGCCAATTTGCATGGGTGAAGACTTTAGCACATAAGTGCTAAAAATACGACACCGCTCCACGTCAGAGCTATAACTTGATTATATGAGGGTCACACTTTAAATATTAATTTCTTATATATTTAAGTTTGTTAAAAATTTCTCTTAAAGTGTTAAGGTAATTTTTTTTTTAAATAAAATTATTTGAAAGCAAATTCGCCTCTATAAGCGGTGAAGATCAACACATGTTCGAGATGGTAAGGGTTCATTGTACTACTCCACTATAACATATATTTATATATGTTAAGGAGTCATCCACACCACCATCCCCATGGTGAGGTATGCATATAAAATCGCCTTCATTGTGCACCATCCACACCCATCATGATGTGACTCCACTAGTGCTACCCCACATGCACCTCACCATGCTCTACCAAGAAGATTTCTCCTCTCTATATAAAAAATAGGGAGGATAACTTGGAAAGGAAGATGTCTATGGAAAAAGGAAAGTGAATAATCAAATTAAAAAATTTTCTTATTAACACAAGGTCTTCCTTTGATACCAAATGAAAAGAAATGAAGAAAAGAAAATAATGTTAGTCTAAGGGTTCTCCTAATTGAGTTTTAATGATAACAAACCATGGTTAAGTTACTAATGGCTTTAAAATCTAGATAAGTTTTAGGTTTTATACAATCAACTCTTTTGAAATTTAAGATAATCATGAAGGCATCAAAAGAACATAAGTTGAAGTGTGTATGAAGACCATTCAAGCCTAGGATCTAGTTGCAGGATGAATGAAAAGGGTACAATACTAGAATGGTTTCCAAATGAAAATCAATGCACCAAAGATGGAAATGAGAGCTTTTGGTAAGAAACAAAAAAGTAGAAAATTGACTACAAGTTTTCTCTATGCAATAAATGAAGTGAAGTTCTCAATTTATAAGTATCTAGTCTTAGGAACTAAAAATACCAAAAAGTGGCCTTGTCTGATCAAGCTCTAAACCGATCAGTTGACTAGTTGTTGGGCATTACATGCAAAGTAAGTTACCGTTAGGCCTTTGCCAAGCCTTGACTAGGAAGACCTACTACTCGATCGAGAGAGGTCTCACCCTCAACTGAGAATCCTTTTTAGAAGAGAGAAAAGGAAAGTTGCACTCCTTGATTGGTCCTCAACTAAGAAGGTTGAAACAGTTGATTGGTTCCCTGATCGGTTGAGCCGATTGAGTAGTCCCCTTGACTGGTTCACCTAGAATGGCTCGAAAACCTATCTTTTTCATTTTCTTTCACATCTAACACTTAGGTTTAGTCTTTAAGAGCATTAATAGGTCAAGTTTGAAATAGTTTACCCAAGGTTCATGTGAGAATACTCAAGTTTTATTGAAAAATTAACTTTAATGCATAAATCATGTATTTAATAGATGCATGGTTTAACATGAAAAACATAGGTGCGCCCATATATTATCCTTACAATCAGATCCTAGGCTTGAATGGTCTTCAAGCATACTTTAACTTCTGTTCTTTTGATTCCTTGATGATTATCTTGAATTTCAAAAGAGTTTCACGTATAAAACCTAAAACTTATCTTGATTTTAAAGCCATTAGTAAGTTAACCATGGTTTATTATCATCGAAACATGATTAGGATAACCATTAGGCTAACAATCTTTTTTTTTTTTTATGATGAAAAACCTTGGTTATCTAAGAGGAAATGAGTCTCCCCCTCAAACCAAGCATAGTTGAAATCATGACTTTTAAAAACTTAAGTATAGATATATATTGGAAATGAACAAGATCAATTCATTAAGCATAAGAACATTGCATAAATAATAATCAATCAAAAAAATATCCAAGCATTCAATATAAGCCATCATAGGATAAGAAAAGCATCAATATCAATAGATTATATAAAAGCATCATTTTTAGATAATGTTAAGTGTAACACCATATATAAGGATGATAAACATGTCTAAAATAGAGGAATAGCCCATGTTATCTAGAAAGTAAATAATATAGTGTATTATGTCAAAAATACAATAGTGTAATATGTCACGCGTAAACCTAACTACCCTCCTAGATAACATATAGAATGTTGGCCCCTTTGGCAACATAAAAAAGGGATAGAGGGATCTCCAACTGATGATTAAGGTTGTGAAGGAAGTGGAGGAAACACCGAATGCATGAATCTCAGAATCTCATCCTATCTTACATTAATGTGATTAAGCCAAGTAGACATCCGATCATATTAATACAATCTCTACTCCTTAAGTTGATCGACTCAATAGTGAAGGTCAAACTATGAGACGAAACTAGCTTGATAGTGATCCATGTGGTCCTCTAAAGAGTAAAAACAATGATCACTCACCATAGAAAACTCATTCATTTGGGTACCTAGAGAACTAATATGGGTCGACAAATCGGTCCAAGGAGCATAGTATGAAGAGAAAGGTACCTAAGACTGAGGTATCTTGGTGTAACCAAGCTCGTTGAAGATAGACTCAGTGAAAGTAGGCTAAGATTAAGATAGCTTTGTGTAAGCTATCTAAGTATAGAATCCCTCGGTAAATGCAGGCTCTATCATCATAGGCTTAGAGAAGGTAGACTCAAACTGGACATCCTCTATTTGAATAGGGATCTTGGTCTAAAGTGGGGGAATGTCAAGCTTAAGCTCATTCCTCTGACCACTTAGAGAGTCCACTTAATATATACCTTCTCCTCAACTTTAGGAGGTGCTCATGCCTATGCCTATGTTGTGTTGCTCATTTCTTTGCTTCTCGCACCTATGAACTATCAAGAGTGTTCTCAAATTTCATTTGCCTCATCCATTGATCATCATAAGTATCATAAGCACCAAGGGCCTCAAAGTTTGTCTCTCTCCTCATATTTGTCCCAACATCCTTAAAGACTCTAGTGAGAAAGCGACCATATGGAAATACTCAGGTTGTGCTCTGATAGCAAGCTATCGTATATTGTAACATAATGTACCTAGATGAATCTATTGACCAATTTAGATGCAATCAATTAGGAATGCCTCCAAGTATGACATCTCATCTCTATGACCACCTTTAGGAAGAAAACTAAAGCATAACATATGGTGAATCACTCTACTGATCATTATCAAATTGTGAGCTAAGGGTTTGCCTGTTCAGAAGGAATTAAGAAGTCTATAGAGTCTTTAAACAACCTCTCTTGACATTAGGAACTATAGGCCAAGTCTTAAACTCATATACTCTCAAGCCCATAGTTGACACTCCAAGGAATCAATAAATGGAATCCACACCAAGCTCAATCTCAGCTCCTTTCAAGGTATAGGAAATTGATTCTCCAAAGCAGAACCTTACCTTGGAATAGAAAGCTCAGACCATGGTTGGGAAGATATGCTATGAAAGTGTGACTACTAGGAGCTTACCCATCCTTGTGAATAAGTCTTGGAAGTCAAAATGACTGAGCTTGATGAAGTTTATATCTCTCCCAAGAACCACTTGTCTATGAGAAAAATGGGTTTTGTACCTCTAGTATCATCTCCAGTATTAAACAAGGATGTGTCAAAACGAGCCTTATGCTTAGCCTTCAACTTAGATGGCTTATTTGGGTGCTTGCCTTGAGCACTAGACATAGGCAACTCATATAGTGGAACCATGAAAAATGAAAAATGAAAAACTAAAGGGGGAACCAGAAACAGGTAACAATTAGAAAACAATGCATAAACCTAACCATAGAAAAAAAATCTCCAAATCTAAGTCCAAATCATCTCAAATAGTCGCAAAACCCTTCAAACCCTCTTCTAGACCATTGAAATAGCGAAACCCTTAGAAGTTTCGGAGAGAAATATGCAAAAATTGAGGCACAATAAGAGATTTCACACTCTTAGCCCCAAAAGACCAGTCGACTATTCCCAATCGATTAACCGTTTTAGTAAACAGTCAATGCTTTTGACTCTTAAATTTAATGTAGATTTTCACTTCTTAAGTGTGTCCCTCTCTCCCCTCACCCCTAGCTATTTTAGATAGATTCCCTAATTTTATTTATTTTTTATTTTTTATTTATGTCTAATGGCATGGGAATTTTGATGTTTTGTTTAAAAATTGACCATTTATATGCAAGACTAAAACTATGGAATGAGATGCATATGGCATACAATTTTTAAGCATGTAATGAACATGAACAATATAGCATCAATGGCAAGGGTTAATTCAAATTGAAATCACCCCCAAGTTATCTTCTAATTTCAACGCATTGCTCAACTTAGCAATTTTGTAAGTATATCGACAAGTTGATCTTTGTTGCTCACAAATTCAAGTGTTATGTGACCCTTTTGTGCATGATCTTTAAGAAAATGATGTCTGATCTCTATATGCTTAGTCTTAGAGTGTTACACGAGATTCTTAAAAATGCGTATGACACTAGTATTATCATATTTTATGGGAACATGCTCAAATTTCAATCCAAAGTCACCAAGTGTTTGTTTCATCCAAAGAATTTGTGCATAAATACATAAATCAACCGTTATATATTCAACTTCCAATGTTGACAAAGCTACCAAATTTTGCTTCTTACTATGCCATGAAATAAGTAAGTGTCCTAATTAAGAAATAACACGTGCCACTACTGTTTTTTCTTTCAACCTTACAACCAACAAAGTCGACATCTGAATATCCAATTAGTTCAAAGTTATTGCTCTTAGGATACCACAAGCTTATGTCTATTGTTCCTTTCAAATATTTAAGAATTCTTTTTATAGCACTTAAGTGTGATTCTTTAGGATAAGATTGCAATCTAGCACATAAGCGTACACTATACATAATATCGGGTCTTCTAGCGATCAAATACAATTAAAAACCTATAATGCCTCTATACATAGTTGAGGCAATAGGTTTACCTTTTTCATCTTTGTTAAGCTTGATGGATGAGCTCATTGTAGCCTTCATTGTCTTAGTTTCCTCCATGTTGAATCTCTTAAGAAGATCTCTTATGTATTTAGCTTAGTTGATGAAGGTTCATTCCTTTAATTGTTTGATTTGAAATCCAAGGAAGAAGTTGAGTTATCCTATCATGCTCATCTTAAATTCATTATGCATAACCTTAGCAAAATTTTCAAAAAAAAAAGAAAAAAAAAAAGATACATTAGTAGCACCAAATATAATATCATCCACATATATTTGAACTACGAGTATATCCTTATCGTTGGTCTTAATGAAAAAAATTGTATCAATTTTACCAATTTTAAAACTATTTTTGAAAGAAAATTTACTCAATCTTTCATACCAAGCTGTAGGTACTTGTGGTAAACCATAAAGTGCTTTTTTAAACTTGAAAACATGATTTGAAAGTTAAAACTAGTAAAACCATGTGGTTGTTCAACATAAACTTCTTCCATAAGCACTTAAGTGGTTCCAGTGCTTGAGTGTTATTTCTACCGCTCAAGTTTCCCCTATTTTTCCAAAACATTAATTCAAGCAATTTTAGTTCATAGAAAAAATACCAGTCCACTTTAACCCTTTAATCACCTAACTTGCCACTAAACAAACCTTTTTTAGATTTATCTATAACTTTTGGGTTGAACCAACAGTAACCTTAAATCTTCAGTGGAGACTAAGTCACTATGTAAAAAGTTTCTTAAATCAAGATGAATAAAAACAAAATTGTTAACAAATATAAACAAGACTCAATGTCCTAACAATCTCCCCCTTTGGCAATTTTGTGACGAAACGTTGTTACAAAAACTCCTAGTACTAAAAAAGAGTTTACATAACACTTAATCATGCTCATCTAAACCTAAACATCCAAACACATGTTGATACTCTCATAATGCATCATGATTTGGTACACTCTTCTAATACATATAATCTACACACACTGAAACACAAATATCCAAGGTAAAGTAGTGTGTAAGATAAATAGATAAATATAATCATGTAATTAAGAAATGGTAATAGGGAAGAGAAATCAAGATGCATTGCATGCATGTGAACATATATGAAGTATGATGTTAAGCATGAATATGCAAGTATATCTAATGTTAGTCAGCTTATTATGTTTGAATACTTTAACTATGCACAAAAGCCTCCTAAATTTAATATTAGTCGGCTAAGCATGTTTGAATAAGCCAACTAAGTTTCCCAAAACCCTTAAAGCTAAATTAGTCTTCTATTTTTTTATTTTAAAATAGACAAAAATATGAGCAACATCAAGTAAGAAAGAGAGAGAAAACATCCACAAATAAATAGAGATAAACAAGTTTTGGATACTACAAGATAATGCAAAATAAAACAAAAATTCAAACCAAAACAAAAAATGAAAAAAAATCCAAAAACTTGAGCCAAAATAAGCTTCAGTGTATCCAAAAAGATATCCTAACATGAAAACTACTTTGTATAGTTTGATGGCGATGGCGGAGGGGTAGAACGTGAAACCCTCTGGAATAATGTGATGATGTGAGTGAGCTGAAAAGTCCCTAAAAACGATCGATTAAGAGAACCCATCACCTATTGGAGAGACATGACATCTATTGAAGGAGCCAACTAAGCTATGGGGTGTGAAGAACCTTTTCGGCCTCTACTATAGGGCCTATGAGGAGCAAGGTTGGTAAAGTTGATCTCTAAGATGGAGAATCCTGCTCCATCACCCTGATCTCATCCTCATCTATTGTGACCTCCTGAGTTGCATCTTGTGTAGTTGAAGTTAGAGGAATGAGGCTTGTTGAGTTGGGGCAGGAGGAACCATTGACTCATACACATGACTATAATCCTTGGCTTAGGAACTTGCGTTGATGAGCGCATGAGACACCCAAGCCACCAAGGTGAGATCAAAATCAAAACCTATGTCCTCTAAAATCTAAGAAATAAGAAGGGTGCATAGTAGAGCTTTAGTATGCATGGTGGAATTAAGGTGTGAAGTCATGGTGTCGAGAATCACTTGGGCAATGTTGAACTATTACCTAGAGAGAATGCCATGAATGAATCAGGCCATAAGGCATCAAATCTCAATATGATGTGAAGACAAGTAGAACAAATAACACATGTAAGAAGTGAGCACTTAAGCTGACTTGGTGAAGTTAGTGACTAGAACATAGGTAAGGAGAGGATGAGGCCTACCAAACAAGGTGATAGGAATAGAGACAAGCTTACCCCTAGTGAGTTCCTAGACCTCAAAAGAGAAGACATGGAGCTAATCTGTAAGAGGAGCCATGTCAAGGATATGATGAATGGATTGATTCAAGACCATAAAGGTCTGACCATACATGGAAACACAAAACATGAGACCACTAACAACTAAGTTGTCGTTCAAATAGAACATTTGGACATAGTGAGGATATTGGGACCCATGAAGAATGACAAGGGGCTCCCAATCCCAAGCATGGAATAAAGTAGAATCAAAGGTGTCCTAAAAGTCCTTAAGATCAATAGGGCGCTCAACCTTAACTCAACAACTTCAAATGATAGAATAATATTTATCACAAGCCTTCTCAAAGTAAAAGACACTCCAAAAGAAGATCCTCCAAGTCAAAAAAACCTTAGACGGGAATGCCTTAAACAAGGTTAGAAGAATGAGACTCAGGAGAAGACACCTTCTTGGGAGAACAATGCTGATGAAAAAACCCAAATCTCTCCATTTCCCAAGCCCAGATCAAGTTAGGAACATGCATAACTATCCTAGGTCTTTTCTAAACCCTATGCAAAGTGGAAAAATAGCATTTTTAAACTTTAAAGAGATTCAAAAAGTGATAACGAAAGCCATACCTTAAATTCAAATGTTCTCGAATCAAATCCAAATGGTGAAGATGAAGAACGAAATCGAAGAAGTCTCGTAAACTCAAAGTCTTCCACTCGATGACTCAAACTGTGATCTTAACGCACTTTCGATAAGGATGAAAGGAATGGTGGAGGTTATGACTCTTTTTTTCTCTCTCTCTGGAGATGGAAGATGACGCTCTAAAAAAAAACTATGTGAACTCTAATCCCTAAGGATGTATTTATAGGGTTTTCTATTGGGATTAAGTGACTTGAGCCCCACAAAAGGCTTGGGTCACTTAATCTAGCCCAAAATGGGTCCTAATTGATTAATTAACCCAACAAGGCCTATTAATTAATGAACTAGCCCAACCTAGAGACCTTATTCATTTACCCCTATGCAACCTTGCATAATTATCAAAATGCCCTTATGCACAAAAGTGAACCTAGAGCCAATCCGACCCTCATAACCTATGCCAACAAGGTATATGAGCTCAAAGCGGGGACCAGTGGGACCCATAGGAATATTGGTTCCCTCATAATTTAATTCTAAAGTTGATTCAACATTCCACTACAAAGAAACAACCAAACTCCATTATCTTATGTAAATAACAATAGGACACCAAGTGCTTGGGTTCGTGACCTGCTATCCATTGTGTTCAATCTCCCTATGAACTGGTGTTTGTAGTCTAACAAGGTGAAAACTATTAGCCTTTCAAGACTGCCTTTACTATCCTTGAGTTATAAATCTTCCTATTGTGTGTTCAATTGACATATTTTTGCCCTCAAAGAGCCTATGTCAAGTTCCACTTAAGGAACTACCATGGCCATAGTTTTTATGAACATTCCTCCTTAGGATCACCCAATGGGACACTATATCTCAATCCTAAGAGATATCATGGTGCCTTTATTGAGAATACCTATTGCTATCGACTTCCATCAACAATGACCCAATCCATAGGGAATATATGATCAGCTTACGATCTCACCCATAGGTCAAAGCTACTGCTAATTTCATCACAAACTCAATATTCTCTCAAGGTTGAGAGACAACACAATGAAGCAACCTGGTGGAGTCATGACTACTTGATAGCCTTAATTCATAACTCACTATAGGTCCTATCCAATGTGCAACCATCCACACTGGTGCACTCACCATGGGGAACCCATCCCAATAGCTAAGACCAGTCATCCCTCCAATTAGGATGTAGTGCCCTACAACCTCTAATGAGTAGCCTAGGCCCATGAATAAATAGTGAACAAATCATCTATTTGCAAGGAACCTATGATTTATATCTTCGATGCAACTCCTAATGCACCTAAGTCATGCACAATGCAAAATATGCAGGCAAGAATGCTCATAAATTATAATACATGGAATAAGGATAGACAAAAGTGAAATTGGAACATCATTAAATAAACAATGAATTCCAAATTTATTACATCATGTCATATTTTCAAGGGTTCAATCCTAACGTTCTCCTACCAACCCTAAAAGAATCATGCCTATAAAGCATGTCAGATACTCATCTGAAACATGTGCTATCCTTGTGACCAACAAAGACTTTCGCTATCAATGTCTTGGTGAAGGGATCCACCAGGTTCTCCAAAGAAAGTATCTTGTCAACCATCATGTCACCCTTTAAACCATCTCAACATTTTGGAGTATAAACACATAATCCCTCGTTCTCCTAAGATACTTGAGTACATACTTGATGGTAGTCCAGTGTTTTGAACTTAGATTAGACTAATATCCACTCACCATACCCACTACAAAGAAAATATATGGCCTAGTACATAGCATCACATACATAAGGCTACCCACTGTAGAGGCATTGGGTACTGATTGCATGCACTCTTTCTCCTTAGGTGTTTTAGGACACTGATCTTAAGAAAGGGGAATTCCATGCCTAAAAGGTAAAAAAACCTTTCTTGGAATCCTACATCACATACTTGACCAAAAGCTTATCTATGTAGGTAGCCTAAGATAATGTTAGTTTCCTATTCTTGCAGTTCCTAAAGACCTTAATCCCAAGAATATATTGTGTTTCTACCAGATTTTTCATCTAGAACTAAGTAGACAACCAGATCTTGACTAATGACAATAACCCTACATCATTACCAACGAATAGAATGTTATCAACATACAAGATCATAAAGACCACCATGCTCCCCTGCACCTTCTTGTACACAAAAAAGTTCATCCTCATTTTGACTACTTGATAAAAAAATTTATTCCATGAGTGGGATGCTTGCTTTAATTCATAAATGGATTTATGCAACTCTTGCATACCATATACTCTCGACCATTTACTACAAAACTGTCTACTTGCATCATATAGATGCTTTCATCAAGATTGTCATTTAAGAATGCAGTCTTGACATCCATTTGTCATGTCTTGTAGTCAAGATGCGCTGTAATGGATAAGAGTAATCTAATAGACTTCAGCATGGCTACTGACGAGAAGGTCTCATCATAGTTGAAACAAGGTTTTGAACTATAACCCTTTGCTACAAGCCTAGCCTTAAAAGTCTCAACCTTTCCATCTACTCCCCTCTTCGTCTTGTAAACCCACTTACACCTTATGGGTTTTATCCCTTCAGGTGCTTCTACAAGCTCCTAGACTTGGTTATAATGCATAGATTCTAACTCTACTTCCATAGCCTTTTTCTAAAGATGTGCATTCACATCGGTCATTACTTCATCATAATCTATGGGATCAATCTCATGTTCCTTTAGAATGGCCTTGAAAGACTCTCCCAAATACATGAATTGGTTTGGTTGTTTAACAACCCTCCCACTACGACAAGGCATCAGTGTACTAGAAATGAGAATGGTTGATATTGGATTCATAGTATCTTATGTACAATGGGACTATCTTCTAGTATTCTCCAATCTATATCATTGTTTGCCTTATTACATATCATATAGTCTACATAAAAAATTTGGTATTTGTAGGAAGCAACACCTTATGATAATCCTTACTATAAAGTAATAATCCTGAAATCCTCTTGGATATCCTATAAACTGATACACTTATTTAGAAAAAGAAGAGGTATTACACAGTCTTTAAGATATATCCCCAAAGAATATGAGAAGTAATGAGAAACCAATCACCGATCTCACTTTATTTATCAAAGTTCAATATCTTTTTCCCTTAACTACATTTTTTAATGGAGTCCTTGGTGCACACAATTAAGATATGATCTCATGCTCCACTTGGAAAGAATCAAAGCTACTAAACTAGCCACCTTAATCTAATAGAAGTGCCTTGATATGTTTACCCAATAGGCTATCTAATTCCACCTTAAATTCAATGAGTTTATCCAAGACATTAGATTTCCTATCTACATATCCAAAACTAGAGTATTTATCAATAAAATCATCAAATACCCATACTTTCCATATATGAACACAAAAAGGTTCACATACGTGAGTATGCACTAACTCCAAACATTACTTGGTTCCAAGTCCTTTCAAAATAAAGGGGTCTCTTGGTCATTTTACCATCTATATAAGATTCACAGACTGAAAGATCTTCTGGATTAAGAAGGTCCACACTTAATTAGTCTTTGGATCCTATATAGATTAATATGACCTAGGCTTTAGAAATCAAATGTTTGATTAGTGCTAGGTTCTTTCTTTTAGTGAGATTTGACTATTCTCATTACTTAGCAAAGTGATAATGAAGTATCACATAAAAAAGATAATATCTCCCACTAACTTGCACAACTAATCTTGCAACTAAAGTTAATGTAAGTACAATCCCATCATATGATCTTCTCACTTGTTGAAAACCCTGTAAAGAACTACAAATAGTGGGTCTGGAATCTATCCACCACAATTGGTCAAATCCACCATTATGTATAAAACAATAAGAACATGATGTGTACTTGTGTATCCTTAGGCACTCCAAGCATTCATTTTTTAAATGTCCTAAAAGGTCACAAAAGAATTATTGCCCATGAGTTTGTTTTCTCATTCATTTTCTTGAACTTTCCTTATTTGGTGTTTTTATTTTCTTCTTGGTAGAAAAGCTTGAAGAACCTTGACTTCCATATGTACACCCTTTTACTCTTTAAGAATCTTCTTACCCATCCCAAAGGAATCTAGTAAGATCTCTAAGATTGTTAGGATAGAGCCCTTAAAAGCATGACATGATGTAATAAATTTAGAATTCATTATTTATTTAATGATGTTCCAATTTCACTTTTATCTATCCTTATTCCATGTATTATATTTTACAAGCATTCTTGCTTGCATATTTTGCATTGTGCTTGACTTAGGTACATTAGGAGGTGCACAAAAGATCTAAGTCATGGGTTCTTTGCAAATAGATGACTTGTTCACAACTAATTCATGGGTCTAGGCAACCCATTAGAGATTGTAGTGCACCACCTCCTAATTGGAGGGATGGCTGGTCTTGGTTATTGAGATGGGTTTTCCATGGTGAGTGCACTAGTGTGTATGGTTACACATTGGACAGGACCTATGGCGAGTCATGACTTAAGACTATCAAGTAGTCATGACCTCACCAAGCTGCTTCATTGTGTTGTCTCTCAACCTTGAGAGAATATTGAGTTTGTGCTGAAGTTAGCAATGACTTTGACCTACGGGTGAGATCGTAAATTGATCATATATTCCCTATGGATTGGGTCATTATTGATGGAAGCAGGTAACAACAGGTATTTTCAATAGAGACACCATGATATCTCTTGGGATTGAGATAGTGTGTCCCCTTGTGTGATCCTAAGGAGGTGTTGTCATGGAAACTATGGCCATAGTAGTTCCTTAAGTGGAACTTGACATAGACTCTTTGAGTGTTATCAATTGAACGTACAATAGGAGGATTTGTAACTCAAGGATGGTAGAGATAGTCTTGAAAAGATGATAGCTTTTATCTTGGTAGACTATGGACACCAGTTCATGGGAAGACTGAACATAATGGATAGCAGGTCATGAACCCGAGCCCTTGGTGTCTCGTTGTTATTTACATAGGATACTGGAGTTTAGTTGATTCTCTATAATGGGATGTTGAATCAACTTTAAAATTGGATTATGAGGGAGCCAGTATTCTTATGGGTCCCATTGGTCCCCGCTTTGAGCTCATAGGCCTTGTTGGCATGGGTTATGAGGGTCGGATGGGCTCTAGGTTCATTTTTGTGCATAAGGGCATTTTGGTAATTATGTAAGGCTGCATAAGGGTAAGTGAACAAAGTCTTTGGATTGGGCTAATTGATTAATTTGTAGGTTTTATTTGGTTACTTAATCAATTAGAACTCATTTTGGGTTAGATTAAGTGACTGAAGCCCATGTGGGCTCAAGTCACTTAAGTCCACTTAGGAACCTTATAAATGCCCCCTAGGGGTTATGGTTTCCATAGCTTTTGTCTTCCACCATCCAAAGAGATTGAGAGCCATAGCCTCCACCCTCTTTTCCTCCCAACTGAAAGTGTGCCAAGATCAAGGTTCGAGTCATCAGGTAGAAGACTTCGGATTTGTGAACATCCAAATCTAAGGTATGGTTTTCGTTAGCACTTTTTAAATCCTTTTAAAATACAAAAATGTTTATTTTTTTTTCCCGTTGTGCATAGGATTTAGAATAAGCCTAGGATAATTATGCATGTTCCTAACCTGATCCAGACTTGGGAAATAGAGAGATATGGGTTTTTCCCATCAAAGATAACTTGAATCTTGATGTTCATAATAATCTTAAGGACAACTTGTCTAGTTGACTTACCCTTATCACTAAATAAACCTTGCAACTTTAAAGAGAATATCATAGACTATGGCAATATACATGTGTTTCTTTTGCAACACATTATCTAAAGACCTAAGTATGAGAGACTTAGTCTTTTGATCCATCTTATGCCACCTTTGATATACTTCTCTTACTTTATGATAGGTTTGTTCAAAGGAAATAACAAACTCTACCAAAATCAACTTCTATGCAATTAATACTATATCAAGATTATTTGAAGTATATAGTTAGGTCCAATTTAAACAAAAGATAATAGGTGACAGGTTAAAGACATGATATTTGTAACAAATATAATAATTCCATGCATTAATAAAAAGAAATTGAGCAATCAAGGAAAGTTGGTAATTAATTTAGCAAAAATATAGTGCTCTCAAACTACATATATCCATGCAAGGTATCCTAGTATCATAAGAATCAAGCTTACTTTAGGCAAGTCATGACTCTTATACTAGGTAGAGACCCTCTCTAATTAATCAAACTACCTTAAAACTCCAAAGGTTATCTTAAAGCATTGATCAACATACCTTTTTTTAGCCCTTAGCCCATGTAAGTGGGACCACTTTAGGTGATTCTACCACTTCATGTCTAAGTTAAGTGTGTAACCAAGATCCTTGATATCAATGTTACCAAGTGAAAAGTTCTATCTTTAGTATTGGCTACTCCCACTACAAACATATATAATCTTGTCCATAAAGGATAGTCCATATCCCTTGGTTCTTTGGGACACCCCATCTTTAGGATGGTGATGGGTCAAAAATCAAGATGGGCTTGATCTTGAAGGCTATGGGCTTGCCTATGGCCCGCTCTCACTTAATATTTCGAAAAAGAGACTTTAAGATAATTTTTGTAACTATCTTAAAATAAATTATCCATCATGAGAATTTTCAAAAAATTTATTTATTACTTGAATTGGAACTCTTGTGCCAAATAAGAATGTCTTTCATATTCCTTATCCTTGAACTTTCTTTTTTCAAACTAAACGGTTTCCGTGGGGGGGGGGGGGGGGGAATAGTCTAGAGGACCAATTTAGGCATCATTCTCCTTCTCTCTAGGGGGGAAAGCCTAGAGAACCACCCAACCCAAATAAAGGAAAGTCCCAAAAGGAATTTGAAATTCCAAATGGCAACAACCAATTCTTTAAATATATAATAATGGAAATAAAACCCATAAAAATTTATTCTTTTAAGAAAATTGAAAATTACCATTTTAATTTATTTTATTTGAAACAATATCTTGGTAAGCTATCTTGATCATGAATTATCTTCATATATTTTTTCAAAAATAATTTATTTCTTTAAATTAAAATCTTGTGCTAAATAGGAAATATTTTACTTCATAAAGACTTGGAAAAATAAAACTTCTTCCTTAAAATAAAAAAATTCTTAGAGATCTAAAATCTAGAAGGATTTATTTATTTATTTTAAAAAAATCTCTAAGAGTTTAATTTTGAACAGGGAGTTCCTTATTTATTTCCAACTTGCCTTTTCCTAAACTAAAAATTTCCTAATACCTAGCACATTCCAATTTAATAAATTATCTAAAATAAAGAAAAAAAATGAAAATTCATTTACTTAAGAATACCAAAATATATGCTATGCCAAAAATAAAAAAAATAAAAAACATAAAAGACATAAAAAGAAATTAAATAAATAATTTTCATGGCCTTAGGGGTCTTGTTGCAAATTTAGCAACTAAAACTTGGATAAAAGTCAAATTACCAAAATAGGCCTATTACCAAAATAGGCCTACAACCAAAGATAGGGTTAATGAAAAAAGAAAAACCCAACGAGCCCAAAAAGAGACCCAAAAATTGAGCCCAAACAACTAAAAACAATTTGGCCTTAACTCAATCCCGTAATTGCATACCCTTTGCGTAGCCTTACTTCAATTAGTCATGTTTCTCTCATTTCAAATTTGAATTGCAATCTATTTGAAGCACTGGATTCATGACTTCCTAAGCTTCAAAACCATATGTGGTTTGTTCTAAAAATCTCATGGAAAATAGGCCTGATTTTGAGTTGAATTCAGCATCACTGTGCTATCATGCTCTTTGTACAGCCTTGCTTCAATCAACTATAACTCCCTTGTTTCAACTCCGAATTGTGATATGTTTGAAGCCTTGGATATCAAATCAAGATTTTTCAATATTATTTATTTTCCCTTAAATCACCATAGGAACTCATGAAAGAAGCTTCAAGAAGCCTTTTTTTTTTTTTTCCCCTTTTCCAACAGGAGAATGTGTGCAAACACGTTGTGATGCTTCAGATTGCTTCCATACTCTTCATAGGTTACAAAGAATGATTAAAAAAAATGGATTTTTACAACAAAATCCTATATTTCAAAGATTTAGAGTTTACATATCATTCTAAGATAAAAACAGGATTTTTACAAAATAACAAAAATCCTATGCCTCTTATGAGGCTTACAACCCATCTAAGAAAAGTAAACAATAATCCAAGTAATTATTACATCCCCAATAAAAATAAATCACAATAATAACCATCGTATTATAACAAAATCATAATAAAGAACACACATTGATTATCCCCAAGGCCATGGGATAAAAAAAAACTTTGCAAAACTAAGTTAGCACACCTTAGAATGGTTCTAACACGATTACTAACCTATGCCTCTATACTAGTTGATGGGAAAAACCTAGATTTCTCCATTTCCCAAGATCAGATCAGGTTTAGAAAAAGCCTAGGATAGTTATGCATGTTCCTAACTTCATCCGGGCTTGAGAAACAGAGAGATCTGGGTTTTTCCCCATCAAATGTGTTGTCATAGGAAAACGAGTAGGAAAGGAAAAAAAAAACCATGAAAATCAAGAAAAATACTTAAGGAAACTAAACTGTTAAAAAGACTCAGATGATAGTGTAGACAATGCTATGAAGTCAAAAAATACAAATAAGACATGAGTAGACCATTGGAAGGCAAAGAGTAACAACTTAGAATACAAGACGTAACTTACATAGAGAGAAATGGGGAAATGGCCCTCTGGAAAGCTTTTATAGGCACTCGGGCTGTTGGATATAGAATTAGCACTTGAGTGATGCAAGTGTTGGAAGTAGCATTGGATATAACTTAAGGAGCGCTTGAATGCTCCTACGCATGAAGCAATGCTGGAAACGACAAAAGATTGTTTAAGGACTGTGAGCACTTGATCATTAGGATAAGTGCTCGAACACTCGGGGTTGAGAAAAATTATCAAAGAAGCTGATAAACATTAAAAAAATGGTCCAAAATGACAAAGAAACATACAATTGGTAGTAAAAAAAAAAATAGAGAGCACCTTGAAAATAGGTAAGGAATAATGAAAATCATCTGAAGACAAAATTTAATTAAAAGAACTTGTAAAATTAAAGAGAATAACAATAAAACAAGTATAATGTGCAAAGAATATAGTTCAACCAATACAAAATCAATATTTTAAATCCAAAGAACAAGGTTAATCGCGATCTTAGTTTGGAAATTAGATTAATAACAAGCAGAGTATAAGGATCTAGAAGAATTCAATGGCATTGATTTTCAAGGGAAAACAACTTACTATCTAATTTCGTATTTTGAATTTTAATTTCTAGAAGTCACTAAGTCATGCCTTAATCTAATGAATTTGCATCCAATCAATTTGTACCAAGTTCTTCAGATTTCTGTTTTCATTGATCTTCATACAACATAACTTTTTATTTTTTATTTTTTAATTTTAAAATTTTTTAGAATGGTTACCTTATTCCACTTAGAGGGATGTTTCCAAATTTTGCAAGTGATCAAGGCATATTAACTTGGGAAGATTAATCTTGGAAATAATATAAGAGTTTATTTTAGCTCAGAACCCAAAAAAGCTTCAACACTTCAGAAAACATGAATATTGAACTTAAACAAACAAGAAAAGTGAATGAAAAAGAATTAGACATGACTTTAGTTTTTTTCCAAAGAAAAAAAAACTCTACTTTATTAGTTAAACTTAAGAAGATTTTCTATGGATCACTTACCAACTATATATTTTCATTTTAGAAAACCCATTATACAAAGATTTTTATATATCTTGATTTTTTACCTCAAAAGTGATTAACAAAATCCTAGGGAAGAATAACATCAACTCTTGTAGATTTAGTACAATTCTCTCATGCCTAACATTGGAGAAATTGAAATTCATATTAATAAGGGAAGTAAAAAAGATATAAAAACAATACCTTAAGAAGGAAAATTGGATAGACCAAAGAAAGAGGATAGACAAAACACAAAAATCCTTAGGTCTATACCCCTTTAACTTTTCTTTAATTAAGCATATACCTAAGGACTTCCTAAGGAATTCAAACCTAAGAGAATCCAAGGGTTTGGTGAAAATATCTGCCAATTGATGTTCTATTGAGACAAACTCTAGAGAAATGACCTTATCTTCAACTAAATCCCTAGTAAAATGATAAGAGATGTCTATTGTTTACTATGGGCATGAAGAATAGGATTTTTGAAAAAGCTAATGGCACTAGAGTTATCATAATGGATACTCATAGTACCCTACTCTGATACCAATTAAAAAACTGTTTACTCAATAGGGTAACACTCAAGGGGTGAATAAGTGTTTCTTAAAAAGTCACAATTTAAGGATTAAAAATTTATACCCAAATAAACTTGTGAGATAATAAGGATAATTAAAGTAATCAATGATCAAAGTAATAAGAAAAATCAAGCAAGGAATATAAGAAATTTTTTACATGGAAAACCCCCATATTAGTCGTGGAGATGAAAAAAAAAAACTAAGGGGTCTAAGACCCCTAATCTACAATCTACTATTTTATATCAAAGTACACTATTTTACTTGACCACTTTACCCTAAAGACTTGCTTTTTAGCACCTATACCTTGATCCATGTCCATGATGTAGCATTTTCAATTCTCTAGTGGATTTCTCTCTGTGTCTAAGGGGATGTAGGTCCTTCTAACAACCCAAAATTCAATTATAGGAAATTCTTTCTTGAGAGATTGTGAATGATAGGGCAAGTTTGTTAATTCTCTTAAACTGTCCAATCCTAAAATGGGTTAAAAGAGGGTTTATATAAGCCTACAAGCCTAGGGGATTGGTATCTGGAATTTACCAAAAAGAATTCTTGTGAATTTTTCAAAAATAAATTTTGTCATATTGTGGACCCGCATTTTTCACGTGCGTTCCCACTCAATCGGCGAGACTCACTTTTATTGGTGAAAAATTTAGTTTTGGAAAAGTCGGAGTCGTCACTTATTTTATTTTTATTTTAAAGGGAAAATAAAACAAGAAATAAAACCCTAAAAAGTGACTCCATAGTTTTTGGAAAAGCGTGTCTTTTGAAAAACCCGAGTCTAGGTCCAAGGATTAGGTTACTTATTGGGAAGGTACCTCTAGGAGGTAGCACCCCTCTAAGCCTTATAAGGGTCTCTACTAACTAAGTTGTGGGAAATAGGGCAATTAATTGATTGATTGAGGGTACCTAGGTAGACTGAGGTGATTTAAAAAAATCGCATGCTAAACGAGAAAAGTCAAATCATGATCATAAAAGAGATTTAGGGTGCATACATGGGCTACTTCTGAAACGCTATCACAAGACATCAAAGTTAGTTCAAATAGTATATCATCCAGCATGCGCTTTATCAGAAATAATAGAACAATGAAACATATATATCAAGACATCGAAGCACTATCAAAATATAGGTGCAGTTCACAATGACAAGCATATTTACAGAATTTAGAAAGTAGGTGATAGAGGCCATACTTGGATACCATGGACAACTTATAATGCGCTTCCACAAGACATGAGGGGTTAGATAATAATAAAATAAAGAAATCCTAGCATGTTTGTTATCTAATCAACATAGAAAAAATGATCAAAGTATACGAAATCTTCAATTATCACATACATCTTGTATATAATTCCGAAAAAAAAGATAGATATGATTATCACAAGTAGCAAAGGTGGCAACAAAGATGAGTTTTGAAAAAATGATTTTTTTTATGTAGGGGTTTCACCAATTCCCCAATTGATATACACGAACCTAGCCTAGAATTATCCCATTTATTTGGGACCACAAGCTTGGATTCATGTCTTATTCAAAACTATAGTTTTTATTGAAAACTGAGAAAGCTGCGAACCGATCAAAACATGGTTACATATTATTTAAGAAAATGAGGCTTTGATGCTAAGGACTCTAAATGAGCTAAGGACTCTAAATGAGTTTTAGAAATAGATTTTCAAATGGATCTTTTGAGAAAAGTGTTTTGTTTTAAAATAAAAGAGATTAATTTGAAAACAATAAAACATAAGAATCAAGCAAAATAAAAGAAAACAAAATTACAAAGTAGAACTTTCGACAACTAAGCAAACTAAAGTGGTGAGAATGGAGGTCAATCTTCATTATTTTTCGATGGCTTCTGATAAGTAAATTTGATAAAGGACTATGAAAACAATAAATTATTAAAACTTAGATCAAATAAACTAACGAGATATCCACCAAGAATTAATGACCAAGATTCAAGAAATGCCTAAATTGAGAACAACAAATCAAGAACTAGCACATGATCAACTAAACAGACAAACACATCTAGACTAAAAACAATAAGTTAAAATTGAACTAAATTGGAATTAAAAACATGAACTTTATCTAACATGATTAACTAAACTATTGGATTAAAATCACTAAAACACTTAAACTAAGAGATAGATTAAAACTAAACTAATTGAAATAAAAAACATGAACTTTATCTAACATGATTAATTAAGTTAATAAATTAAAATCATCAACTATTCCAAACTAAAGAATAAATTATAACTAAACTAATCCAAATTAAGAACATGAAATTTACATAACATGATTGATTAAACTAAAGAATTAAACTAATAAAATTCTGACTTTTTCAAATTAAAACAAAGAATTAAAAACTAAACTAAAGAATTTTAACTTACCTTTTTCAAGATTTTTCTGTGTGATGTGACTATAAGGCTTCTCAATGGGTGGTACGGGTAGAGCATCTGCAAGACTTAAGGATGAATGGTGGCTATGTGCTCCTACTTTCTCGACCGAATGGAGTCCCCTCCTGCTTATGCGTTCCTACCACCATATTTATGGAAGATGAATCCTTCAACCTATTGTCATCCTAAATGTCCATTACATCTAGCTTCCCATTTTGTTCATCATCTTTGAATTTTGAAAGAGGTGAAAAGAACTAGTGCATAGAGATAAATACAATAGAAATTCCTAAAATAAAGTTAATGGTCAGTGTATGACCAAACATTACAGGAGATGCTATGCCTATAGAGATGGTGGCTACAGTTGACGAATACTTCTTCTATCAGCATATTTAAAAAAAGAGGAAAAAATTCCTTATACCACATTATTAAATATCAAAAGCATGGTATCCTTAGAATGTCCATATAGGATGTCAAAGCTACTAGGACCTTTGACAACGACAATTCCCACAATTCCAAGAAAGTTGAATAAAACACCATACCCGTATAAAAATATATTCTGAAGATAAATGCTTGTATCATAATGGCTCTTCAGTGTATACTCATTGTAGACTGAGGCTAAAGATGGAACAATTACAAAGATCAATGTATAAAGATATGCACCCGTAACCACTAAGAGACCTGAAGCAGTGGTCCCTTCAGGTAGAAAATGCATCTGATTAACACTAATCCCGATGAGCAACAGAGCAAGAGCTTCTCACTAAATCATGGAAAAATAATGTCTCATAATTATCTTCGACAAAACTGCATGATTACTACTCAAAAAGTGCTCTTTTATAGCTTCTTATAAACTCTTTTAAACACTTTTGAGTAGTATTTATTACCTTTTAACTCAATTGGCACATTAAGGACCCTTGCAAGTGTTACTAATCAGTTTTTGGCAAGTTTTGATGTTTTTGATAGCTTTTTGATCATTAAAACAAGCCAAGAATGAGGGATAACTTGGTATAATCCATGGAAAAGTAAGATTGAAGCTAAATTACATGAAGAATCCAAGTTTTGGAGAACTTCAAAGCCTTTGCCAAATCAATCAAGTGTGCAAGGAAGAGAATCAGAGAAGGAATCTAACATTGAAGAATTTCGCAACCACTTGCGAAATTTTCGCAAGACAGAAGGAAATTTCGTAGCCACTTTTCACCACTTGTGAAAATTTCGCAACTCCTTTTCAATATTGCGAAAATTTCGCAACTCCTTTTCAACATTGCGAAAATTTCGCAACTTCATATCTGACTTGCGAAATCTTCGTGTAATCTTCAGATATTTTTGCACCGACTCCGTTAGATTTTTACCTCAAGATATTTTGTGTAATTATCTATTCTCTCCTTATAATCAGTTGAAGATCTTTTTAGATAATTAGGATATCTAATTGAGGGGTTAAAAATATCTATCTTTATATATCTTAACATATCTCTTTTTGTAATATCTATCTCAGAATCTCGGAAGACATTCTTGGTGATCACCTGTACATTTTTTAGTAAGAAATATATAGAGCTTTGCTTTGCCTTACCTACTCACTTTGATTGTATTTTCTTTCTAGCCAAACAATCTCTGAGGATGTTTTCTCAAAGGATGAGTGGCTAGGCTTTTTGTTTCTTGGACTGAAGGAAGCTAGGTAAGGGACCCAGATACAAAAGTGGGAGTTTTCCTTGTTTCAGTTTTTAATGAAGAGAAGGTTGTGACCCATTAATGGTTTTTATATTTTTAGTTAACTTAAAATCCCTTATAATCACCTGGGCCAACACTTGGTAAGATTTTCGAACTCAATCCATAGAGATCCATTAATTATCTCTTGTGAGCCTCTGGGAGGTGGTTTAAAGGTAGGATTACCTAGAATAGCCAACACTTGGTAAGCTTTTGGACTCCCTGGAGACATCCATTAGTTATCTCCTACGAGCTTTTGAAGGGTATTCCAAGGTTAAGGATCACCTTGAATGGCAAATGCTAGGTGAGAGGTACGAGCCATTGCAAGATGCATCAATGAGAGGGATTTAGCGTTGAAACCATTATTGGGAAGCAATTGTAACACACCGGTTGGGAGGATAACTATAGGTTAAATCCGAAATACGAGGAAAAGATCCGAAATCTCCCCTTTTGTATAAGGAACTTGAACCTAGTGACCTGAAACTCCAAGAAACCTTTTCTTTATAATTAAAATCAATTACTAATTTTGGTTAGCTTAAAACCAAACCTTTTTCAACCATCATTATGTTTTCTTTTAAAGCTAACTTATAAAAGAAAAGACACCAATCCAATTCTTTAAATTAATATCATGTGTGAAATGAAAACCCATCCCTGTGGACAATCCTAGAACCACTATGCTATTCTAGCTATGCTACCGTAGTATATGGTGAATTTGGTTTATAAATTTTGTTGATAACTCCCGTTTAAGGACTGAATCAAAGGTACACCAATTGGGGATGAATCACTGCAATTACCAAAACCTTTAGATTGCTAACCATCTTCACAGTTGCGGCATTAAAATAAAGTTGCATGATGAACTTGAGGTAGTTATTGATAGCATATAGAAGTGCTGGAACAGCAAGAAGCACATTGTTGCGGGCAACCTGCACAAATACGGAATCTGAGAGAAGAGACTTCTCTCCAATTTTCGGACGCTTAGCCTTGAACTTAAACACCAAAATAGGCTGTAAACCAACTAGGATACAATCACCAACAACCAATAAGACATTGAGGGCATGATGCTTTGATGATATCTTACTCCTATGCCGATCATTAGCCCTTGAGACAGTTTTGGCACTTGGGGATACTAATCTAGAATGGAAAACACTGCATTCTATCATCCCGTTCTTCATTACTTTTCCCCCCAACCAGTTATCACTCTATAAAAAATTTGGATCTGATCGATCCTAGAACACGAATGAGAGTTTCATTTTTTTCGATGGATTCATTGGAAACTACTTTATACGTAAGTGGGTTAGGAAATGAGCAATGATGAGGGCATGGTCAGTGTAGTAGCGGCGACGATGGATGGAAAGCCTATGGCGCAGTTGGTCTGAGAATAATAGAGGTGGTGGTTTGATGGTGTAACAGTGGGGCGTGGTGGTGTTAGCGAAGGAGCTATGATGCATGGTGCGGGCTGGCAGTGGAGATGGAGGGCGGTGGTGCATGGTAATGGTGCTGGTGGCTTAGACTAATGGCTGCAACTGTTGCTGTCGGAGATGAAGGAAGGGCGGCGGTGTGGGCAAGCAAGTAAGGGGCTTGTTTTAACACAGTCTAAACCTACTTGTGATCTTCTTCGAGGAAAAGGGCGATGCCTCTTAGGTTAAAGAAGGACCATATAATAGAATCGTGGCCAAGGCCGTAGACCCAGAAGTTGCAGGGAGTGAGAGATTGAAGGACGTCGAAAGAGACTTTGATCTCTGCCAGAGATTGCTGCAGAATCACTTTAGATGTTGTGTAATGGAGAATGGCGATGAGCTGCGTCTGCGCTACTGAGTCATCGGAGTGGTCGGGTCTCGTATAAGTGCCAGAGATGGAACACAAGAGAGAGTTGTTGGACATTTGGTTGAAGTTATTGATGAGAATAGTCGTGCCGATCATACCGAAAATCACTACGGTGAGTATCCACGACCTCTCAAAAAGAACTCAATGATTCTCCATCTCTTCTTCTTTCTCTCTCTCTAAAAAACTGTAGAGATAAGAACCAAACAAGGTGGTGTACGAGTGATTGTGATGAGCGAACTGATGAGTGATGAAACCTATGTAGTTCTCCAATGGAGGTATCAAGTGCATAACACTATAAAATTCCCATGGTTGAGACAATATCCAGTTTTCATAAGACATGGAGATGATACTCTCTCTAAGTCGATAATGGTTTAAAAACCGCTCATAGAGGTCCTACATATGTCGATTTTATGGAATCTTGATGCATGGTGATGGGAATTCTCTAATTATCATAGCAGATCAGGATATGTGCATGAATCTAGGAGTCATATATCATTCTTTGATCAACGATGTGTGAAGACCCTTCTCTTCTTAGGATACGGTGTGTGTTTTGTAGGCCGTCCATGGTGCATCCTCAAAGTGGCAACATCTTTATTTTCCATGGGAGTGTGTGAAGTTGTCTTCTTCATGAATGGCCTCCTCCTTCCTCTGTATCTTGCCTTGAACACACCATTTCCTCCATCTAAAGTGTTGTGCATGAATGCTCTCTCTAGAGAATGCAATGGTGCGGTTGTATTCTCATGTGGTAATGATTTCCTTGGAAAAAAATTGGTAGTGTGATTGGATGTTGCAGCCTACTGTAAAAAGACCTCAATGGAATTTGTAACCTCTTCCCAAACCCTTTCAGAAACATGTATCATCCCATCTTTGAAAATTTTCTAAAAACGTGTATACCATCTCAAAATCTGGTGATAATCTACTACCAAAAACTGTCATGTTCTGCCTTGATTCTTTATTCTTCCTAGTATGCAACCATATGAGAGCCCTTTTATATCTTCCATGGTGCGTGATCTGTTAGAGAAAGCCCTTTTTCACTATGCTTGGTGCCTGTCAGTTTTTTAGAGAAAAAAAATCTATCATGATCCCCCCTCTTGCCCAAAAAGATTAGTCAACCCTCTTATCTTCGATTTTTGGCCTGTGCTCTCCTCCAAAACCCTCTATTGCAAACACATACATCTCATTTTCCAGAATAACAAGTCCAATATCCCTTCTAAACTCTCCATGATATCTTCCTAAAGAGAGTCTCCTTATCCAAAAACAATCTCAAAGTTTCCAAAGAGATTCTTAAACCTTCCAAAACCAAAAATCCCTTTTGTGCATGAATATTCCCAAAAATTGCTCTCTGTATGCAATTGTGGACGTTCACTTGTCTTCCTTTCTAAAAAAAAAACCTCAAACTCCGATCTCCTTCCCTCAGCCGTGTTAGTCTTCAATTGTTTCCTTATCTCCTAGAGCCACCTTCCTTAAACTCTCCCAAAATGTCCACACCTATCTTCCAATCTCAATATGGTATCCATTCCATCTCTAATGATCACGCATCCAAGGAAATCCCACATTCCAAATTTCAATCTCAATGTCATCATGCACACCTTCCATACATTTCCAACAAAATTTCAAAGTTAATAAATAATAATAATAATAATAATAATGAGTAAAATAAATAATAATAATAATAATAGTAATAAAATAAAAATTAAAAAAATATTTAAACTAAATTATTAAATTAAAATAAATAAGTAAAGACAAGTATTACGGAAAAGTGACAAAATAATAGGAAAATAAAATCGAGGAGGTAATAGACATGATAATAAATAAAATAAACAAAAATATAATAAAAAGTCAAGTCATGTGGTTTTACAAAAACGAGCCATGCAAGTCATGCAAGCCACGTGAAACATGCAAGATGTGCCAAAAAGGTGACCTAAGCAAGACTAGGTAAACCTAAGTGGGCCAAGTGTACCTAAATGGGCTTAGGGTGCCTAAGTAGACCTAAGTCTAAATTAGGGCTGCCAAGAGTCACAATGGAGTTAGATAAATCCCTCAACCAAAGTCCCTAAGGTGGCTTAGAAAAGATAAGCTACACAAGTAGTAATGGGCCACTAGGGGATTGTTGTAAAGTACCGAACAAATACCTAATAGGACATGTGCTAGGAAGACAAAATGGAGGGTCTACAAATATGCCCCTCTTCGGTAGAGATTATGAGTGTAGGGAATATGAGTAAAAATACGAATAATGAGTGGAACGAAGTGAAATATACCGAAGAACTAAAAGAAAAAAACTAGAGATTTTGTCCTAGCACATGACGAGAGTAAGCTCGGAACATGGGGTCGCATTCACAAAAATGAAACAACTCTATATCGTGAGCTCAAGGCTCTACGTGAAAGAATGACTCTAGGCCATAGATGAGAAAAAAGACTCTCGGTTGTGAGCTCTGGGCTCTAAATGGAAAAGAAATGACTCTAGGTCATAAATGAAAGAAACGACTTCAGGTTGTGAGCTTTGGACTCTAAATGGAAAAGAAATGACTCTAGGTTATAAACAAGAAAAAAAATGACTTTGAGTCGTGAGCATTGGGCTCTAAATGGAAAAGAAATAACTCTGGGTCATAGATAAAAAACGACTCTAGGTCATGAGCTCTGGCTCTAAGTGGAAAAGAAATGACTCTAGGTCATAGAAAAAAAACGACTTTGGGTCGTGATCTTTGGGCTCTAAATGGAAAAGAAATGACTTTGGGTCATAAATGAGAAAAACGACTCTGGGTCGTGAGCTCTGGGCTTTAAATGGATAAGAAATGGCTCTGGATCATAAAAGAGAAAAACGACTCTAGGTCGTGAGCTCAGGGCTCTAAATGGAAAAGAAATGACTCTGGGTCATAAATGAGAAAAATGACTCTAAGACGTGAGCTCTAGCTCTAAATGGAAAAAAAAAAAAGACTCTAGGTCATAATGAAAAATGAGCTTAGGGCTCTAAATGGAAAAGAAATGACTCTAGGTCATAAATGAAAAACGACTCTAGGTAGTGAGCTTTGGGCTCTAAATAGAAAAAAATGACTTTGGGTCATAAATGAAAAACCACTCTAGGTCGCAAGCTCTAGACTCTAAATGGAAAAAAAAATGACTCTAGGTCATAAATGAAAAAAAACTCTGGTAAGCTCAAGGCTCTAAATGGAAAACAAATGACTCTGTGTCATAAATGAAAAATGACTCTAGGTCCTGAGCTCTGAGCTCTTAATGGAAAATAAATGACTCTAGGTCGTAAATGAAAAACGACTGTGGGTCGTGAGCTCTAGGCTCTAAATGGAAAAAAAAATGACTCTAGGTCATAACTGAAAAATGACTCTAGGTCATAACTGAAAAATGACTCTAGGTCATGAGCTTTGTGCTCGAAATGGAAAAGAAAAACGACTCTGGGTCATAAATGAAAAACAACTCTAGGTCGTGAGCTCTAGGCTCTAAATGGAAAAGAAATGACTTTGGGTCATAAATTAAAAATGACTCTGAGTCGTGAGCTTTGGGCTTTAAATGGAAAACAAATGACTCTATGTCATAAATGAGAAAAACAACTATTGGTCATGAGGTCAAGGCTCTAAATGGAAAAGAAATGACTGTGAGACATAAATGAGAAAAACGACTCTAGGTTGTGAGCTCTAGGCTCTAAATGGAAAAAAATGACTTTGGGTCATACATAAAAAACAACTCTGTGTCATGAGCTCAGGGCTTTAAATGGAAAAGAAATGACTCTAGGTCATAAATGAAAAATGACTTTGAGTTGTGAGCTCTAGGCTCTAAATGGAAAAGAAATGACTCTAGGTCATAAATGAAAAATGACTTTGAGTTGTGAGTTCTAGGCTCTAAATGGAAAAGAAACGACTCAAGGTCATAAATGAAAAACAACTCTGGGTCGTGAGCTCTGGGCTCTAAATGAAAAAGAAATGACTCTAAGTCATAACTGAAAAACGACACTGGGTCATGAGCTTTGGACTCTAAATGGAAAAGAAATGACTTTGGGTTATGAGCTCAAGGCTCTAAATGGAAAAAAAAAAATGACTCTAGGCCATAAATGAAAAATGACTATGGGTCGTGAGCTCTGAGCTCTAAATGGAAAAAAATGACTCTCGGTCATAAATGAAAAACGACTCTAGATTGTGAGCTCAGGGCTCTAAATGGAAAATATGACTCTATGTCATAAATGAGAAAAAATGACTCTGGGTCGTGAGCTCTAGGCTCTAAATGGAAAAAACATTACTTTGGGTCATAAATGAAAAATGACTTTAGGTCGTGAGCTGAGGGCTCTAAATGGAAAATAAATGACTTTGGGTCATAAATGAAAAATGACTCTGGTTTGCGAGCTTTAGGCTCTGAATGGAAAAAAAATGACTTTGGGTCATAAATGAAAAATGACTCTGGGTTATGAGCTCTAGGCTCTAAATGGAAAAAATCACTCTAGGTTGTAAATGAAAAATGACTATGGGCTCTAAATGGAAAAAATAAAAAGACTCTGGGTCATAAATGAAAAACGACTCTGGGTCGTGAGCTCCGGGCTCTAAATGGAAAAAAAAATGACTCTGGATCTTAAATGAAAAACGACTTTGGGTTGTGAGCTTTGTGCTCTAAATGGAAAAAAATGACTCTTGGTCATAAATGAAAAGCAACTCTGGGTTGTGAGCTCTAGGCTCTAAATGGAAAAAAAAAAAAAAAAGGCTTTTGGTCATAAATGAAAAATGACTCTAGGTTGTGAGCTCTAGGCTCTAAATGGAAAAAAACCTCGGGGTCATAAATGAAAAACAACTCTGTGTTGTAAGCTCAGGGCTCAAAATGGAAAAGAAATGACTTTGGTTCATAAATGAAAAACTACTCTGGGTCTTGAGCTCTGAGCTTTAAATGGAAAAGAAATGACACTAGGTCGTGAGCTTTGGGCTCGAAATGGAAAAATTGACTCTAGGTCATAAATGAGAAAAAAAGGACTTTGGGTTGTGAGCTCTAGGCTCTAAATGGAAAAAAATAACTATAGGTCATAAATGAAAAACAACTCTAGGTCGTGAGCTTTAGGCTCTAAATGAAAAAGAAATGACTCTAGGTCATAAATGAAAAACGACTCTAGGTCATGAGGTTTGGGCTCTAAATGGAAAAGAAATGACTCTGGGTCATAAATGAAAAACAACTCTAGGTCGTGAGCTCTAGGCTCTAAATGGAAAAGAAATGATTCTGGGTCATAAATGAAAAACGACTCTAGGTTGTGAGCTCTAGGCTCTAAATGGAAAAAAAATGACTCTAGGTCATAAAAATGACTTTGGGTCGTGAGCTTTGGGCTCTAAAAGGCATGGATAAAGAAAAACAACTCAAAAGTGGATGGGAAGAAAATAAGCTCAAATTCGTATGCTTAAAATGCCAAGGGTTGGACTTTTGAACTTAGGAAGGGAAATATGCCCTAGTATCCAGGGTTCTTGTACTGCTAAAACAACCAATAAACCAATCATCCGCTGAAATCAATGATTTAGAAACCGATGCATCATGACAAACCTCTGAAAAATCTGAATTGAAAGAACTCTCTATGTCTCACAAGCTACTCTAGTGAAAAACCTCAAAAGGTAAATCTCGGAGTGTTTATCGCAACTCATCTAAAAGTGTATCTTGAAGTGCACAAAAATACTACTCATCTAGATAACCTAATCTGCAATGTAACAATGACAAAAGCAATCTATCTCATGAGGATCTGGCTAAAGGATCCACCTATGCTCCTCGAGTGAAACTTGATGCGATCCATCTCTATCTTAACAAATCCATGTAGGGAGGTCCTGATACAGTCAATCGTCAGAAGCCCTATACTAGTACTGAATCTAAAACCAAGCTGGTCGTTGTCCCAATCTCAAGGATACTCAAAGAAAATGGGGAAATATGCCCTAGTATAAGATCCGATGTCAAAGTCATGAGGTAAATAACCAACATCAATTATCCATCCTCATACCACTGTGCAAATAAAATCTTGACACGGAAAGGAGAATATGCCCCAGTATGGATATCCAACGTATAATAAAGAATATGTCAAAATCAATCAAACATCTCTATAACCATGAATAAGGATAGTCATACTGTCCAAAAACAACTATGAGTCTCGAAGAAATATGGAAATATGCCCCAGTGTGGGTATTTAATGCACAACAAAAGGATAAATCCAACATCATCAATCAATTATCTCCAGCTCAGCAATAATCCACTAGTCCATCTAAAAAATATTCCGCAAATGGAACCTAGAATCATGAAAACCGTCAATGAGCTCAACAATGTTCCACTAGAATAGATATCATCTCAACATACTCCATTAGGGATCTCTGATCGGTGAAAATGGCTAGGCTCAAAGTAGGGGCTCATCTCAACCAAATGAAAGGGGAATATACCCCAGTATGATAGCTAATACACAGTAGAATGGGAAGCCAGAAAACGTCAAATATCATCCATAAGATGAAGCAATCATCTACATCCATCACTAAATCACCTCCAAGCATAAAAGAAACATCTCCCAAAAGAAGAAACGGGACGACATCTATATGTCAACCAAATCCCAAACACCAGCCTAAGTAGAGGCTGTCAAAGATAGCATCTAATCTCATGGACTTAGGGTGGTCTTAAGACAAGGGACATAATGTCGGCTAGGGTGATAGGGTGAAAGAGATGAAAGGAAACTAGGCTCAAATACCCAATGATCAAACCCATACCCTCGTGTACAAGATGTAATGCATAGAAAAATCTCATGAGCCATGGACCTAAAGCTAACCAAAGGAAATGTTGATATTGAAACAAGAGAGAGGATAAGTGGTCAAACTATCAATGAAACATGTGAATGATGTGAAGAAGGTATCAAATCAGAAATGTGTATCAATATGTAGGAAATGGATAAAAGGTGGAACGAAGATCTAGAAAGAGGTGATGGGATACAAAATAAGGCAATAAGAAAGTGGAATGAATGATGATCAATCCATATTAGTACAATAAAGGAAAGTCATATCACCAATGACGGAATGTTGGATAAGACAATGATCCGGAGACCCTAGTAAAAGGTTACTCATCTCTCATACCTAATACATAACAACCATGATTCAAGAAGCATAGGATCTCATAGAACTCTCACATGAACCCTTGACACTCCAAATGCATAACAAGAGTGGCTCAAGGGGTGAAAAATCATATAAAAATCTCATAAGAATCCACTATGACAAATATACCCAATAAATAGACCTCAAAAGGTGACATAAGTGCCCAATTGAGCAAGGTACCATATACGAACATATCATTGCAATTTTTTTTTCTTTTTTTTTGTGCATTTTGTTTGTTTTTTTTTTTTTTTGAATGAACATGCTCTGATCATCAATAAATCGAACTCCAATGGGAAACATATAAGGGATGAACAAACTCTCTCAAATCACTGATGAATACATGAACCCCATCCCAAGAGACAACCTCTCAAATTAAAATCTCTTAATCAATGCCAAATGATGGGATGAATGGAGTGATATGACTGCCCTCTTTGCACCAAAATGTGAAGAATCATCAACCCAGGGAAGAGGAGAGATAAGATAAAGTGAATAATGATGAAAACATGACAGAAAATGAAAATGTGATGATAGCAAAATAGAAAAAACGGGGTGATGAGGAGATGGTAACAAGAATGAGAAGATAGGCCTATAAGTCTAAAGCTCACGAGACTTTCCTAGCAAAGCATTCATATACATCAAAGGGCCCTAACCCAAGTGTAGAAATGGTAATCAAGGCTATAAGAAAGAAAAAAAAGTCTTTAATGTACTACGCGAGGCTCAATGGGCTAGCAACGACCTAATATATAGATAAAGGTGATAAAGTGTAAGGCTAACCGAACTGATGGTCACCCATCATATGACCATGGTCTCAAATGTAATACTTCTTCAACTGATCCACATTGGTAGGGTTTGAGAATTGATTTCTATCTAGATATGTCAATCATATTTCCTTTTTGGGGTCAACTCTCTAATGAAAAGTGGTGTACTCTAAGTAAGTCCCTAAGGTCTCCTGGAATAGATGAATCTCCATGACCATAACTGGGCTAATATCATCCTCAAACATATCATCAACATAAGTGGGATGCCCCAACATAAATAAACTGAATCTCTTCTGGACTCTCAACGATGAAGATTTCAAGCATATTAAGAGAGTGAACTATCTTTGGCTAATCTGTGCTAACCATCCAACTATCATCCAACACATCCATCTCAAGCTCATCATGAAGAAAACCATGTCAACCAAATCTCCCATTGTAAGAAAAACTAACATCCTCTATAAGAACTCTCATATGATAAACTTTGACCCTCTTAAAGAAAAAACTAACATCCTCTATAAGAACTCTCATATGATAAACTTTGACCCATAATCCAATAAACTCATCATATGTATAATGTCACCCTCAACAATGTCACTAGCTAACTAGGTGGTGGGGGTGGGAGGCAGTGAATCACAGAACATCTCATCATGAACTAGATGTTATCTATCTCATTGTCTATCAATCTTCTGGCTTAGACCTGCTAAAGCCTCCTTAATAGAGTCATGATGACTGTAAGTCGATCAACTGTATCATGCTGAGGATACATACCTGACTGCTTTGAAACCCTGATCAATCTGTCTCCAACTCTAATATAAGAAGTCAAATTCGAACCAAAACAAATAACACTTCTCTAAAGTACAAAGGCATGGAAAGAGAAATGTCATGAAGGAAGGTTAGAAAATGTGGAAACACACTAATCACAACGCAGAAAGGTGGCCCAACTGAAACTCAAACATGTACCAATCTCTTAGTACACCAAAAGGATACCATGAAGAGGATAACCGAACCCAATTGTGACCAAGCCAGCTCTGAAGGTTCACAAATGCACCCATGTGTAGGAATGAAATCTTAATTGGATCTAGGTTAGCTTACAAGGTTGAGGTGGCTCTATAAGATAAAATGGGTGGGTTAAAGGATCCCTAGCAGAAGCGATCGTACCCTTTGATGGTACGCAACCCTCTGCACTTCTCCAAGGAGATGGGGTGCTTCCATGCAAGGTGGTCATCAACTCTACACTTGCACTTCCTCGCTTTCCCAGGGGTTTCTTAATGGTGAAGGTTCTCTCATATCTCAACACTCAGGGATAATCTAAAGTGAACAATGAAGGATGTGGGTGCATAAAAAAAACCTAAGATTTAAAGTGAGATAGTGAACAAAGACAAGCAATCATACAATCATGCAAGAGCAAGAGTTGTTATGCAACAAGTAGTCATACCAAGCAGATAGGTATCATACAAACAAAGTCCTATCTATCATATGTGAGAGTGAATCATGTGATAACCCGACTCTTGGTAGCTTGGCATGTAAGGGTATCAACAAAATTTATACCTAAGGTCCTTACACTAAAGTAGCAAAGCTACTATAGCATAGTGGCTCTAGGATCGAACATTGGGAAGGGTTTTTACTTTAACTGGTGAAGTTCGGAGGATGGAGTGAACTTTTCTTAATAAAAATTAGGTTAAGATGAAAACATAAAAAGATGAAGGTGTTGTAAACTAAACTAACATGAAAATACGTTAAAAGATGGAAAAAGAAATTTCTCAAAGCTTTGTATAGCCATGCTTAACTCACTGTGTAAAAATGGAGATTTTGGGACTTTTCACCTCGAGTTGGGGAAGCAACTAAGGTGATGCTTACTTCCCGAACCGGTATGAGTTTAACAACTGAGTTTTAGTCCTTGAAAACTTACAAAAAGGGTAGTTGAACCTCATAAATGCTCTTTTATTGGTATAGGTCATCTCCTTGACTTGCAATACAATGACTCGTATGAGATAACTAATGAACGTCAGTGGATCTAATAATAAGAATCCACTGAGACCAAAAGGTTATCAAGTATTGGCCATTCAAAGCAAGTCAGAGGGATTAAAAGCTTTACTTTGGATGAAAACATTTATGATGCTCAGCTACTTACATTTATGGCTTGGAAATCTCCATCCTGACACGGGAGCTTCACATGGCATCCATTACTTCATGAAACTAAAAGGTTTTAGCCTCTCATCCTTGGGGATTTCATCCTCCAAGGATGTTTGGCTACTAAGAAAATGAGAAAGAAAAGATAAAAGAAGCGTATGAACAAAAGTGCTCTTATAACTTATAAAGTTATAGGTTACAAGATGATCGTGTCTGAGGCTCTTCACCTTTATTTAAAGACAATAAAAAGCTAAATTACAAGAGTTATTACAAAAGCAACCTTTTCATTGGTTGATTACAAGGGTAAAATAGGTATTTACAAAGCTAAAAGTCAAGCAAAATATCTTGGAGAACCGGCAGTGGAATATCATCAACAGCGTCTCAAAACAGGGGATTTCCAAGGCATTTCGCAAGGGGGGAAGATGAAAGGTCCAAATTTCGCAAGGTTAAAAGCCACCTTGCGAAATTTGGCATTTCGCAAGGTGCCTAAATCCACCTTGCGAAATTTCGCAAGGTGGTTTCTTCATGGTGCGAAATGGCCAAATTTCACACCATGAGGAAAATTCCCTTGCGAAATTTTGGCAAGGTGAAATTCACCTTGCGAAATTGGTCATTTGGCAAGTGAATTGCCTCCCCTTGCGAAATGGTGTTCCCATTGCTTGTGCTCGTGTTTCCACTTGAAATTCAAGCCTGTAAACGTCCAAAATCTTTACTTAACTCGCCCAAGTAGCTCCTCCATCAATTGGCATGCTTGAATTGGTTCATAAGCTGATGAAAAACATGTAAACTTGCCACTAAAAATGGTTAGAACTAATTACTAAGGAGCTTAATGAATTAATTAGGTTAAATGAATATGATTACTACTCAAAGGTGCTTAAAACCCTTATAATTAGGTCTACAAAATAGCACTTTTCGGTAGTAATCACACCCCCCAACCGACTCATTGCTAGTCCCTTAGCAATGGAGGAGATAAAAACTAAGCAAACATAATAATATACATAAAAGAGGTCATGCAAATCACTCCAAAAAATAATTGAGTGGCCTGACTGATATCAAAACACATCTCACATGGTGAACTAAAGATATGAAGATTCAAAATGCAATAGGAGTTGTCAAAGCTAAAACTTAAACAAAAAGTACAAAGAGTGGAGATTATGCAATTAAGTATCAAAAGAATCTCTACTCTCAAGGTTCCGGATCAAACTCTTCCATAATGAGCTAAGTGTTGATGAGATTAGCTTCCGGATATAGTATGTACAACTATCCTCTCCCCCCAACCTAAGCTTTTCTCGAACTTTGGCAAAATTAACCAACTCTTAATAGGTTAGGAACGCACCTTCTTATTCACAATTCTTTTTACTCACTAAACTTAACCAATTCACCTATGTAGCAAGCAGAGGATCGATGACTCCCAACCAATCAAGGTTTAGGGCATCGGGTTTTAAAGGCTTTCGCCACCCCTTCGGATCATGCTTAGGTTTCAAGGAAAGAATAGAAGCTTATTCTCTTTTTTTTGTTTTCTTTTTTAAGACTCATTGGTCTTTTTGAGGTGTCCCAACACTATTAAAAAGAGGTTAAGTAATGAACCAAGTCAAAATTTTCCTAAGCTTAGAGGGTGAGAAAGTTTTACATCATATATCCGGGATCTAATGTGCACGGTGTGTGTAAAGCTTGAAATGGAAGAAATAAGTTCGAAATCAAAGAGGGCTTTAATAGATTATCAACTTTGAAAGCATAAAACAAACTCTAAGACTTAAGTAATTAAGTTAAAACTCGACTTATCCTATTTTATTTTGAGAAATTATCTTTAACAACCATAGAGAATGAAACAAAAAATTTTAAAAAAGGGCAAAAACTACTAAATCAACAAAATAACTAACTAAAATAGGAAATACTTACTTCCTCAACTCTCCCCCCAACCGAGATGAACATTGTCCCCAATGTTTCTATCGAAAAAGACGAGGAAGGAATGATATACCTTATGGTGATGTGGTATTCAAGGCATGTGAGTGCATCCACATGATTCAAAAACCATAAGAAACGTGAGAGAGGAAATAAGATACAAAAAATGATGCTTATATAAACTGAGAGAGTTGAGTACAAGATATAAGCATGAGGTACATACAATCTCAGAATATAAAACATGTATCATATACAAAAAACATATACAAAATGGAGATAGAAATATCCAATCATGGATGTGGCTCCTGAGGTGGAGGAGGTGATATGCCCAGGTGATGGTGGATCTGAGAGAGCATGGCAGAGTGCTGGTCTAGGATAGCTGTATGCTGAGCCTAAATAGCTATATGTTGAGCCTGATGTGTTTGTATGGTATCCATCTGTCGTCTGATGGCCTGCATCTCACGGACTAAGGTGGCTTGAGAGGCTCTCAATGAGTGAAAGGACGACATGAGAGCTCTGAACTCTGTAGCGGAGACAGTGATGGATGGCCCGGCTGAAGACTCAGCATAGGCTGGAGCAGGAGTGACTGGTGGTGTGGGAGTATCAGTAGTGCAAGTCACTGGAGTAGGTACTGAAGAAGAAGGCTCTGTGGTATGTGGGTCCTGCTCTAGTGATGTCTATACTGTAGGTGCTAAGGCTGCTGGAAAATCAGGAGGCACTGGAGAAGCTGGAGGCGCGGGAGCTAATGGTCTAGGGATACCCTGGTCCATGGGTGAGCGGTCTAAGAAATGGGTCCAACTCTCACTGGTAAAGAGCTCTCTACAATGATGACGATGCTCTAAGTGGGGCTGAGAAGGGTATCCCATATCCTCTAAGACCTGAGAGATCAGCCTCGAAAATAAGAGTGGAATAGTACTAGCTCTGCATAGGCGCTTCCTATGCACCTTCTCCTCAAAATAGGTAAGAGCAACCATGACTAGATGGTGGGGTCCAAAGTAGAATCCCTCAGAGATGCGGTAAAGCTCATCTAGGATAGCACCTCTCCTCTGGACGACATGCTGGAGTGGAAAAAGATTGGTGCGGAGCACCAAATCGATAAGTAACATCCGTGGAGGAAGCTCCCTCCTCAAAATGGTCCTACTAGTGACTCTACCTCCTGATAAGGTAGACACCATGTCGGGCTCTGAATACTGAGACCAATGCCGGAAGGAACCAAGGTCCTCAGGGATAGGTGGAAAATGCATAGGGGCGGCTATATCTTGGGCCTCTAAAATACCATGCCGGCTATCAATCAAAAAATGAATGGCTATGGGGTCCTGGACGCCTCTAGTAGTCATAGTCTGGTAGAAATCTAAGACTACCCTAGGGTAATAGAAGGACCTAGGAGTCATAAA
The DNA here is from genome assembly GCF_030704535.1 of Vitis vinifera. Classification (NCBI taxonomy): domain Eukaryota; kingdom Viridiplantae; phylum Streptophyta; class Magnoliopsida; order Vitales; family Vitaceae; genus Vitis; species Vitis vinifera. The sequence goes on along the minus strand of NC_081823.1, from coordinate 11,241,021 downwards.
TGGCTCGATGTGGTACCTCTGCAGAAGGCGGTATGACTCCTCTAGCTCTGGTAATAGGCGGAGAGTCTCATGCTCCATACAGATCTCATCGTGAAATGACCTATTTCTGATATCCGTGTTGCCTAGGAGGGGTGGCCCTGCTATCATAGGCCGCTTGAGGACCTCTGCTAGGTGTGAAGAGCCTGGGATAGTAGATGCTGGAGGGGCTCTGGAGGACTCACCTGGTCCTGAAATCCTAGTCCTCTTAGGTGGAGGACTGCTCACAGGGGGTGGCACTGGTGCCCTGGAAGACCCAGATGATCGTCTGGTCTCGTACCCATGCTGAGTAGAGGGAACTAGGGTCTGGGCAGGCTGAGATGGTGTAGAACAACCACCTCTCTATGAGTGGGCCCCACGCTGACTAGCTGAAGAGGATGTCCCCCGTGTCCGTGCCATGGTATAAATACTGAAATAAGACGGAAAAGCATGAAAAATAGAGCATCCCAGGGGTAAAGTGTCAAAAATACAGTTGAAATGGTAACCAGTGCAAAATTTGCAAGGCATGAATAGTGGTTGCTAAATTTGGCAACAGGCACTATTCACGCAGCACTATTCATATGCACTATTCATCTTCTTCTCCAATGCTTACTTTGAATTTGAGTTTTCATTTTTAACGGTTTAAAATTCAGAAAAAGGGTATGGTTTTAATGGAAACATGATTCTAAATGCAATGGAGTAAGTTTGAGAGCCTAAAACACATTGCAAGATAGAGATTTTTGCAAAAATGGTGGCCGGCCATGTGGGTCTTTGATTTGAAAAAAATGGATTTTTGAAATGGTTTTAATGGATGAAAATGCATGTTTATGGTTCCTAAAACATAGAAATGACATAAACAAGCAATTTAAGGAGCCAAAAATGGAGAAAAATGAAAAATTACTCACCTTGGAACAATGAAGCATGTGGCTTAGAGAGGAAATGCAAGGGGAATAGTGTTTTATGCATGAAAAATGAAGTTGAGAAGGCTTTAAAAAGGGTTTTTGGCCATGAAATTTTTTTTTGAAAATTTGTCTAAGTACGGGGATGAACTGAGGAGTGTTAAAACTACAAAATTGAAGTTTGAAAATGAATTTAAAAAGAATCAAATCCTTGGTAAGCATGAAGAAAAAATTTCGCAAGGTGAAAATTCACCTTGCCAAATTTTCGCACTGGCTACTCCCCTTAAAAACCAATCCCGAGAGGTTGCATTTTGATATTTGCTTTGAAAACAATTTCGCAAGGTGAAAAATGACTTGCGAAAATTTTTGCACTGGTTACTCCTTGCGAAAGTGCAATCCCGAGAGGTTGTAAATTGCATCTTGCCAAAATGTGCATTTCGCAAGGTGAAATTCACATTGCCAAATTTTCGCAACTCACTTTTTGAGTTGCGAAATGGGCTTTTAAGCTTGGACTTAGATATATTTCTCCCCTATTTCACCTTTTTCTCCACATTTGTGAGCTTGTGAGCTTTCATACCTACTATTGGACATCAAAGCTCCATTAAAAACATAAAAAATCAAAATCAAAACTAAGAAACCTAAACAAAATATGTGCAAAAGTATTAAAAATGCAAAGTAAACAAGAATGTAATACTAAAATTAAAACAAAAAGAGATGAGCACTTAGATTTTCATGCTAAGCTTATCAACTTACCACACTTTCTCAAGGATGTGATGGGTCATGGAGGATGAGTACCTCCTTGTCACGGGAAAATGGCTCGATGTAGGGCTTGAGTCTTTGCCCATTTACCTTGAAGGTCTTTGCACTTTTTGAGTTGAGTAACTCAATTACTCCATGTGAGTGTACTTGGTGGATGAAAAAAGGCCCTACCCACCTTGATTTGAGCTTTCCCGGAAATAGGTGAAGCTTAGAGTCATATAACAAGACTCTTTGTCCCTTGAAAAATTCTTTCTTGGTCACCAACTGATCATGCCATCTCTTTAGCTTTTCCTTAGCTATTTTTGAGTTGAGATAGGCATCATTTCTCAATTCCTCAAGCTCATTCAAATCCAAACTCCTCTTTAGCCCAACCTTAGTTAAATCCATGTTGAGCTTTTTAATGGCCCACCATGCCTTGAACTCAATCTCAACGGGAAGATGGCAAGCTTTGCCATAAACAAGACGGTACGGTGACATCCCAAGGATAGTCTTATAAGCCGTCCTATACGCCCATAGGGAATCAAGGAGCTTAACAGACCAATCTTTCCTATTGGTGTTCACCACCTTCATCAAGATGTTCTTAATTTCCCGGTTGGCTAGCTCTACTTGGCCACTCGTCTGAGGATGATAAGGTGTAGCTACCTTATGCTTAATTCCGTACTTGGCCAAAAGAGCTTCAAAGGGCTTGTTGCAAAAGTGAGTGCCTCTATCACTAATGATTGCTTTAGGCACTCCAAACCTCGAGAAGATGTTTTCTTTTAGGAACTTGAGAACCACTTTGTGATCATTGGTTCTACAGGGTATAGCTTCAACCCACTTTGAAACATAATCAACTCCTACCAAGATGTAGGAGTGGCCAAAAGACATAGGGAAATGTCCCATGAAGTCTATGCCCCAAACATCAAAAAGATCCACTATCAAGATGGGGTTCAAAGGCATCATGTTTCTCCTTGAAAGCTTGCCTAGTCTTTGGCACTTATCACATCTTTTACTTACCTCATGGGCATCCTTAAAAAGTGAGGGCCACCAAAACCCCGATTGAAGAACTCTCATTGCCGTCTTTTGAGAGGCAAAGTGGCCTCCACATGCATTCCCATGGCAATGAGATAGGATCCCATGCTTCTCTTGTTCGGGCACACACTTCCTTATAATTTGGTCCGCGCAATACTTGAAGAGAAAAGGCTCCTCCCAATAATAGGCATGGACCTTGGCAAAGAAATTCTTCTTGTCTTGAGAGCTCCATTCACTTGGTATTTCTCCCGTGACCAAGTAATTGGCAATGTGTGCAAACCATGGCACTTCCTCCACAAGCATCAAGGATTCCTCAGGGAAATCATCATTTATGGGAAGTCCATGGGTGTCATGAGCGATGTTGAGCCTTGACAAGTGGTCAGCTACCACATTCTCAACACCTTTCTTATCTCTGATCTGGAGGTTGAACTCTTGAAGCAAAAGTATCCACCTAATCAACCTAGCCTTGGCATCTTGCTGGGTTAGCAAATACTTCAAAGCTGAATGATCTGTGAATACCACAATGGAAGACCCTATCAAATAAGCTCTGAACTTATCCAAAGCATACACCACAGCAAGTAATTTCTTCTCAGTGGTGGTGTAATTCCTTTGAGCATCATTCAAAGACTTGCTTGCATAGTAGATCACATAAGGTTTACCATCTTCTCTTTGTCCCAAAACAGTCCCAATGGCATAATCACTTGAGTCACACATCACTTCAAATGGCAACTCCCAATTTGGTGCTCTCACAATGGGCGCTGATGTCAAGAATTGCTTAAGAAGCTCAAAACTCCTTTGACATTTATCATCCCACTCAAACTTGGCATCCTTCACCAATAATTCACAAAGAGGTTTGGCAATCTTGGAAAAATCCTTTATAAACCTCCTATAGAACCCGGCATGCCCAAGGAATTGCCTTATTCCTTTTACATTGGTGGGAGGTGGCAACTTCACAATTAGTTCCACCTTAGCTCTATCTACCTCTATACCCTTCTTTGAGATTATGTGCCCAAGAACAATACCTTGATTTACCATAAAATGGCACTTCTCCCAATTGAGTACGAGGTCTTTCTCTATGCATCTTTTAAAAAAATCTTCAAGATGTGACAAACAATCCTCAAAAGAAGTCCCATACACAGTTATGTCATCTATGAAGACTTCCATGATTCGTTCAACCATGTCACTGAAGATGCTAAGCATGCATCTTTGGAAGGTAGCAGGAGCGTTGCATAATCCAAAAGGCATCCGCCTATAAGCATAGGTGCCGAATGGACAAGTGAAGGTAGTCTTCTCCTGGTCCTCCACATCAATCTCTATTTCAAAATACCCGGAATACCCATCCAAGAAGCAATAAAAAGGATGCCCAGATACTCTCTCAAGGACTTAATCCATGAAAGGTAAAGGGAAGTGATCCTTTCTCGTTACTGTGTTCAGCTTCCTGTAGTCAATGCACACCCTCCAACCAGTTGTGAGGCGTGTGGACACTTCATCTCCATTTTCCCCCTTGACTACGGTTATCCCGGACTTCTTTGGAACAACTTGGGTTGGACTCACCCAAGTGCTATCTGAAATGGGGTAAATGATGCCCGCTTGAAGAAGCTTCAACACTTCAGCCCTTACTACCTCTTGCATATGAGGATTCAATCTCCTCTATGGCTAACGAGTTGGCTTAGCTCCCTCCTCCATATAAATATGGTGCGTACAAATCAATGGGCTTATCCCCTTCAAATCAGAAATTTGCCATCCGATGGCCTTCTTGTGCTTTCTAAGGATTCTTAGAAGATTGTCCTCTTGTGAAACGGTTAAAGAAGAAGAAATTACCACCGGGGCTTTATTGCCTTCCTCCAAGTAAGCATACTTCAACTCGGCAGGAAGGGTCTTCAATTCAAGCTTAAGGATTGCATCCTTAGCTTCTTTCATCTCTTCCTCATCCTTGAACAAAGGAGGATCACCGGCTTTTGTCTCCAGTTTGACATAACGACATTCATTCCCATGGGTTCAGCTAACCCATCATCAAGATCTTCATGGCTTTCATCTGGATTCTCTTCAAACTGATCAAGCATACTCTGATTACAATGCTCCTCCACCAGGGTATCTATCATACACACTTCTTCTGGGCCCTCATCTTCTTCAGGATGGATGTACTTTTGACATAGATGGAAGATGTTGAGTTCCAATGTCATATTCTCAAAAGTGAGTTGCATGACCCCATTCCTACAATTGATGATTGCATTGGATGTTGCAAGGAATGGTCTTCCAAGGATGATTGGAACATAGTTGATCCATTTGACAATGGGATCCGTATCAAGCACCACAAAATCTACTGGATAGTAGAATTTGTCAACTTGCACCAATACATCCTCTATTACCCCCCTGGGGATTTTCACTGATCAGTCAACTAAGGATAGGGTGATCGATGTTGGCTTGAGTTCTCCCAACCTCAGCTCCTTGTATACAGAGTATGGAAGCAAGTTAACACTTGCCCCCAAATCAAGCAATGCCTTCTCCACTTGGGTTTCTCCAATATTGACTGAGATTGTAGGACACCCCGGATCTTTGTATTTGATTGGAGACTTGCATTGGATTATAGCACTCACTTGCTCGGTTAGGAAGGCTTGCTTTGTAACATTGAGTCCTCTTTTCACAATGCACAAGTCCTTCAAAAACTTTGCATATGTAGGTACTTGCTTGATCATATCAAGTAAAGGAATATTCACCTTCACTTGCCTTAGCACATCAAGAATCTCAGAAGCATTCTTGATCGGTTTCTTCCCACGCAAGGCTTGAGAAAATGGAGGAGGCATGTGCTTCTTCATCATGCCTTCCTTTAAAATAATTTGAGGTTCCTCATCCATGCTAGGAATGATGCTTTCTTTCATCTGAACTTCCTTTCCCTTTTGTTCTTTCTTCTTTTCTTCTTTTCTATCAGCCTTGTCTTCTTTGGCTTTCCTCTGATCATGCTCCGGTTAATGCACTTCCTTACCACTTCCCAAAGTGATAATAGCTTGCACGTCCCTCACCTTTGAAGAATCCTCATCTTTGGATTCCACTTCATGTATCCCCTTAGGATTTTGGTGAGGCTGAGAGGGAAACTTCCCTTTCTCATTGACAGTGTTCAAATTTGTGAGCCTTGAGATGGAATATTGGATGTTGTCAATTTTCTGAGACAACTCATTATGCATCCCATCTATCTTCTTGTTCAATGTACTCTCTACGTTGTCAATCTTCTGATTTAGTTGAGAGTTGATGGATTTTTGCTCACTCACAAAGTCACCCATAACCTTGCTAAGGCTTATGAGTGCTTGCTCAACTGAGGATTGACCTTGACTCTGTTGGCTTGATTGGGCTGGTGACTGATATGGGTTTGGCCTTGGCTTCCATGCAAAGTTTGGGTGGTTCCTCCAGCTAGAGTTGTACGTGTTGCCATAGGGAGCATTTGAATTTGGCTTCCATTGGCCAATCAGGTTAGCTTGTTCCCCGAACATTTCTCTTGCTGCTGGAATGGTGGGACATTCTTCCACCATATGTTCAAATGACTGACAGATGGAGCAAGGATTGGCTTGTTGTTGAGGTTCTGAAATAGCTTGGACTTTGTGAACTTTTCTCAACTCCATTTCCTCTATTTTTCTAGCCATGGCAGCTACCTTGGCTTTCATCTCCATGTCTTCACTCAGATTGTACATCCCCCCTCTTGACATTTGCTGAAATGGCCTCTTCCCCATTTCTCTGTTATTGGGCTCATCCCATCCACGAGAAACCTCTGAGACATAACTTAGGAAATCCATAGCCTCCTCAAGGTTCTTGCTCATGAAATCACCCCCACACATTGTCTCCAATATCTGCTTCATTGAAGATGACATGCCATCATAAAAATAGCTCACCAAAAGCCATGTATCAAAGCCGTGGTGAGGACATGCATTGATGGCCTCCATATACCTCTCCCAGCATTCATAAAATTTTTCATTCTCACGTGCTGAGAAGTTGGAGATTTGTCTCTTCAATCCATTTGTTCTGTGAGTAGGGAAAAACTTCTTCAAAAAATCAGCTTGAAGTTCTGTCCATGTTCTTATGCTTCTCAGCCTCAAGGAATTGAGCCATATCTTGGCTTTGTCCTTTAATGTGAATGGAAAGAGCTTTAACCTCATAAGCTCAATAGTTGTTCCCCCTTCTTGAAAAGTATTGCACACATCTTCGAATTCCTTTATGTGCGCATATGGATTTTCACTTTCCATCCCACGGAAAGTAGGAAGCAGAGGCACGATGTGTGGCCTGATAATCAATTGCTCTATAAGAGGAATGATGCAAGATGGTGCACTCATCCTCGAAGGGTGCATCCTGTCCCTCATGGACCTATACAAGTTCGGATCATTCTCCTGTTCGGTTTGTGAATGTTGATCCTCTGGCTGATTCTCCATGACTTCCAAAATAATCTCTAATTCAGTAGCTCGTGGAGTCTCTATTCGCACTAACCTTCCCTCTTGGTCTCTAATCCAATAGGGCATGCACGGATTCAGCTGGAACAAAACAAATAAACAAAACAAAGAAAAAGAGAAAAAAAAAAAACAGAGCATGTAGAAGGAAAAACAGAGTATGAAAAATAAACTAAAAATGAAAGTTAAAAGCTAAAAGAAACTTATCTAAACTAAGTTAAAAATGTTCTAAAACTAAAATAAAAAGTTAGTAAATGAAAAATGAGATAGAATTCACCTCACTCATGAGAAGTCTCACAAGTTACCTCCGGCTGATGTATTCACAGTGAAGTAGCACCCTCCCCGGCAACGACTCCATTTGATAACCCGACTCTTGGTAGCTTGGCATGTAAGGGTATCAACAAAATTTATACCTAAGGTCCTTACACTAAAGTAGCAAAGCTACTATAGCATAGTGGCTCTAGGATCGAACACTGGGAAGGGTTTTTACTTTAACTGGTGAAGTTCGGAGGATGGAGTGAACTTTTCTTAATAAAAATTAGGTTAAGATGAAAACATAAAAATATGAAGGTGTTGTAAACTAAACTAACATGAAAATAGGTTAAAAGATGGAAAAAGAAGTTTCTCAAAGCTTTGGATAGCCATGCTTAACTCACTGTGTAAAAATGGAGATTTTGGGACTTTTCACCTCGAGTTGGGGAAGCAACTAAGGTGATGCTTACTTCCCGAACCGGTATGAGTTTAACAACTGAGTTTTAGTCCTTGAAAACTTACAAAAAGGGTAGCTGAACCTCATAAATGCTCTTTTATTGGTATAGGTCATCTCCTCGACTTGCAATACAATGGCTCGTAGGAGATAACTAATGAATGTCAGTGGATCTAACAATAAGAATCCACTGAGACCAAAAGGTTATCAAGTATTGGCCATTCAAAGCAAGTCAGAGGGATTAAAAGCTTTACTTTGGATGAAAACATTTATGACGCTCAGCTACTTACATTTATGGCTTGGAAATCTCCATCCTGACACGGGAGCTTCACATGGCATCCATTACTTCATGAAACTAAAAGGTTTTAGCCTCTCATCCTTGGGGATTTCATCCTCCAAGGATGTTTGGCTACTAAGAAAATGAGAAAGAAAAGAGAAAAGAAGCGTATGAACACAAGTGCTCTTATAACTTATAAAGTTACAGGTTACAAGATGATCGTGTCTGAGGCTCTTCACCTCTATTTAAAGACAATAAAAAGCTAAATTACAAGAGTTATTACAAAAGCAACCTTTTCATTGGTTGATTACAAAGGTAAAATAGGTATTTACAAAGCTAAAAGTCAAGCAAAATATCTTGGAGAACCGGCAGTGGAATATCATCAACAGCGTCTCAAAACAGGGGATTTCAAAGGCATTTCGCAAGGGGGGAAGATGAAAGGTCCAAATTTCGCAAGGTGAAAAGCCACCTTGCGAAATTTGGCATTTTGTAAGGTGCCTAAATCCACCTTGCGAAATTTCGCAAGGTGGTTTCTTCATGGTGCGAAATGGCCAAATTTCGCACCATGAGGAAAATCCCCTTGCGAAATTTTGGCAAGGTGAAATTCACCTTGCGAAATTGGTCATTTGGCAAGTGAATTGCCTCCCCTTGCGAAATGGTGTTCCCATTGCTTGTGCTCTTGTTTCCACTTGAAATTCAAGCCTGTAAACGTCCAAAATCATTGCTTAACTCACCCAAGTAGCTCCTCCATCAATTGGCATGCTTGAATTGGTTCATAAGCTGATGAAAAACATGTAAACTTGCCACTAAAAATGGTTAGAACTAATTACTAGGGAGCTTAATGAATTAATTAGGTTAAATGAATATAATTACTACTCAAAGGTGCTTAAAACCCTTATAATTAGGTCTACAAAATAGCACTTTTCGGTAGTAATCATCATGCTAAAGTGAACAAAGCAATAAAGTGATCATTCAAGGCAATCAAACATGTTAAGATAGCAAGCAAATCAAACAAGCAAGCCAAATACCCTTGCTTAAAAAAAAATTAGGTACCCTCCAGTCGACCAATTAAACGCCACTTTTTCCTCAACTAGTGTTCAAGCTTGATCCTCAAAATCTCCAATGGAGTCACCAATTTGTGGACACGCATTTTTCATATGCGTCCTCACTCAATTGGCGAGACTCACTTTTATTGGTGAAAAATTTAGTTTTGGAAAAGTCAAAGTTGCCACTTATTTTATTTTTATTTTAAAGGGAAAATAAAACATAAAATAAACCCTAAAAAATGACTCCATAGTTTTTGAAAAATGGTTTCTTTTGAAAAAAACCGAGTCTAGGTCTGGGGATTAAGTTACTTATTGGGAAGGTACCTCTAGGAGGTAGCACCCCTCTAAGCCCTATAAAGGTCTCTACTGACTAAGTTGGGGGAAATTGGGCAATTAATTGATGGATTGAGGGTACCATGGTAGATTGAGGTGATTTAAAAAAATGGTATGCTAAACAAGAAAAGTCAAATCATGATCATAAAAGAGGTTTAGGGTGCATACTTGGACTGCTTCTCAAACGCTATCACAATACATCAAAGTTAGTTCAAATAGTATATCATCCAACATGCACTTTATCAGAAATAATAGAACAATGAAACATATATATCAAGACACCCACACACTATCAAAATATAGGTGCAGTTCACAGTGACAAGCATATTTACAAAATTTAGAAGGTGGGTGATAGAGGGCATACCTGGATAGCATGGATAACTTATAATGCACTTCCACAAGACATGAGGGGTTAGATAATAATAAAATAAAGAAATCCTATCATGCTTGTTATCTAATTAGCATAACAAAAATGATCAAAGTATACGAAATCATCAATTATCACATACATCTTGTATATAATTCCAAAAAAAAAAATAGATAGATATGATTACCACAATTAGCAAATGTGGGGTCAAATATGAGTTTTGAAAAAATGATTTTTTTTTTTTATGTAGGGGTTTCACCAATTCCCCAATTGATATACACGAACCTTGCCTAGAATTATCCCATTTATTTGGGACCACAAGCTTGGATTCATGTCTTGCTCAAAATCGTAGTTTTTATTGAAAACTGAGAAAGATGCAAACCGATCAAAACATGGTTGCACATTATTTAAGAAAATGAGGCTTTGATGCCAAAGACTCTAATTGAGCTTTTGAAATAGATTTTCAAATGGATCTTTTGAGAAAAGTGTTTTGTTTTAAAATAAAAGAGATTAATTTGAAAACAATAAAACATAAGAATCAAGCAAAACAAAAGAAAACAAAATTACAAAGTAGAACTTTCGACAACTAAGCAAACTAAAGTGGTGAGAATGGAGGCCAATCTTCACTATTTTTCGATGGCTTCTGATAAGTAAATTTGATAAGGGACTACGAAAACAATAAATTATTAAAACTTAAATCAAATAAACTAACGAGATATCCACCAAGAATTAATGGCCAAGAGTCAAGAAATGCCTAAATTGAACTAAATTGGAATTAAAAACATGAACTTTATCTAACATGTTTAACTAAACTATTGGATTAAAATCACTAACACACTTAAACTAAGAGATAGATTAAAACTAAACTAATTGGAATTAAAAACATGAACTTTATCTAACATGATTAATTAAGTCAATAAATTAAAATCATCAACTATTCCAAACTAAAGAATAAATTATAACTAAACTAATCCGAATTAAAAGCATGAAATATATCTAACATGATTGATTAAACTAAAGAATTAAACTAATAAAATTCTAACTTTTTAAAATTAGAACAAAGAATTAAAAACTAAACTAAAGAATTTTAACTTACCTTTTTCAAGATTTTTCTATGTGATGTGACTATAAGGCTTCTCAATGGATGGTACAGGTAGAGCGTCTGTAAGACTTAAGGATGAATGGTGGCTATGTGCTCCTACTTTCATGACCGAATGGAGTACCCTCCTGCTTATGCGTTCCTACCACCATATTTATGGAAGATGAATCCTTCAACCTGTGGTCATCCTGAATGTCCATTACCTCCAGCTTCCCATTTTGTTCATCATCTTTGACTTTTGAAAGAGGTGAAAAGAACTGGTACATAGAGATAAACACAATAGAAATTCCTAAAATAAAGTTAATGGTCAGTGTATGACCAAACATTACAGCAAAGGCTATGCTTGTAGAGATGGTGGCTACTGTTGACAAATACTTCTTCAAAATTGTATCAGCATATTTAAAAAAGGAGGATAAAATTCCTTGTGCCGCATTGTTAAATATCAAAAGCATGGTATCCTTTGAATGTCCATGCAGGATGTCAAAGCTACTAGGACCTTTCACAACGGCAGTTGCCACAATTCTAAGAAAGTTGAATATAGCACCATACCCATATAAAAATAAGTTCCGAAGATAAATGCTTGTATCATAATGGCTCTTCAGTGCATACTCATTGTAGACTGAGGCTAAAGACGGAACAGTTACAAAGATCAATGTATAAAGATATGCACCCATAACCATTGGGAGGCCTGAAGCAGTGGAACCTTCAAGTAGAGAACGCATCTGATTAACACTAATCACATTGAGCAACAGAGCAAGAGCTTCTCACTAAATCATGGAAAAATGACGTCTCACAATTATCTTCGACAAAACTGCAATTACCAAAGCCTTCAGATTGCTAAGCATCTTCATAGTTGCAGAATTAAAATAAAGCTGCATGATGAACTTGAGGTAGTTATTGATAGCATATAGAAGTGCTAGAACAACAAGAAGCATTGTGGACCCGCCTTTTCACGTGCACCCCCACTCGATCGGCAAGACTCGCTTTTTATTTAGTGAAAAATTAGTTTTGGAAAACTTAGAGTCGCCACTTATTTTATTTTATTTTAAAGGGAAAATAAAACAAGAAAGCAAACCCTAAAAAAATGACTCCATAGTTTTGGAAAAGCAAGTCTTGAAAAAACCGAGTCTAGGTCTGGGGATCATGTTACTTGTTGGAAAGGTACCTCTAGGAGGTAGCACCCCTATAAGCCCTACAAAGGTCTCTACTGACTAAGTGGAGGGAAATATGGCAATTAATTTGGTTGATCAAGGATCCCTAGGTAGACAAGCTGATTTCAAAAATAGCATGCCAAATAAGAAAAACCAATCACAAATCATAAAGAAGATTAAGGTGCGTACTTGGACTACTTCTTAAGCATTATCATAAAACATCAATGGTTAGTTTGGAAATATAGCACACAACATGTGTTTTATCCAAAAAAATCAAGCATACATCTAAGCATCTAAGGATCACATCAAGCATAAATCAAATTCACAATAACATGCATGTTCATAAAATTTCGAAAAGTAAGTGATAGAGAGCGTACTTGGAGAGCATGCATAATTTATAAGATTCCTCCAAAAATGCTAGAGTGATTAGGATAAGTATGAATTATATAACATATTTATTATGTCTAATACACAATACCAAAACCAAAATTGAGCAAAGGTAAGTCAAATGACTCAAAAAATAAATAACCAATTCAAGCAATGTACTAGATCAACAACATGCAATCAAAAAAGGGAGCATAAAAAACAAATTCTAAAAAATGGCTTAGAGTGGAATTTAATTATGAAAAATTTCAAGAAACAACTCCTACACATCTAGATCAACATACGGAAGGGAAAACTCTCATTCAAAGGACAGGTTGCAGCAAAGATACCTAAAGGTTCTTCAAAGTCCATATTAGATAAGAAAAACTGACATGCATAAACGAATTTTGAAAAAATAATAAATGATCACATAAAATCATAAAAAAAAATAAAAATCAAACACATAGTTCAAAGTCTCTATATCACAGAAAAAAAAATGAATCCAGGGTCGGATAGTACTCAAAAATACTTTTAAAATACTCAAGCTAATCAGATGTCCAGAATCCAACATGCATAGTATGCAAGAGTTTGAAAAATCATATCTCCCTCAAAAAGCCTATTTTTTTAACATTTTATGTGTCTAAGATCAATTTCAAGAAGCCTAAAATTGAGGAAAAATATTGAATCAAATTTAAAAAGTCATCTGGTATTTTATATTTGCAAAACGATCTCGGGTGTCCAGAACTAGGTGAAAACGAAGCCCCTTAAAGACTTATTTATATATTTTATTCTAGAATGGCTTTCTAACTCAAAAAAAACTTTAAATTTAAGTTCAAGAAGTGAGAAAAGTCATACAAGTTTTGGAAATTTTTTAGAAACATTCCAAAGTTGCTAAAACGAATTTTAAATCTAAAGGGTCAGTGGTTGAATGAAAACTTGCAGCAAGGAAAAATAGTTTTTGAAAATTTTTGCACCACTAGAATTGTCCTCCCAAAATGGCTATGCTGTTGAATTAGGAAAATTTTCCCCACAAGGTATAAAATTCATATTTAAAAAATCAACACTAAACTCACAATGGTCAGCTGGAATTTTGATGTTATCAAAGAATTGAAGAGGAATTTTAGTGGTCCCATGAAGCGACCTGTGCTGCTAAATGCTCAGTTTGTTAAACTCTGATAGAACTTTGATGGTCCACCAGAATCTATATCATCTTCATATGTGGATTGTGCATCTTTTCAAAGTGGTGGCCTCTCCTTTCCAATGGTGGTTCTCATTTTTTAAGGCGGCGCGTGTGCTCCAAGTGTGGTGGAAAGTGGCAGCCCACTTAAGAGAGAATTTGTGGTTGCTTGTGGAGAATATTAGAAGAGTAGGAAACAAAGAAAACCCAAACCCAAGAATTCCACATTTGGCCGGCTATGTGTGCTGCTCTTTTGCCCTCCTTCCAATCCTCAATTTTGTCCATTGGGGCCCCACCAAAAATTTCTGAATCTACTTCTGAAAATCTCCAGAAAACGTCACCAAAATTTGAACCTGTGTTGACTTTCCCCCCAAAATCTCCAGCCGAACTGGTGTTTTCTTCTGGTTCAATGCGACCCCCCAAAATCAAAATATGGTGGCACACTATTGCAAATAACTATGATGCCCCCCCCCAACTGGCGTGCTCTCCTTGAATAGGATCTCATTTGTGCGTGAATCTGGCTGTCCTCCATTGATGTGTCTTAAAGATAAAATTTGCCAAGTTTGGTCCAGTTCCTAATTAAATTAGGTATTTTCCTAGATAAATTATTCTCATAACCAAGGACACTATTGGCTTAGCTCTTGTTTCTGTACCTACTGTCAACAATCGAGCAACCATGCCCACTTGTTCTTGAATCATAGCCATTAGATCCAAATCCAGAACCTATTCGGAATGCATTCCCATAATGGTTATACATCCTATTGTTTGCGTACATGCGACTCATGAATCCAAAAGCCTATCCCAAGCTAGATGTCGATGCATCAATTGCGGAATAGGGCAAAAATCCCTTTAGAATCTCTTGAATACAAAACCCTTAATCAAATATAGACCCTTAAAGTCCAACTTTGCACCATAAATCGATCCCACAACCCATTTGCAATAATCCTTCTTTAATGCGTGTTGAAAGTATATCAAGAATGGTGCGGCTAGTTGATGGTTCCCTTCACAAAGACATTAATTTATTTAAAACTAAAAAAAATCCACCTTTCATCCATGAATTCACCCTCCAACCTTTCTTCAATGATCTCCTCTAGAATGTTGGAGATCTTCTCTTCCCTCTGTGTATGGCTGCCTCTCCTCTTTTGACCCCAAAACAGCATGTTGTTTTCTCCCCCACGTACTCAGTCAATCCGTGGTTCCTCTAATCAATCTCGTTGACTCCACCAACATGGAAAAAAACCCCAACTAGTTTGGAGAGAGCTATGAAAATGATGGTTCTGAACGCCTATGAAAAAAATGGTGGTTCTGAACGCTTATGAAAATAGTGGCTCTGAATGGAAAAGAAATGACTTTGGATCATAAATGAAAAATCGACTCCAGATCTAGAACTCTGGGCTCTAAATGGAAAAGAAATGACTCTGGGTCATAAATGAAAAATCGACTCTAGGTTGAGAACTCTGGGCTCTAAGTGAAAAAATAAATGACTTTGACCGCCTATGAAAATAATGGTGACTCTAAACACCTATAAAAATGATGGCTTTGAATGCTTATAGAAATGATGGCTCTGAATGCCTATGAAAATGGTGGTGGCTCTGAACGCTTATAAAATTTATGGCTCTGAATGCCCATGAAAATGGTGGCTTTGAATGCCTATGAATATGATGCCTTTGAATGCCTATGGAAATGATGGCTCTAAATGCCTATGAAAATGGTGGTGGCTCTAAAGGCCTATGAAAATGGTGGCTATGAACGCCCATGAAAATGGTGGCTCTGAACTCCTATGAAAAAGGTGGCTCTGAACACCTATGAAAATGGTGGCTCTGAAGGCTTATGAAAATGGTGGCTTTGAATGCCTATGAAAATGATGGCTTTGAATGCCTATGAAAATGATGGTGGCTCTGAATGCCTCTAAAAATTGTGGCTCTGAATGCCTATGAAAATGATGGCTCTAAACGCCCATGAAAATGGTGGCTTTAAACGCCTATGAAAATGGTGGCTCTAAACGCCTATGAAAATGATGGCTCTGAATGCCTATGAAAATGATGATGACTTTGAACTCCTCTGAAAATGGTGGTTCTAAACGCCTATGAAAATGGTGGCTCTGAACACCTATGAAAATGGTGGCTCTAAACGCCTATGAAAATGATGGCTCTGAATGCCTATGAAAATGATGGTGGCTCTGAACGCCTATGAAAATGGTGGCTCTAAATGCCTATGAAAATGGTGTCTTTGAACGCTTATGAAAATGATAGTGCCTTTGAACACCTATGAAAATGATGACTTTGAATGCCTATGAAAATGGTGGCTCTGAACGCCTATGAAAATGGTGGCTCTGAACGCCTATGAAAATGATGACTCTGAACGCCTATGAAAATGATAATGGCTTTGAACACCTCTGAAAATGGTGACTCTGAATGCCTATGAAAATGGTGGCTCTAAACGCCTATGAAAATGGTGGCTCTAAACGCCTATGAGAATTATGGTGGCTCTAAATGCCAAGCTGCGAGAAAATGATGAGGGGGAAAAAAAACCTCAATGTGGTGTGTCATCACAAATCTCGATCCACTGAAAAGGTCTAAAAGAGACTCCACGAGTCTCAAAAGATGCTTTGTCGATGAGTTGAAATGGTCAAATCAACTATAACATAAAGTCTCACAACCCATCTGACTAAATCATGAGGCCTGACAAAGTGTCATAATAATTTGGATATGTTTAACTTGAGATACCTTACTGGAGGAATCTGTCATCATCTCAAAGGAATGATCCACTGGCGGGTCTCAAGAAAAATGGTCCACTGGGGCAATCGTCACTGCCCCAACATGACGATTTATTGAAGAGTCATAGGTAATGAGACAGTCAAAACCCAATTGTCCTCTGAATAAAGAAAACAGTAACAGCTCCGTAAGAAAACGATCATCTCCACAACAGAGAAGGGGAATATGCCCCAATATAGCAACTGACGCTTCTTGCCATGTGGGTAACCAAGGAAAATATGCCCCAGTATAGCAACTAGTACATCTGGTCCATCCTGATGACTCGAGAATAACTCAATGGGGACGTATAAGAGATCTGACACGTGTTCCACTGAAATGATGATATGGTAGTCTATGTGCCTGAGACAACTCCATCAAAGAATCATGACAATTTTAGAAAGTATGAGCCTGACTGAATGACTCAAGAAAGGCTCCACTAGGGAATCATTGTTAAAAAAATAATAATAATAAATAAATAAATGAAATAAAATCATCAACTCGACATGTATCTCATAAATGGGGATGATCATGTAAAGCAATGAAGATCTACAAATCTCAACCGAAACTAAAATATGCCCCAGTATGGCATCAGATGTGTGGTAGGTTGAAAAAATAGATGGCACCCAATCATCCACATCCACAACTAAATCGGGTCCAAACATCAAAGAGATGTCTCCCAAAAGAAGAAGCATGATGATATCTAAATATCAACCAAATCTCAAACACTTGTCCAAGTAGGGGCTGTTAAAAACGACATCTGATCTCATGGCCTCAGGTTGGTCTTAAGACACGGGACGTAATGTAGGCTAGGGTGATAGAGTAATAGAAATGAAGGGAAACTAGGCTTAAATACCCAATAATAAAAAACCCATGCCCTTGTGTATAAAATGCAACATGAATAGAAGAGCTCGTGTGCCATGGACCCGAGGTAACCAAGGGAAATGTCTATGGCAGAACAAGAAAAATGATAACTATTCAAACTATCAATGAAACATGTGAATGATGTGTATAAGGTATCGAACCGAAAATGTGTCAATATGTAGGAAATGGATAAAAGGTGAAAGGAAGACTTGGAAAGAGGTGATGGGATACAAAATAAGGTAATGAGAAAGTGGAATGAATGATGATCAACCCATATCGGTACAATAAAGGAAAGTCATATCACCAATGATGGAATGATGGATGAGACAATGATTCGGAGACCCTAGTAAAAGGTTACTCATCTCTCATACCTAATACATATCAACAATGATCCAAGAAGCATAGGATCTCATAGAACTCTCTCATGAACCCTCGATACTCCAAATGCGTAACAAAAGTGGCTCAATGAGTGAGAACCCATACAAAAATCTCACAAGAACCCACAATGACAAATATACCCAGTAAACATAACTCAAAACGTGACATAAGTGCCCAATGGAGCAAGATACCATATACGAACACATCATTGTGCTTTTTTTATTTATTTATTTTTGTTGCTTTTTGAATGTGCATGCTTTGATCATCAATAAATCAAACTCCAATGTGAAAGATACATGGGGTGAACAAACTCTCTCAAATCACTGATGAATACATGAACCCCATCCCATGAGACAACCTCTCAAACTAAAATCTCCAAATCAATGCCAAATGATGGGATGAATGAAGTGATATGACTGCCCTCTTTGCACCAAGATGTGAAGAATCATCAACCCAGGGAAGAGGAGAGATAAAATAAAGCGAATAATAATAAAAACATGATAGAAAATGAAAATGTGGTGATAGCAAAATAGAACAAACGGGGTGATGAAGAGATGGTAACAAGAATGAGAAGATAGGCCTATAAGTCTAAAGCTCACGAGACTTTCCTAGCAAAGCATGCATCTACATTAAAGGGCCTCAAACCTGAGTGTAGAAATGGTAATCAAGGCTACAAGGAAGAAGAAAGGCTTTAACGTACCACGTGAAGCTCAATGGGCTAGCAACGATCTAATATATAGATAGAGGTGATAAAGTATAAGGCTAACCGAAATTATGGCCACCCACCATGGTCTCAAATGTAATACTTCTTCAGCTCATCCATGTTGGTAGGGTATGAGAACTGATTTCTATCAAGATATGTCCATCATATCTCCTTTCTGGGGTCAACTCTCTAATGACAAGTGGTGTACTCTAAGTAAGTCCCTAGGGTCTCCTTGAATAAATGAATCTCCATGACCATAACTAGGCTAACATCATCCTCAAACATATCATCAACATAAGTGGGATGCCCCAACATAAATAAACTGAATCTCTTTTGAACTCTCAACGATGAAGATCTTAAGCATATCAAGAGAGTGAACTATCTCTGGCTAATCTGTGCTAACCATACGACTATCATCCAACATATCCATCTCAGGCTCATCATGAAGAAAACCATGTCAACCAAATCTCCCATCTTAAAGAAAAAACTAACATCCTCTATAAGAACTCTCATCTAATAAGCTTTGACCCATAATCCACTATACTCATCATATGTACGACGTCACCCTCAACAATGTCACTGGCTAACTGGGTGGTGGGGGTGGGTGGTGATGAATCACATGACATCTCATCTTGAACCGGATGCTATCTATTTCACTGTCCATCAATCTTCTGGCTCAAACCTACTAATGCCTCTTAAATAGAGTCATGGTGATAGTAAGTTAATCAACTATAACATGCCAAAGATTCGTACCTGATTGCTTTGAAACCCTGATCAAACTATCTCTAACTTTAATCTAAGAAGTTGAATTTGAACCAAAACGAATAACACTTTTATAAGGTACAAAAGCACGAAAAGAGAAATGACACGAAGAAAGCTCAAAAGATGTGGAAACGCA
This sequence comes from Vitis vinifera, assembly GCF_030704535.1. Lineage (NCBI taxonomy): Eukaryota > Viridiplantae > Streptophyta > Magnoliopsida > Vitales > Vitaceae > Vitis > Vitis vinifera. The sequence continues at coordinate 11,221,795 of NC_081823.1, read as the reverse complement.
CTAATCACAATGTACAAAGGTGGCCCAATTGAAACTCAAACATGTACCAATCTCTAAACACATCAAAAGGAGACCATGAAGATAATAACTGAACCCAATTGTGACCAAGGCAACTCTGAAGATCCATAGATGCACCCACGTGTAGGAATGGAATCTTAATTGGATCTAGGCTGACCTACTAGGTTGAGGTGGTTCTATAAGATAAAATGGGTGGGTTAAAGGATCCCTAGCAAAAGCGATTGTACCCTCCGACAGTACGCAACCCTCTACATGCCTCCAAGGAGATGGGGTGCTTCCATGCAAGGTGGTCATTACCTCCACACATGCACTTCCTCACTTTCCCAGGGGGTTTCTTAATGGTGAAGACTCTTCCCATCTCTCAACACTTAGGGATAATCTAAATTGCATAGTGAAGGATGTCGGTGCATCCAAAAAAAACCTAAGATCTAAAGTGAAATAGTGAACAAAGACAAGCAATCATGCAATCATGTAAAAGAAAGGGTTGTCATGCGACAAGCAATCATGCGAAACAGATAAATATCAAATAGTTAAAGTCCTATCTATCATATGTGAGAGTGAATCATGCTGAAGTGAGCAAGCAATCAAGTGATCATTCAAGATAAAGAAGTATAAAGACATGTTATGATATCAAACCAATCAAGCAAGCAATCTAAATGACCTTGCCTAAAAAAAGTAGTACCCTCTAATCGACCAATTAAAGGTCATATTTTCCTCAACTAGTGTTCAAGCTTGATCTTCAAGATCCCTAGTGGAGTCGCCAATTTGTGGACCCACATTTTTCATGTGCGTCTCCACTCAATCGGCGAGACTTGCTTTTTATTTAGTAAAAAATTAGTTTTGGAAAAGTCAGAGTCGCCACTTATTTTATTTTATTTTAAAGGGAAAATAAAACAAGAAAGAAAACCCTAAAAAAATGACTTCATAGTTTTGGAAAAGCAAGTCTTGAAAAACCCGAGTCTAGGTCCGAGGATCATGTTACTTGTTCGGAAGGTACCTCTAGGAGGTAGCACCCCTCTAAGCCCTACAAAGGTCTCTACTAACTAAGTGGAGGGAAATATGGTAATTAATTCGGTCGATCAAGGATACCTAGGTAGACAAGGTGATTTCAAAAATAGCATGCCAAACAAGAAAAACCAATCACAAATCATAAAGAAGATTTAAGGTGTGTACCTGGACTACTTCTTAAGCACTATCATAAAACATCAATGGTTAGTTTGGAAATATAGCACACAACATGTGTTTTATCCAAACAAATCAAGCATACATCTAAGCACCTAAGGATCACATCAAGCATAAATGAAATTCACAATAACATGCATGTTCATAAAATTTCAAAAAGTAAGTGACAGAGAGCGTACCTGGAGAGCATGCATAATTTATAAGATTCCTCCAAAAATGCTAGAGTGATTAGGACAAGTATGAATTATATAACATATTTATTATGTCTAATACACAATACCAAAGCCAAAATTGAGCCAAGGTAAGTCAAATGACTCAAAAAAGAAAAAAAAAACAATTCAAGCAATGTACGAGATCAACAACATGCAATTAGAAAATGGAGCATAAAAAAAATTCTAAAAAATGGCTTAGAGTAGAATTTAATTACGAAAATTTTCAACAAACAACTCCTACACATCTAAATCAACATACCAAAGGCCAAACTCTCATTCAAAGGACAGGTAGCAAAGACACCTAAAGGTTCTACAAAGTCCAGATTAGATAAGAAAAACTAGCATGCATATACGAATTTTAAAAAAATAATAAATGATGACATAAAATCATACAAAAAATCACACACATTCAAAGTGTCTATATCACATAACAAAATGAATCCAGGGTCGGATAGTACTCAAAAATATTTTTAAAACACTCAAGCTAATTAGATGTCCAAAATCTAGCATGCACAGTAGGCACAATTTTGAAAAATCATATCTCCCTCAAAAAGGCATATTTTTTTAATATTTTGTGTCTAAACCAATTTAAAGAAGCCTAAAATTGAGAAAAAATATTGAATCAAATTTAAAAAGTTGTCTGGTATTTTATATTTGCAAAAAGATCTTGGGTACCCAGAACTAGGTGGAAACGGAGCCCCCCTAAAGACTCGTTTATATATTCTATTCTAGAATGGATTTCTGACTCAAACGAAACTTTAAATTCAAGTTCAAGAAGTGAGGAAAGTCATATAAGTTTTGAAATTTTTAAAAACATTCCAAAGTTGCTAAAACGAATTTTAAATCTAAATGGTCAGTGGTTGAATAAAAACTGACAACAAGGAAAAACAGTTTTTGAAAATTTTTGCACCACTAGAATTGTCCTCCCAAAATGGCTATGCTGCTACGTTTGGAAATTGTTCCCCACAAGGTATAAAATTCATATTTACAAAATCAACACTAAACTCACGATGGGCAGTTGGAATTTTGATGTTATCAAAGAATTGAAGAGGAATTTTAGTGGTCCATGAAGTGACGTGTGCTTCTAAATGCTTAGTTTGTTCAACTCTGATAGAACTTTGATGGTCCACCAAAATCTATATCATCTTCATATGTGAACTTGCATCTTGTCAAAATGGCGACCTCTCATTTCCAATAGTGGTTCTCATTTTTGAAAGCGGCGCATGTGCTCCAAGTGTGGTGGAAAGTGATAGCCCACTTTAGAGAGAATTTGTGGCTGCTTGTGGAGAATATTAGAAGAGTAGGAAACAAAGAAAACCCAAACCCAAGAATTCCACATCTGGCCGGCTGTGTGTGCTGCTCTTCCGCCCTCCTTCCAATCCTCAATTCTGTTCACTAGGGGCCCACCAAAAATTTCTAAATCTGCTCCCGAAAATCTCCAAAAAACGTCACCAAAATATGAACCTATGTTGACTTTTCCCCCAAAATCTCCAGTCGAACTGGTGTTTTCTTCTGGTTCAGTGCGCCCCCGAAATCAGAATATGGTGGCACGTTGTTGAAAATAACCGTGATGCCCCCCCAACTAGCGTGCTCTCCTTGAATTGGATCTCATTTGTGCATGAATCTGGCTGTCCTCCATTTATGTGCCTTGAAGATACAGTTTGTCAAGTTTGGTACAGTTCCTAATTAAATCAAGTATTTTCCCGGATAAATTATTCCCATAGCCAAGGACACTATTGGCTCGACTCTTGTTTCTGTACCTGCTGTCAACGATCAACCAACCACGTTCACTTGTTCTTGAATCATAGCCATTAGATCCAAATCCATAACCTGTTCAGAATGCATTCCCATACTGGTCATACATCCTATTGTTTACGTACAAGCGACTCATGAATCCAAAAGCCTGTCCCAACCTAGATGTCGGTCTTGCATGCATTAGTTGCGGAATAGGGCAAAAATCCCTTTAGAATCTCTTGAATACGAAACCCTTAATCAGATATAGACCTCAGAGTCCAACCTTGCGCCATAGATCGATCCCAAAACCCGTTCCCAATAATCCTTCTTCAATGCATGCTGAAAGTATATCAAGAATGGTGCGACTGGTTGATGGTTCCCTTCCCAAAGACATTAATTTCTCTAAAAAAAAATAAAAATCCACCTTTCATCCTTGAATCCACCCTCCAACCTTCCTTCAATGATCTCCTCCAGAATGTTGGAGATCTCCTCCTTCCTCTGTGTATGGTCGTTTCTCCTCATTTGACCCCAAAACAGCCTGTTGTTTTCTCCCCCATGTACTTAGTCAATCCACGGTTCCTCTAATCAGTCCCGTTGACTCCACCAACATGGAAAAAAAACCCTCTCCAGTCCAGAGAGAGCCCCCAATCTTCTGTGTCGGTCCAGCATGATTAGAACTAACCTAGCCTTCATTCCATTCCTATACACACCGAATATCTTCTTTTCACCTGCCAAAACCAACTTTGGTAAGTTTCTTGAACATAACCCTCCCTAAAACCTTCCTATCTTTCTCTTTCTTCCCTTTTTCATATCTATCTTGAGCTAAATGCTCTTTCAAATCACGGTTGAACCTTCCTTTCAAAGAACCATGCAATAATAATAATAAAAAACAAAATCATCCAATTAAAAAATAAAAAATAAAAAATAAAAAATAAAAATAAATAAATAAATAAATGAAAAAGATTAATCATATGCATGCACAAGATAACCAAAATATTATTTCATGATAAAGAAACATAGCGTTAGTATCATATAATTTCCTAAAAAAAAAAATTACAGAACAAATAAATAAATAAACTAGAACCCACTTAAAAAAAAAAATATCAAACAAATAGAATTCTAGAAGAGAAACCTTAGTGTACTAAGCTTAAAGAACTATCCAAGGGACCTAAGTGGGCCTAAGGTGGTGCTTAATGGGCCAAGTGCATCTAAATAAGCCTAGGGTGCCTAAGTGGGCCTAAGGTGCTCAAGCAGGCGTAGGCGTAGAGTGCCTAAATGGGCCTAAGGTGCCTAAATGGGTCTAGGGTTCCTAAATGGGCCTAAGTCTAAATTAAGGCTACCAAGAGTCACAATGGGGTTAGATAAATCCCTCAACCAAGGTCTCCAAGGTGGCTTAGAAAATATAGGGTACACGAGTAGTAATGAGCCACCAAGGAATTGTTGTAAAGTAACAGACAAATACTTAATAGGACATGTGCTGGGATGACAAAATTGAGGGTCTACAAGCACATTGTTGCGGGCAGCCTGCACAAATGCGAAAACTGAGTGAAGGGACTTCTCTCCAATTTTCTGACGCCTAGCCTTGAACATAAACACCAAAATAGGTTGTAAACCAACTAGGATACAATCACCAACAACCAATAAGACATTGAGGGCACGATGCTTTGATGATATCTTACTCATGTGCCAATCATAAATCCTTGAGACGGTTTTGGCATTTGGGGATACGAATCTAGAATGGAAAACACTGCATTCTATCATCCCATTCTTCATTACTTTTCCCCCCAACCAGTTATCACTCTATTGAAAATTTGGATCTGATCGATCCCAGAACACGAAGGAGAGTTTCATTTTTCTGGTGGATTCATCGGAAACTACTTTATACATAGGCAAGTTAGGAGATAAGCAACGATAAGGGCATGGTCAGTACAGCAGCGGCGACGACAGATGGGTGGCCTGTGGCATGGCTGGTTTGAGAATAATAGAGGTGGTGCTGCTAGTGGAGGAGCTGTGATGCATGGTACAGGCTGGCAGTGGAGATGGAGGGCGGTGGTGCATGGTAACGGTACTAGTTGCTTTGACTGATGGTTGCAACTGTTGCTACCAAAGATGAAGGAAGGGCGCCGGTGTGGGCAAGCAAGTTAGGGGCTTGTTTTAACATATTCTGAACCCATTTGGGATCTTCTTCGAGGAGGGGGCGATGCCTTTTGGGTTGAAAGAGGACCACATAATAGAATCGTGGCCGAGCCCGTAGACCCAGAAGTTGTAGGAAGCGAAAGATTGGAGGACGTCAAATGAGACTTTGATCTCCGCCAAAGATTGATGCGGAATCACTCTAGATATTAGGATTGATTGTATTAGTTGTTTTTTACTAGAAGGGTAGTTTTGTCATTATTTGTAGCTGAGCCATTTTTGAGTTGTTTTGTTTAGTTTGTTTCCGCTTTTCTCGTTCAGTTTGTTGAGCCACTTTACTCTATTATATAACAGAGCAGCCTTGTATTTTCTGTTGAAAAAAATAAAAGAGAATTCTTTTCATCTTTTCTCTCAACTCTTCTTTCTTCAGATTTCTTTTTATAACATGGTATCAGAGCCATCCATTTAGGGTTTCAAATCCCTAATTTCTATTTTTTTTTTTCTTCTCTTTCTCTGTTCTTTGTTCTCGTTCGTGTTCATGGCGAAAGGTGGATCTGGTAATGGTAATCGCGGTGGCCAGGTGAATTCTGAGATTGTTGTTGTTGAAGATTCGAGTAGTCCCTATTTTCTTCATAATGGAGATCATCCAGGGCTCAATCTTGTTTCAAATCTTTTGACTGGAGCGAATTATCATACCTGGCGTAGAGCGATGCTGATGGCTCTCACAGCGAAGAACAAAGTTGGTTTTGTGGATGGTACGATTTCTAGACCTATGTCTCATGATTTGATTTACGGTGCTTGGAATAGATGTAACAGTATGATTTCTTCATGGATCATAAATGTTGTTTCAAGAGAAATTGCAGATAGTCTTTTATATTTGGATTCTGCTTGTGATATCTGGAGAGATTTGAATGATAGATTTAATCAGGGTAATGGACCTCGAATTTTTCAAATTAAGAAGCAATTATCTGCTCTTAATCAAGGTTCATTGGATGTCAATTCATATTTCACTAAATTGAAGATTCTTTGGGATGAATTGAGGGAGTTTCAACCTGTTCCAGTATGTCATTGTGGTGGATTGAGAGTCTGGACAGATTATCAACATAGGGAGTATGTTTTACAATTTCTTATGGGTTTAAATGACTCTTATGCTCAGATTAGAGGACAAATTTTGATGATGGATCCCTTACCTGCTATTAATAAAGTATTTTCTCTGGTTATTCAAGAAGAACGTCACAGGACTGTTGGTTATTCTTATTCTGGTTCTCACAATTCTGATCCTATGACATTTGGCTCTAATTCTAATGCACCAGCAGGAAGTTCAGGTGGCTCTAAAACTCGAAGGGATAGAATTACTTGTTCTTATTGTGGTTTCCAAGGTCATATCAAAGATAAATGCTATAAACTTGTTGGGTATCCACCGGGATGGAAATTCAAAAATAAAGGCTCTAATTCAAGCTCAATGGCTAACAATTCAGAAGTCCTTAAGTCTTTGAATGCAGGTTCTTCTGAATCCACTGTTTCTTCCCTCACTACCATGCAGTGTCAACAATTGATTCAACTCTTAACCAACCAATTAAGCTCTACTTCTTCAGCTTCCACAGAGAATTCTTCAACAGGACTATCAGTGTCTAATTTTGCTGGTAATAAAGTTAAAATCCAAAATAAAGGTTGGATTATTGATAGTGGGGCCACCCATCATGTTTGCAATGACATTTCTCTATTTGATTCTTCTATTGTTGTTCAAAATGTCCGAGTTACTTTACCTACTGGTATTACTGTCCCTATTGATAGAGTTGGTTCGGTCATTCTTTCGAAGGATGTCAAGCTTCTAAATGTGTTGTTTGTGCCTACTTTCAGATATAATCTACTTTCTGTGAGTGCATTTACAGACACTTTATCTCTTTCAATGGTTTTTACTCCTGATGCTTGCATTATTCAGGAACCATCTCGGGGCAAGATGATTGGGAAGGGTAGCAGGAAAGGTCAGTTATATCAGCTGGATTTTGACAGTTTTGTTGCTGATAAAGCTTTTGTTGCAGCTTCTCGGATTCCTACTTCTAATATTCTTTCTTTGTGGCATTCTAGACTTGGACATCCTTCTTTTAGTCGTTTAAAAGGTCTACAATCTGTATTGGATTTTGATTCATCCTTTGATCTTACTCCCTGCAATGTATGTCCTTTAGCTAAGCAGCGTTGTCTGCCTTACATTTCTCTTAATAAAAGATGTTCTTCCACTTTTGATCTTTTGCATCTAGATATATGGGGACCTTTTTCTGTTGGCAGTGTTGAAGGCTACAAATTTTTCTTGACTATAGTTGATGATTATAGTCGAGTAACTTGGGTTTATATGTTGAAGAATAAATCTGAAGTTCAAAAATATATTCCAGATTTCTTTGCTTTTGTAAAGAAGCAGTTTGGTAAGGAAGTTAAGGCCATAAGATCAGATAATGCTCCAGAATTATTTCTTTCCAATTTCTATCATTCTCTTGGTGTCATACACTATCGTTCTTGTGTTGAAACTCCTCAGCAGAATTCTGTGGTAGAAAGGAAACACCAGCATATTCTAAATGTGGCCCGTGCTCTTCTTTTTCAGTCCAGCCTTCCTGTCTGTTACTGGAGTGACTGTATACTCACTGCAGTATACTTAATCAATAGAACACCAAGTCCTTTTCTAAACAATAAGACTCCTTTTGAAATCCTACATGATAAGCTGCCTGATTATAGTCATTTGCGGGTCTTTGGTTGCTTGTGTTATGTTTCTACTTTGAAAGCTAACAGGACAAAATTCTCACCTCGAGCCAAAGCAGCCGTTTTTCTTGGTTATCCCTTTGGTTTTAAAGGATACAAATTACTGGATATAGAGACACATTCCATATCTATCTCTAGAAATGTTATTTTTCATGAAGAGATCTTTCCTTTTTCAAAGACAAATCCCTGTTCTTCTCCTGATATTTCTTCTGATTTGTTTCATGATCGAGTTCTTCCTTGTATTGCTGCTGATAATGATCAATCTTCCTCAGTTCTTCCTTGTGTTGTTTCACAGCCACCTCTTCAAGTTGCTCCTTCTTTACGACCAACAAGAGTCTCCAAACAACCTTCATATTTGAAAGATTATCACTGCTCTTTAATCAACTCTGTTGCTCATGTTGAAACTCACTCCACTTCTCATCCCATACAACATTTTTTGAGTTATGATAAGCTCTCTCCTTCTTACAAACTTTTTTCTCTCTCAGTTTCCATTATTTCAGAACCCAGCTCTTTTGCAAAGGCTGCTGAAATACCAGAATGGAGGGCTGCCATGGATTGTGAATTAGAGGCTCTTGAGGAAAATAAGACCTGGTCTATTGTTAGTTTACCTGTTGGTAAGCACCCCGTTGGCTGTAAATGGGTGTACAAAATTAAACATCATGCTGATGGTACCATAGAACGGTATAAAGCTCGTTTAGTGGCCAAAGGGTATACTCAACGTGAAGGCATTGATTATGTTGATACTTTTTCACCAGTGGCAAAACTAGTGACTGTTAAATTGCTTTTGGCTATTGCTGCTGTTAAAGGTTGGCACTTGTCACAATTGGATGTGAACAATGCTTTCCTTCATGGAGACTTGAATGAGGAAGTGTATATGAAGTTACCTCCTGGTTATAATAGAAAGGGGGAGTCTTTGCCTTCGAATGCTGTTTGTTTGCTTCATAAATCCTTATATGGTCTCAAACAAGCCTCAAGACAGTGGTTTTCTAAGTTTTCTACTGCCATTATGGGCTTGGGATTCAGTCAATCTCCTTCCGATCATTCTCTTTTCATCAAAAATGTTGATGGCTTGTTCATTGCTCTTCTTGTTTATGTTGATGATGTGATTATAGCTAGTAATAATCAAGGGGTCATTGCTGATTTGAAATCTGAGTTGAATAAACTCTTCAAATTGAAGGATTTGGGTGATGTCAAGTATTTCCTTGGTCTTGAAATTGCTAAATCCTCTACTGGAATCTGTGTTTCTCAGCGAAAATATGTTCTTGATTTGCTTTCTGATTTCGAGTATTTAGGTTGCAAAGCTGCTAGTACACCTATGGAAGCTAATGTCAAGTTATCCATGGATGAGGGGGTTGATCTTCCTGATGTTAGCTTGTATCGTAGGCTACTTGGGAAGCTGTTATATTTGACATTAACACGACCTGACATTTCTTATGTTGTAGGTCGACTTAGTCAGTTCATTTCTCGTCCTAAATTGCCCCATTTACATGCTGCTCAAAGAATCCTTCGTTACCTTAAAGGTAATCCTGGCATGGGTTTGTTCTTTCCTAGTAATTCAGAGCTTCGTTTGCTGGCTTATACTGATTCAGATTGGGCTCGTTGTCCTGATTCGAGAAGATCTGTTACTGGTTTTTGTGTTTTCTTGGGGAATTCTTTGGTGTCATGGAAATCCAAGAAACAACACATTGTTTCTCGCTCTTCTGCTGAAGCTGAGTATCGTGCTATGGCCAATACTTCTTGTGAGATTACTTGGCTTCTTGCTCTTCTCAAGGACTTTGGTATAGATCATTCTGCTCCTGCTCTTCTTTTTTGTGACAATCAGTCTGCTTTACATATAGCTGAAAATCCCGTGTTTCATGAACGCACAAAACACATTGAGATTGATTGTCATCTTGTTCGAGACAAGGTTCAAAGTGGGGTTCTCAAGCCTCTGTTTGTTTCTACAGAACACCAGTTAGCAGATGTTTTGACAAAAGCCCTTCATCCTTCTTCTTTTAAGCTTCTTATTGGCAAGATGGGTCTAAAGAACATCTTTAGTCCATCTTGAGGGGGAGTATTAGGATTGATTGTATTAGTTGTTTTTTACTAGAAGGGTAGTTTTGTCATTATTTGTAGCTGAGCCATTTTTGAGTTGTTTTGTTTAGTTTGTTTCCGCTTTTCTCGTTCAGTTTGTTGAGCCACTTTACTCTGTTATATAACAGAGCAGCCTTGTATTTTCTGTTGAAAAAAATAAAAGAGAATTCTTTTCATCTTTTCTCTCAACTCTTCTTTCTTCAAATTTCTTTTTATAACACTAGATGTTGCGTAATGGAGAATGGTGATGAGTTGCGTCTGCGCTACTGAGTCATCAGAGTGGTCGGGTTTCGTATAAGCACTGGAGAGGGAACATAAGAGAGAGTTGTTGGACGTTCGGTTGAAGCTATTGATGAGAATAGTCGCGCTGATCATACCGGCAACCACTATGGTGAGTAGCCACGACTCTCGAAAAGAACTCAGTGATTCTTCATCTCTTCTTCTTTCTCTCTCTCTCTCAAAAACTGTAGAGATGAGAACCGAACGAGGTGGTGTATGGGTGATTGTGATGAGCGAACTAATGAGTGATGAAGCCTATGCAGTTCTCCAATGGAGGTATCAGGTGCATGGCACTCTAAAATTCCCAAGGTTGAGACGATATCCAGTTTTCATAATAAATGGAGATGATACTCTCTCCAAGTCAATAATGGTTTAAAAACCGCTCATGGAGGTCCTACATATGTCGGTTTTCTGGAATCTTGATGCATGGTGATGGGAATTCTCCAAATATCATAGCAGATCAGGATATGTGCATGAATCTAGCAGTGGTATATCATTCTTTGATCGGCAATGTGTGAAGACCTTTCTCTTCTTAGGATGCAGTGTGTGTTCTGTAGGTTGTCCATGGTGGATCCTTAAAGTGGCAACATCTTTCTTTTCCATGGGAGTGCATGAAGTTGTTTTCTTCATGAACGACCTCCTCCTTCCTCTATATCTTGCCCTAAACACACCCCTTCCTCCATCCAAAGTGTCATGCATGAATGCTCTCTCTAGAGAATGCAATGGTGCGGTTGCATCCTCGTGTGGTAATGATTTCCTTGGAAAAAAATTGGTCGTGTGATTGGATGTTGGGCCTACTGTAAAAAGACCTCAATGGAATCTGTAGCCTCCTCCCAAACCCTCTCAGAAACATGTATCATCTCACATCTGAAAATTTCCTGAAAGCATGTATACCATTCTCAAAATCTGGTGATAATCTACTTCCAAAAACTGCCATGTTCTATCTTGATTCTTCATTCCTCCCAGTATGTAATTGTGTGGGAGCCTTCTTATATCTTCCATGGTGCGTGATCCGTTAGAGAATGCCTTTTTTCGCTATGCCTAGTGCCAGTCATTTTTTTAGAGAAAAAAAATCTATCATGATCCCCCCTCTTGCCCAAAAAGATCAGTCGACCCTCTTATCTTTGATTTTTAGCCTGTGTTCTCCTCCAAAACCCTTTATTGCAGACACATACATCTCCTTTTTGGAATAGCAAGTCCAACCTCCCTTCCAAACTCTCCATGATATCTTCCTAAAGAGAGCCTCCTTATCCAAAAACAATCTCAAAGTTTTCAAAGAGATTCGTAAACCTTCCAAAACCAAAAATCCCTTTTGTGCATGAATATCCCCAAAAATTGCTCTCCGTATGCAACTGTGGACTTTCACTTGTCTTCCTTTCTAAAAAAAAAAAAACTCAAACTCCGATCTCCTTCTCCTAGCCGTGTCAGTCTTCAATTGTTTCCTTATCTCCTAGAGCCACCTTTGCTTAAACTCTCCCAAAACATCCACACCTATCTTCCAATCTCAATATGGTATCTATTCCATCTCCAATGATTATGCATCCAATGAAATCCCACATTCCAAATATCAATTTCAATGTGACCGTGCACACCTTCCATACATTTCCTACAAAATTTCAAAGTTAATAGATTAAATAAAATAATAATAATAATAATGAGTAAAAGTAATAATAATGATAATAATAGTAATAAAAAAACATTTAAACCAAGATTTTAAATTAAAATAAATAAGGACAAGTATTACAGAAAAGTGACAAAATAATAGGAAAATAAAATCGAGGAGGTAATAGACAAGATAATAAATAAAATAAACAAAAATATAATAAAAAGTCAAGTCATGTGATTTTACAAAAACGAGCCATGCAAGTCATGCAAGCCACGTGAAACATGCAAGACGTGCCAAAAAGGTGACCTAAGCAAGACTAGGTAAACCTAAGTGGGCCAAGTGTACCTAAATGGGCCTAGGGTGCCTAAGTGGGCCTAAGTCTAAATTAGGGCTGCCAAGAGTCACAATGGAGTTAGATAAATCCCTCAACCAAAGTTCCCAAGGTGGCTTCGAAAAGATAAGCTACACGAGTAGTAATGGGCCACTAGGTAATTGTTGTAAAGTACCAAACAAATACCTAATAGGACATGTGCTAGGAGGACAAAATGGAGGATCCACACATATTTTGGCAAATTTTGGATGGTGCATTTAACCACCTTTGAGTGCCTTGGGTGCTTGAGTGTTGGATAAGCACTTGAGCGGTTTCTATGGTTAAGGGTTGTTTCCATTGCTATAGTGTTCCTTGTTTTTCCAAAACATTAATTCAAGCTATAGTGTCCCTTGTTATTTCCATCGGTATACATATCTCATGTATCAATTTTATATATTTTTATAATCTCATTTCACCATTGCATTATTGCGCATACATTTGTATTATTCTTTTATGACATCCATAATTTACTAATTAATTGTCTTAGTTCCCTCCACTTGTATAATAGATACCTATTTAGTGCTTACAGGGGTGTTATCTTATGATGCCTTCCCAATGAGTAACCAAACCCTTGGACTTTGACTTGATTTTTAGTGGACTTGTCTTTTCCTCCAAGGAGTCACATTAGCGTTTTTATTTCTTATTTTGTTTTCTATTTTAAAAATAAACAAAAATAAGTAGTAACTTCAATTTTTCAAATTTTCATTTTTTTACAATAAAAACAAGTGTCATCATTAAGTGGGAACACACATGAAAAATTCGGGTCCACACATTTTTTTTTTCATTTTAAAGGTTTTTTAAAAAGTATTTTAATTCCCAAAATTAACAATATATTATTGATTTGTCATTTTTTATTAAGAAAAAAAAAATCTAGTAAAATAAAATTCCCAAAATTGACAATATATTATTAATTTTTTTAGAAATCTGATTTTTTTTTTTTTTACTTATAATAAGTTAAATACAATATAATCATTATGATATGATTTCTTTTCAAACTTACAAAATAGGTAACATATCATGACCTTGTAAGAAGATAAGGGATAAATATTCTTAGGATATCGTAAAGGGAGTGAAAGTAGGAGAACTAATTTAATTTAGAGTCTCCTCCATAATAATTGTTGTCAAAATAAAAAGAAAATGTTAGGAAATCTATAGAGGAGTAATATATAGTACATTGAAATTTGTGGAGATAAATTTATTTTAAATAAATAAATTCTTAATTTTATTATTTTCCAAATAGGGTATCATAAACACTTTTTCTAAATAGATATTTTTGGAAATAATTCTATATTTGGAGCCAAGAAAATATTAAGGAAAGAAAAACATGAAAAAGAAATGACTCCATTACATTTGGCTTTATTATAGACTATAAAAAAAATCAAATATAATTAAAATTAATTACAAATTTATACATTTTCAAATTATTTAATAGTTATATAAATGAGTTCTAGTGAAATGAGTTTGGAGTAACAAATAATAATAATAATAATAATAATAATTGACTATAAATCTATTTTAGTTTTTTTCTCTTTATTGTTTTTCCTTTACATTTTTCTTGAAATTTTTTGAGAACCAAACATAGTTCAAGGATTCTTCTCTCATATAGATTATAGATTATAGATATGGATAGAGAAATTGTAAATTTTTGCAAAATTAATTAGAGATGTTAAAAGAGGAGAATTCTCTTAAAAGTGTATTTCATTGTCTTATCTTGTACCTAGAAAATAAAGTCTCTTTACTTCATTTGCTGTCATAATTGTCTTAAATTAATATGAGTTTAATTTTACCATGTATTTTGTTTGATTACTGGAAAATAGTAAGGAAAAAAAAATCCAAGGAAAATGATTTTTTTCATGTTTAGTTTTACCATAAAAAAATACAAAATGAAATAAAATATAATTAAAATTAGTTACATATTTATGTATCTTTAAATTATTTAATTTTTATATTGAAGAGTTCGAATTAGTATATAAAAATAATTTATTGACTTTAAATTTGTTTTTATTTTTCTTATTTTTTTTCTTTCTACTTTTCTTTTCCTATTTTATTTTCCTTACATTTTCCTCAAATTTTCTGGAACCAAACATATTCATTAGGGTAGAAAAGAAAATGCATGAGAGAATAACCTAATTTTTGTGAAAATATTGGGCAGGCTACATCTTCCCCTTCCACTATATTTCTCCGGTGCTGCATCTGTCCGAAAATTTGGAAGCACTTTGCCCCTTTTATTTAAGATTTATCTTAGCCCCTTTGCACGTCGGTACACATTTTACTTTATTATGAATAATATGGAAGCGAGGTGCGAACTCATAGCTTTCCCACTAGCAGTCTTAAACGTGACAATGCACAAAAGTCCCTTCTGGCCATAATATAGGGAATGGGACTGACCTTTTCCCATCTATCTCAAACGTAAAAGGCATATACATGTCATCTACCTCTGAGGGACAAGAGGGACAAGAGGAGTGATATATGAAGTTAATGTGCCACAATGCCAATTCCATTAGTGAAGAAACAATATATCCTAAAAAATTTGCATGGAACAAAAATTGATGATTTTCTCGTGGAATATTGTAGATGTTATTAAGGAAAATGTCTAGTTGGAACTATTTTCACCCTACATAGCCCAAGTAACAATTTATTAAGGAAATGATGATATCATTTCCCTCTTTCCTCACTGCCCTCCAAATATTTCATTGTAGATTCTAGCTGTGTCGTTTCCAGTCCCTTCTTGACTTGAACCGCCATCCTTCCAGTTTTCGCAAATATCGTATACTCCAATTTTATCATTCAGTAAGCAAGGACCATCGGCTCCCACATACCACCAGCACTTCTTGTTACATCGGCCTGCATCCCTCTTCTGAACGTATATGTCAAACCAATGGGATTCACTGTTCCACCAGAACCTACAGAAGTATAAGGTAGTCCCCCAGAAGTTTGGTCGGAAACGGAATTCAAAGAATTGATCAAAGGCCAGGACATGAGCGCCAAGGTCATCGTTTTTGGATTTACAGTGGACATTAAGATCTGTGCCAGCGTCAAGGCCATTGATGATCTTTAAATCCACTTTCTTTTCGACAACCCCAGGACCCCCATCACACAAACGAACAAGAAACACAAGCAGCACAAATGAAAACAAATACCTATCCAATGACAACATGCTTGTAATTTTCTTGTCTCTTGGAGTGACTTGATGTTTAGTTTCTTTCATTTATATATCGAAGGCCTTGTGCTTATCATGCTTTGACAGCCAATATCTCACATTTCTATAAGAGAAAGCATATAATTTAAGGGAAATAGTATCAAACCTGATTTTAAAATTAAATATGTTACCATACTAAGTCAAAATTCAAATTATTTTTTACCATATTAATAGGAATCATCCAAAATTTTATTTTAGTAACATATTTAAAAATTAAATATGTTACCATACTAAGTCAAAATTCAAAATTCAAATTTACTAGTAAAAAATCAAATTTATTTTTATAAAATTTTTTTCCTAATATTTTATGGAAAGAAACATAATCTTAATTTATGCATTTATGTTATTAATTCCCAATATGATTCCTGAATCATCCTTTTTAATTCAATATTTTGAATTTATTGAGACTCCATTAACCTCTTTTGTATCTCAAAATATTACCCGATCAATAGTAAGATGTCAACCCTAGCGTCAAATCATATAAGATATATTTTATCATTTTTGTAATATAATGATGATTTAGAAAAAGACCACATCAATTGTTTTTTTTTAAAAAAAAAAAAATCACCTTATCTTTTACAATAAAAGATTGGATAAATAAAATATAAACAAAATTATTAATTTTACTTCGCTTAGGAAATTTATGCTCATGTTTCTACTTTAAGTATATGGAAATGAAAGGGCAAGTGTTTAATTTTTTTTTTTTCAAATTTTAAAATATGCAATAAAAGTACAAATGACTTATTAATTTTTTGAAGATAGGCTTAAAATTGGAAGAAAAAAAAAATCTTTTGACTTAAAATTTATTTATTTTTATTTATCCACTACTTTTCATAGTTTTTTCATTAAAAAGATGTGAAATATTGAAAACTACACTTGGTTTAAAAATAAATAAGAAAATTAAAATATTTTGATTGATTTTTATTTTCTTTTTTATTTCTCATATATTAGTATTTTTTACCATATTCGATAAGAAAATTTAAATTAAATTTGAGAATTACAATTTGCCTAGTAGTTTCATATGAACTCATCTTGAATATCGCAATTAAATAAATCTATCTTAAAAACTTTAATGAATTAGTTTTTATTGATAACATAATTTAAATTAAATTCAAGATTTATAGATATAAATTTCTATAAAAAAAAATAGTAATTAGGACAAAAAGAGTAAAAAAGTAAAATAAAGGCATAGACTTAAGAATAAGTTCGTTATTTTTACTTATTATTTAAAGGGTTTTTTTTTAACTTTAAATCATGTTATTAAGTTATTTTACCAAATATACTTAATTTATTTAATGACTTAAATTAAGTTATTAAGTCACTTTAACTTATTAAGTTGGTTTATCCAACACCGACTTAGAAAAGACTTGTTGTGTATTTGAAATCATGTTTAATTTTTAATTTTTATATTTAATGAGTGGAAGAAACAGAAGCGATAGTTTAATTTTTAATCATATTTAAATATTCTTATATTAAAGTAATGATAATTTTAATATTTTAAAATGAATAAAATTCTCTTTACAAGTAGGACTTGAGAAAAAATATTAATGTGCCAATAATTATTATCAACTTAAAAAAAAATTGGTGTTTTCTGAAGTAATTTTTAGTTTTCGAAAAATATTAAGAAAAGAAAAAAAAATGTTAAAAGTAAAATGATTTTTTCTATTTGATTGTCCAATGGAAAATACCAAAGAAAATAAAATATAATTAAAATTAGTAAATAACTTATGCGTGTTTGAGTTTTAAGTAGTAAATAAAAATAATTTATTACCTTTTAATCAATTTTTTATTTTCCTTGACTTTTTTTTTTCTTTTGTATTTTCTTTCCTTTACTCTCGGAATTTTCCAAAAACCAAATGTACCTAAATCTCTAGAAAAGAAAATGGTGTAATGACATGTATCCGTTTCACCTTTGAAATAAATATGAAGGGGATCAAAGATGCAGTTGTAAGAGGTGTTTTCTTTTGTATTTTCTTTCCTTTACCCTTGGAATTTTCCAAAAACCAAACATATCTAAATCTCTAGAAAAGAAAATGTTAGAGAAAACACATCTCACAGATTGCATCTTTGATCCCCTTTATATTTATTTCAAATGTGAAAAGGATACATGTTTGAGTTTTAAGCAATAAATAAAAATAATTTATTACATTTTAATCTATATTTTATTTTTCTTGAATTTTTTTTTTCCTTTTACTTTTATTTTGTATTTTCTTTCCTTTACCCTTGGAATTTTCCAAAAACCAATCGTATCTAAATCTCTAAAAAAGAAAATGTTAGAGAAAACACCTCTGACAGGTTGCATCTTTGATCCCCTTTATATTTATTTATTAATTATTTTCTTTTGTTTACCCTTGGAATTTTCCAAAAACCAAACATACCTAAATCTCTAGAAAAGAAAATTTTAAAGAAAACACCTCTAACAAGCTGCATCTTTGATCCCCTTTATATTTATTTCAAAGGTGAAACGATACATGTCATTACCTCTTGGGGGACAATGGGAGTCATATATGAAGCTAATGCCTCATGATACCAGTCCCATTAGCGAAAGAAACAAAAACCTCCTAAAATTTACAGTGCGGTATGATGTAATAGACTTTGACAAATGTTTTTCGACCTATATTTTCACTTCTTGAAACAAAATAGTGACAAATAATTTAAAAAAAAATTATTTTTATAAGTTTTTTCAAACTGATTTTACTTATTTCTTCCTATTATAAAAAAAAATTAAGTATATATATATAAATTTCAAATTAATTTTAATTATATTTTATTTTCTTTTATATTTCTAACGTTAAATCAAATATGAGAAAATCATTTTCTTTAACATTTTTTGTTCCAAATATTTTTTGGAACCAAACATAACCTTAGAAATTTATGCATTTATGTTATTAATTCCCAATATGATTCCTAAATCATCCTTTTTAATTCAATATTTCGAATTTATTGAGACTCCATTAACCTCTTTTGTGTCTCAAAATCTTACACAATCAATAGTAAGATGTCAAATCATATCGATTCTTAAGGCATATTTTATCATTTTTGTAATATAATGATGATTTAGGAAAAGGCCACGTCAATTGTTTTTTTTATCCAAAAACATTCACCTTATCTTTTACAATAAAAGATTGGATAAATAAAATATAAACAAAATTATTAATTTTACTTCGCTTAGGACATTTATGCTCATGTTTCTACTTTAAGTATATGGAAATGAAATGGCAAGTGTTTATTTTTTTTTTCAAATTTTAAAATATGCAATAAAAGTATAAATGACTTATCAATTTTTTGAAGATAAGCTTAAAATTGGAAGAAGAAGAAAAAATCTTTTGACTTAAAATTTATTTATTTTTATTTATCCACTACTTTACATAGTTTTTTTTCATTAAAAAGATGTGAAATATTGAAAACTACACTTGGTTTAAAAATAAATAAGAAAATTAAAATATTTTAATTTCTTTCTTATTTCTCATAATGCAATTTACATATTAGTATTCTTTTACCATATTTGATAAGAAAATTTAAATTAAATTTGAGAATAACAATTTACCTATTAGTTTCAAATGAACCCATCTTGAATATTGCAATTAGATAAATCTATCTTAATAACTTTAATGAATTAGTTTTTATTGATAACATAATTTAAATTAAATTCAAGATTTATAGATATAAATTTCTGTGAAAAATAGTATTTACGACAAAAAGAGTAAAAATGTAAAATAAAGATATGGACTTAAAAATAAGTTTGTTATTTTTCTAATTATTTAAAGTTTTTTTTAACTTTAACTCATGTCATTAAGTTATTTTACCAAGTATACTTAATTTAGTTAATGACTCTAATTAAGTTATTAAGTCACTTTAACTTATTAAGTTGGTTTATCAAACACCAACTTAGAAAAGGCCTGTTATGTTTTTGAAATCATGTTTAATTTTTAATTTTTATATTTAATGAGTGGAAGAAACAGGAGTGAAAGTAGTTTATCATATTTAAATATGCTTATATTAGAGATAATGATAATTTTAATATTTTAAAATGAACAAAAATCTCTTTAAAAGTAGGACTTGAGAAAAAAAATATTAATATGCTAATAATTATCATACACTTAAAAAATTACTATTTTCTAAGTTAATTTTTAGTTCTCGAAAAATATTAAGAAAAGAAAAAAAATGTTAAAAGGAAAATAATTTTTTCTGTTAGATTGTTAAATGGAAAATACCAAAGAAAATCAAATATAATTAAAACTAGTAAATAACTTATGCATGTTTGAGTTTCAAGTAGCAAATAAAAATAATTTATTATCATTTAATCTATTTTTTATTTTCTTTCACTTTTTCTTTCCTTTTACTTTTCTTTTGTATTTTATTTCCTTTAGCCTTGGAATTTTCCAAAAACCAAACGTACCTAAATCTCTAAAAAAGAAAATGTTAGAGAAAACACCTCTAACAGGCTGCATCTTTGATCCCCTTTATATTTATTTCAAAGGTAAAATGGATACATGTCATTACCTCTTGGGGGACAATGAGAGTCATATATGAAGCTAATGCCTCAGATAGCAGTCCCATTAGCGAAAGAAACAAAAACCTCCTAAAATTTACAATGCGGCACGATGTAATAGACTTTGGCAAATGTTTTTTGAACTATATTATCACTTCTTGAAACAAAATAGTGACAAATGTAGATATTATTTAATAAGGAAAATGATCTACATGGATTTATTTTCACCATACATAGCACAAGTAACAATTGATATATAATTGATAATATCATTTCCCTCTTTTCTCATTGCCTTCCAAAATGATGAAGAAACATACAATTGGTAGTCTGAAAAGAAATTGAGAGTACCTTGAAAACAAGTAAGGAGCAATGAAAATCATCTAAGGGCAAGATTTAATAAAAAAAAAATAACTTGTAAAATTAGAGAGAATAGCAATAAACCAAGTAAAATGCACAAAGAATATATTTCAACCAATACAAAATCAATATTTCAAATCCAAAGAACAAGGTTAATCACGATCTTAGTTTGGAAATTAGATTAATAACAAGCAAAGTATAAGGATCTAGAAGAATTCAATTGGCGTTGATTTTCAAGAGAAAACAACTTACTATCTAATTTCATATTTTGAATTTTAATTTCTAGAAGCCACTAAGTATGCCTTAATCTAATGAATTCACATCCAATCAATTTGTACCAAGTTCTTTGGATTTATGTTTTCATTGATCTACATACAACATAAATTTTCCTTTCCTTATTTTTTATTTTTTATTTTTAGAATGCACTACAAGAAAAAAAGCCTTCGTTGACAGTTTTTCACTGTCAATGTAAGGTATATCTGTGAAGGTGGGTTATTGTTCATATATGGTTACCTTATTCCACTTAGGGAGATGTTTCCAAATTTTGCAAGTGATCAAGGAATATTAACTTGGGAAGATTAATCTTGGAAATAATATAAGAGTTTATTTTAGCCTAGAACCTAAGAAAGCTTTATCACTTCAGGAAACATGAATATTGAACTTAGACAAACAAGACAAGTGAATGAAAAAGAATTAGGCTAGACTTTAGTTTTTTTCAAAGAAAGACAAACTCTACTTTATTAGTTAAACTTAAAGAAGATTCTCTATGGATCACTTACCAACTATATATTTTATTTTAGAAAACCCATTATACAAAGATTTTTATATATCTTGATTCTTTAACTCAAAAGTGATTAACAAAATCCTAGGAAAGAATAACATCAACTCTTGTAGATTTAGTACAATTCTCTCGTGCCTAACACTGGAGAAATTGAAATTCATATTAATAAGGGAAGTAAAAAGGATATCAAAACAATACCCTAAGAAGGAAAAGTGGATAGACCAAAGAAAGAAGATAGACAAAACACAAAAATCATTAGGTTTATACCCTTTTAACTTTTATTCAATTAATCATATACCTAAGGACTTCCTAAGGAATTCAAATCTATGAGAATCCAGGGGTTTGGTGAAAATATTTGCCAATTGATGTTCTGTTGAGACAAACTCTAGAGAAATGACCTTATCTTAAACTAAATCCCTAATAAAATGATAACATATGTCTATTGTTTAGTACGTGCATGAATAATAGGATATTTGAAAATGTTAATGGCACTAGAGTTATCACAATATATACTCATAGTACCCTGCTTTGATACCAATTGAAAAATTGTTTACTCAATAGGGTAACACTTGAGGGGGTGAATAAGTGTTTCCTAAAAAATCACAATTTAAGGATTAAAAAACTTATACCTAATTAAACTTGTGAGATAATAAGGATAATTAAAGTAATCAATGATCAAAGTAATAAGAAAAATCAAGTAAGGGATATAAGAATTTTTTTACATGGAAAACCCCCATATTAGTCATGGAGATAAAAAAAAAAAAAAAAAAACCAAGGGGTTTAAGGCCCCTAATCTACAATCTACTATTTTAGATCAAAGTACATAGTTTTACCTAACCGCTTTACCCTAAAGACTTACTCTTTAGCACCTATACTTTAATCCATGTCCATGATGTAGCATTTTCAATTCTCTAGTGGATTCCTCTCTGCATCTAAGGAGATGCAGGTCCTTTTAACAACCCAAAAGTCAATTATATGAAATCTTTCTTGAGAGATTGTGAATGATAGGGCAAGTTTGTTAATTCTCTTAAAGTGTCCAACCCTAAAATGGGTTAAAAGATGGTTTATATAAGGCTACAAGCCTAGGGGATCGGTATTTAGAATTTACCAGAAAGAATACTTGTGAATTTTTCAAAAACAATTTGTCATATTTTGGCAAATTTTGGATGATTGCTTGAGTACACTTAACCACCTTTGAGCACCTTGGGTGCTTGAGCGTTGGATAAGCACTTGAGAGGTTCTAATGGTTGAGCGTTGTTTCCATCACTATAGTGTCCCTTGTTTTTCCAAAACATTAATCAAACAATTTTAGCATCCCTTGCTTTTTCAAAACATTAATTCAAGCTATAGTGTTCCTTGTTATTTCCACCTTTATACATATCTCATGTATCAATTTTATATATTTTTATAATCTCATTTCACCATTGCATTATTGCATGTAAATTTGCATTATTCTTTTATGACATCCATAATTTACTAATTAATTGTCTTAATTCTCTCCACTTGTATAATAGATATCTTTTTAGTGCTTATAGGGTTGTTATCTTATGATACCTTCCCGGTGAGTAACCAAACCCTCAAACTTTGACTTGATTTTTAGTAGACTTGTCTTTCCTCCAAGAAAGAGTCACATTAGGGTTTTTATTCCTTATTTTGTTTTCCATTTTTAAAATAAACAAAAATAAGTAGTAACTCCAATTTTTCATTTTTTCATTTTTTTTTTTTTTTTGCAATAAAAGCAAGTCTCGTCATTAAGTGGGAACATGCATGAAAAATTTAAGTCCACACATTTTTTTTTCATTTTAAAGTTTGTTTAAAAAGTAGTTTAATTCCCAAAATTAACAATATATTATTGATTTGTCATTCTTTTATTAAGGAAAAAAAAATCTAGTTGTTATAAAATATGAGATTATATACGACAATGGTAACTTGTGGATGATCATCCATAAATATCTTTTGTAACTCCCTATAAAAGGGAGAGACCCCTAATGAAATTCTAGAGATTTTTCCCGTGCATTATATTCTTTTTTTCTTTCTCTCTTCTTCTCTTACTTTGTTTTATAACACGTTATCAGCATGAATAGTCTCTACAAATGAAATATAAAGATTTTTCACTATTCAGAGAAAAAGAAAGATGTTCTTCTCTTTAGAGAAATAGAAAGACATTCTTCCCTTTAGAGAAATAGAAAGACTTTTCTCTTTTCTTTCTTACAAAAAGGTATGTGATAAACTTATATCATGATTTTATACTTTATTACTCTTTGACTCTCTATTTTCACTTATTTTATTTGAATACAAAACTATGTACAATCCCTATAACCAGAAATTATGGGATAAATTATAAATTATAAGGTAAATTCATAACCAAAAATTCTGAAAAATATGTATAATCTTTATAACCAGAAGTTATGGGATAATTATAAATTATTGGGTAAATTCATAACCAAAAGTTATGAAAAATATGTGTAATCCCTATAACCAGAAGTTATGAAAAATATGTGCAATTCCTATATCCAAAAGTTATGGGAAAAATTACAAAATTACAAATACATGACCAGAAGTTATGTATATGATCCCTAATTATTATAAAATAAATAAATAAATGTTCATATCCTGAAGCTATGTATAAATCTATATAATGAAAGTTTATAACTTGAAGCTATGTACAAATTTAAATATTTTCTTGTTGAGACAAAATAATCATGGCCTGAAGCTATGAAAGATATTGACTTTAATTTCTTTAATTTCTTTTAATTATAATTTGTAACTAGAAATTTATACATAAATAGTTCATAACCTGAAGCTACGTATACATTTGAATATTTTCTTGTGATATATATGCTCTCATTGCTTTTACACAAGTTATTAAGTTAAGTCATCATCGATGAATAATATTTTTCCATTGATTTTAACTCTTTCTCTATGATAATATTCTTCAACTATATAAAGGCGAGGTCTTTATGACAATGTTTTATGACTTGTTATTTTGATGAAACTTTTGTCTCATTAATTGCACAACATTGATGATAGACAACGTTATTAAGGAAATGATGATATCATTTCCCTCTTTCCTCACTGCCCTCCAAATATTTGGAGTCATTGTAGATTCTAGCTGTGTCGTTTCCTATCCCTACTTGACTTGAACCATCACCATTCCAGTTGTCGCAAATATCGTATACTCCAATTTTATCATTCAGTAAGCAAGGACCAGCTGCTCCCACCAACCACCAGCACTTCTTGTTACATCGGCCTACATCCCTCTTCTGAACGTATATGTCAAACCAATGGGATTCACTTTCCCACCAGAACCTACAGAAGTATAAGGTAGTCCCCCAAAAGTTTGGTCGGAAATGGAATTCAAAGAATTGATCAAAGCCCAGGACATGAGTGCCAAGGTCATCGTTTTTGGATTTACAGTGGATATTAAGATCTACGCCAGCTTCAAGGCCATTGATGATCTTTACATCCGCTTTCTTTTCGAAAACCCCAGGACCCCCATCACACAAACGAATAAGAAACACAAGTAGCACAAATGAAAACAAATGCCTATCCAATGACAACATGCTTGTAATTTTCTTGTCTCTTGGAGTGACTTGATGTTTAGTTTCTTTCATTTATATATCAAAGGCTTTGTGCTTATCATGCTCCTTGACAACCAATATCTCACGTGTCTATAAGAGAAAGCATATAATTTAAGGGAAATAGTATCAAACCTGATTTTAAAATTAAATATTTTACCATACTAAGTCAAAATTCAAATTATTTTTTACCATATTAATAGGAATTTGCTAGTAAAAACTCAAATTTATTTTTATAAATTTTTTTCCTAATATTTTCGGGAAAGAAACATAATCTTAGAAATTTATGCATTTATGTTATTAATTCCCAATATGATTCCTGAATCATCCTTTTTAATTCAATATTTCGAATTTTTACCATATCCAATGAAAACATGCTTGTCTCTTGGAGTGACTTGATGTTTAGTTTCTTTCATTTATATATCGATGGCCTTGTACTTATCATGCTCCTTGACAACCAATATCTCACATGTCTAAGAGAAAGCATATAATTTAAGGGAAATAGTATCAAACCTGATTTTAAGATTAAATTTTTTACCATACTAAGTCAAAATTCAAAATTGTTTAATTTAAAAATTCATTAAGTTGCATATGTATTATTACAATTAATAAAAATAATTAATTATTTAGAACCTTTTTATAGTAGGAATTACAATATTGGACATAAATGGTAAGTCAAAAAAAAAAAGTACTAGAAATTAAATTGTATGTTATTATTATAATGTTGGAATAAGGAAATTGTGTGAATTCATTATGATTGTTACAAATGTGGAAGATATCCTACCATATATGTGACATTTCCAACCATATGTGAAATCATATACTAAATTTTTTTTATAAAAGAAATTTATGTCATATATAATTGTACATTATTATAACATTAATTTGGTATGTATTTACTCATCACTATCTATATATGGAATATGTATTATGATGATTAGATAATAAATTTATATTGTTACTAGTTTTAATTTGGATTTAATGTGTAAGAAATGAATCAACATAATATGGAAATAATTAAGGGAAGAGTATGTTTTGGATATTAATAGGAATTTACTAGTAAAAAATCAAATTTATTTTTATAAATTTGAAAATATTTAGGCTATGTTTGGTTCTTAGAAAATTTGAGAAAAAATGGAAGGAAAGAAAATAGAGAGGAAAAGTAGAAGGAAAGAAAAAGATAAGGAAAATAAAAGATAGGTTTAAATTTAATAAATTATTTTTATAAGTTTTTTCAAAATCATTTTACTTATTTCTCTCTATTATAAAAAAAATTAAATAATTTATATATTGTTGTAAGTGAAGTCGTGAATGACCACATTGATGGTTATTTATGAACTCCATTTACTCATCTTTAAGATGAGTAATGGGAGTTCATATGGTGAAGCCTATAAAAGGCTTCTTACACCCCATGGAGCATCCAGAGAAAAAAAGCTCACTCTTCCTCTCATTCTCTCTTTCTTTCATTCTCTCAATACTTCTCTTCTTTGATTTCTTTCTCCCCTTTATATATACTATTAAAGTAATATATATTCATCTCTATTTTTATTTGAGTCACATTTATTCTAGTTTTACAACACATTATCAGCACAAATTTCTTTGAAGTTATTTGACAATGTCGAATCTCACAAAACTCGAATTTGTGACACTTGACATTTTGGGAAAGAACTATCTATCTTGGATCCTTGATGCTGAAATACATCTTGATGCAATGAACCTTGGAGCTATGACCAAAGAAGGAAATCAAGCATCCTTGCAGGATCATGCAAAAGCACTGATTTTCCTTCGCCATCACCTCTATAAAGGTTTAAAAAATGAGTATCTTACGGTAAAGGTCCCTTTTACTCTATGGAGTAATTTGAAAGAAAGATATGACCACCAAAAAACTGTGATTCTCCCAAAAGCTCGATATGATTGGATGCACCTGAGGTTGCAAGATTTTAAAATTGTTAGTGAATATAACTCCGCATTTTTCAAAATCAACTCTCAATTAAAGCTGTGTGGAGAAAAAAATCACAGAAGAAGACATGTTAGAGAAAAATTTTACTATATTTCATGGCTCGAATGTGCTTCTACAGTAGCAATATCGAGAGTGTAGATTTACAAAATAGTCTGAATTAACATCATGTCTTCTTGTTGCTGAACAAAATAATGAGCTTTTGATGAGAAATCACCAATCTCGTCCAACTGGATCTAAACCATTCCTTAAAGTGAATGCAATATCTTCCCAAACTTGTGGACGTGGACGAGGACAAGGACGTGGTCGTGGTTGTGGCCATGGAAGAAATCCCCGATATCATGGTTCTTATAGTAATAATTCATTAAATTCTCAGAAAATGAAAGCCTCATTGCACCACCAAAAGTGGAACAATACTGAGACAAAACAAGAAAATGGGAAGTGTTTACAATATAAACCTCCTAAGAACCATAAGAATAATTGTTATAGATGTGGTATGAAGGGGCATTGGTCACGTACCTATCGTACACCCAAACATTTGGTCGATCTTTACAAAGCATCAATAAAAGCAAAAAGAAAATAGATAGAGATGAACTTTACCGATGATGATGGATTGGACCTAACCTACTATGATATTGATTTCTTTAGAGGTCCCAATGAAAAAACATACCATTTAATAAATGATGAGAAGATTAACATTGATTAATATATCAAATAATATATTATTATGTCTTATATTTACATTTGATTTTCTTTTGTTATTTACATTATGCCTTTTTTTTTAGTTATATCTTAAATCTATGTGTTATTTGGTCTCAAGATGAATGAGGATGATGTATGTCTCACAGACTGTGCAACCACACACACAATTCTTTGAGATAAAAGATATTTTCTTGAATTGACATTAATAAAAGCTAATGTAAGTACCATATCTGGTACTACAAACATAATTGAAGGCTCTAGAAAAGCAAGCAAACATAACGCTACCAAATGGAACAAGATTCCATATAAATGACGCTTTATATTCTAGCAAATCCAGAAGAAATTTGCTCAAGTTTAAAGATATCCGTAGAAATGGATATCATATTGAAATTATGAATGAAGATAATATAGAATATCTTTACATTACTTTCATTATATCTGGTCAGAAGCTTATAATGGAAAAACTCTCGACTTTCTCCTCTGGGTTGTATCATACAACTATTAAGCCTATTGAATCATATGTTGTCGTGAACCAGAAGTTCAATGACCTAAAAGTTTTTGTCATTTGGCATGACAAGCTAGGTCACCTAGGGTCTTTAGTGATGCGTCGAATAATCAAACACTCACATGGGCATCCACTAAAGAACCAGAAGATTCTTTTGCCCAATGAATACTCATGTGTTGCCTGCTCATAAGGTAAATTGATAGTTAGACCATCTTTTTACTAAAGTCATATCTGAGTCACCAGCCTTTTTAGAAAGAATACATGGGGACATATGTGGGTCTATCCATCCACTATGTGGACCATTCCATTATTTTATGATCTTAATAGATGCTTCTACTAGGTGGTCACATGTTTGTCTTATTTCTACACGTAACGTTGCCTTTGCTAGACTCTTTGCACAAATAATCAAATTACGAGCATAATTTCCAGATTATCTAATTAAGACAATACATCTTGATAATGCTGGTGAATTTACTTCTCAAACATTCATTACTATTGCATGTTAGTAGGGATAAATATTGAGCATTCTGTTGCTCATACTCATACCCAAAATGGTTTAGCAGAATCTTCATCAAACGTCTCCAATTAATAGCTCGACCATTACTAATGAAAACCAAATTACCTACTTTCACTTGAGGACATGCTATTATGCATGCTGCAGCTTTAGTCTATATTCGACCCACAACTTACCATGAATACTCCCCTTCACAACTTGTGCTTGGAAAACAACTAAATATTTTTCACTTACGAATCTTTGGTTGTGCAGTATCTGTACCAATTGCAACTACACAACGCACTAAAATGGATCCCCAACGAAGACTTGGGATTTATGTAGGTTTTGATTCTCCATCTATCATAAGATATCTTAAACCTTTGATAGGCGATGTTTTTACAACCCGCTTTGCGGATTGTTATTTTAAGGAGAGTGTTTTTCCGTCATTAGGCGGAGAAAAGTCGATTCCTGAAAAACGATGAGAAATTAGTTAGAAGACATCTACTATGTCCCATCTTGATCCTCGTACAAATCAATGTGAACTAGAAGTTCAAAGGATCATTCATTTTCAAAATCTTGCAAATCAACTACCAAATGCATTCATTGATACAAAGAAAATGACAAAGTCACATATCTCGACTGCAAATACTCCAGCACAGATTGATGTCTCTGTAAGACAGTTAACAAATGAATCTAAGATACATTTGAAGCGTGGTAGACCTTTCAGCTCAAAGAACGTAACTCCTCGGAAGAAGAGAACCTAAAAAAAACTTGGCCCTCTAGAAGAGACCATCAAAATGACTGATCAATTTAAAATTGATAAATCTATAGCCCCATAAGAGGCACAAATAAAGCAGAAAGCCCCTGAAGAGGCACATATTGAACAAGAAGCCCCTAAAGAGGCACATATTGAACGAGAAGCCCTTGAAGAGGCATAGGTACCTGAAAATTGTGAAATCTCTATAAGTTATGTACACACGGGAGAAAAAGGGGATCAAAATAATATTGTTATTAATAATATTTTCGCTTTCCAAGTGACCTCCAATATCATAAGAAATGATAAAGATCTTGAACCACGGAATGTGGAAGAATGCCAACATAGAAATGATTGGACAAAATGGAAAGAAGCTATACAGGTAGAGTTAAACTCATTAACAAAATGAGAAGTTTTTGGATCTGCAGTCCAAACACCTGAAGATGTAAAGCCTATTGGGTACAAATGGGTATTTATACGAAATCGCAATGAGAATAATGAGATCATAAGATATAAAGCACGATTAGTAGCACAAGGTTTCTCACAGAGACCTAGTATTGACTACGAGCAAACATATTCTCCCGTCATGGACGTAATCACATTTTGTTTTTTAATTGATTTGGCAGTCTCAGAAGGACTGGATATGTGTCTCATGGATGTTATTACACCATATTTATATAGATCCATGGATAATGATATATATATATATATATACATGAAAATCCCTAAAGGATTTAAATTGCCTGAAGCAAATAGTAAAAAGCCTCGTAGCATGTACTCAATCAAGTTACAATGATCCTTGTATGGATTAAAGCAATTTGGACACATGTGGTACAATCGCCTTAGCGAATACTTGCTAAAAAAAG
Organism: Vitis vinifera; assembly: GCF_030704535.1. Taxonomy (NCBI): domain Eukaryota; kingdom Viridiplantae; phylum Streptophyta; class Magnoliopsida; order Vitales; family Vitaceae; genus Vitis; species Vitis vinifera. Next base: position 11,191,753 of record NC_081823.1, on the reverse strand, counting down.
GGTATGTGAATAACCCTATATGCTCATGCATCTTCATTAAAAAATCAAAAACCAGATTTGCAATTATTATAGTGTATGTTGATGACTTAAATCTTGTTAGAACTCCTAAAGAGCTCACAAGAACAACAAATTACTTGAAAAAGGAAGTTGAGATGAAAGATCTTGGAAAAACAAAATTTTGTCTTGGCCTGCAGATTGAGCATTTTCCTAATGGAGTTTTAGTACATCAATCAACATACATTAAGAAAGTTTTGAAGTGTTTTGATATGGATAAAGCACATCCTTTAAGTTCTCCAATGGTTGTTCAATCACTTGATGTGAAAAATGACTCATTTCGTCCTTGCGAAAAAGATGAAGAATTATTTGGTCCTGAAGTACCATATCTTAGTGCTATTGGTGCACTTATGTATCTTGCCAATTGTACACGTCCAGACATTTTTTTTTCTGTCAATGTATTAGCAAGATATAGTTCTGCTCCAAATTGAAGACATTGGAATGGTATCAAACATATATTGTGTTATCTTTGTGGAACTACTTATATAGGTCTATTTTACTTAAGAGAATCAAAGCAACAATTGCTTGGATATGCAGATGCAGGATATCTTTCAGGTCCACATAAAGGTAGGTCATAAATAAGGTATGTGTTTAATTGCAATGGTATTACTATTTCATGGAGATTTGTCAAACAAACAATGGTGACCACATCATCAAATCATTCAGAAATACTAGCAATTCATGAAGCAAGCCGTGAATGTATATGGCTAAGATCTATGATCCAGCATATTCAGGAATTATGTAGACTCTCCTCTATCAAAGGTGACGCAATAATATTGTTTGAAGATAATGTTGCATGCATTGCACAAATAATAAGGGGTTATATTAAAGGAGATATAACTAAACACATTTCACCAAAATTCTTTTATACACATGAACTCCAGAAGAGTGGTGAAATTGATGTGCAACAAATATGCTCAAGTGATAATCTAGCAGATTTATTCATAAAATAATTGCCAACCTCAACATTCAAGAAGTTAATACACAAGATTGGAATGTGTCAACTCAAGGATATTGACATGAGGGGGAGTATGCTTGTAAAAGGGTGTTAGTGTACTGTACTCTTTTTTCCTTCTTCCAAGTTTTGTCCTACTGGGTTTTACTAGCAAGGTTTTTAATGAGGCAGTTCTAACATACCAATAAAAGAATATTGTACTCTTTTTTCCTTCGCTAGGTTTTTCCTATAGGGTTTTTACTAGCAAGGTTTTAATGAGGCATATTCTTTTTATATGGTGGTCATCCAAGGGGGAGTGTTGTAAATGAAGTGGTGAATGACCACATTAATGGTTATTTATTACTCATCTTTAAGATGAGTAATGGGAGTTCATATGGTGAAGCCTATAAAAGGCTTCTTACACCCCATGTAAGAAGCATCCAGAGAAAAAAAAGCTTTCACTCTTCCTCTCATTCTCTCTCTCTTATTCTCTCTTTCTTTCATTCTCTCAACACTTCTCTTCTTTGATTTCTTTCTCCCCTTTATATATACTATTAAAGTAATATATAGTCATCCCTACTTTTATTTGAGTTACATTTATTCTCGTTTTACAACATATATATATATATATATATATTAAATTAATTTTTATTATATTTTATTTTCTTTTATATTTTCTATAGTGAAATCAAATATGAGAAAATCATTTTCTTTTTCTTTTTTCCTAATATTTTCTGGAAAGAAACATAACCTTAGAAATGTATGCATTTATGTTATTAATTCCCAATATGATTCCTAAATCATCCTTTTTAATTCAATATTTTGAATTTATTGAGACTCCATTAACCTCTTTTGTATCTCAAAATCTTACCCAATCAATAGTAAGATGCCAACCCTCGTGTCAAATCATATCGGATTCTTAAGACATATTTTATCATTTTTGTAATATAATGATGATTTAGGAAAAGACCACATCAATTGTGTTTTTTTTTTTCCAAAAACATTCCCCTTATCTTTTACAATAAAAGATTGGATAATAAAATATAAACAAAATTATTAATTTTACTTCGCTTAGGAAATTTATGCTCATGTGTCTACTTTAAATATATGGAAATGAAAGGACAAGTGTTTAATTTTTTCTCAAATTTTAAAATATGCAATAAAAGTATAAATGACTTATTAATTTTTTGAAGATAAGCTTAAAATTGGAAGAAAAAAAAAATCTTTTGATTTAAAATTTATTTATTTTTATTTATCCACTACTTTACATAGTTTTTTCATTAAAAAGATGTGAAATGTTGAAAACTACACTTGGTTTAAAAATAAATAAGAAAATTAAAATATTTTAATTGATTTTTATTTTCTTTCTTATTTCTCATAACGCAATTTACGTATTAGTATTTTTTTACCATATTCGATAAGAAAATTTAAATTAAATTTGAGAATAACAATTTACCTTTTAGTTTCAAATGAACCCATCTTAAATATTGCAACTAAATAAATCTATCTTATTAACTTTAATGAATTAGTTTTTATTGATAACATAATTTAAATTAAGTTCAAGATTTATAGACATAAATTTCTATGAAAAATAGTAATTAGAAGTAGGACTTGAGAAAATGATAATTTTGTTGATAACATCTCGAATATGCTTATTTTAGAGATAATGATAATTTTAATATTTTAAAATGAATAAAAATTTGTTTACAAGTAGGACTTGAGAAAAAATATTAATATGCCAATAATTATTAATTATTATACACTTAAAAAATTAGTTTTTTTTAAGGTAATTTTTAGTTCTCGAAAAATATTAAGAAAAAAAAAAATGTTAAAAGAAAAATAATTCTGTTTGATTGTCCAATGGAAAATACCAAAGAAAAGTAAATATAATTAAAACTAGTAAGTAACTTATGCATGTTTGAGTTTTAAGTAGTGAATAAAAATAATTTATTACATTTTAATCTATTTATTATTTTCCTTCACAGTTTCTTTCCTTTTACTTTTCTTTTGTATTTTCTTTCATTTACTGTTGGAAAGTAATAAATAAAAATAATTTGTTACCTTTTAATCTATTTTTTATTTTCTTTTACTGTTTCTTTCCTTTTAGTTTTCTTTTGTATTTTCTTTTATTTTCCCTTGGAATTTTCCAAAAACCAAACGTATCTAAATCTCTAGAAAAGAAAATGATAGAGAAAACACCTCTGACAGGTTGCATCTTTGATCCCCTTTATATTTATTTCAAAGGTGAAAAAGATACATGTTTGAGTTTCACTACTACAAAAATCTAAATTAATGGTGCTTGAATTCTTGACGCTTGTAAAAAAATGTCATTATTTATTACTAAAAATGTTTATTATTGACGTTCATATATCCTTGGCGCTTTATAGGGAGAAACAATGGCATTTTGAAACAATGGAGCTTTTGGAAGCATCATTGTACGATGAACCACAAATAATGGCGCTTTGAAAGTGTCATTGTAAGACCAACTTATCATGAATAGTAAATAATGACACTCTTGGAAGTGTCATTGCAGGATGAGCTTAACGTTGGTACTCTTTAAAAGTGACATCTTTTATTTGATATATAATTTACCTTTATTTTCTTAATAAAAAGATACATTGAACTCCACAGTCGCAACACTCCTTACCTGATGCCCCTTCTCAATTAACACAGATTTTCCATAGGAAAAGTGCACTCACCACTCCAATCGCTAAAGGTTGTTGTCAGTAAGCTATTGCTAGGAAGTCTCGGGAACTTGATCGAAAAGTACATCAAGCTCTCACTACTATCTTCTTCAGATGGTCATCCTCAAAAAGCTCTGTAACCCTTGCTTTTTGAAACCTATCCAAGAGAAGGTAGTTTGATGGGTTTGGATCCAAATTCGCAGTATCTCTCTTGTTCTTCAAATGGTAGTAACCTTCTTTTTCCTTTCTTCTTTCATTTTCAACCTAGGGTTAGGGTTTTTTTGTCTTCGATTTTTTCAAGATCTGGGCGACTGCTACTTTTTATTTCTTGGTTTGGTTTAAGAGATTCTGAGTCAACAAATTATTGATTACCTGAGCTTCAATAATTTTTTAGATTTGGGCGACTACCACTGTTAGTGATGGTGAAATAGGTAGATTTCTGTTTTCCCCAAAAATTTGGATTTTTCAGGAATGTTATGCTTTGTTTGCTTGTCCACGAAGTGTTAGAAAACTATGGTTTTTAATAATGGATTTTTCACACTGTTTAGGATTCGAGTAATGGGAAAAATCTCTACTTTTTTACTAGATTTTTTGGCTTATAGGGAAAGAAAGTTGTTCTCCCATAGGGTTCATGTTTTGATCTTATCTTGTTAAGAAAACTACAGAGATGAGTTAAAGTGATGGTTCAAAGTGACAAAAAAGCAGAAATTGAAGCCCATACTTCAATGGATATACATCATTTCTTGGGTAAGTACATAGCAAAGGAAATAGTACAAGCCAATGATATCTAGTAAAAGTAATGCAATTTTCTCCTCAAAAAAAAAAAAAAAAATACAAACTGGGTGGAAACAAGATTCTTGAGTTTAATGAACATATTATTGCACTTGAAGCCATGATTGAACTAGATTTTTTTGTGGTTCACACTGTTCATAGCTCATTAAAAATGCTTTTATGCTAGATGTGGATGGTGGGTCTATTTAGCAATCAAAAGTAGTCTCTATCTTCGAGGACTTCATTTAGTCAAACACATAAAAGGTAAACATATAGTTTTTAAAATGCTTGTGAGAAGGTTTTAGTTGATTTAGATTTCCATGGTTTCTCCAATTTCTCATCTTAGTTTTTAGCCAATAAATAGGCAAAGCATTGGTTGTTGTCATGTCTCCAATGATATCAGGTTAAAATTTTGGTGATCAACTATAAAATTTAGTACCATTGTGGGTGGTACGTGTCAAATGTGATCTTCATGATAATTAGTTTCATTTGAAAGTATTTTTATTTTAAAAATTTCAAGAAAAAAAAAGCTGCCATATTTATTGTTCCAAGTTTTTACAATGGACCCATTTTTGTAGAATGGGTTAGTGTTTGGAATAGATTTATAGAAAAAAACCATGAAAAATGACCAAAAAAAAAAAGATAAAAAACACCTTTGTAACTAACCATTTTATAATGCCTTATATATATTTTTTGTTGTTCATGTTTGTGTGGTTTTTTTTCATCAGATATCTCAATATAAACATTTGGAATTAGCTATATTGGAATCCTTCTACATTTTTAACTAATTTGGAGGTTATTGACTTGTAGAAATAAGGTGATTGAACTTGCATCAGAATGTGGACTGATTAAACCAATAAATATATCAAGTCTAGATTAAGTAGAATACTAGTTCTGTTGCATATCTTACTTCATCTATGTGTGCAAGTCTCTGACCATTCTAATTTGTCTATGCCTATTAGCAATGATAAAATAGTTAAGGTCTCTTTTTTTAATTACCTTAGGTATTATAGTTAGATACTCCTTGATTACCTCATTTTCTAAATAATAAAAAATTAAAAAATTGGTGAAAAAAAACTTTAAAAAAAATTTCCTTACATATATATGCTCTTGAAAAGTCCATTGTTTTCCTTTTTGTCATAACAATTTAAGGGATTCTTTTAACTTGTCATAAAACACATTTTCCTATTCACTATAGAAATAAGAATATATACTTGGAACCCAACAAAGTGACTAGCCAATACTTCATTTCTTTTTTGGTACTTGGTAATGCCATTAAGAAAATTAAGTCAGTCAAATCATGTTTTTGCTGATCCAAAATAGGTACCAATTTACTTGTTTTTATGCATTGAACTATGTCTATTGAAGCACTAGATTGAAGAAAATTTGGGAATTGGGCATTTTATGGATTTATATAATTGGGTTGTGATGAAGTTATTGTTTTAATAGGTTGTTGTTCCTGTTAAAATCTATGGTAGGTTGATAATGGTATTATTATTTCATATTCCAAGTGATTTCTAGAGTGTTTTTTATGGTTGGTGTTTTTATTGATTTTTCCTTGGAATAGACACTCTCACATTTGCCGAGTGTTGGTGCTTTTGGTGCATTTTTTACTCCACCCCCTTTAGAGCCCTCATTTACTTTACCACCTCCTAGTAGAAAATGTCCTACAGCCCACCAACATAACTGCCTCCCTTGTTATGATGACACTTCTCATTGATTTGATGTAGTTCATTGCCATGTCTTTTTCTTGCATAAATATTTTACAAAATCATCAATAGTTCAGGGTTCAACTCAATGCAAGACATTCCATTTTATAACCCACTTCCAATAAAATTTATTGGAAGGAATGCATGGGTTTTCTCATACACAGGGTATACACTTTTTTCTTCCTTTGTTAGTATTTTTAAATTTATTATAGAATGTTAGTGGTATTTTAAATAATTTTTAAAAATCACTACCTTTTTAATGTAATTCTTAAGGAATTTTTGTATTTTATGTATTATTTTCTATTTTAAAAATAGAAAACAAAAAGTGTAGCCCAAATTCATAACAAAAGGTTAACAATATGAATGAAAAATCTAATGGAAACTCTTATAAAGCTTTAGAAGACTTTGAGATTACAATCTCTCTTAAAAAAATTGTATCAATGAATTTACTTATTTATTTACAAATATGACTGCATCAAGTGGGAACTTTTAAAAAATTTGTATTTTGTAGAACTTTTCAACATGGTTTGTGAAGCCAATGAGGCTGCTATAAATATAATCATTCTCATTGTCATGCTCCCATAAGATGTTGAGATATTGTTTGAAAAAAAAAAGTTTAAAGAATTAATTCTTTAGGTGTTTTCCATTATTTTGCATACTTTCAAGATTTAAAAATATTTAAATATATTCTTGAATTGACTATCCCTCTCCATTTCAATGCTATCAAATATATATATATATCAATTTATTGTTTTTCCTTTTTTTTTTTTTTGGATCTTATTTAAAAAAATTGATTCTTTAATTTCTTGTGTTCTCTTTCTTTGTGGTATGTTGGAAATTGTTTTCAACTATTCCAAAGAATAGAAAATAGAATTCTAAGATGGGAATACATATGATAAATATTTTTATTGAAAATTTTATAGCTTTTTTAGAACAATTTGATTGTTTGTAAAGGTTTTTTTTTTTAGTAATTGGAAAAGCAATGAAAAACATGAAGAATATTTTAGATTTTTTTTTTATTATACTTGCATCTAAAAAATAAGTTGGTTTTTATATTTGGTTTTCACATAAAATTTTATTTCTAAAAGTAATCTAAAACTACTTTTAAGAATTGTTTTTATAATTTATTATTTGAGAGTTATTTATTTTTTGAAAATGTTGTAAGATTGACTTATTTTTTGTTCTTATGTTTCAGTTTCTGCTAGTTCTTGCAAATTAGAAGATAAAGTGTAAATGAAGAATTTAGAAACTGAAACAAGGAATGGAAAACCATCACCTACAGTTGTGCATGAGGTAAATGTTGGCTGATTTGAAAAATAACCAAAACCTTTGTTCCTTATCAAAGTATTAATAGTTGCAAGTGTTCAGTTAGTTATCACAATAGGTAACCAAATTACAAAGGTGACTCCAAAACCACATTGGTGAAACTAGATATAGCTAGATAAATTTCATCCATTTTTGTTATCATTGCTAAAAATTTCATCGTGCTCTAATGATTTTACACAAAAAATGAAGTATAGAAAAATTATGATATACAATGATTTGGAGAAATGGATACCCAAGGTTTGATATTTTATTTAACTAATTCTAAAAGAATAAGTCACAATAACCATGATTTAGCAAATAAAAATTAAATAGAGCAAATTATTTATAGCCATAGCAATTTTTATTTTTCTTTCAACACAATGATAGAAAAATTATATTTAAAACCAAATCATGGATATTGTTAAAAAAAAATGTTAGAATAGAATTTTCAAATATTAGAAATCAATAATGGCATCATCCACATTAGTCATGGGAATAACTTCTTAAAAGTCTAGCTTTTCAATAAAAGAAATATCCTATCTAAAGTTAACCTATCATGATTTCAAGATTTAAAATGGTCTAAGAAAATACAGCATGAAAATTAATGATAAGGAAAATTGTTTACAAGTGGGATTGAAATATAACTAATTAGTATGTTTGTTTTATTGCTTTACTTGAACAAAAGATAATTAACATGTTGGATTATTTTCTATTCTTATATTTTTTTTTTTTTTTGTTTCAATTATATTGGTTGTTACATGTATAATTTAAAAGTTTTATATTCTTTTATTTATTTATTTATAGCTTGCAAAGGAAATTGGCTTACAAGAAGATGAGAAATCATTACAATGAAGCGATGTTGAAAATCATGAAGATGATATCATTTAAATCATTAGGAGGTTGAACTAGGCTTTTGTTGATGATGGTTTCTTTTTGTAGTCATTGCATTGATATTTGTTTTTATGTTGGATTTAAAAATTCTCATTGAAATATTTTGATCTAATGAGCAAATTTATAATTTGTATACAAGTAATTATACTAATTATTCAAACTAAACCATTGTATATTAATATTTGGAGATATTTTAATTTTATGATTTATAATTTCTTTTGCTTTTATTTAATTATATAGGAAATTCATTATTTAAAAAACATAATAGCAATATTACTATTAAAATAAAATGCTTAAAGATGACGCTTCTATTACGTGTTGTTATTAACATAACCAAAGATGGCGCTTTTAAAAGTGTCATTGAAAAAATAATCCAAAGATGACGCCTGTATGAGTGTCAACAATGACAATTTTATAAAAATTATATTAGTAAAAAATACTCAAAGATGACGCATTCATAAGTGTCATCATTAACCTTATTCAAAGATGACACTTCTTTAAGTGTCATTGAAAGTATAAATCAAAGATGGCGCTTCCTAAAAGCGTCAATATTGACTAAAACATACATTGACAGGATAGAAGAGAATGCTTTAGAAAAACGTCATCTTATACTTTTCTTGACGCTTAAAAAACATCATTGATTCCCTTTTTCCTTGTAGTGTTTTAAGTAATAAATAAAAATAATTTATCACATTTTAATCTATATTTTATTTTATTTTACTTTTTCTTTCCTTTTACTTTTATTTTTTATTTTCTTTCGTTTACCCTTGGAATTTTCCAAAACCCAAACATACCTAAATCTCTAGAAAAGAAAATGTTAGAGAAAACACCTCTGACATGCTGCATCTTTGATTCCCTTTATATTTATTTCAAAGGTGAAACGGATACATCTCATTACCTCTTAGGGGACAATGGGAGTCATATATGAAGTTAATGCCTCATGATACCAGTCCCATTAGCGAAAGAAACAAAAAACCTCCTAACATTTACACTGTGGGACGATGTAATAGACTTTGACAAATGTTTTTCGACCTATATTTTCCCTTGAAACAAAATAGTGACAAATGTAGATATTATTTAATAAGAAAAATGATCTAGATGGATTTATTTTCACCATACATAGTGCAAGTAAAAATTGATATATAATCGATGATATCATTTCCCTCTTTTCTCATTGCCCTCCAAATATTTGGAGTCATTGTACACTCTAGCTGCATCGTTTCCTGTCTCTTTTTTACTTGAACCCTCAAACTGTGGGTCATTCCAGTTTTCGCAAAGATCGTATATTCCAAATCTACGATCCAGCAAACAAGGACCAACTGGTCCTACCATCCACCAGCACTTGCTATCACATCGGCTCGTATCCCTCTTCTCAACAAATATATTAAACCAATGGGATTCTCCTCCCCACCAGAAATTGCAGAAGTATAATTAGGTAGTCCCCCAAAAGTTTGGTCGAAAACGGAATTCAAAGAATTGATCAGGGGCCATGACATGAGTGCCAAAGTCATCATCTTTGGATTGACAGTGGAGGTTAAGATCTGCGCCGGTGCCTAACTCATTGGTGATCCTTAGATCCACTTTAATTTTTTTTTCAAATTTTAAAATATGCAATAAAAGTAAAAATGACATAATATTTTTTGAAGATAAGCTTAAAATTGGAAGAAGAAAAAAAATATCTTTTAACTTAAAATTTATTTATTTTTATTTATCCACTACTTTACATAGTTTTTTCATTAAAAAGATGTGAAATATTGAAAATTACACTTGGCTTAAAAATAAATAAGAAAATTAAAATATTTTAATTGATTTTTATTTTCTTTCTTATTTCTCATAAGGCAATTTACGTATTAGTTTTTTTTTTTACCATATTCGATAAGAAAATTTAAATTAAATTTGAGAATAACAATTTACCTATTAGTTTCAAATGAACCCATCTTGAATATTGCAATTAAATAAATCTATCTTAATAACTTTAATGAATTAGTTTTTATTGATAACATAGCTTAAATTAAATTCAAGATTTATAGATATAAATTTCTATGAAAAATAGTAATTATGACAAAAATGATAAAAATGTAAAATAAAGATATAAACTTAAGAATAAGTTCGTTATTTGTACTTATTATTTAAAATTGTTTTTTTATTTTAAATTATGTTATTAAGTTATTTTACCAAATATATTTATTTTATTTAATGACTTAAATTAAGTTATTAAGTCACCTTAACTTATTAAATTGGTTTATCAAATACCAACTTAGAAAATGCTTGTTGTGTGTTTGAAATCATGTTTAATTTTTAATTTTTATATTTAATGAGTGGAAGAAACAAAGTAGTTTAATTTTTAATTGTATTTAAATATGCTTATATTAGAGATAGTGATAATTTTAATATTTTTAAAATGAATAAAATCTCTTTACAAGTTGGACTTGAGAAAAAAATATTAATATGCCAATAATTATTATACACTTAAAAAATTAGTGTTTTTTAAAGTAATTTTTAATTCTCGAAAAAGATTAAGAAAAGAAAAAAAAATTTAAAAGGAAAATAATTTTTTATGTTTGATTGTCCAATGGAAAATACATCAAATGTAATTAAAACTAGTAAATAACTTATGCATGTTTAAGTTTCAAGTAGTAAATAAAAATAATTTATTACCTTTTAATATTTTTTCCCTTGACTTTTTCTTTCCTTTTATTTTTCTTTTGTATTTTCTTTCCTTTACCCTTGGAAATTTTCAAAAACCAAACGTACCTAAATCTCTAAAAAATAAAATTTTAGAGAAAACACCTATGACAGGCTGCATCTTTGCTCCCCTTTTTATTTATTTCAAAGGTGAAATGGATACATGTCTTTACCTCTTAGGGGACAATGGGAGTCATATATGAAGCTAATGCATCATGATATCAGTCCCATTAGCGAAAGAAACAAAAACCTCCTAACATTTACAGTGCGGCATGATGTAATAAACTTTGACAAATGTTTTTCAACCTATATTTTCACTTCTTGAAGCAAAATAGTGACAAATGTATACATTATTTAATAAGGAACATGATCTACTTGGATTTATTTTCACCATGCATAGCGCAAGTAATAATTGATATATAATTGATGATATCATTTCCCTCTTTTCTCATTGCCCTCCAAATATTTGGAGTCATTGTACACTCTAGCTGCGTCGTTTCCTGTCTCTTTTTTACTTGAACCCTCAAACTGTGGGTCATTCCAGTTTTCGCAAAGATCGTATATTCCAAATCTACGATCCAGCAAACAAGGACCAACTGGTCCTACCATCCACCAGCACTTGCTATCACATCGGCTCGTATCCCTCTTCTCAACATATATATTAAACCAATGGGATTCTCCTCCCCACCAGAACTTGCAGAAGTATAAGGTAGTCCCCCAAAAGTTTGGTCGAAAACGGAATTCAAAGAATTGATTAGGGGCCAGGACATGAGTGCCAAGGTCATCATCTTTGGATTGACAGTGGAGGTTAAGATCTGCGCCGGTGCCTAAGTCATTGGTGATCCTTAGATCCACTTTATTTTCTATAACCCAAGGACCCCCATCACACAAACGAACAAGAAGCACAAGCAGCACAAATGAAAACAAATATCTACTGAATGGAAACATGTTTGTAATTTTTTTTTTTTGGGAGTGAATTGGTGTTTAGTTTCTTTCATTTATATGTACAAGGCTTTGTGCTTATCGTATACCTGGACAACCAATATCTTACATGGCTGTCTGAAAAAAACATTTAATTAAAAGGAAATAGTATCAAATCAGATTTTTAAGTTAATTATTTTACCACACTAAACTAAAGTTGTTTAATTTAGAGGTTTTAATAAGTTGGATACATCTGGAGCAATAAAAAGCTTGACCATAAATTTTTCTTTATGATCTTGCCAATATAATGAAGCCTCTAAATTACATTTAATATTCTAAGTGGATCATGTTATGTAATAGTTTAATAGAAATTATTTGAAATATTTAGGCCCGTTTGGCCATATATTTAGAAACTATTTTTAAATTCAAGAACAAAAAATAGTTTTTTAGTGTTTTATAAAAATAAGGCTGTTGCATAAGTTTCTTTAAATAAATAAATAAACTTGTTTGGATAAATTGTTTTTAAAAATATATTTTTTTTAGTTTTAGTTTTGTAGAAACATTGCAAATTCAATTTAAATAATATAAATTAAATTTAATTCAGGTCTTATTATAAAGATATTAACATCTTCGTAATTGTTTTTAATTAAAATGAATAATAATAATTTTAGCAATATTTTATTTAAAATGAATAATGAATCAAGTTTAACATTTTTAACATGTAAATGAGTTAAGTTTTTCATTTCATGTATATAATATTTTAGAATGTTTTACTTAATATATAACTTATTTACCTAAATTCAAAATACATATTTGTGTATATAGGAGAACTAGTAAAGTCATAACTTATAATCTATTAGTTTTTTAATGATTGAATCTATTTTGTGAGTTTCAAATTATTCTTAAACAATGTTAAACTCATTAATAAATTCAATACAAAGTATCACTTGATTTTAAATTCATTTTTATTTAAGAAAATTTATAAAAATATAATTATGTGTTAAAAAATAATAGTAGAGTCATTACGAATCAATTTTTACCCATAATTTTTTTGTATTAATGAGTTTATTATTTAAGTTTCAAATTATTTCTAAAAATTACTAAACTTGGTAACGAATCCAACACATTAAGTCTTGTTTAATTTTGAGCTTATTTTCCATAGTTAAAAAAATAGAAATAAATGCTTCTATGTAGAAGAAAAATAATAAATTACTAGGTTCATTTAATAATTTTAAAACATTAAGTCTTGCTTAATTTGAAGGTTATTTTCCTAGGGATTTTTTTTTTAAATAAGGATTCTATATAAAAGAAAAACAATAAAGTTGTTCTAAACCAATTTTTGTCTACAAATTTTTAATATTAAAAAAAAGTTTAAAACGACTTTATTGTTTCTCAAATAAGGTTTAGAACAACTTTATTGTTTTTTTTTTATATATAGAATCCTTATTTACACACATATAAAAAAATAAGTCTAAAATGACTTTATTATTTCTCTTTTACATAGAAAATTTATTTTTTTCTTTTTTTAACTAGGCAAATGAATTCCAAATTAAATGAGACTTAATGTGTTGGATTCATTAATGAGTCTAATAAATTTTATAAATAATTTAAAACTCAAATAATGAAAAAGTTTAGAAAAGTTAAAAGAAATTAAAAAAAAAATACATGTAATTAAAAGAAATATCATATTTTAAGATTTACCATGTGTGTGTAAAGAACAAACCAACTTAGATATTTAAAATAAATTTTGATTTATGAGTTACTAATATTATTGAGTTCCGTGATGTTTTAGTATTAATTAAATCAATATTTGTGTTTGAAATTATTTTTAAAAATTAATAAATTTTATTTTTCAAATAGAATTTGATTTGAATTTGATTTGTTTAATGAAAAAGTTTAGAAAAGTTAAAAGAAATGAAAAAAAGTACATGTAATTTAAAGAAATATCATATTTTAAGATTTACAGCATTAGTTTGTGGAGAGAGAAAATGAATGATATTATGTCCAATTTTTTTTTATGATATTTTTTAAAAAAAAAAGTCTATATTTTCCTTTTATTTTTAAAAACTGGTGAAAACAACTTCTACTTATTCTCTAAAATTTTTCTCTATTTCATTCTATTTTTAAAAAGTCAAAAAATAGAAAACTATTTTTAAATCACATAGTTAAACAAACTCTTAATCATTTGATTAGTAAATTGTTTCTTGCTTTTATTATCAAGAAAACGAATTAGATATGTATTATTACAATTATTATGAATGTGATATGAATTCATTATTTAGAATATGAATTTGAAGTGTATATTGACTTTCTCCAAACTATAATAAGTAATTAACATATGTTGCTCTAGAGTAATTAATAAATTAACAAATTATTTAAAACCTTTAATAATAGGAATTATAATATTCAACATAAATGGGAAATTTCAAATAATAAAGGAATAACTAAAAACTAAATTGAGTATTATCATTATAGTATTGGAATAGAGAAATTGTGTGAATTCATTATGATTGTTACAAAATGTATGAAATATTCCAACATATATGTTACATTTCCATCCATATGTGATAAGTTAAATACAATATAATTTAATTTAACATCGTATGTTTTTAAACATACAAACCATGCAACATATCATCAATGTTGAAGAAGGTACGAGATATTTATTCTTAGATCCTAAACAGAGTGAAAGTAGGGGAATTAGTGTATATTGAAGTCTACTAGATAATACTTGTCATAGCATATAAAGATGAGTGTAGGAAATCTTTTGAGAAGTAAGTCATAGTGTATAAATTTCCAAATAGTTTGAAATTTATGAAGATAAATATGTTTTGTAGATAAGTAAATTCTCCTTTTTTATTATTTTACAAATAGGGGGATCATAAGAGACTTTTCCATATAATTAATATAAAAAGCGTATTTTGGAAAAAAAATCTATAAATAGTAATGCTATATTTGGATCCAAGAAAATACTATGGAAATAAAAAAAATTAAGGAAAATTGTTATAAATTATGAGATTTTGTACCACTATGGTAATTTGTGGATGATCATCTATATATGTTTTTTGTGGCTCCTAAGGGAGATATTCCTAAAGAAAATCAATTTAGTTTTTTCTGTACATTCCATCATCTCTTTCTTATTTTCTTTTTCTTTTTTCACTTTGTTATAACTTGTTATCAGCAAGAATCATCTTTACAAAAGAAATAGAAAGACTTTTCTCTCTCTTCTTTCTCATAAAAAAGTATGTCATAAATTTATATCATGATTTTCTATTTTATTTATATGTGTGATAAAATTAGCTTTGATTTTATATTTGGTTTATTTTACTTGAATACATAAATATTTATAAATATTACTTAGAGAATATGTTTTTCTTTTTAGTCATAAATCATGAAAAAAAATTATAATTGGACAATCCTTATAAATAGAAGTTATGGGGTAAGTTACAAAATTACAAATACATAGCCAGAAGCCATGTATATGATTCCTAATTATTTGTTTTTAATTATATGGTATAACTAGAAGTAATTATACAAAACAACATTATATAGCTAGAAGCTATAAAATGAATAGTTCATAGCCTAAAACTATGTACAAATTCTATATAATGAATAGTTCATTGCCTGAAGCTATGTACAAATCTACATAGTGAATAGTGAATAGCCTGAAGCTATGCACACATTTACATAAAAAAAAAAAGGTTCATAGCTTGAAGCTATGTACAAATTAGCACATTTTCTTGTTTTGACAAAATAATTATAACCTGAAGTTATGAAAGATATTATCTTTTAATTTCTTTTAATTATATTGTATAACCAAAAGTTTTACAAAACAAAAATTTATAGCCATAAGCTATACAATGAATGCTTCATAACTTGAAGTTATATACAAATTTATACATTTATGTTATGATAAATAAAATGTATAGTAGAAACTATACAGAAAATGTTTTCATAGCAAGAAGCTATATAAGCCATACTTTCTATACTTAAGGTAAAAACTTGAAAATATTGATATTTTAATTTTGTATAGTCAGAAGCTATATAAAGAATTTTTAACTATGGTATAACCAAAAGTTCTACAAACTAAATTGTCAATTAATAATTTTATGAAATTTTATAGCTAGAAGCTATATAGAGAATATTTTTATAGTTTGATGTTATGCAAATTTTTCATTTTATTGTAATAAAATCATTCATGGCTAGAAGTTCTGACAAATTTATTCTTTAGTTAATATTGCCTTGTTAGTTTCTTGAATTCATAGTAATTATTTTACTTTATGATAATATGAAAAATATTGTTTATCATGATCAACCTATGTAGAGAAGAAAAATATATATTTCTACATAATCTTATAATTAGAAGTTATATGATAATTTGTATTTGGTGGCCTAAAGCTACATGAAAAATAATTTGTATATCGTTATAGCCTAAAGCTATATAACTAATTAATTGGCATATTCTTGTAGCCCAAAGCTATATGAAAAAACTTGTATATATTCTTATAACCCAAAGCTCGAAGCTATATGGAAATTTTTTTGTATATATTTTTATATCTTGAAAAAAAATACATGTAAAATAATTTCATAGCCTAAAGTTCTATAAAATAAAATAGGTATTTCCTATAAATGAAAACTATAAAGATTATTATTTTTATAAACTATAAATATATATATATATATATATATATATATATATATATATATATAAAGGGTTAATATTATATAATTTCTCATAGCTAAGATCTATGTGGAACAATTAATTTGATAATCTTTCATGGCTAGAAGCCATATAGAAAATTTATGATCGAAAGTCATATATGTGAAATAAAATATATGTTATATATAAATAGAGATTATTATAAGTATTATGATATAAACATTATTGTTTTACTTATAGCCTCTGGTACAAAAAATTTTATATATTTTTATAGCCTTTATGAAATATGAATTTTTCTCTTTTTTAAGAATTCAATTATTGAAATCCTTAATTTTCTATGATTTGGATTTGAATGTAGCATTGGTATTCTTTTTGTTGGATATGAAGGTCTAAATGTCTAGATCTATAATTTTTATGCTTCATTTTTAAAATAGTCGTCAAGTTTCATGAAAAGGCATACTTAAATGTTTCACATTTATAAATTTATTTAAATATTTTTAGTTTTCTATTTAGCTTGTTATTGTATGTAATTTCTATTCATTAAAATATGATAGCCCTTTAGTTCTTTAGAATAATATTAAAGAAAGATATGCCCACTAAAAGACTATGATCCTCCTCTAAGTTCACTATAACTAGATGTAATTAAGAATAGTGAGTTTTTCATTAATAACCACCAATTTTTTTCTAATTGGATTGGAATTGTTCCCCAAAGTGAATGTAACCGATTAGGTATACGATTATTGACTATAATATGGTCTAAATCTAGTATGCAATAACTTCTTAATCCATGAGGGTCATTGTTTTCCCAAGAAGAAATTCAAACCCTACCATCGAAAGTGGTGAAATTTAAAATAAAAAATAAAAAATAAAAATTAGGTTTCCAAAATAAACCTACCATAGTTGAAAAAAAAAAATCTGTTTGTTGATGCATGCTAGTCGTACAATCAAACATTTCATTGACTCTTACTAAAATTAGAAGAAAAAGATTAGTAAATAAAATATTAACATATCTAATCTAGATTATTAATATTTTGAAAGAGAGACTTTAAGATAATTTTTGTAACTATCTTAAAATAAATTATCCATCATGAGAATTTCCAAAACATCTATTTATTACTTGAATTGGAACTCTTTTGCCAAATAGGGATGTCTTTCATATTTCTTATCCTTGAACTTTCCTTTTTCAAACTAAAAGGTTTCCTCCTTCTCTGGGGAAGGGGAAGAGCCTAGAGGACCAATTTAGGTATCATTCTCCTTCTCTCTAAGAGGGAGAGCCTAGAGATCCACCCAACACAAATAAAGGAAAGTCCCAAAAGGAATTTGAAATTCCAAACAACCAATTCTTTAAATATGTAATAATGGAAATAAAACCCACAAAAATTTATTCTTTTAAGAAAATCCAAAATTACCATTTTAATTTATTTTATTTGAAACAATATCTTGGTAAGTTGTCTTGATCATGAATTATCTATCATATATTTTTTCAAAAATAATTTATTTCTTTAAATTAGAATCTTGTGCTAAATAGGAAATATTTTATTTCATAAAGACTTGGAAAAACAAAACTTCTTCCTTAAAGTAAAAAAAAAATTCTTAGAGATCTAAAATCTAAAAGGATTTATTTACTTATTTTTTTTTTAAATAAAAATAAAAATCTCTAAGAGTTTAATTTTGAAAAGGGAGTTCCTTATTTGTTTCCAACATGCCTTTTCCTAAAATAAAAATTTCCTAATACCTACATATTCAATATATTAATTTATCTAAACTAAGAAAAAAAACATATGAAAATTCATTTACTTAAGAATACCAAAATATATTCTATGCCAAAAAAAAAAGCATAAAAGATATAAAAGGAAATTAAATAAATAATTCCCATAGCCTTTGGGATCCTGTTGCAAATTTGGTAACTAAAACTTTAATAAAAATAAAATTACCAAAATAGCCCTACAACCAAAGATAGGGTTAGTGAAAAAAGAAAAAACCCAACAAGCCCAAATGCCATAAAAAGAGCCCAAAAATTGAGCCCAAACAATAAAAAACAATTTGTCCAGAACTCAATCCCGTAATTGCATATCCTTTGTCTAGCCTTGCTTCAATTAGTCATATCTCTCTCATTTCAAATCTGAATTGCAATCTGTTTGAAGCATTGGGTTCCTGACTTCCTAAGCTTCAAAACCATATGTGGTTTGCCCTGAAAATCTCATGGAAAATAGGCCCAATTTTGAGTTGAATTCAGTGTCATTGTGTTGTCATGCTCTTTATGCATCTTTGCTTCAATCGACTATAACTCCCTTGTTTCAACTTTGAATTGTAATCTGTTTGAAGCCTTGGATCTCAAATCAAGATTTTTCAGGAATATATCTTTTTGCTTAAATCACCATAGGAACTCATGAAAGAAGCTTCAAGAAGCCCTTTTTTTTTTTTTTTTCCCTTTTCCAACAAGGGAATGTGCATGAACACTTTGTGATGCTTCAAATTGCTTCCATACTCTCCATTGATTACAAAGAATGATAAAAAAAAAAAGACTTTTACAACAAAATCCTATACTCCAAAGATTTGGAGTTTACATATCATTCTAAAATAAAAACAGGATTTTTACAAAAAAAATAAAAATCTTATGCCTCTTATAAGGCTTACAACCCATCTAAGAAAAGTAAACAACAATCCAAGTAATTATTACATCCCAATAAAAAGATTTCACAATAATAACCATCGTATTATAACAAAATCATATTAAAGAACGCACATTGATTATCCCTGAGGCCATGGGATAAACAAAAACTCTACAAAACCAAGTTAGCACACCTTAGAATGGTTCTAGCATGATTACTAACCTATGGCTCTGTACTAGTTGATGGGAAAAACCTAGATTTCTCTGTTTCCCAAGCCTGCAGGTTTAGAAAAAACCTAGGATAGTTATGTATGTTCCTAACTTGATCTGAGCTTGAGAAATGGAGAGATCTGGGTTTTTCCCATCAAATGTGTTGCCATAGGAAAACGAGTGGGAAAGGAAAAAACCAAAGCATGAAAATCGAGAAAAATACTTAAGGAAACTAAACCATTATAAAGACTCGAATGATAGTTTAGACAATGCTATGAAGTCAAAAAATACAAATAGGACATGAGCAAACCATTGGAAGGCAAAAAGTAACAACTTAGAATACGAGAAGTAACTTAAATGGAGACAAATGGGGTAATGGCCCTTTGGAAAGCTTTATAGGCACTTGGGCTATTGGATGTAGAATTAGTGTTGGAGTGATGCGAGTGTTGATAGTAGCATTGGATATAACTTAAGGAGTGCTTGAATGCTCCTACCACATGAAGCAATGTTGGAAACAACAAAAGATCGCTTAAGGACTATGAGTGCTTGAGCCTTGGGATAAGTGCTCGAATGCTCGAGGCTGGGAAAAACTATCAAAGAAGCTGATTGACATTAAAAATGGTCCAAAATGACGAAGAAACATACAATTGGTAGTCTAAAAAAATTGAGAAGACCTTGAAAATAGGTAAGGAACAATTATGAAAATCATCTAATGGCAAGATTTAATTAAAAGAACTTGTAAAATTAGAGAGAATAGCAATAAAACAAGTAATATGCACAAAGAATATAGTTCAACCAATACAAAATCAATATTTCAAATCCAAAGAACAAGGTTAATTGCGATCTTAGTTTGGAAATTAGATTAATAGCAAGCAAAGTATAAGGATCTACAAGAATTCAATGGCATTGATTTTCAAGGGAAACAACTTACTATCTAATTTCATATTTTGAATTTTAATTTCTAGAAGTCACTAAGTCATGCCTTAATCTAATGAATTTGCATCCAATCAATTTGTACTAAGTTCTTCGGATTTCTATTTTCATTGATCTACATACAACATAACTTTTCCTTTCTTTTTTTTATTTTTTATTTTTAGAATGGTTACCTTATTCCACTTAGAGGGATGTCTCAAAATTTTGCAAGCGATCAAGGCATATTAACTTGGGAAGATTAATCTTGGAAATAATATAAGAGTTTAATTTAGCCCAGAACCCAAGAAAGCTTTAGCACTTTGGAAAACATGAATATTGAACTTAGACAAACAAGACAAGTGTGAAAAAGAATTAGGCATGACTTTAGTTTTTTCAAAAGAAAAACAAACTCTACTTTTTTATTTAAACTTAAGAAGATTCTCTATGGATCACTTACCAACTATATATTTCATTTTAGAAAACCCATTATACAAAGATTTTTATATATCTTGATTCTTTACCTCAAAAGTGATTAACAAATTCCTAGGGAAGAATAACATCAACTCTTGTAGATTTTGTACAATTCTCTCATGCCTAACACTGGAGAAATTGAAATTCATATTAATAAGGGAAGTAAAAAGGATATCAAAACAATACCCTAAGAAGGAAAATTGGATAGACCAAAGAAAGAAGATAGACAAAACACAAAAATCCTTAGGTATATACCCCTTTAACTTTTATTCAATTAAGCATATACCTAAGGACTTCCTAAGGAATTCAAACCTAAGAGAATCCAAGGGTTTGGTGAAAATATCTAGCAATTGATGCTCTATTGAGACAAACTCTAGACAAATAACCTTATCTTCAACTAAATCCATAATAAAATGATAAGAGATGTCTATTGTTTAGTACGGGCATGAAGAATATGATTTTTGAAAATGCTAATGGCACTAGAGTTATCACAATGGATACTCATAGTACCTTGCTCTGATACCAATTGAAAAATTGTTTGCTCAATAGGGTAACACTTGAGGGGGTGAATAAGTGTTTCTTAAAAAATCACAATTTAAGGATTAAAAAACTTATACCCAAATAAACTTGTGAGATAATAAGGATACTTAAAGTAATCAATGATCAAAGTAATAAGAATAATCAAGCAAGGGATATAAGAAATTTTTTACATGGAAAACCCCCAAATTAGTCGTGGAGATAAAAAAAAAAAAAAACAGAGGGTCTAAGACCCCTAATCTACAATCTACTATTTTAGATCAAAGTACACAGTTTTACCTGACCGTTTTACCCTAAAGGCTTACTCTTTAGCACCTATACCTTGATCCATATCCATGATGTAGCATTTTCAATTCTCTAGTGGATTCCTCTCTACGTCTAAGGGGATGTAGGTCCTTCTAACAACCCAAAATTCAATTATATGAATTCTTTCTTGAGAGATTGTGAATGATAGGGCAAGTTTGTTAATTCTCTTAAAGTGTCCAATCCTGAAATGGTTTAAAAGAGGGTTTATATAAGCTTACAAGCCTAGGGGATCAGTATCTAGAATTTACCAAAAAGAGTACTTATGAATTTTTCAAAAATAAATTTTGTCATATTTTGGCAGATTTTGGATGATTGCTTAAGTACACTTAACCACCTTTGAGCGTTGGATAAGCACTTGAGTGGTTCTAATGGTTGAGCATTGTTTCCATCACTATAGCGTCCCTTGTTTTTCCAAAACATTAATTCAAGCTATAATGTCCCTTATTATTTCCATCATTATACATATCTCATGTATCAATTTTATATATTTTATAACTCATTTCACCATTGCGTTATTGCGCGTACATTTGTATTATTCTTTTACAACATCCATAATTTACTAATTAATCGTCTTATTTCCATTCACTTGTATAATAGATACCTCTTTAGTGCTTATAGGGGTATTATCTTATGATACCTTCCTAATGAGTAACCAAACCCTCGGACTTTGACTTGATTTTTAGTAGACTTGGTCTTTTCCTCCAAGGAGTCACATTAGGGTTTTTATTTCTTATTTTGTTTTGCATTTTAAAAATAAACAAAAATAAGTAGTGACTCCAAATTTTCAAATTTTCATTTTTTTTTTACAATAAAAACAAGTCTTGTCATTAAGTGGGAACACACATGAAAAATTCGAGTCCACACACATTTTTTTTTTCATTTTAAAGTTTGTTAAAAAAAAAAAGTAGTTTAATTCCCAAAATTAACAATATATTATTGATTTGTCATTTTTTTTATTAAGAAAAAAAATTCTAGTAAAATAAAATTCATAGTTTAATTTTTTTAGAAATCTTAATTTTTTTTTTATACTTATAATAAGTTAAATACAATATATTGATTATGATATGATTTCTTTTCAAACTTACAAAATAGGTAACATATCATGACCTTGTAAGAAGATAAGGGATATTTATTCTTAGGATAGTAAAGGGAGTAAAAGTAGGAGAATTAATATAAGTTAGAGTCTCCTCCATGATAATTGTTGTCAAACTACAAAGAAAATGTTAGGAAATCTATTGAGGAGTAATATATAGTACATAAATTTCTAAATAGTTTGAAATTTGTGGAGATAAATTTATTTTAAATAAATAAATTCTTATTTTTATTATTTTCCAAATAGGGTATCATAAATGCTTTTTCTAAATAGATATTTTTGGAAATAATTCTATATTTGGATCCAATAAAATATTAAGGAAAGAAAAACATGAAAAAGAAATGACTCGATTACATTTGGCTTTATTATAGACAATAAAAAAAATCAAATATAATTAAAATTAATTTCAAATTTTTACATTTTCAAATTATTTAATAGTTATATAAATGAGTTCCACTTAAATGAGTTTGGAGTAACATAAAATAATAATAATAATAATAATAATAATAATAATAATAATAATTGACTATAAATCTATTTTATTATTATTATTATTTTCTCTTTATTATTTTTTCTTTACATTTTTCTTGAATTTTTTTTAGAACCAAACATAGTTCAAGGATTCTACTCTCATATAGATTATAGATTATAGATATACCGATAGAGAAATTGTAAATTTTTGCAAAATTAATTTGAGATGTTAAAAGAGGAGAATTCTCTTAAAAGTGTACTTGATCGTCTTATCTTGTGCCTAGAAAATAAAGTCTCTTTATTTCATTTGCCATAATTTTACCATATATTTTTTTTATTACTGAAAAATACTAAGGAAAATGATTTTTTCCATGTTTAGTTTTACTATAAAAAATATAAAATAAAATAAAATAAAATTAAAATTAGTTACATACTTTATGTATCTTTAAATTATTTAATCTCTATGTTGAAGACTTCGAATTAGTATATAAAAAAAATTTATTGAATTAATTTTTTTTTTCTTTTCTTTTGTCTTTCTACTTTTCCTTTCCTATTTTATTTTCCTTACATTTTTCCTCAAATTTTCTAGAACCAAACATATTCATTAGGATAGAAAAGAAAATGCATGAGAAAATAACCTAATTTTTGTGAAAATATTGGGCAGGCTACATCTTCGCCTTCCACTATATTTCTCCGGTGCTGGTATGAAAATTTGGAAGCACTTTGCCCCTTTTATTTAAGATTTAGCCCCTTTGCACATCGGTACACATTTTACTTTATGAACAATATGGAAGCTATAGAGAAATATACTGCTGGATTAAATAAACTATTTCCTCATCTATTATTCAATTGATCTGTACGTAAATATATACAACATCACAGAGAACTGTTTTAGGAAATATTTACAGCAATTACTATGACAAAATAACTATACACCAATCTCGGCTAATAATCACATAAATAGAAACAGATCAAAGACTTTATTCAAATGGCTTGATTGTAGGTTGAAATCATGAAGGTTTGACTTGATCTTGATTTTGGCAATCTTCCTTAATACGCCCCCGCAAGATTGAGCTTCCATCGGCAAGACCAATCTTGGTACGTAACAATTCAGTCCGTTGCCGTGACAAGGGTTTTGTCAAGAGATCAACAAGTTGATCTTGCGTGTGAACATGACGAACATGAAGGGTCCCATTTTGAACAAGCTCTCGAACAAAGTGTAAATCAATCTGAATATGCTTCATGCGAGAATGATTAACTGGATTAAAACTCAGATGCGTGGCGCCAAGATTGTCACATAGCAACAAGGGAGGCACCTTGAGTGGAAAACCGAGTTCATGAAGTAAGGAGTTCAGCCACACAGTTTCAGACGCAGCATTGGCAAGAGCACGGTATTCAGCTTCTGTCGATGAGCGAGCAACAGCTCGTTGTTTCTTGGAGCTCCAAGAAATGGGATTTGTGCCAAGAAAACTAATATAAGCCGAAGTAGAGGTTCTGTCATCCACATTCCCTGCCCAGTCAGCATCAGAGAACGTGGTTAAAACTGAAGTTGTGTTTCTAGTAAGCTGAATACCATGAAAAATGGTTTGTTTCAAGTAACGAAGCAGTCTCTTCATGGCTGTCCAGTGGGCTGTAGTTGGCTTATGCATGAATTGAGATAGCTTATTCACAGCAAATGAAATGTCCAGTCGGGTCAGTGAAAGATACTGAAGACTACCAATGACACGCCGAAAGTCAGTGCTGTCAACAGGTGTTGTGCCATCAAACAATTTTAGAGAAGCAGTTGTGGATAAAGGAGTGGACACATCCTTAGCACCAAGCATATTCGTTGTGGACAATAAGTCACGAATGTATTGATACTGTGACAAGAACAGACCAGCACGAGTAGGAATAACCTCTACTCCCAGAAAGAAGCTAAGGTTTCCCATATCTTTTAGGGAAAAATTTTCACCCAATTTCTGAATTATGTGATCCACAAACTGAATATCATTGCCAGTAATTACAAGATCATCAACGTAAACCAAAAAATAGCAAATGATAAGACCATGTATATAAATAAACAGAGAAGAATCAGCTTTGGAATTTTTGAACCCAAGCTGAAAAAGAGCAGTTCTCAGAGCTGTGTACCAAGCTCGAGGAGCCTGTCAAAGCCCATAAATGGCTTTTCTCAATCGACACACATGATCAGGCTTACTGGTATCTTTAAACCCTAGAGGTTGCATCATATAAACAGTTTCTGTGAGGGTTCCATGTAAAAAAGCATTGTTGATGTCCATTTGGCGTAAAGGCCACCCATTCATCACGGCTATAGTCAAAACACATCGAATAGTGGTTGGCCTAACAACAGGACTGAAGGTTTCCTTGTAATCTAGGCCCAGTCTTTGAGTATAGCCTTTGGCCACAAGCCTGGCCTTAAATTTGTCTACCGAGCCATCAGCTTTGCGTTTTACTCTAAACACCCATTTACAGCCCACGGGTGTACAGTTTGGGGGGGGGGGAGGGGGGGGGGGGGGGGGGTGGAACCAAATCCCAGGTTCCATGTTTCATTAAGGCAGTGAGCTCAGTGGACATAGCATCACGCCACTGAGGATGGTTCACGGCTTGAGTCACACAAGTTGGCTCAATTGCTAGAGGAATGGGATGTTTGGAAACCAAATGAAGTTGCTTGGGTTTAAAGATGTTGTTCATGGAACGGGTTGTCATTTTGTGGAGACGAGGGTTCCCAGTTTGAACACACGAAGGGGGAATGGAATGGGACTGAGATAAAGTAAGATCAGCAACCGTGTGTGTGTGAGTCGGATGAAGGGAGGAAGGAAAAACAGGGTCATGCGAGATGAGAACATCCGAATGAGAACCGGAATTTCTAAGAACATCAGTCAAAGGAAAATTAGGAGAAGAAAGAGGGGGGTTACCTGGAGGTGATGGAGATGCAGTAGAAACATCGGCCGGAAGCACATGTGATGGTGCCGAATCAGAGGAGTGCACGGACGGAATCACTTGAGGAGGAACTCGCACGGGCTGAGAAGAAAATGGAATAAAGGAAGTAGGGCACAGATGAGAAGAAGACTTGGGTTGGGCTGGGCTCTGGGCTTGCTCGGATTGAAAAGGCAGTTGGGTCTCATCAAATAACACATGCCGAGACACATAAGTTTTGTGGGTCTTAAGATCCAAACAAATATAGGCATTTTGAGTTTGAGAATAGCCCAAAAAAAGACATGGAATGGACTTAGGTTGCATCTTGTGATTATTATATGGACGTGTAAGGGGATAGCAAAGCAAACCAAATTTTTTTAATTTAAGATAATTTGGTTTCAGTCCAAAAAGAGCCTCAAAGGGGGACTTGTTGGTGAGAAGAGGAGTCGGTTGCCTATTTATGAGATAGGTGGCAGTTCGAAAAGCATGAGGCCAATATGAAAGAGGCAAGGAAGCATCCGAAAGTAAGGTGAGGCCAGTTTCAACAAGATGTCGATGACGGCGTTCAGAGACTCCATTTTGTTGCGGGGTGTAAGGAGCAGTAGTATAGTGACTAATGCCGTGAAGATTTAAAAAAGGTTTGAGAGAAATAAATTCACCACCATTATCGGAGTAAAGGGTTTTAATTTTGGCTTGAAACCGAGTTTCAACAAAAATTTTAAATTGTGGAAAAATAGTTGACACACTCGATTTGGTAGCCATGGGATAAAACCACATGTATTTCGTGTAGTGGTCCACAAAAAGAAGATAATAACGAGAGCCATCAAGACCCGTTGAGTGTGCGGGACCCCAAACATCCGTATAAATAATTTCAAGTGGACCAGTACTCGAAAGACTAGTTGTGCGAAAAGGTTGTTGATGAGATTTATTAATAGAACAAGAACGACATAACATGGTCATTTTATTTGTAGTGGTAGGAAGAGAAAAAGTAGAAACAAGATTTTTAACAATGGGATAGGAAGGATGACCAAGACGCTTGTGCCACCCATCAAGCGACGTCCGTTCATGCACATTGGCAACCTTTTGTGAAAAATTTCCCACAAGTGATTCCGGAAAAATGTAAATGCCGTTCTCACATGAATTATTCAATTGATCTGTACGTAAATATATACAACATCACAGAGAACTGTTTTAGGAAATATTTATAGCAATTACTATGACAAAATAACTATACACCAATCTTGGCTAATAATCACATAAATAGAAACAGATCAAAGACTTTATTCAAATGGCTTGATTGTAGGCTGAAATCATGAAGGTTTGACTTGATCTTGATTTTGGCAATCTTCCTTAATAGAAGCGAGGTGCGAACTCAAAGCTTTCCCACTAGCAGTCTTAAACGTGACAATACACAAAAGTCCCTTCTGGAATAATATAGGGAATGGGACTGACCTTTTCACATCTATCTCAAACGTAAAAGGCATACATGCCATTTACAGGGATGAGAGGAGTGATATATGAAGTTAATGTGCCACAATGCCAATTCCATTAGTGAAGAAACAATAGATCCTCAAAAATTTGCACATCTAGATTTTCCTTTTGTGGAACAAAAATTGATGATTTTCTCGAGGAATGTAAATGTTATTAAGGAAAATGTCTACTTGGAACTAATTTCACCATACATAGCCCAAGTAACAATTTATTAAGGAAATGATGATATCATTTCCCTCTTTCCTCACTTCCCTCCAAATATTTGGAGTCATTGTAGATTCTAGTTGTGTCGTTTCCTGTCCCTTCTTGACTTGAACCGCCATCCTTCCAGTTTTCGCAAATATCGTATACTCCAATTTTATCATTCAGTAAGCAAGGACCAGCTTCTCCCACCCACCACCAGCGCTTCTTGTTACATCAGCCTGCATCCCTCTTCTGAACGTATATGTCAAACCAATGGGATTCACTGTTCCACCAGAACCTACAGAAGTATAAGGTAGTCCCCCAAATGTTTGGTCGGAAACGGAATTCAAAGAATTGTTCAAAGCCCAAGACATGAGCGCCAAGGTCATCGTTTTTGGATTTACAGTGGATATTAAGATCTACGCCAGCGTCAAGGCCATTGATGATCCTTACATCCGCTTTATTTTCTAAAACCCCAGGACCCCGTCACACAAACGAACAAGAAACACAAGTAGCAAAAATGAAAACAAATACCTATCCAATGAAAACATGCTTGTAATTTTCTTGTCTCTTGGAGTGACTTGATGTTTAGTTTCTTTCATTTATATATCCAAGGCCTTGTACTTATCATGCTCCTTGACAACCAATATCTCACATGTCTATAAGAGAAGCATATAATTTAAGGGAAATAGTATCAAGCCTCATTTTAAGATCAAATTTTTTACCATACTAAGTCAAAATTCAAAATTGTTAAATTTAAAAGTTCATTAAGTTGCAAATGTATTATTACAATTAGTCAAAATAATTAATTATTTAGAACTTTTTTATAGTAGGAATTAAAATATTGGAGATAAATGGGAAGTAAAATAAGAAAAAAATAAGTACTAGTGTGGACCCCGTATTTCGGCTCATGCATTTCCCACTCGACGGCGAGCTCGATTTATTTTGAAAAAAATTGATTTTTATTTATTGTTTGAAAATGACTTGGAGTCGCCACTTATTTTTGTTTTATTTTTAAAGGGTAAACAAAATAAGAAAGAAAAACCCTAAGTGTGACTCCTTAATTTGGAAAAGGTGATCTGCGAAAAACCGGATCGGGTTCGGGGGTCAGGTTACTTATCAGGAAGGTACGGTAAAAACCGTAGCACCCTTCTAAGTCCCTAAAAACGGGTCTCTACTGATAAAATGAAGCAATCATGGCAATGGACGAATAGATCAATGAGTACCCAGAATAAATCATGCACACGTGAGAATCAAAATATGCTTGGACAATTATCAGGGTGAAAGTAGGTGCGTACCTGGGCGACGAGCCACCATGCGCTATCAAGAGAGAGGCTAGTGCATAATTAAGAAATAATAGCATGCATGTCGGAGAGCAGGATAAATAAATCATGTATGGCAATTAAATCAATCAATCGATCAATCAATCATAAAGTCACCCATGTTGGGCCCCCACCAAAGCCCGTTTATTTAGCATGACTTAATGTCATAAATTCTATTACTCAAGAATTATGAAAAGTTCATTCATGCTTATGTAAAGTCAAGAGGAACAAAAAAAATTATTTGAAACCTAATGGAATTAAAACAGTTGGAGAGAAAACCAGATTTTCTTGAAATTTATTTGAAAATTGGAGTCTTGTGAATTAAATTTAAGAATTTGAATTTTTGAGATTAAATTTGAAAGAAATTGGAATTTTTAAAAGGATTTAAGAATTGATGTCTTGAAAATTAAATTTAAGAATTGGAACTTTAGAAATTAGATTTTAAAGAAATTGGAAATCGGAACTTTAAAGGATTATTTAAAAATTGGAATTTATTTAAAGTTGGAATTTTCAAAAATAAATAATTAAGATGAATAAAATAATAACAATAGCGAAAATAATAATGATTAGATAAAGAAATGTGAAAAATGGAATTTTGAGGGATTATTTAAAAATGGAATTCTTTTAAAAATGAATGAATCAACAAATAAATGGATATAATAATAATGAAAGTAATAATGATTAATTAAATAATGTGAAAATTGGAATTCCGAAAAATTGGATTTTTGAAAATTAGATTTTGAGAATTAAAGTTTCGGAAATTAAATTTGGAAATTGGAGTTTTAACATTTGAAAACAATTTGAAATTTTTGAAAAATTAGTTGAGAATTGAGATTTTGGAAATTAGATTTAAAAACCTAAGTTTTAAAAATTTTATTTGAAAACGTGAAGTGGAAATTAAGAAAGAGATGAGAGCATTTAATAAAAAAAGAAAATGGGTCCATTGTCTGCAGGCTTCAATATTTTATAATGGGTTGTGTACTACTTTGTTGACTTTTGTTTTTTTAATTTATTTATTTATTTGTTTTTGCTTCAGCCTTTGCTAGAGACCTTCACAGTAGAGAAGCCCATTTTCTGGTTTTTTTAAAACAGCGCTCAAATTTCTGGGCATGACTGGTTATGGATGGAGAGACACATTTTCAGGCGACATCCGTGGCCAAGGTGGGTGGAATTAACAGAAGCGAAAAGCATGATTTCGGGCATCAAACTCAAATAAAACAGAGACAAAAATAATTCCAACACCAAAATGAAGAAAACGAAATGAACTATAGCTCAGTTAATGCAACTCACGAATCAGTCAAATATGCTCTCTGATTCGCACCTGGAAAATCCCGAAAATCCCTTTTGCTGAAAATCCTTTTTCAACCCCTCTTTCCCAGCTCCTCTCTCTCTCTCTCTTCCCGTTCCTCTGTTCTGCTCTCCAGATTTTTTTCTCTTCAAAGAATCCTCCCAACTGCTACCCGTTTTCCTCTCTTTCACCCAGCTCCAAGCTCCTGATTTTTTTCCTCGCTCCAGCTCCCTTCCTGCCCTTTCTCCCTCTCCCGATCCTGAAAGCTCGCACCTCTCTCATGTTCCTTCTCAACCAGCAAGCCTCTCCCTCAGCTTTGGCTTTCTCTCCAAGTTCAAGCCCCCCTCTCTCTGTCACCCTACAACTGCCTAAGGATAGCTCTTTTCTTCCTGTTTCTCTCTTCTTTCACAAGCCATCACCAGCTCTGCTGTTCACCCATCAACAGCATGGCTTCTTCCCTCAGCAGCATGGCCTCCTTGCTCTTTTGCTACCCGTCCAATCCGGCTTCCCTCCAGCAGAAAAAGGGGTCCCCCCCTCCTTATTTCAAAAAGAAATGCAAATAAGTAAAAAAAAAACTCTCCCCCGAGTCCCTCATAAAAGGGGTCTACAAATATGCCTCTCTTCGGTAGAGCTCACAAGTGCAAGGAATGTGAACACTGAAGTGAAAAGTAAGTGTGAATAGTGAATAGGAATGAAGTGAACTCTACCGAAGAACCAAGGAGACCCCCATAGGGACACTAGTGAGATACAAACTCACTCAGCCTAACAGATGAACAACGAGGCTCTAATCCTAAAAGGAAAACATATTTCAAAGCGCCTCTGAAGCCACATTGAGGACCCAGGCTCCCTCTAAGATGCCTCCAAAAGTGACCCGAAGATCGATGTCAAAGGTGAGTAACGGTCGAACCACCCTGGAGTATAGAAAAGACTACGCTCAAAGGAGACTGCCCTAGGCAAGCTATATGAGGAGGTCGAGTGTAGGGTGCCCAATAATATGACATAAATACGTGTCGTGATCTCAAAAGACCGTGTCATGTGTAGTGAAAGGGGAAATCTAAAAGAGCATGATAAATAAGCAATAAGCACCAGAGTAGCCAGGTGAGGAAAGTGACTCTAAATGCCCAAAATGGAGGATACATGGCGACTAACAAAAATGTCTGGAGGAGTATGCACAATGGCTCTAAATGCCAAATCTGGAAATGTGACTCTGAATGTCATACAGAAGCAAAGACCTGGACGTCGAACTGACCTGATAGGAAGAATGAATAACCGAACTATATGGGTGCGGTCCCAACTCAAACTAAACTCGAACAGACACGAGGAATGAAAATGACCGATCGATATGGGTGCGGTCCCGACTCAAATTAAACACAAACTGATAGGGAAATGGCCGATCGATATGGGTGCAGCCCCGACTCAAACTGACAAGACAATGACCGATCGATATAGGTGCGGCCCCGAAACTGAACTGACATGACAAAGAGATGACCGATCGTATAGGTGCGGTCCCGAATCAAACTAACACGATAATGACCGATCGTATAGGTGCGGTCCCCGAAACTGAACTGACACGACAAAGAGATGACCGATCGTATAGGTGCGGTCCTGACTCAAACTGACACAATAATGACCGATCGTATAGGTGCGGTCCCAGAAACTGAACTGACATGACAAAGAGATGACCGATCGTATAGGTGCGGTCTCGACTCAAACTGACACGATAATGACCGATCGTATAGGTACGGTCCCAGAAACTGAACTGACATGACAAAGAGATGACGGATCGTATAGGTGCGGTCTCGACTCAAACTGACACGATAATGACCAATCGTATAGGTGCGGTCCCAGAAACTGAACTGACATGACAGAAAGATGGTCGATCGTATAGGTGCGGCCCTGACTCAAACTGACACGATAATGACCGATCGTATAGGTGCAGTCCCGACTCAAACTGACACGATAATGACCGATCGTATAGGTGCGGTCCCAGAAACTGAACTGACACGACAAAGAGATGACCGATCGTATAGGTGCGGTCCCGACTCATACTGACACGATAATGACCGATCGTATAGGTGCGATCCCAGAAACTGAACTGACACGACAAAGAGATGACCGATCGTATAGGTGCGGTCCCGACTCAAACTGACACGATAATGACCGATCGTATAGGTGCGGTCCCAGAAACTGAACTGACATGACAGAAAGATGGTCGATCGTATAGGTGCGGTCTCGACTCAAACTGACACGATAATGACCGATCGTATAGGTGCGGTCCCAGAAACTGAACTGACATGACAGAAAGATGGCCGATCGATATAGGTGCGGCCCCGACTCAAACTGACAGGATAATGACCGATCGTATAGGTGCGGTCCCAGAAACTGACCTGTCATGACAAAGAGATGGTCGATTATATAGGTGCGGCCCCGACTCAAACTGATACGATAATGACCGATCGTATAGGTGCGGTCCCAGAAACTGAACTGACATGACAGGAAGATGGCCGATCGATATAGGTGCGGCCCCGACTCAAACTGACACGATAATGACCGATCGTATAAGTGCGGTCCCAGAAACTGAACTGACATGACAAAGAGATGATCGATCGTATAGGTGCGGTCCCGACTCAAACTGACACGATAATGACCGATCGTATAGGTGCGGTCCCGGAAACTGAACTGACATGACAAAGAGATGACCGATCGTATAGGTGCGATCCCGACTCAAACTGACACGATAACGACCGATTGTATAGGTGCGGTCCCAGAAACTGAACTGACATGACAGAAAGATAGCCGATCGATATAGGTGCAGCCCCGACTCAAACTGATAAGATGATGACCGATCGTATAGGTGCAGTCCCAGAAACTGAACTAATAGGAAGATGGCCGATCGATATAGGTGCGGCCCCGACTGAACTGACATGACAGGAAGATGGCCGATCGATATAGGTGCGGCCCCGACTCAAACTGACATGACAAGATGATGAATGACCTGATCAAGTGACCCAAAACCAAAGGATGACCCAGATAATGATGCAAGTAAACTCGGGAGGGGATATGCCCCAGTATGACAACTCATAAGGATCGACAACTAGGTCGAAAGATAATGAAGCCTGTGAAAGGTCCGATGATCTCGGAGAAGGAGGTATGCCCCAGTATGTAATAATGAACAGACAGAGAAGCAAAATGCCTCAAAACTACTGTACTATGAGATATGCTCATCCATCATGTAATGAAAATGTCCAACCTCAAATAAGTAATGCCAAACAGGACTATGTGTCGTGATACCATGCTGACTAAACAGAAATGACTGACGAATAAAAACAATGATGACCAATGTTCGAAATGCGAAAAACAAGCAAATCAACACTCAACATGCCAACTGTCAAAATGAAAGCATCAACACTAATAAGTCAGCAATCTGTCAGGCCCTGCCATCATGGAAGATGTTGAACCTAAAGTCCAAAAGATATATGAAAGCACAACCAAAGTGATCGAGGACTGATCTACATCTCCTCATAATCGAGAAAGGGGTGAGGTCATGGGCCATGGTAAGATGTGAAGGATAAAAGAAGGTGATGGTCAGGTTTCGGTATGATAGAAGGTATGAAAGTATCCATGGTGAAACGTCTGAGTATGAAATGAAAGGTAGGGAGATATCCGAGATCATCCAAGTATGCCAAGAAGACTAAATCCGAGGTGTCGATAACTCCATAACCCATCGTAAGCAGCAATCACAAACAGGAAGTCAAGCCTCAATGTTAAAACCTCCAACAAGGTGGCTATGCCCCAATGAAAAATGCCCTCCATGCCGGCTATGCCCCAATGTAAAGTAGTGCATCCGAGTCAACAAATCAATCAATCTCTACTCCTAGTGCTAAAAATGGAAACCTCTCAACATAATCCATATGAATCAGAAACCCCGAGCTCTATGAGTGTGAATGAACTGGCTATGCCCCAGTATAAACCATCTGAAGTGACTATGCTCCAATGAAAAAACAAAGTCCATCACCAATGAGAAGGTCACGCCTCAAAGTAAATCGTCATCTCAAAAATCAACTATCAATGAGTGGAACGCGTCCCAATGCAGAGCATCGAGTAGAGTGACTGTATCTCCAATAAAAGCGCTCTCTGAAATGGCTATGCCCCAGTGTAGGGTCATCCAACAACTCCTAATCCATCATAACCCAAGTGAAGAAGCAAACTGGCTATGCCTCAGTGCAAAGCATCATCCCGAAAGAAAATGTCATCGATGAGCGGGGTATGCCCCAGTGTAGATAATGGCGCCTATGAAAATCCATCACTGATAATAAGGGTATGCGCCAGTGTAAATCATCATCTCAACTCCCTATCCATCATGCTCCAAGGAATAATCTCCGACCAAGCTCAAGTATTGCCCACGTGTGAGCTGTCAAACACAATGTGTGAAGTAATGGCCTCAGGGTGGTCTTCAGACACAGGACGTAACGTAGGCTAAGGTAATAGGGTGAAAGAAATGAAGGGAAACTAGGCTAAAAAATCCCAATGATATAATCCCCATACCCCTCATGCATGAGATGCAATGCGTAGAAAACGTCATGAGTCCCGGACCTAGGGGTCCCCACACGAAAAGTGATGATAAATGAATGGTCATATCGAATAAGCAAGCATGAAGTGCGGATGCTGAACTCAAGTCAAACATCAAGAAGGATGAGAAAAGAAAGAAATCGGGTGAGGTATGGTAAAAATGGAGTGATAAAACAAAGATAAAAGAAGGTAAAGAGATAGGAAGGTGAGTGATGGTCAACCTACATCAAAGCATGGAAAGTAGTCACATCCAAAACAGATGGGATGATGGATAGAGCAAGGATCCAGAGATACTAAAGAAAGGTCACTCGCCTCTCTCACAAAAATCGAAGGAGCGACTCATACTCTCACCCAAAATATACATCAAGATGAATCTCAAGAATAAGCTCCCATACGAGCTCTCTCTAACACATAAACTCAATAAAACAACCTGACACGTCCATACACATGCCCAATGAAGAACGACAAAATGAACAATGCGCTATATATATATTTTATTATTATTATTATTTTTTTTTCATCATTTTTTTTTTTTTTTTTTTTTTGCGCATACTCTGATCAATAATGAATGAACTCCCATGAAAATACATACCCAAATGATCAAACCCTCTCCACATACGAATGTAACATGAATCCTCACTAACAAGACAACCTCTCAAAATAACATCTCTGAACCACTGCCCATGGGGTGAATGATAGGAAAGAATGTGACAATCCTCCATGCAGTGACGTGTGAAAAACCACCACTCAAGGTGAAACACGGATAATGTCGAGTAAGCAATAATGAAAGAAAAAATAGAGAACGAATATCGCAAGTGGTGATATATGATATCAGAAAATAGTGATGAAATGATGTCCAAGTGGAAAATACCACAATGAAGAGTGAAGAATGAGGCTCGAATATGTATGTTAGGCCCGGAACTCATGACGTATCTAAACATAGCATGCAAGCACTATAGGGTCCCCAACCCGGTGTAATAGGTAAATGAGGTGGTGAAAGAAAAGGCTATGATGCTCGTGCGAGGCTCAAAGAGCTAGCAATGGATAACTCTATATGCGAGGGTGATAAAGTAAATAGGCTCATGAAATGATGGCCACCCATCCTTTGACCAAAACCTCGAACATCGTGCTTTCGAGATCTCACGTGGCCAATACTAAAGACTGACATCCATCTAACAAAGTCATGTCAACTCCTCCAAAATCACGTGAAAGCTCCCACCGAGGCTCTGTGATAATCATCAATGTCTTCCGACAATCACCTCGCCCTATCGTCATATGTCACTCACCATCATCTCATAAAGTCACCATGTCTAATCATCCCGACTCTCTAAAGTCATGTGCAATGGCTCAAATCTGGGTGCTCCATGATAACCCCTCTATCTCAACAATAGCATCAAATAATCAAGCCACTCTCTCATCATGATCCATCTATCATCGTGTGAAGCTCACCTCGGGTCTAACCATCTCGAACTCTACCTGGTCAGATCAAGGAAATGATGGAAATAAACAGAGAATGGTATTGTAATATGCTAAGGCGAACAAGGATGGTAATGTAGTATAACGGTACCAAGTGTAGTGTCATGTCAAGCTCAAAATGGGTAAGTCAACAAGTCCACAGAGTCAGGGTATGGATATGGATATGGCACTAATATGATAAGAAAGTGAAATGGGTCGCAGTCTCGAACTCCCTAGGTCGATCTCCTAATCCTAGGTCAAAAGGCTCAATATCCTCCATGATAGGTCAGGCTAGAGTGATCGTGATGTATAAGTGAAAACATGTCTCATATCGAAAGCGTAAACGCACATCAGCACAAGATATGTAAAGCATACTCATGAGAAAATGCCACATACTCAAAATAAAAAGATCATATCACTAAATGAACCAAATGAGTACATCATGTGTGAAGCGATAGAGGACTACAAAAGACTAGACTCTCAACATGAACTACAAACAACGACTCTGAACCAAACTGGACTCGACAAAGCGACTCTGATGAGCTAAACACTGGACCCGACAGATCGGGAACGACTCTGATGACGACCATAAATCAAAATGGAAGGTGCTCTGAGCTAAATCGCTGCAAAATGATGTACCCACGTCAACTGAAACAAAGTCCCCAACCCGAGGTGTCCCAAAATACTATGCGACCATCAATACCATCAACATCCAAATCAATCTACTGAAGACCAGGAGGAGGAGAAACTGCATGTGTAGAATGTGCAGGCAGGGGATTGGTGGTCACACTTGGCTTAGCCAAGTCAACCACCCCTGAATCGATCAAATCCTGTATCGCATGATGGAGTGCTGAACAATGCTCAGTATCGTGCCCCGGAATCTGATGATACAAGCAGTGCTCATGTGAACGAAAATGAGGAGGAATAGGATGGGGCAAAGGCCTCGGTGCCAAAGGAACAATCACTCCAGCGTCTCTGAGCTTCTCAAAAGCTCTAGTCAAAGTCATGCCCAAGGGAGTGAACTGTCTCGGGGGCCTCTGTGCATATGGTCTAAGCGGTGGGCGAGTAGCGGCTCTCGGATGTGGTGGTCATGGCTGCATGCTAGTTTGAGCAATGTAAGGCTCCTAAGCATAATCCAACTGATACTGATATTGTGGAAGAGAGAAAGGAGCTCTGACTATAGGAG
This sequence comes from Vitis vinifera, assembly GCF_030704535.1. Taxonomy (NCBI): domain Eukaryota; kingdom Viridiplantae; phylum Streptophyta; class Magnoliopsida; order Vitales; family Vitaceae; genus Vitis; species Vitis vinifera. The sequence goes on along the minus strand of NC_081823.1, from coordinate 11,154,121 downwards.
ACCTATAAGCCGAGTGATGCGCGGGCCTCTGGTGCTGATAACTAATAGCACCAACCTCTCCAGATCTAGTCAATGGTCCAATCAGCTTCTTCCCCTTACTGTCAAGGGAAGGAGTAGTATCTGTCCATAATCCTCGAGCCATAGCCTCCTCTACACTGAAAGCAGCATGAACCAAACTCCTGAGATCTTGAAACGGGATACCCACAAGACGCCTAGCGAACCTCGGCTGTAGGTTCCGAAGAACCATATCAATCTGATCCTGCTCCTTAGGCCGGTCTATCATACCAGCCACCTTCGCCCTCCAACGAGTGACAAAGGAAGAAATAGACTCATCTGGCCTCTGTCTGGTGGCCTCCAACTCTCGTCTAGATACGTCAATATCGGCACTGAAAGCGAACTGGGTCAGGAACTCATGAGCCACATCCTCCCAAGTGCGGAGTCTCGAAGGCTCAACTGAAGCAAACCATCTCTGAGCTGCCCCACTAAGTGACATGGGAAATAGGGTCACCAGCTGTGCATCATCTATCCCGTGCGCCCTCATGACAGTGCTATATAATCTCAAATGGATCTTGGGACAACCAATCCCACTGTTGTGGACCCGCATTTTTCACGTGCGTCCCCACTCGATCGGCGAGACTCGTTTTTTTTTTTATTTGTGAAAAATTGATTTTTGAAAAAAAGTTGGAGTTGCCACTTATTTTATTTTTATTTTTGAAGGGAAAATAAAACAAGAAATAAAACCCTAAAAAAAAAAATGACTCCATAATTTTTGGAAAAGCGTGTCTTTGAAAACCCAAGTCTTGGTCCGGGGATCAGGTTACTTATTGAGAAGGTACCTCTAGGAGGTAGCACCCCTCTAAGCCCTAAAGAGGTCTCTACTGACTAAGTTAAGGGAAGCGTGGCAATTAAATGGTTGATCTCGGATACCTAAGTAGGCTAGGTGATTCCAAAAAAAACATAACATATCAAACAAAATCAAATCACAATTAAGGAGAGTTAAAAATGCGTACCTGGACGGCTTCCCAAGCGCTATCATAAAACATAAGAGATTAGTTTGGAGATACATCACACAAAATTTGTTTTATCCAAGCAAATCAGGCATATATCAAGACATTCAAGAATCACGTCAAATATGGATATGGTCATCAATGACATACAAGTCCATAAAGTTCTAAAAAAATAGATGAGAAGAGAGCGTACCTGGATAGCAAGCTAGTACTCCTCTATGGGAATCAAGAGCATCTCAACAATAAATACGAAACAAATTCATGTATATCATCAAGAAGAATCAAAAATCAACATATCAAGCAAACAATATTGAAGAAGGTATCATGAATGTCGGGCCCCCACCAAAGCCCTAATTAATTTCGCATGAGTTGATTCCATAAATTCCATGGTTTGGAATCATGAATTTTGTTCATGCTTGAGGAAAATCAAGAAAATCAAGAAAATGGTTGAAAATAAAAATAAAAAATAAAAAAATAGTGAAAACTTGTGCCAGAAGGAAAATGGCAGCAAAAGGGTGTTGAAATCTGGATTTTATTGCCTAGAAAAGGTCTAAAGATGATTCTCTAAAATCAGGATTATTTAGATGAAAACGATTTTGAAAACACAATTCAAAACACGTAAAATCATGAGGAAAACAAGAGGGGTGAGAAGGGAAGAGAGTAGTGTGCACCGAACTGGTCATGGCGAGTGGGGTTTGGGGGTTTGGCTGTGACTGCATTGCTGGTGGTTATAGGCGCTGCTGTCATTTTCTCTGAATTTTTCCTTCTACTCTCTCGCATGCATTTAAGTGCTTTGCATCACTGTGTTCTTGAGCTTTTCCCCATTTCTTCTTATACCTTGACCTGCCACCTCTGCTGGTGTGTTCTGTTGAACTAAGTAAACTTGCTGGCGCGTTCTGTTGAACTGAGTGACACTATGTCTGCTCTCAAATTTAAATCCTTTAACCTTATCCATCAATAGGGATGCCTGAATTTCAGGAGCCCGCAACTCATTCGGCAATGCTGAGGGAAATGGCGTTGTAAATGTTGCTTGAGGAGAAGGCTGCTGTGGAGGATGTTTTATTATATCCTTGCTGACATATTGACATGGCGTGAGATGATACACCAGCAATTTGAGTAGTTTGTGGTCAGCCCAATTGAGGTTGCTTTCAAACTCTCGCTACAAAAAAAAAAAAAAGATCGAAGATGACGAAATCCATGTGAATCGCTCTACGGTTCTGGCAGCGAATGAGGATTGGACATGCAGATTCTGGAGACAGTGACTTGAAGCTTCTTGCGAATCTGTAGCAAGTTTAATCAGACCACTCTTGAGGGCAACTTCTTTCTTCAAACAAAGTCATGCATTCCAGAGTACGCAGCTTTCCTCTTTCTGAAGTACAGAGCATGCCTAAGATCTATGTTTGGGGGCAAAATGTTTTCGTAATCTGCATGGGATTGCGCTTTATTGCTTACAAAAACATCATTGAATCTCACCATTCCAGAATGGCACATAAACAGTAGCGGACTTTGATGTTATCTTCATTCAGCTGTTAAGTGACCATCATTAGTCTTGTTTTTATCTTTTAGAACATATACAGGGATGTGCCTTAGGAAGTTCTGCATTGCTTGCATCTCGCTTGACCTTTTGCTCAATAATTCAACCTGAGTATGGGGTAGAGGCATCTGGGTTGCAAAGGTGACTATGGACTGTACATTCGCTTGTTTCTCTTCCCACTATTTTCTGAATCAAATTACCTGCTGCTGTATCTATTGAAGCTGTAGCCTCATTTAACAATCTCTCAAAAGGCATAAATATCAGATTCTTCAACTATGCTATTCTCAGATCACCTCAACAGTATAAGGGGTTCTATGCATTTAGGAACCATCAGCAATGCTTGGATTTTTGGGGTATTATACAGAACAAAGCAAAGTTGTGCAACATTTCCCTTTGATTATGACGATGAAGTCGAAGATGGCAAAATTTTGTAAAGACTTTCAAGGGGATTCCCTCCACGTTTGTCATCAAAGATGCTTTTTGACGAATTTCCCATAGTCAACTTGATTAAGGCAACAAGAACAGCTTTTTGCTCACTCTATGATGCAGTATTAAGCATGTCAAACAATGAGTGAGCCACCTGCTTAGCTGACTTAAAATCTCTGATATTCTCAACATCGAGAGGCTCAAGTGAAGCTCTACTGAACATAACATTTCTTGACTCCAAATGTAACACGGTTATCAGTCGATTCACGGAATTGATTGACGCTTCGCAATGAAGAAAATCAGGACTGCTAAATAGTATTTTCAACAATTCAGACACTATGGCCTCAGAAGGGTCTTGAGGGTTTAAAGACAAATACTTGGTTAGAGCACCCAATGCTCCAGCTTCAGCCATGATCAGTTTGTTCGCATCAGACATTAGTTCAAGGGGTTTGGCACCTTCCCTCACATGTATCTCAGAATGAGCCTTCATACACTCCCAGTAGAAATAGTTTCAGAATCTGCATTTATTATAGTGGCTTTAGTTTCGATGTCGTCTTTTGAGAGAGTCATTCTCTACCAAAATCACAATCTAAGCAATCGTCAAGCATTAGGTTGGAATTTCCGTCACAAATGAATTTCTTGTTAGCATCATTAGTAATCTTCAGCAACCAAGCTCACTGAATCGTCTCCTGAGTACCCATGACAGAAGAAAGCTGATCATTCATGGCACCTAAGACTGAGCCATGGTGATAACTATTTAAAGTAGTGTTTGAATTAGCTGATCCGTCAAGACTTTGATGAGATGATACATTCCTGATGGGTTAAGTGTCATCAGTTGACATGGTACTATTGCTTACAAAAAATTATGAGCCCAGGTTCTTCTTCCTGCTATTGTCCAATTCTGTAGGAGTAATCTGGTCTTTTCCAGTTTCTTAAGCTCCATCATGCCTGCCTCAAGAAGGGCCTTTGGCGTATATGTCAGTAAGTTCAAGTCTGGACGGTGTCCTAGTAAACAGATACCTTCCCTGACCTCTATCAGTATGCATCCTCTGATTAGGATTGATTTCTAGACTTATCTGATCAAAGATCTTCAAACTGTTCAGAGTCCCATGATTCTTTTGGCTTTGAGAGTCTTCTCTGGTTTTCCTTCAATTACTACTTTTGGCCTCTGGAAACTACTGTAATCTTCATCACTGTACTCTTCTGGATCAGCATAGCTATTTTTCACCATCAGCATTGAGACCATAAGCTGAATCCAATTGATTCGTGTATTTGCTGCAATGTTTCTCTTGAAAACTCTGATAATTCGGACAAAAGCAGGTTAGGACTTTTAACTAAGCTTCCTTTTGATTCATTTACGCTAGCACTTTGGAGAAGATTTGATAATGCAATAGCTGAAGATGAGGAAGGATGGTTAACTTATGGAGGAATTGGCTGTTCTGCACGTGGTATCTGCTGAGTGGGAGATACTGTCATTTCTGGTTGAGCGAGGGACTACCAGTCATCCAAATTAAATGAGATCTTCTCATAAGCAATGGCAGCATCCAGAGAGTATATGTAGAGGGCAAGGGAAGAAATGATAGAAGTCTTGGCAACAGCAGAGAGTGATGACCAATGCCACCATCTGTTCATCAAGTATTCAATCTTAATCATGCCCTCGAGCATGATTGTTGCTTGAACCATCTCAAAGATTGTCTCTGCAGATTTAATCAAAAGCGTGACATGCCAATTTCTTTTCTAAGTCAAGCCTTGATGGCCTTGGAGCCTCCTCAGGGAGTGCAGCATCCATATCAAGTAAATTAATCCTGAATTGCCTCAAAATCTGGTGAACTTTGCCAACTAATGGTCTTAGTGAAGACTAAAGGACTACACAACACCGATTAATCCCCACTTCTGGACCATTATTATTTGAAGAGTACTTTTTATCTCTTTGCTCCAAAGCTGGTTTGTCAGTTCTAGATGCTGCACTGGTTTCATTTGCAACAGAATCTCTGGAAGAATTATCAGAAAGGCTCCCACTACCTCCAGCAGAAATCCTATTCCCCTCTAAGCACAAACCAGAAGACCAAACCTTCAGTTCTCTCCTTAACATCGCTTTCAGTTCTGCGAGATGGTGTCTTGAATCAAATGCTTTCATGTGAATCATCAATGAACTGCGTAAAACCAGGTTTGTTTGCTCATTTACCACAAGGATTTTCCTTATGTTCTTATCTTCTAGATGTGAGTTACCGGGAGCCATGGTGACAGCATGCATGTATGCCTTAGGTTCAGATTTTAGTGAGGGAAAAATGAGATGGCAAAGGTCTTTAATTGCTGTCAACCTTCCAACTCATAGCGATTGGATTGATTCAGATAATGGAAACTTCCTGCTTTTCCCAATCTGGACCTTTGAACATTCTCTGCTGATGCATCACAAAGCATGTAGAAGCGATGATAATTTCTCAGGATTAGGCACTTGACAAACACAGGATCTTTCCGGAAAATAAGTCCTGATAGTTGCTCTTGAAATCCTTCTCCTCTGATCAAATTGAATCCCCACAAACTTACCAAACCGACTTGAATTATTGTTTCTGGCAGTCTTTGCATCACCGAATGCTTCTAGAAACTAGATTGGACTCAAGAATTTGTTGCTCAATAGTCCTTCCCTTAGCTACAGATCTCCCTCCCATGTAGGCAAGATAACGCATAAGCAAATTTTTTTTTTTTACTCTGTTTTACCTGTCCCACTTTCACCACTAACCAGAATTGACTGACTGATTATCTCATTCATCGTAAGTTCCTATGCAACATCAACGACAACGAAAGGGTGTGGATTCGGCTCGCCAAAAACTGCCCCTTTATATTGTACCCTCATGTGGTTATCATATAGATGAGGTAATCCTCCAGAAGCAAACTGTTCAATGTCCTCGGTGCTGATTTGATCTCCTTCAATTTTAACATCTAGCATGTACAACACTGTTTGTCACACTTTCACTATTAAAAACAGAGTCATTCAGAACGTTGGCTTCAGATATGGCGTCTTTGTTGCTTCCAACAGACATTTTTCCTTTTCAACTTCAGATTTTGATTTCATCTCAGCAATGGCATGCGTAGGCGGTTTACTTATAGTTGACCATATACTGGCATTCCTTTCCTCACTAGTTTCTGCAATCAGCAAATCACTAGACCAGGTGTACTCATTGTATTGATGAGCAATTCTATCCGGATGAAGAAGAGAATGTAAAGTGGCTCATGAGGGCTTTGCTTTCATGCCAACTCTGTGATCAAGAACTCCTTCCTCAACGACATACACCCCAAGCTTAACAGAGATGTAAAAGGCTTCAGGTGCAGCTGCGAAGGTGAATAGGGTGGCAAGGGGTTGAATCTCATCATTAGTATATTCAGAGACACTGGTAGCTTCGCATGTTTCATTAATTTGATGTCGAACTTAGTAAAAAAGCACCAGATACAGATTTCTTCTCTCTTCCCTTGAGTTAGCAAGCGAATACTCGAGGAAAATAGATTTAACTCTTCCAACTACATAATCAGCAACCTCTGTTGTTGTTATGTCCAGAACACATTGTATAAATCCCCTTCTGATCAGATCCTCCACTGTTTAAATTATGTTTTTCATAATATCTATCATCAGGTTAAACAGCCAGAACAAGTGCAGATCCCTGAACCCAAGCAACTCCAAACTACCATTAAGAAAGGCAGCAGAATTTGACGTTGCGGAAAAGCATAGAGACAAAGTATGATTGAGACATAAGCAAGGGCAGATGATGGCTAGGAACCCAGAACTGCTTATCTTTCTAATTTTACTTGAACCCCTGGTACTTCCGCAGAGAACAATTTAGAGATTCTCACCCATGTTGTATCTTTTTGCCTTCACGAAATTGTGGCTGCATAATCTCTTCTCCAATTGCTAGGTTTCCGGTCACTACACCTTTCTTGAACCGAGAAATTTGCTCCCAAACTTGAATCTGCCCATCTATTTCTCTCATCTCAATGCGTGTTCTCTGTTTTTCTCTCTTCGTCGAATTTATGGATTTCTTCCCCCTGTTTTGTGATAACAGCACGCTTCTGAACAACACCCTTAGAAAACTATAGATCTTCCCAATGGTGGAATCGGGCTCCTTCTCGTAGGCATTTCTTCAAACAACCCCCATGCTCCCCACTCTTCCTTTCGTGTAGGTACCCTGGAGTAATAAAATTTCCAGAAGCCACATCTCTAACCACCACATCAACCCACAAACTTACATCATTGTAACCAAGCTTAGCGAGCACATAAACATATAAACCTTGGAATATTCGGATCTGGAGGAGCCACATCTCTGATCCCCGTATGAACTTTCAAATCTGTATTACAGTACCCAGATTTAATGGGTGCATAAGCAGCCGATAAGCCACTTGGACAATCCTCTCTAGACCCCCATGTTGTGATAGCAATTCCAGAATTTTGGAGCGTTTAATGCCTGTGCTAAAACTTGTGACTGCCTTCCCAAACCTTGGAGTCACCCCCATATGAAGAGTTGATGGCTATGTGACGGGTAGGAAGAAAAACAAAAACGAGTATGGTAGAGAATAGCGGAAACGATGGGAAGACAGACATGGGAGATTAAAAGAAAATAAAACCACATCTCATGATTTCTCAATATGCTCAGGTTAGTGGGAACAGGCACGGAGTTATATGCTTCCGAAGACATTAATGACATCCAAAATCAAAACAAGGCAAACAGGCAAGTAACCAATCTCAACAAAGCAAATTGTGGCCCTTTTCGTCCACACAAAAATCAACAAAACAATTGAATATTCCGAAATCGAACACACGGAAAAATCAAGTATGGGTAAGAATTCCAAGAGTGGCGAGAATCATACCTGGGCAGTCTTTTGCTGCAATCACTCTCTTCTCGTTGCTGCGTGCTTTTCCAAAAAGAATCTCCTCTCCCCCCTTCCATGAAAAAAAAGCTCCCTCACATATATATATCACCTCCTAAATCCTAAATCTGTTCCCGAAAGGAAAAAATCCCCTATTTTCTCTCTTCTTTTCTCCTTATCCTTTTTTAAATCTTCCAATTCAAAAGCAATCTTCACAATTTCAAATTCCTCTCCCAAACCTTCCAAGGAGAGTCCCGCCTTCCTTAAACTCCAATAGTAAGTTTCCTTGCAAAAACATGAAAATTTTCTAAGTTAAATAATTGAGTGAGCAGATAAGCAAGTAAATAAATTAGGAAACGGTAAAAATAAAATAAAATAAAACAAAACAAAATAAAAAATAATAAAATAAATAAAATAAAATAAAATAAAATAAAATAAACCAATAAACAAAAGCGGAGCCCAAAAGCCATGTAACCATGCAAGTCATACAAGTCACGCTGAAAATGTCCAAATGGGCCAAGTGTGCCTAAACGGGCCTATGATGAAATTAAGTGGGCCTAGGGTGGTGCCTAATGGGTCAAGTGTATCTAAAAGCTATCCTAAAAAAACAAGAAAAGCCTAAGTCTAAGTTAGGGCTGCCAAGGGTCACAATAAGGGATCAAATAATCCCTCAACCAAAGTCTCTGAGGTGACTCAGAGAAAGGTAAGTGGTGAGTAGTACTGGGCCACCAAGGAACTATTTTGAAGCACTGAAAACGAACTTAAAGACATGTGCTAAAGGGACAAAATTGAGGGTCTACAACTATAGCGCTCAATGTCTGGCATGCGGAACTTGGCGGGCAAGCTAGCCGCCGGTATGCCATCTCTGTCATCCCAAGTCAAACCTCCATCCTGCAATCTGATCTGTCTCATCATGGACTCGAGCCTCTCAACCTTGGCCTCCTGCTCGGCCAATCGAGTATCCTCAATAGTAGGAACCATGGGAGGCGACACTGTGACAGTAGGTGGTGGAATGGTCTCATAATGATCTGCCAGATGGAATGGAGTACTAAGTGAAACCCTAGGTGGACGAGTCTGTGCTGTCTGAGATGCATGAGGAATCGTCTCATCAGTGACCACGCCAGCCGGATGAGGATCCTGGCGAGAACTCTCTAACTGATCCAAGCGTCTATTGACTCCAGCCATGAACTCCTGAATGGAAGTAAGTGTGGAAGCTAGCTCGTCTGACATCTCAACTGAACTATCTGAACTCGGATATGAATCTGCTCTGATCAATCGTCCTCGAACTTTCCTCCAAGAATGTGACTCCAGACTCAACCGACTCCTAAACTGACTCCCTACAATGCAAACAAAACGGATGAAGGACACGAGATAAAACTCTAAAAGACGACAATACAACATGCAAGCACATGGTCCTGAGATGGCAATCCGAAATCTGGATGTTTGACGAAAACTCTAGAGTCACAAAGGTATTCACTGCGAGATGGCTACAAATGTGACCAAAGAATCTCCATCAATAATCCGAGATAAAAGAGGTGTGAAAAACACACTATCACGAGATCAGTACTCCATCTATAAACAAATATACTTGAATCAACCTTCAACTCGAGCTCCATAAGAGAAAAAATGATAAGGTGATCAAGGCGACTCTCTCGAAAAAAGTGTGAATGTAAAAATGTGCCTTTCACCTTTCTGTAATGAAAATATGAGCGTCGAGTCGAAAATTGAATCCAGGATCAAACGAATAATGAAGTACCGGGCCCGTGATAGGTGTACAGTGCTAAAATAAGATGATCATGAACATATCCCCGAAGCATCAAGTGAGTGACAACCAAGTGAAGAGAGGGGTCCAGCCAAGAAAGAAAAACGAAAGCCCTAGGGAGAAAACATGACAAACTCATCGAGTGAAAAACATAATCCAAGGTAACATGACAAAGGTGGTCCAACCGATACTCAAACTCAAACAGATCTCCGAGCACTCTCAACTGGAGACTAAAAAGAGGGAGTGCTGGATCCGAACTATAACTAAAGAGGCTCTGAAGGCCCTCAGATGCACCCACGTGTAGGGAAGGAGTCCTAATCGAAGGATCTATGGCTCAACCTACGAGATCATGGTGGCTCTAAATGGATATGGGTGGATTTTAAAAGATCCCTAGTAGAAGCGATCATACCCTCCGGCGGTACGCAACCCTCTGCACGCCTCCGAAGAGACGGGGTGCTTCCATGCAAGGTGGTCATTACCTCCACACATGCACTACCTCGACATCCTAGGGGGCTCCTATAGCGAAAGCTCTCACACTCTCAACACTCAATAGTCAACTAAAGTGCACAGTGAGCGGTGTGGGTGCATCCGAAACCCTAAGAAGCTAAAGTAGGAGATGAAACACACTGGTCACACAAATATCCATGAAACCTAGCTCCGGGCTATACAGGTCTTCAATGATCGGACTCCAATCAGCATCGATATGTCGGTCTCCTCCAGAATGCTCCCGTACATCGATATAGCCCGTCGCTAGACCCTACTCCTAATCTCTGGCTCGGTCAGAGAGCAAGCACACAGAAGGTCTCACACTTGCAATAGTGAGAACCGAGATGAAAGGAATGACCGAAACTAAGAGATTTGGAGGTAGGGGGATAGAAGTGCGACCCACATGGACAAGCGACATGCAATCAAGCAGAAGAAGGGCAATCATGCGACATGCAGTTAGGTAGAGTACATGATATATCACTCATGTTCACACACAAACTATGATAGTCAAAATGAATAGTGATACAGACATCATGCTCAAAGATGATCAAGAGAATATATAATCCAAAGAATGGACATGTCAAATCAAACAATGTATAACAATGAATCCATACGTGCTAGACGATCCAAACAATCATGGCAAATATCAAAATAACTATGCTAAGCAAAATAAGATAGACAATCAATACAGTCAACATGTCGATATCTTAAATGAATATGGCAATGAAGCACAGAGAAAATAGTTATCTCAAAATCCTCTATCAATACGAATCAATCATCATAATCAGCAGGTCAAATATCTCAAACAAATATATCAATGAAGCATGAAGAAACTTGCTATATCAGAATCCCCAATCAAAATTATCAACCAATATGATCAACATGTCAATGTCCCAAAGTGAAAACTCGGGAACTCTCAATGTGCAATCAAGAGATGAGTACCCACTGATCGAATCACGAAACGCCACGTTTGCTTCATCCTAAGTTCAAGCTTGACCCTCTAAACAATCCCCAGCGGAGTCGCCATTTTGTGGACCCCGCATTTCGGCTCATGCGTTTCCCACTCGACGGCGAGCTCGATTTATTTTGAAAAAAATTGATTTTTATTTATTGTTTGAAAATGACTTGAAGTCGCCACTTATTTTTGTTTTATTTTTAAAGGGTAAACAAAATAAGAAAGAAAAACCCTAAGTGTGACTCCTTAATTTGGAAAAGGTGATCTGCGAAAAACCGGATCGGGTTCGGGGGTCAGGTTACTTATCAGGAAGGTACGGTAAAAACCGTAGCACCCTTCTAAGTCCCTAAAAACGGGTCTCTACTGATAAAATGAAGCAATCATGGCAATGGACAAATAGATCAATGAGTACCTAGAATAAATCATGCACACGTGAGAATCAAAATATGCTTGGACAATTATCAGGGTGAAAGTAGGTGCGTACCTGGGCGACGAGCCACCATGCGCTATCAAGAGAGAGACTAGTGCATAATTAAGAAATAATAGCATGCCAATGTAATGAAACCTCTAAATTACATTTAATCTGCTAAGTGGATCATTTATCATGTATGGTAATAGTTAAATAGAAATTACTTGAAATATTTAGGCCTGTTTGGCCATATTTTTAGAAACTATTTTTAAATTAAAGAACAAAAAACAGTTTTTTAGTGTTTTATAAAAATAAGGGTGTTTCATAAGTTCCTTTAAAAAAAAAAAAAAAAACTTGTTTGGAAACAAAAACCTTAGAACCTTAGAAATTTATGCATTTATGTTATTAATTCCTAATATGATTCCTAAATCATCCTTTTTAATTCAATATTTCGAATTTATTGAGACTCCATTAACCTCTTTTGTGTCTCAAAATCTTACACAATCAAATCATATCGGATTCTTAAGGCATATTTTATCATTTTTGTAATATAATGATGATTTAGGAAAAGACCACATCAATTATTTTTTAAAAAAGAAAAAAAATCACCTTATCTTTTACTATAAAAAAAATTGGATAAATAAAATATAAACAAAATGATTAATTTTACTTCGCTTAGGAAATTTATACTCGTGTTTTTACTTTAAGTAAATGGAAATAAAAGGGCAAGTGTTTAATTTGTTTTCAAATTTTAAAATATGCAATAAAAGTAAAAATGACTTATTAATTTTTCGAAGATAAGTTTAAAATTGGAAGAAGAACAAAAATATCTTTTGACTTAAAATTTATTTATTTATATTTATCCACTACTTTACATAGTTGTTTCATTAAAAAGATGTGAAATATTGAAAACTACACTTGGTTTAAAAATAAATAATAAAATTAAAATATTTTAATTGATTTTTATTTTCTTTCTTATTTCTCATTACGCATTAAATAAATCTATCTTAATAACTTTAATGAATTAGTTTTTATTGATAACATAATTTAAATTAAATTCAAGATTGATAGATATAAATTTCTATAAAAAATAGTAATTAGGAGAAAAAGGGTAAAAAAGTAAAATAAAGATATAGGCTTGAGAATAAATTCGTTATTTTTACTTATTATTTAAAGTTGTTTTCTTTTTTACTTTAAATCATGTTATTAAGTTATTTTACCAAATACACTTAATTTATTTGATAACTTAAATTAAATTATTAAGTCACTTTAACTTATTAAGTTGATTTATCAAACATTGACTTAGAAAAGGTTTGTTGTGTGTTTGAAATCATGTTTCATTTTTAATTTTTATATTTAATGAGTGGAAGAAACAGAAGTGCAGGTTGTTTAATTTTTAATTGTATTTAAATATGCTTATATTAGAGATAATGATAATTTTAATATTTTAAAATGAATAAAAATCTCTTTACATGTAGGACTTGAGAAAAAAAATATTAATATGCCAATAATTATTATACACTTAAAAAATTAGTGTTTTCTAAGGTAATTTTTAATTCTTGAAAAATATTAAGAAAAGAAAAAAAATGTTAAAAGTAAAGTGATTTTTTTTGTTTGATTGTCCAATGTAAAATACCCAAGAAAATCAAATATAATTAAAACTAGTAAATATCTTATATGTGTTTGAGTTTTAAGTAGTAAATAAAAATAATTTATTACCTTTTAATCTATTTTTAATATTCCTTGACTTTGTCTTTCCTTTTACTTTCATTTATATTTTCTTTTTTTTACTCTCGGAATTTTCCAAAAACCAATCATACCTAAATCTCTAGAAAAGAAAATGTTATAATGACATATATCCGATTCACCTTTGAAATAAATATAAAGGGGATAAGAGGTGTTTTCTTTTGTATTTTCTTTCCTTTACCCTTGGAATTTTCCAAAAACCAAATGTATCTAAATCTCTAGAAAAGAAAATGTTAGAGTAAACACCTCTGACAGGCTGCATCTTTGATCCCCTTTATATTTATTTCAAAGGTGAAACAGATACATGTTTGAGTTTTAAGTAGTAAATAAAAATAATTTATCACCTTTTAATCTATATATATATATATATATATATATATATATATATATATATATATATATATATATATATATATATATATATATATTTACTTTTTCTATCCTTTTACTTTGATTTTTTATTTTCTTTCCTTTACCCTTGGAATTTTTCAAAAAAAACAAACTCACCTAAATTTCTAGAAAAGAAAATGTTAGAGAAAACACCTTTGACAAGCTGCATCTTTGATGCCCTTTATATTTATTTCAAAGGTGTAACGGATACATGTCATTACCTCTTAGGGGGCAATGGGAGTCATATATGATGCTAATGCCTCCTGATACCAATCCCATTAGCAAAAGAAACAAAAACCTCCTAACATTTACAGTGCGGTACGATGTAATGGACTTTGACAAATGTTTTTTGACTTATATTTTCACTTCTTGAAACAAAATAGTGACAAATAATTTTAAAAAATTATTTATAAAAGTTTTTTCAAACTCATTTTACTTATTTCTCCCTATTATAAAAAAAATTAAATAATTTATATATATATATATATATATATAAATTTCAAAATAATTTTAATTATATTTTATTTTCTTTTATATTTTCTAACGTGAAATCAAATATGAGAAAATCATTTTTCTTAATATTTTTGGGAACCAAACATAACCTTAGAAATTTATGCATTTATGTTATTAATTCCCAATATGATTTCTAAATCATCCTTTTTAATTCAATATTTCGAATTTATTGAGACTCCATTAACCTCTTTTGTGTCTCAAAATCTTACACAATTAATAGTAAGATGTCGTCCTTGTGTCAAATCATATCGGATTCTTAAGACATATTTTATCATTTTTGTAATATAATGATGATTTAGGAAAAGACCACATCAATTGTTTTTTTTAAAAAAAATATAATCACCTTATCTTTTACTATAAAAAAGTTGGATAAATAAAATATAAACAAAATGATTAATTTTACTTCGCTTAGGAAATTTATACTTGTGTTTCTACTTTAAGTAACTGGAAATAAAATGGCAAGTGTTTAATTTGTTTTCAAATTTTAAAATATGCAATAAAAGTAAAAATGACATATTAATTTTTTGAAGATAAGCTTAAAATTGGAAGAAGAAAAAAAATATCTTTGACTTAAAATTTATTTATTTTTATTTATCCACTACTTTACATAGTTTTTTCATTAAAAAGATGTGAAATATTGAAAACTACATTTCATTTAAAATTAAATAAGAATATTAAAATATTTTAATTGATTTTTATTTTCTTTCTTATTTCTCATAACACAATTTACGTATTAATATTTTTTTACCATATTCGATAAGAAAATTTAAATTAAATTTGAGAATAACAATTTACCTATTAGTTTCAAATGAACCCATCTTGAATATTTCAATTAAATAAATCTGTCTTAATAACTTTAATGAATTAGTTTTTATTGATAATATAATTTAAATTAAATTCAAGATTTATAGATATAAATTTCTATAAAAAAAAAAATAGTAATTATGACAAAAAGGGTAAAAAGGTAAAATAAATATATAGACTTAAGAATAAGTTCATTATTTTTACTTATTATTTAAAGTTGTTTTTTATTTTAAATCATATTATTAAGTTATTTTACCAAATATACTTAATTTATTTAATGACTTAAATTAAGTTATTAAGTCACCTTAAATTATTAAGTTGGTTTATCAAATACCGACTTAGAAAAGGCTTGTTGTGTGTTTGAAATCATGTTTAATTTTTAATTTTTATACTTAATGAGTGGAAGAAACAAAGTAGTTTAATTTTTAATCATATTTAAATGTGCTTATATTAGAGATAATGATAATTTTAATATTTTAAAATGAATAAAAATCTCTTTACAAGTAGGACTTGAGAAAAAAAATATTAATATGCCAATAATTATTATACACTTAAAAAATTAGTGTTTTTTTAAGGTAATTTTTAATTCTCGAAAAAGATTAAGAAAAGAAAAAAAATGTTAAAAGGAAAATAATTTTTTCTGTTTTATTGTCCAATGAAAAATACCAAAGAAAATCAAATGTAATTAAAACTAGTAAATAACTTATGCATGTTTGAGTTTCAAGTAGTAAATAAAAATAATTTATTACCTTTTAATCTATTTTTTTTCTTGACTTTTTCTTTCCTTTGCCCTTTGAATTTTTCAAAAGCCAAACGTACCTAAATCTCTAAAAAAGAAAATGTTAGAGAAAACACCTCTGACAGGCTGCATCTTTGATCCCCTTTTTATTTATTTCAAAGGTGAAATGGATACATGTCTTTACCTCTTGGGGGACAATGGGAGTCATATATGAAGCTAATATGTCATGATATCAGTCCCATTAGCGAAAGAAACAAAAACCTCCTAACATTTACAGTCCAGCACGATGTAATAAACTTTGACAAATGTTTTTTTACCTATATTTTTACTTCTTGAAGCAAAATAGTGACAAATGTGGACATTATTTAATAAGGAACATGATCTACTTGGATTTATTTTCACCATGCATAGCGCAAGTAATAATTGATATATAATTGATGATATCAATTCCCTCTTTTCTCATTGCCCTCCAAATATTTGGAGTCATTGTACACTCTAGCTGCGTCGTTTCCTGTCTCTTTTTTACTTGAACCCTCAAACTGTGGGTCATTCCAGTTTTCGCAAAGACTGTATATTCCAAATCTACGATCCAGCAAACAAGGACCAACTGGTCCTACCATCCACCAGCACTTGCTATCACATCGGCTCGTATCCCTCTTCTCAACATATATATTAAACCAATGGGATTCTCCTCCCCACCAGAACTTGCAGAAGTATAAGGTAGTCCCCCAAAAGTTTGGTCGAAAACGGAATTCAAAGAATTGATTAGGGGCCAGGACATGAGTGCCAAGGTCATCATCTTTGGATTGACAGTGGAGGTTAAGATCTGCGCCGGTGCCTAAGTCATTGGTGATCCTTAGATCCACTTTATTTTCTATAACCCAAGGACCTCCATCACACAAACGAACAAGAAGCACAAGCAGCACAAATGAAAACAAATATCTACTGAATGGAAACATGTTTGTAATATCTTCGTTTTTTGGGAGTGAATTGGTGTTTAGTTTCTTTCATTTATATATACAAGGCTTTGTGCTTATTGTATACCTGGACAACCAATATCTTACATGGCTATCTGAAAAAAACATTTAATTAAAAGGAAATAGTATCAAATCAGATTCTTAAGTCAATTATTTTACCATACTAAACTAAAGTTGTTTAATTTAGAGGTTTAATAAGTTGGATACATCTGGAGCAATAAAAA
Organism: Vitis vinifera; assembly: GCF_030704535.1. Classification (NCBI taxonomy): domain Eukaryota; kingdom Viridiplantae; phylum Streptophyta; class Magnoliopsida; order Vitales; family Vitaceae; genus Vitis; species Vitis vinifera. The sequence continues at coordinate 11,137,292 of NC_081823.1, read as the reverse complement.
GCTTGACCATAAATTTTTCTTTATGAACTTGCCAATATAATGAAACCTCTAAATTACATTTAATATGCTAAGTGGATCATTTATCATGTATGGTAATAGTTAAATAGAAATTATTTGAAATATTTAGGCCCGTTTGGCCATATTTTTAGAAACTATTTTTAAATTAAAGAACAAAAAACAGTTTTTTAGTGTTTTATAAAAATAAGGGTGTTTCATAAGTTTCTTTAAAATAAATAAATAAATAAATAAAATAAACTTGTTTGGATGAATTGTTTTAATTTTTTTTTTTAGTTTTGGTTTTGTAGAAACATTTTACAAATTCAATTCATATAATATAAATTAAATTTAATTGAAGTCTTATTATAAAGATATTAACATCTTCGTAATTTTTTTATTTAAAATTGAATAACAATAATTTTAACCATATTTTATTTAAAATGAATAATGAATAAAGTTTAACTTTTTTACCATGTAAATGAGTTAAGTTTTTCATTTCATGTATATAATATTTTAGAATGTTTTGATTTGATTTGAAATTAATTAGATTAGCTTTTTTGGTCTGAAATTATTCATAAAAATTTAAAAATTCATTAAAGAATTTAAATTATTATTTAGGTCTTAATATGTATTTGTGTATATAGGAGAACTAGTAAAGTCATAACTTATAATAGATTAGTTTAACTTATAATGTATTTGTGAGTTTCAAATTATTTTTAAAAATTGTTAAACTCATTAATAAATTCAATGCAAAGTGTCACTTGATTTTAAATTCATTTTTATTTAAGAAAATTTATAAAAATATAATTATGTGTTAAAAAATAATAATAGAGTCATTACGAATCAATTTTTATCCATAATTTTTTTGTATTAATGAATTTATTATTTAAGTTTCAAATTATTTCTAAAAATTACTAAACTTAGTAATAATCCGACACATTAAGTCTTATTTAATTTAGAGCTTATTTCCCTAATTAAAAAAATAGAACTAAATGCTTCTATGTAGAAGAAAAATAATAAATTACTAGATTCATTTAATAAATTTAAAACATTAAGTATTGCTTAATTTGAAGGTTATTTTCCTAGTGAAAAAAAATTTAAAAATAAGGATTCTATATAAAAGGAAAACAATAAAGTTATTCTAAACCAATTTTTGTCCATAAATTTTTAATATTAATTGGTTCATTATTTGATTTTTAAATTATTTATAAAAATTATTAGACTCATTAATGAATCCAACACATTAAGTCTCCTTTAACCTGGAGTTCATTTTCCTAGTTAAAAAAGCAAAAAATAAATATTCTATGTAAAAGAGAAACAATAAAGTCATTTTAGACTTATTTTTGTATATGTATGTGCATTTGTGTGTGTGTGTGCATGTGTGTGTGTGAAGAAGAAGCCAACTTAGATATTTAAAATAAATTTTGGTTTATGAGTTATTAATGTTATTGAGTTCCATGAGGTTTTAGTATTAATTAAATCAGTTTTTGAGTTTCAAATTATTTTTAAAAATTAATAAATTTTATTTGTCAAATATAATTTGATTTGAATTTTATTTTTTAATGAAAATGTTTAGAAAAGTTAAATTTTTTTTTAAAAAAAAGTACATGTAATTTAAAGAAATATCATATTTTAAGATTTACCATGTGTGTGTGTAAACAAGAAACCAACTTAGATATTTAAAATAAATTTTGGTTTATGAATTACTAATATTATTGAGTTCCATGATGTTTTAGTATTAATAAAATTAGTTTTTGTGTTTCAAATTATTTTTAAAAATTAATAAATTTTATTTATCAAATAGAATTTGATTTGTTTAATGAAAATGTTTAGAAAAGTTAAAAGAAATGAAAAAAAGTACATGTAATTTAAAGAAATATCATATTTTAAGATTTACAGTATTGATATTAGTTTGTGGAAAGAAAAACAGAATGATCTTATGTTCAAAATTTTTTTTTTTTTGATTTTGTTTTTTAAAAAAATTCTATACTTTCCTTTTATTTTTAAAAACTGGTGAAAATGACTTCTACTTATTCTCTAAAAATTGTTCTCTATTTCATTCTATTTTTAAAAAGTCAAAAATAGAAAACTATTTTTAACTCACACAATCAAACAGACTCTTAATCATTTAATTAGTAAATTGTTTCTTGCTTTTATTATCAAGAAAATGAATTAGATATGTACTGTAACAATTATTATGAATGTGATATGAATTCATTATTTAGAATATGAATTTGAAGTGTATATTGACTTTCTCCATACTATAATAAGTAATTAACATATGTTGCTCTAGAGTAATTAATAAATTAACAAATTATTTAAAACATTTAATAATAGGAATTATAATATTCAACATAAATGGGAAATTTCAAATAATAAAGGAATAACTAAAAACTAAATTGACTATTATCATTATAGTATTGGAATAGAGAAATTGTGTGAATTCATTATGATTGTTACAAAATGAATGAAATATTCTAGCATATATTTTACATTTCCATCCATATGTGATAAGTTAAATACAATATAATTTAATTTAACATGATATCTTTTCAAACATACAAACTATGCAACATATCATCAATGTTGAAGAAGGTAAGGGATATTTATTCTTAGATCCTAAACAGAGTGAAAGTAGGAGAATTAGTGTATATTGAAATCTACTAGATAATACTTGTCATAACATATAAAGACAAGTTTAGGAAATCTTTTGAGAAGTAAGTCATAGTGTATAAATTTCCAAATAGTTTGAAATTTATGAAGATACATATGTTTGTAGATAAGTAAATTCTCATTTTGTATTATTTTACAAATAGGGAATCATAAGTGACTTTTCTCTATAATTAATATAAAAAAAGGTATTTTTGGAAAAAAAAAATCTACAAATGGTAATGCTATATTTGGATCCAAGAAGATATTGCGGAAAAAAAAGAAGGAAATTTGTTATAAATTATGAGATTTTGTACCACTATGGTAATTTGTGAATGATCATTCATATATATCTTTTATGGCTCCCTATAAAAGGGAGAGACCCCTAATGAAAATCAATTTAGTTTTTTCTATACATTCCATCATCTCTTTCTTATTTTCTTTTTCTTTTTTCACTTTGTTATAACTCGTTATCAGTAAGAATCGTCTCTACAAAAGAAATAAAAAGACTTTTCTTTCTCTTCTTTCTCATAAAAAGGTATGTCATAAATTTATATCATGATTTTCTATTTTATTTATGTGTGATAAAATTAGCTTTGATTTTATAATTGGTTTATTTTACTTGAATACATAAATATTACTTAGAGAATATGTTTTTCTTTTTAGTCAAAAATCATGAAAAAAAAAATTATAACCAAACAATCCTTATAACTAGAAGTTATGGGGTAAATTACAAAATTACAAAATTACAAATACATAGCCAGAAGCTATGTATATGATTCCTAATTATTTGTTTTTAATTATATGGTATAACTAGAAGTTATACAAAACAACATTATATAGCTAGAAGCTATAAAATGAATAGTTTATAGCCTGAAGCTATACACACATTTATATATATATATATAAAAAAGTTTGTAGCTTGAAGTTATGCACAAAATAGCACATTTCCTTGTTTTGACAAATAATCGTAACCCGAAGCTATGAAATATATTATCTTTTAATTTCTTTTAATTATATTGTATAACCATAAGTTATACAAAACAAAATTTTATAGCCAGAAGCTATACAATGAATGTTTCATAACTTGAAGTTAGGTACAAATTTATACATTTATGTTATGATAAAATAGAATGTAAAGTAGAAACTATACAAAAAATGTTTTCATAGTCAGAAGCTATATAAGCCATACTTTTTTATACTTAAGGTAAAAACTTGAAAATATTGATATTTTAATTTTGTATAGTCAGAAGCTATATAGAGAATTTTTAACTATGGTACAACCAAAAGTTCTACAAACTAAATGAAATTTTATAGCTAGAAGCTATACAGAGAATATTTTATAGTTTGATGTTGTGCAAATTTTTCATTTTATCGTAATAAAATAATTCATGGCTAGAAATTATGACAAATTTATTCTTTAGTTAATATTGCTTTGTTAGTTTCTTGAATTCATAGTAATTATTTTACTTTATGATAATATGAAAAATATTTTTTATCATGATCAACCTATGTAGAGAAGAAAAGTATATATTTCTACATATTCTTATAATTAGAAGTTATATGCTAATTTGTATTTGGTGGCCTGAAGCTACATGAAAAATAATTTGTATATCGTTATAGCCTAAAGCTATATAAATAATTAATTTGCATATTCTTATAGCCCAAAGCTATATGAAAAACTTGTATATATTCTTATAACCCAAAGCTCGAAGCTAGCTATATGGAATTTTTTTTGTATATATTTTTATATCTTGAAAAAAATATATATATGTAAAATAATTTCATAGCCTAAAGTTCTATAAAATAAAATAGGTATTTCCTATAAATGAAAACTATAAAGATTATTATTTTATATGTTATTATACCTATAAACTATATATATATAAAGGGTTAATAATATATGATTTCTCATAGCTAAGATTTATGTGGAACAATTAATTTGATAATCTTTCATGGCTAGAAGCCATATAGAAAATTTATGACCTAAAGTCATAAATGTGAAATAAAATATATATTATATATAAATAGAGATTATTCTAAGTATTATGATATAAACATTGTTGTTTTACTTATAGCCCAGAGGTACAAGAATTTTAGATATTTTATAGCCTTTATGAAATATGATTTTTTCTCTTTTTTAAAAATTCAATTATTGAAATCCTTAATTTTCTATGATTTGGATTTGAATGTATCATTGGTATTCTTTTTGTTAGATATGAAGGTCTAAATATCTAGATCTATAATTTTTATTCTTCATTTTTAAAATAGTCATCAAGTTTCATGAAAAAGCATACTTAAATGTTTCACATTTATAAATTTATTTAAATATTTTTAGTTTTCTATTTAGCTTGTTATTATATGTAATTTCTATTCATTGAAATATGATAGCTCTTTAGTTCTTTAGAATAATATAAAAGAAAGATATACCCACTAAAAGACTATGATCCTTCTCTAAGTTCACTATAACTAGATGTAATTAAGAATAGTGAGTTTTTCATTAATAACCACCAATTTTTTCTAATTGGATTGGAATTGTTTCCCAAAATGAATGTAACCAATTAGGTATACGATTATAAACTATAATATGGTCTAAATCTAGTATGCAATAACTTCTTAATCCATGAAGATCATTGTTTTCCCAAGAAGAAATTCAAACCCTACCACCAAAAGTGGTGAAATTTAAAAAAAAAAAAAAATTAATTTTCCAGAATAAACCTACCATAGTTGGAAAAAAAGCTGACTGTTGATGCATGCTAGTTGTACAATAAAACATTTCATTGACTCTTACTAAAATTAGAAGAAAAAGATTAGTAAATAAAAGGTTAACATATCTAATCTAGATTATTATAACTTTCTTTAGAAATCCTAATGATAAAATTTACTAATTGATTGGTGAAGAAAAATGTTTATTGTTAAATTCTCATGTAAGATCTTTACTTTCTTATATTGTGTCTTTTTATTTAATATAGTACATAGCATATTTGTTAATACATGTTTATGTTTTATTTACACATAATATTGATTGCTTAATAAGTATATTCTAAGATGTTTGTCTCATTAATTGTATAATATGTAATAATTGATATCATACCGCATATATCAATTTATGGAAACTTGATTGAAATCTCCAAAAGAGCTCATACTATGTCATTAGTTGATTGATGTCATTATTACACAAATCAATTTATGAAAACTTGATTGAAAGCTCCAGACGAGCTCATATTACATCACTAGTGGTATATGAATGATACTTGATGTTCTATCAAATCTATAAGAATCTGAAATGACCAACTTGGCCCCCTAGGGTAAACAATGATCCAATAACTCCTTGAAATGTCAAATGGATATTTATTAAAAAAACCAAAAGTTTCTTTAACTAGTGACTAGTATATTTGAATATTTAAAGCATATTATTACATGTGAAGCAAATTTCTAATTTAATGAGACAATTTTCCCACCGTTAGGGGGAGAAGAGCTTGTTCGAAAAGATCAATGTGAATTATTTGGAATGCATTGACTTCAACTCAACTTAATCCTCACACTAATCAATGTGAACTGGAAGTTCAAAATATTATTTATTTGCATGGACTTGAAAATCAACTATTAGATACTTTCATTGATATAAAGAAAGTAACAAAATGATTTTTATCGATTGAAAATATTCCAGTATGGATTGATGTTCCTGAAGGACAATTAAATAATGAGTGTAAGGTACGCATGAAGTGTGGTAGACCTTGAAGAGACAAACACATTCTCTAGAAGAGGAAAACACAAGGAAAGAGGAAAATATAAGGAAAGATATATAAAAAGGTAGCACTTTGGAAGAAGTTGCATCTTAAAATGATTGATTAGTCTCAAGTGGCCCCTGAAGAGACATAGTTTAAAAAAGTAGCCCTAGGAGAGGCATATATTATACAAATAGCTCCTGAAAAGGTATAAGCACCTAATAATGATTAGATCTTAATTAGTTATTTACATTCAAGAGAAAAATTGAATTGAAATACCTCTATTATAAATAATGTATTCTCTTTCCAAATGGTCATTGACATCATAAGAAATGATAATGACCTTGAACCATAGAGTATGGAGGATGCCAACATAGAATAAATTGGCCAAAATGGAAAGAATATATCCTAAAAAAATTAAACTTGTTAAAAAAAAAATGAGAAGTATTTGGACCAGTAGTCCATACGCCTGATGTTGTCAAGCTTGTTAGATATAAATAGGTATTTATAAGAAAATACCATAAAAAATGAAATCATGAACTCATGGCTCAAGGTTTCTCGTAGAGACTTGGTATTGACTACGAGGAAACATATTCTCCTATAATGGACGTAATCACATTTAGATATCAAATTTGTTTAGCAATCTTAGAAGGACTAACTTTATGTCTCATGGATGCCATTATTGCATATTTATATGGATCTTTAGATAATAACATACAAATGAAAATTCCTAAAGGATTTCAAATGTTTGAAGTAACTAATTCCAAACATTGTAACATATACTCAATTAAGCTACAAAGATCCTTGTATCAATTAAGCAATCCAAAAACATGTGGTACAATTACCTCAATGAATATTTGAAACGGGAAGTATATCTTTATTATCTTATTTTTCTATGCGTATTTATTATGTTAAATATTTGTAATCATTATGGTATATGTGGAATATTTGAATTTTGTTTGAACTCCTGAAAAGCTTACAAGAATAGTTGACTATTTTGAAAACTAAATTTGAAATGAAGATCTTGGAAAACAAAATTTTGCCTCGACCTGCAAATCGAGTACTTTTCAAATAAAATGTTAGTTTATTAGTCAACATATACAAAGAAAATCTTGAAACACTTTTATATGGATAAATCACATTCATTAAGTTCCCCTATGGTTGTTCGTTCATTTGAAGTGAACAAGTACTTGTTTCATCTTAAAGAAGATAATGAAAAATTGTTTGGTCCAGAAGTACCATATCTCAGTGTAATCGGTGCACTAATGTATCTTGCAATTTGTACTAGACTAGACATAGCATTCTATACCGACTTGCTAGCAAGATATAATTATGCCCCAACTAAAAGGCATTGGAATGTGATTAAACATATATTGTGATACCTTTGTGGAACAAGTGACATGGGCTTATATTATTCAAAAGAATCAAAATCACAATTGATTGGATATGTAGATGCAAGATATCTTTCGAATCCTTATAAAGCTTAATCTCAAACGAGATATGTCTTTACTTATGGTAGTACGACAATATCTTGGAGATCAGTAAAAAAACAATGGTAACCACCTCTTCAAATCATTTGAAAATTCTTATAATTCATGAAGCAAGTCGCAAATGCGAATGACTAAGGTCAATGATTCAACATATTCAAGAAACGTGTGGACTACCTTCCATCAGAGGCAATGTAACCAAGTTACATGAAGATAATCCTACTTGTATTGCACAAATTAAAGAGTATTCATAAAAGATGATAGAACTAAGAATATTTTCCCTAAATTCTTCTACACCAAGAGCTCCATTAGAAAGGTGAAATTGATGTTTAGCAGATTTGGTCATGCAATAATCTAGTAGATCAATTCACAAAGGTGTTACCTTTGACCACATTGAAAATGTTAAGGTATGACATTGAAAACGAAGATTGAGAGATCTACTAATTAAAGTATTGAATAAATCATAATCATATTTACATGAGGGAGAGAAAACTAATATGGATATACTGCACTCTTTTTTTCCTTCGTCCAAGTTTTGTCCCACTAGGTTTTACTGGCAAAGTTTTTAATGAAGCAGTTATCATATTCTTATGATCAACCAAGGGGGAGTGTTATAAATTATGAGATTTTGTACAATACAGTAATTTGTGGATGATCATCCATATATATCTTTTGTGACTCCTTATAAAAGGGAGGTACCCCTAATAAAAATCAATTCAGTTTTTCCTATGCAATCCATCATCTCTTTTGTATTTTCTTCTTCTTCTTTCCATTTGTTATAACAAAAATGATTTTCTGAGGTTTGATTTTATTATAACAATACAAAAGAAAATCAAATATTACTAAAATTACTTCAAAACTTATGCATTTTCACATTATTTAATATTTATATATAAAAATATTAAAATAAGTTAAATGAGTAACACAAAAATATTTTATTGACTTTAAATCATTTTCTTCCTTTTATTCTTTCTTTTTATGTTTTATTTCCTCACATTTTCCCTTAAACTTTCCAAGAACCAAACATTACGAATTCTTCAAACTTATGTATCTATTTGTGACACCCGAACTTGGAGGCCAAGGGCACTAGGATCATTTCACTTATCAAAACCGAAAGTCCAATACATGAATGGCCTTAACTAATAAATACAATATGAAGCTAGTCGTAAACTACCTCAAATTGATTCAAAACTATTTAAAATATTTGAACAATAAATTCAATGAATATCCCAAACACTTTAATAGAAAGTTCTCTAGAAAACTTTGAATTTTAGAGTTAGAAAAGAAGAAAATTTTGTATTTGTTTCATTCTAAAATTCAAGGTAAGTTCTTCATGTGTTATTTATTTTTGAGATTCTTTTCTATTTCTTTAAATATGAGATTAATATTTGTTTAAATATGAAATTAGTAGGAAAAAGAAAGAAAAACTTTAATATAGATATTATACTAGTGACTCTTATGCATAGGTTTTTTTGCTTAAAGAGAGTAGTGTTTTTAGATTTAATATTTGAGTTTTATTTTAATGATTATGTAAAAAAATTATTTTATTGTAATATATATATATATATATATATATATATATATATAGAAACAAGATTACTGTTGGATATTAAATTAAATTAAATAGGTGATTTTAATCAGCTTAAATGGTCATCGAGTTTCTAAACATTGAATTAGTCATACAAATTGACTGAAAATGGAAAAAAAAAAAAAAAAAAAAAAAGTCCAGTGTTACCTAGTGGTTGGATTGATGGAAATAAGGCATTTTTTATGGTTGCAATGCGATGACTATTATGCATATCTACAGATGGAAAAAAAAAAAAAAGATGAAGAAAAAAGGAAATGAGGAAAGTGGTTGTGTGATCAAGAAGAGAAGAAAAAAAAAAAAAAAAAGGGAACAAGGAAAAGTTGTATGTGAAGAAAATGATAAAGTAATAATGAGATTTGTGTTATGGAGCAGTAAGGAAAAGAAAATAGAAAATAGAACAAAATAATATTAATATTATTAATTCAATAAATATAATTAATGTAATTGTGGAAAATGAAATGATAATAATATTGTTAATAAAATATTTAATTTAAAAAAATTTCTTAGGAGAAAGTTTGTAGATTATTATTTTATTTATAGTGACAAAACTTTTGTTATAGATAATTAATCAATAATAAAAGTTATTATTTTTATTTATGTTTATGTTAGGTGTGGATTAAGTTTTTTCAGAAATTTGAGTAACTTCTTTGAAGTAAGGTTTAATATTCTAGAATGGATAATTTTTTTAATTCATTAGTGGTTTTCATCTATTTTTAAAGCACCAAAATGTTTGAATTCTCTAAGGTAGATCAAGTAGTATTTTTTGAAATATGGTCAGATATGTTTCTTGGTTTGTAAAATAACTTGGGAATATCATACGTTTTGTTGATTATTGTGTGAGTGAATTTTTTTCTTTAATTATTATGATTTATTAATAATATTTTTTTAAAACTCTAGTTATTAATGCTCCTGGTCAACGGGAGATAAGTTGTTGTCTTTTACTACCTTTGATGGGATAGTGATATAGTGCAACCTTAACCAATAAGGGTGTTATTGACCTTTGGTGTACTATTGATTGGAAATCGTTTCGTTCACCTATAAAAGAACAAATTCCCATTTATTGCACGTCCCACTATATTAGGCAGAGTGTTATTATCGATGGGTCAAAGTAAAATGTTTTTTTACGAAATTCTTCTAAATATGAACTAATTATGCAAAGTATATTTTACGGAGAAAGTCAATTTAATTATTGACTTAAAAGAGTTTACCTTCTAGTTCAATTTTCATAAAGATGTGATATATATTATGATTTAATTCTATAATATACTTGATTCTTCTTATTGAACTATTTTTCCTTATTGAATTATTAAGTGACCCTTTTTTATTATTCCCCTTTTTTGGTACAAGTAATATTAGTGATGAGGGATCAAGATCAGAAAAGTATTTATATTAGAAACAACTTTAAAAATGTTTTTTTTTTCCTTTTAGGATTGTTGACTTAAGACTAAATTCAGTTATAATTTCTAAAATTTTTATTTTGTTAGATGTAAAAGGATAAGTGACAAAGAAGAAGTAGAAAACAAATAAAGTTATAAGAGAACTCTGGGGTGTCTTTTTTATTGATCTAGGTTTCCTATTTATAAGAGTTGGAAAAACTAGAATTACATGCAATATTTAATTATTTAAGAGGAATAGAAAAAGTCTATGGGTAACTATGAGGTCATTCGCAATTATCCGTATACATTTATAACACTCCTCCTTGAATGACCATCACTACTGAAGAAGAATAAGGTAGATGTTTATTGTTAGAATTGCCTTGTTAAAAACCTTACCAATAAAACCCAATAGGATAAAACTTAGACAATGGAAAAAAAGAGAACAGTATGCTAACATTCCATGATGATGCTTCCCTTCATGATAGCATGATTATGTTGCTTTAATGGTTCAATGTTATGATATTTGAGTTGATGCATTCCAATTTGATATACAAACTTCTTAGATGATGCAATAGGTAGGGCTTTTTGTGAATGTCTACTAGATTATTGCTTGATCTTATTTGTTGAACATCAATCTCAACACTCTTCTAAAGCTTGTGTGTATAGAATAACTTTGGTAAAATATGCTTGGTTTGATCGCCTCTAATATATCCTTCTTTGATTTATGCAATACATGCAATATTGTCTTCATGTAATATTGTTAGAGTGTCTTTGATAGAGGATAATTCACAAAACTCTCAAATATGCTTTATCATAGATCTTAACCATACACATTCACAACTAGATTCATAAATTGCCAAAATTTATGAATAATTTGAGGAAGTAGCTACCATTGTTTGCTTAACCGATCTCCATGATATTGCAACACTCCCATAAGTAAATACATCACTTATATAAGATTGAGCTTTATGAGGATCTAAAAGATATCTTGCATTTGCATACCCAATTAATTGTAATTTTGATTCTTTTAAATAATATAACCCCATGTCACTTGTTCCACAAAGGTATCGTAATATATGTTTAACCCCATTCCAATGTCTTTTAGTTGGGGTAGAATTGTATTTTGCTAGTAAATTGATAGAGAAGGCTATATTTGGTCTAGTATAATTTGTAAAATACATCAGTGCACCAATTGCATTGAGATATGGTACTTCTAGAACAAGTCATTTTTTATTTCCTCCTTTAGGATGAAACGGGTCTTTGTTCACTTCAAGTGAATGAACAACCACGAGGGAATTGAGTAGATGTGATTTGTCTATAAAAAAAAGTGCTTTAATATTTTCTCTATGTATGTTAATTGATGGACTAAAACGCCATTTGAACAATGTTCAATCTGCAAGTTGAGATAATATTTTTTTTTCTCATATCTTTCATTTTAGATCCCTTCTTTAAATAATTAGTTGTTTTATGAGTTCTTATAAGATTAAAATCATCCACACATACCTTCTTTTAGAAGATTTTCACTAAGATGATTACACCACTTACATTTGAATTGCTTCAATCCATATAAGGATCATTATAGCTTGATTGCATACATGCTTTGAGGTTTTGAATAATTTGCTTTGAGGCATTTTAAATTCTTCAAGAATTTCACGCATTTGAGATTTTAATTTATTTGCTTTAAACAATCAAAATCCTTCAAGGATTTTGTAGACCCTCCATTTTGTACTCCTAGCACATGCCCTATTAGGTACTTGTTCGGTACTTTACAGCAATTCCCTGGTGGCCCATTACTACTTGTGTAGCCTATCTTTTCTAAGTCACCTTGGGGATTTTGGTTGAGGGATTTATCTAACCCCATTGTTACTCTTGGTAGGCCTAATTTAAACTTAGGCCTACTTAGGCACCCTAGGCCTATTTAGATGTACTTGGCCCATTAGGCACCACCTTAGGTCACTTAGGCACTTTTAGACTCACTTTTTATGACTTATATGATTGCATGGCCTACATGACTTGTGTGGCTTGTATGACTTTCTTTATTATTTTTATTTTATTTTATTTTATCTCATTATATTATAAGTTTTCTAACTCATATTTCTTGGCTTTTTTTTGCATGAGGAAATGAGCTGCATCTATTTTGGAAGGAGGATCACCAGAATTTTTGAAAAATGAAAGTGGTTGTGTAATGGAAAATCCATGAAAAATTACGAACCACACGTGAAAGGCCGCACATACATGGAAGAAAAGGGATGCGGTTGCACCTAGATGGAAAGAGGAGATTACAGCTAACATAAAAAAGAGATTTTCCAAAAGCAGGTATGAGTGATGGGTGAGATTTGATTCTCCATGAGTTTGAGGATGGCAAGAGTTCGAAAAAAAAAAAAGACAACATGCTGCCATCTTTGAAAGAATGAGTAAATATATGAAGTGAACACGCAAGGATAGAGGGGGGATTTGATTATTCAGAATGACACAGATTTTAACAGATATCATAGCTACAAGAAAGTAGAGGAAGTTGCAACACCGGCGAGCATCCCAAAAATAGTTAACAGTTGTTGTCGTCTAGGATTTATTTTACCTTTCTTTTCTCTCTCTAAGCCCATGCACCTCTTTGCCTTCTCTAGTATCCAAACCTTTCTTTCTCATCTATCTGCCAATCTATGTCATAGCTGCCACAAGTCATTGATTTCTATAGGGTTTAATTTCATTGATTTGGGGTGGAATTCAATTTGGGAAATTGCGAAGATTCCCGGCGGTGGAGCTGCAGTGGAGGTTTAGATCCATTGCAGTCGGAGATTACTGGATTTTCTACAGAGCGTCAACCTAAAGCCTTCCAAACCAACCTTGATGATCTGCGCCACCTATTGTCACGCCCCAAGACCCACTCCAAGGGCGTGACGGTCATTTCACACTTCAAACCCGAAGGCTTACAGTGTAACCTGACCCAAACAATTATCTTGTAATTGGAAGTTACCAATTACCAAGTACTTGTTCAGAGTAGCGAAACAAAATCTAAAATCCTGAAAATTCGATTTCAACACTAAAACATCCACTATCCAAAATCCATTGTCCAAAAAAAAATTGCAAACTTAAACAATTCAAGTACTAAAACAAACTTCAAAATCTCCAAAACTCAACTTTGAACTAACATAAAATTTAAAGGATCAATATCCAAATAGCTTCCAAATACCAAAAGATCCAAATGAACATAACTAAAGTTAAACAAAATCCAACATAAAATCCTAAGTCAAATCCTAATGATGACCATTCCTCAGCCTAGCCATCACTCCTCACCCGAACTAAGAGTACCTGAAAAATTTTCAACAATTGGGAATGAGCTCATAGCCCAATAAGGAATATTAATGCAGTTCATGGATCAAATATTTTCATTTCAAATAGGAGATATCATTTTTTTTTCTCATCAAATATCAGAGTTTCAAGAATACTATATATTCAAAATTCAACCAACCATTTTCATATCAAATTCAAACACTTTCACATAAGATTCAATCAAATCCATTCAATTTTCATTACTCTGGTTATCAAATATCAAATGCCCAATTAGGTGGGACTTTTCAAATGGGTGGCTAGCCTCAAATTGTTCCTGGTGGAAGGAACCAAACACTACTAGTCTAAAATTTATTTATTTATTTATTTATATAAAATTAACCTTAGCCTAAAATCGAAACCTTCCAGAAATCTTTTTTTTCATCTAATAAAACTTAAGATCTCCCAAATTCCAACAATAAAATCAAAATCTTAATTTTTTTTTATTTTGATATTAAAATGAATTAAAAATAAAATAAACTAACCCTAATCTAGATTTGGGTTTTCCAAAAGATATCTGATGTGTTTGAAATTAATCAATGAATCTAAAATATTAAACTAGGGGTTAGAATCTTACCTATAGAGATCTGTTCTTCAACCTTGAAATCTGACTCCAACCTACGTTCTCTGAAATTCTGCGAACAGGAACTCTATTCAGAAAAGAACAGGAAAAACAGAATTTCTAATTTATACCTAGGGTATTTATTCATAAAATTACACTTTTACCCCTCTTCCACTTTATTAAATTAATTAATTAACTAATTTAATTATTATTAGTAATTTCCTAAATTACCCTTAAAAAAAAATACTTGGGCGTTACACCTATGGCTTCATCTCCAATACAATCTAGTGAGTGTCATCATATGCTCCGCTATTCTAGTCTCTGCAACGACCGTCTACATCACGAGACCTCCTCGTTCTGTTTTCCTCGTCGATTATGCGTGCTACCGGCCTCCCGATCACCTCCAAGTCCGATTCCAACAGTTCATGGACCACTCCAGACACACCGACGACTTCACCAAGTCGACGCTCAAGTTCCAGCACAAAATCTTGGAGTGCTCTGGCTTCAAGAAAGAAACTTATGTGCCTTAAGCAATGCACTGCCTCTCCCACGCCCCTCGATGTTGGCGGCCCGAGAGGAGGTTGAATATTTGGTGCTTTGGATGCTCTGTTTTCTGATACTTGTATTAATTCTAAGCACATCGACATTCTTTTTGTGAACAGTAGTTGGTTTAATCCCACGCATTCTCTCTCTGCCATGATTGTGAATAAGTGCAAATTGAGGGGTAATATTAGGAGTTTTAATCTAGGGGGTATGGGATGTAGTGTTGGAGTCATTGCAATTGATCTCGCTAGGGACTTGTTACAAGTTCATAGGAATACTTGTGCTGTTGTTGTCAGCACTGAGAACATCACTCAAAATTGGTATTTTAGGAATTACAGGTCCATGTTGATACCCAATTGTTTGTTTCGGGTTGGAGGTGCTGCCATTTTACTTTCTAATAGGTATAGGGACAGGAGGCGGGCCAAGTACGGGCTTGTTCATGTCATGAGGACACATCGTGGAGCTGATGAGAAGGCATTTAGCTGTGTTTACCAGAAGCAGGATGATGTAGGGAAGATGGGTGTTTCACTGTCAAAAGATCTCATGGAAATTGTAGGAAAGGACGCCCAAAATTTTTGGAGAGCAGTAGAGGGATTCAGAGAGGGATGGGGTTGCCACTTGGACGCATCAAGAGAGAATTTTTTTTTTTCACTTCACAGGTTAGTTTTCAATATAGCATTTTTATTTAGCCTAGTTTTTTTTAAAAAAAAAAAAATTAATTCAATAGTTTAATTAATTCTCTGTGATAAAGTTTATATTATTATTTTTTTTAATCCCAAATTAGTTTAGTTTTAGTCTACTTTTTAGTTTAAGTGTGTTAGTGATTTTAATTCATTAGTTTAAATAATCATGTCAAATAAAGTTTATGTTTTTAATTTTAGTTAGTTTGGTCTTAATTTGTTTTAGTTTAAATGCATTTTTAAATTTTAATTCATTAGTTTAATTAATTTTATTAGATAAAGTTAATATTTTTTAAATTTCAATTTAGTTGAGTTTTAATTTAGTCTATAGTTTGAATGTGTTTGTGATTTTAATTCAATTGTTTAATTAAACCTCTTAGGTAAAGATCTTGTTTCTAATTCCAATTTAGTTTAGTTTTGAGTTACTTATTTATTAATTTGTTTTAGCTTAAATGCATTTTTATTTTTAATTTGATAGTTTAATCAATCTTATTAGATGAAGTTGATGTTTTTAATTCCAATTTAATTTAGAATTAATTTATTTTTTAGTTTAGCTTGAATGAGCTTGTGTGTTTCCGATTTCGTTAATTTTGATTTTAATCCCTTTATATTAAATTTTGTAGTTGATTATAATTTTAGTTAATTAATTTAGTTAATCACGTGTTATTATTTTCATGTTTTAAGTATGGTAATTTTAATTTTGATCCATCAATATTTGGTTTGAGTGTTTTTAGAGTTTTAGTTAATCCATTTAGTCAATCACATGTTATTATTTTTACGTTTTAAGTATGGTAATTTCGGCTTTGATTCATTAATATTTAGTATAAGTTTTTTGGAATTTTAGCTAATCAATCTAGTTAATTACATATTATTGTTTTCATATTTTCAAGTTTGCTGAACTTTGGTTTTTGATTTATCAATATTTTGTTAGAGTGTTAGTTTACTTTAATTGATCTCATGTTATTATCTCCATATGTTAAGTTTGTTGGTTTTAATCCTTGATTGGTTTCTATCTTAATTCTTGCGCTTCTTGAAATCTAGATGTTAGTCTTGGATAATGTTTTTGTTAGTTTGTTTGATTTGGAAGTCATTAGTTTGTTGTCTTAGTGATTGTTGGTCAAATCCCTTTTTTTGAAGGCCACTGGAAACCCATGAAGGTTGGCCCTACTCTCACCACTTTAATTGACATGGTTGTCTAGAACTTTATTTTGTGATTTTGTTTTCTTTTTGGGTTGCCTATGTTTGATGCTTGAATATTGTCCTTTGTAAATTATTCTTTTCCCTTTTTTTTAAACCTTTTCTAAAATGTTCATCCTTAAAGTTCATTTCGAAAATTCATTTAGAGTCCTTAGAATAAAAAATCTCATTTTCTTAAAATAATATGCAACCATGTTTTGATCGGTTCGCATATTTCTTAGTTTTCAATAAAACTACGGTTTTGAGTAAGACACGAATCCAAGCTTGTGGTCCCAATTAAATGGGATAATTCTAGGCTAGATTTGTGTCAACATAAAAGAATCTTTTCAAAACTCATCTTTGCTACTTGTTGTAATCATATCTGTCTATTTTTTAGGAATTATACACCCAATATAAGTGATAATTGATGATTTCGTATACTTTGATCATTTTTTCTATGCTAATTAGATAACAAGCATGCTAGGTTTTCCTTATTTTATTATTTATTATCTAACCCCTCATGTCTTACGAAAGCACATTACAAGTTATCTATGCTATCCAGGTACGCCCCCTATCATGGGTGTCTTGATATATATGCTTCATTGTTCAATTATTTTTTATAAAGCACATGTTGGATGATATATTATTTGAACTAACTTTGATGTCTTGTGATAGTGCTTAAAAAGTAGTCTAGGTACACACACTAAATCTTCTTTATGATTTGTGATTGGTTTTTTTTTTTTTTGTTTAGCATGCTACTTTTTGAAATCACCTTAGTCTACCTAGATACCCTCAATCAACCAATTAATTGCCCCAATTCCCTCAACTTAGTCAGTAGAGACCGTTGTTGGGTTTAGAGGGGTGCTACCTTTTAGAGGTACCTTCCCAATAGGTAACCTGATCTCCAGACCAAGACTCGGGTTTTTCAAAGACATGCTTTTCCAAAAAACTATGGAGTCACTTCTTTAGGGTTTTCTTTCTTGTTTTATTTTTCCTTTTAAAATAAAATAAAATAAGTGGCGACTCCGACATTTTTCCAAAATTAAATTTTCACGACATAAAAGCGAGTCTCACCGATCAAGTGGGAACGCACGTGAAAAATGCGTGTCCACAAATTGGCGACTCCACTGGGGGCTTTGAAGATCAAGCTTGAACACTAATTGAGAAAAATATGGCATTTAATTGGTCGATTATAGGGTACCTCCTTTTTTGAGGAAGGTGATTTAGTTTATTTGCTTGATTAGCTTGCTATCTTAACATGTTTGATTGCCTTGAATGATCACTTAACTACTTTGTTCACTCTAGCATGATTCGCCCTCACATATGTTAGATAGGACTTTGATTGTTTGATATTTATCTGCTTCGCATGACTGCTTGTTGCATGACAACCCTTTCTCTTGCATGATTGTATGATTGTTTGTCTTTGTTCACTATCTCACTTTATATCTTAGGCTTTTTTGATGCACCCACATCCTTCACTGTACACTTTAGATTATCCTTGAGTGTTGAGATATGAGAGAGCCTTCACCATTAAAAAAACACCCTAGGAATGCGAGGAAGCACATGTGTGGAGGTGGTGACCACCTTGCATGTAAGCACCCCGTCTCCTTGGAGGCGTGCAAGGGTTGTGTACCGCCGAAGGGTACGATCGTTTCTGCTAGGGATCCTTTAACCCACCCATTTTATCTTATAGAGCCACGTCAACCTTGTAGGTTAGCCTAGACCCAATGATTACTACTCAAAAAGTGTTATTTCATAGCTTGTAACTAACTCTTTTAAACACTTTTGAGTAGTAGTTATCACCTTTTAACCCAATTAACATATTAAGGACCCTTGCAATCAATTCTAATCAAATTGTGTTAAGTTTTGGTGTTTTGATAGCTTTTTTATCACCAAAGCAATCTGAGATTGAGGAGAGTTATTTGGAATCCATGGTAAAGCAATGGAAAGCTTAGAAACATGAAGAGCCGAAGCTTTGAAGTCCTTTGCCATAAGAAAATCCAGAATACAAGGAGTGTAGGAATTCCATCCGGCTGCCGCCACTTTATACTCGGCTGCCGCCATTTGCACCCGGATGCACGCCGCCATTTGCACCCGGATGTGCGCTGCCATTATACTCGGCTGCCGCCATTTGCAACCGGATGTGTGCCGCCATTTGCACCCGGCTGCCATCATTGCATCCGGTTGTCGCGCACTTCCACCCGGATGTTCACATCCGGAATTCTGACGCCGGATGGGAGAGGAAGGCGTTTCAACTTCTCCGGTTGGATATATCTGGATCCTCTGAAGCTTCCCGACATGTGCCACCAACATTTTGAGATATTATTTTGCACAGTGCTATGGTGTTCTCCTGAAGCTTCCAGATATTTGCGACCGACACTTTGGGATATTTTGCTTTAGATATTTTATGTCTAAATTCCCAAAGTCTCCTTGTAACCCACCAATGATAGGATTCCTTAGTTATTAAGTTTGGAAAAAGGGTAAATAAGCCCTTATATATAGTTTGTAATTTCCTTTATAGAAGGGATCGAAAATATATCGATCTATCCTTTGTACAGTTTTGGGAAGGAAGTAAAATACAGAGCACTTGCTTTGCTTTTGTTTTCTCATTCTTTTTATTTCTAGCCAATCAAACTCTGAGGATTTTTCCTAAGAGGATGAGAGGCTAGACTCTTCGTCTCTTGGAGTGAGGAAAGCTGGGTAAGTTTCCACATCCATAAATTGGAAGTTTTGTTGTTTTAGTTTTTAATGAAGAGAAAGTGTGACCCATTAATGGTTTTTATCTTTTTAGTTAACTTAAAACGCCATTAAATCACCTGGGCCAACACTTGATAAGGCAAGTGATCTCCATCCATTGAGATGCACTAGTTTATCTCTTGCGAGCCTTTGGGAAGTGGTTTGAAGGTAGGATTTTCTAGAATAGCCAACACTTGATAAGCTTTTGGACTCCACGGAGACATCCATTAGTTATCTCTTGCGAGCTTTTGACAGGAAGTCCAAGGTTAAAGATCACCTAGAATGGCAAGTGCTAGGTGAGAGATATGAGCCATTACAAGGTGCATCAGTGAGAGGGATTTAGTGTTTGAACCCATTAAAGGGAAGCATCTGTACCACACCGGTTCGGGAAATAACTATATGTTAAATCCCCAATGTGAGGAAAATAAACAAGTGACCGGAACTTTCCTTTTTGTACAAGGAATCTGAGCCTAGTGATCTAAACTCCAAGAAACACTTTTCTTTGTAAGTAAAATTAGTTATTATTTTTGGTTAGCTTAAAACCAACCTTTTCTACCAAAAATTATGTTTTCTTTTAAAGCTAACCTTGAAATGAAAAGGCACCAATTCTGCTTTGAATTAATATCATTTGTGAAGTGAAAACTCATCCCAGTGAACGATCCTAGAGCCACTATGCTATAGTAGCTTTATCTTTTCTATCCTAGTACATGGTGTAATAGGTTATAAATTTTGTTGATTACTCCCTCAATCAAGGAGTAGAAGCTGGACATGAATCAGCTGATACACCGACTGGGCATGAATCACCCAATTAAGATTTCACTCCTACACGTGGATGCATCTATGGACCTTTAAAGCTACCTTGGTCATAATTGGGTTCAGTTATCCTCTTCATGGTCCTCTTTTGGTGTGATTAGAGATTGGTACATGTTTGAGTTTCAGTTGGGCCACCTTTCTGCATTGTGATTAGTATATTTCCATCTCTCCTGAGCTTCATTCATGTCATTTCTCTCTTCGTGTCTTTGTACCTTATAGGAGTGTTATTTGTTTCAATTTGGATTCAACTTCTTAGATTAGAGTTAGAAATAAATTGATTAGGATTTCAAAGCAATCAGGTACAGATCCTCGACATGTTACAGTTGACCAACTTATAGTCACCATGACTCTATTTAGGAGGGATTAGCAGGTTTGAGCCAGAGGATTGATGGATAGTGAGATAGATAGCATCCAATTTAGGATGAGATGTCGTGTGATTCATTGCCTCCCACTCCCACCACCTAGTTAGCTAGTGACATCGTACATATGATGAGTTTAGTGGATTATGGGTCAAAGTTTATTAGATGAGAATTCTTATAAAGGATGTTAGTTTTTCTATAAAATGGAGATTTGATTGACATGGTTTTCTTCATGATGAGCCTAAGATGGACATATTGGACGATGGTTGGATGGTTAACACATATTAGCCAGGGATAGTTCACTCTCTTGATATGCTTAAGATCTTCATCATTGAGAGTTCAAAAGAGATTCAGTTTATTTATGTTGGGGCATCCCACTTATGTTGATGATATGTTTGAGGACGGTGTTAGCCTAGTTATGGTCATGGAGATTCATATATTCCAGGAGACTAGGGATTTACTTGGAATACACCACATGTCATTAGAGAGTTGACCCTAGAGAGGAAATATGATTGACATTTGAGAAGTATTACATTTGAGACCATGGTCGCAGGATGGGCGGCCATCATTTTGGTTAGCCTCACACCTTATCACCTTTATTTATATATTAGATCGTTGCTAGCCCATTGAGCCTCATATGTTATGCTATATCATTTTCTTTTCTATAGCCTTGATTACCATTTCTACACTCGAGTTGGGGCCCTTTGATGTATATTCATGCTTTGCTAGGAAAGTCTCATGAGCCTTAGACTTATAGGCCTATCTTCTCATTCTTGTTACCATATCCTTATCACTTCGTTTGTTCTATATTACTATTATCACGTTTTCATTCTCTTTCTTGCTTTTATGATTATTTGTTTCATCTTATCTCTCCTCTTCTTTGGGTTGATGATTCTTCACATCTTGGTGAAAAGAGGGTAGTCATATCACTCCATTCATCCCACCATCTAGCATTGATTCAAAGATTTTAGTTTGAGAGGTTGTCTCGTAGGATGGGATTCATGTATTAATCAGTGATTTGAGAGAGTTTGTTTGTTCCTTCTATCTTTCCCATTAGAGTTCGATTTATTGATGATCAGAGCATGTGCATTCAAAAAAGAAAAAAAATGCAATGATATGTTTGTGTATGGTATCTTGCTCCATTGGGCACTTATGTTACCTTTTGAGGTCTGTTTATTGGGTATATTTGTCATTGTGGGTTTCTTTGAGATTTTCATGAGTTGTCACTCCTTGAGCCACCCTTGTTATGCATTTGGAGTGTCAAGGGTTCATGTGAGAGTTCTATGAGATGAAAAAAAAAAAACGCAATGATATGTTTGTGTATGGTATTTTGCTCCATTGGGCACTTATGTCACCTTTTGAGGTCTGTTTATTGGGTATATTTGCAATTGTGGGTTCCTGTGAGATTTTCATGAGTTGTCACTCCTTGAGCCACCCTTGTTATGCATTTGGAGTGTCAAGGGTTCACGTGAGAGTTCTATGAGATCCTACGCTTCTTGGATCATGGTTTATATGTGTTAGGTATGAGAGAAGAGTGACCTTTTACTAAGGTCTCCTGATCATTGTCTTATCCACCATTCCATCATTGGTGATATGACTTTCCTTTATTGTACTAATATGAGTTTTTCATCATTCATTCCACTTTCTCATTGCCTTCTTTTGTATCCCATTACCTCTTTCCAGATCTTCATTCCACCATTTATCCATTTCCTACATATTGATACACATTTCTGATTCGATACCTTTTGTACATCATTCACATGTTTCATTGATAGTTTGACCACTTATCCTTTCTCTTGTTTTTCCATCGACATTTCCTTTAGTTACCTTTAGGTCCATGGATCATGAGATTTTTCTATGCATTACATCTTGTACACGAGGGTATGGGTTTGATCATTGGGTATTTAAGCTTAGTTTTCCTTCATTTCTTTCATCCTATCACCTTGGCCTACGTTATGTCCTGTGTCTTAAGACCACCTTGAGGCCATGAGATCAGATGCTATCTTTGACAGCCTCTACGTAGGTTGATGTTTGGGATTTGGTTGATATATAGACGTCATCCCATTTCTTCTTATGGGAGATGCTTTTTTTAAGCTTGGAGGTGATTTAGTGATGGATATGCAGACGATTGCTTCATTTTATGGATGATATTTGATGCTATTCGGATTTTCATTCTATTGTGCATCAACTATCATACTGGGGTATATTCCCCTTTCATTTAGTTGAGATGAGCCCTTAGAGGAGCACTTTCTTTGAGCCTAGGCATTTCCATCGATAAGAGATCCCTAGTGGAGTATGTTGAGGTGATATCAATTCTAGTGGAGCATTGTTGAGCTCATTGACAATTTTCATGATTCTAGATTCCATTTACGGAGTATTTATGAGATAGACTGGTGGATCATTACTGAGTTGGTGACAGTTTTTCAGTGCAGTGTATAGATCTTATATACTGGGGCATATTTCCCTATTTTGAGGTCACTAGATTCCTATAAGATTTAGTTAGGGATTCATCAGAGACGTGCTTCTACTCTCTAGATTATCATATTCGTCATCATTTTGGTTATTCCTTTGAGATTAGATTTAGAGTGTCTCCATTGAGGCATTGGTTGATACTTCATTCTGATTTCTTAGTGGATTATTGTTGAGCTAGAGACAATTGATTGATGATATTGGATTCATCCTTTTGATTGTGCATCAGATATCCACACTGGGGCATATTTCCCATTTTCTCCGAGGTTCCTAGTTGTTGTTAGACGGTATGGTTATCCCTATTTATGGTTATAGAGATGTTTGATTGATTTTGACATATTCTTTATTATACATCAGATATCCATACTGGGGCATATTCCCTTCTCCTTGATAAGATTGTGTTTAGGCAATAGTACGAGGATGGATGATAGGTGTTGGTTGTTTACCTCATGACTTTGACATCAGATCTTATACTAGAGCATATTTTCCCATTTTCTTTAAGTAACCTTGAGATTAGGACAACGGCCAACTTGGTTTTAGATTGAGTACTAGTCTAGAGCTTCCGATGATTGACTATATCAGGACCTCCCTACATTGATTTGTTGAGATAGAGATGGATCACATCAGGTTTCTCTTGAGGAACATGGGTGGATCCTTTAGCCAGATGCTCATGAGATAGATTGTTTTTGCCATTGTTGTCTTGTAGATTGGGTTATCCAGACGAGCAGTATTTTTGGACACTTTGAGATTTTCTTTTAGATGAGTCGCGATATACACTCTCCGAGATTTACCTTTTGAGATTCGTTGACAGAGCAGTTTTTCAAACACAGAGAGTTCTTTCAATCTATATTTTTTAGAGGTTTGTCGTGATGCATCGATTTCTGACCCATTGATTCCAGTAGATGATTGATTTACTAGTTGTTTCAACAGTGTGAGTACCCCAGATACTGAAGCATATTTCCCTTCTTCAGTTCAGTAGTCCGACTCTTAGCATTTTGAGTATACAACTTTAAGCCCATTTACTTTCTAGCCACTTTCAAGTTGGTCTTCTTTATCTGTTCCTTCTAGGTCTTGAGTCTCATAGCCCTGAGCTATCCATTCCTTCTAAACCCTAAGTCTTATAGCCTTAAGTTATCCTTTCCTTCTAGACCCTAAGTCTTATAGCCTTAAGCTATCCTTTTTCTCTTAGGCCCTGAGCCTTGTAGCCTTGAGCTATCATTTCCTTAAGACCAGGAGTCTTTCCAGCCCAGAGCTGAGCCTTCATCATTTGGTCACCCATGAGTGGTTTGACCTGGAGTTTGCATATCGCATTCTCCTTCTAGCTTATCAGTCATAGAGCTCGGACCTCATAGCTCTGAGCTATTCATTGTAACCCTGAGTTACTCATTGCATCATGACTCGGAGTCATTCATGTCATCCATAGCCCTAAGCTATTCATCATAACCCTGAGTTACTCATTGCATCATGACCCAGAGTCATTCATAGCATCCCGACCCTTGAGCTCACGATCCAGAGTCGTTAGCATCCTTCATATCCCTGAGATGTTTCATTTTCATCATTCTAGCCACTTGAGAGTGGCCTTGACCTGACACCATGAGCCGGAAAGCATCCTAATCGACCATCCATTTAGAGCCCTAAGCTCACAACCTAGATTCATTCTTCTTATTTATGACCCAGAGTCATTCTTTCCATTTAGAGCCCTGAGCTCACGACCCAAAGTCGTTCTTCTTATTTATGACTCAGAGTCATTATTTCCATTTAAAGCCCAAAGCTCACAACCTAGAGTCCTTTTTCTCATTTCTGACCCAAAGCTCACGACCTAGAGTAGTTTTTCTCATTTATGACCCAGAGTCATTTCTTTTCCATTTAGAGCCCAGAGCTCACAACTTAGAGTTATTTTTCTTATTTATGACCTAGAGTCATTTTTTTTCCATTTAGAGTCTGGAACTCACGACTTAGAGTTGTTTTTCTCATTTATGACCTAGAGTCATTTTTTTTTCCAATTAGAGCCTAGAGCCCACGACCTAGTGTCGTTTTTCTCATTTATGACCCAAAGTCATTTCTTTTCCATTTAGAGCCTAGAGCTCACGACATATAGTCGTTTTTTCTTATTTATGATCCAAAGTCATTTCTTTTCCATTTAGAGCCTAGAGCTCATGACCTAGAGTCATTTATTTTCCATTTAAAGCCCAAAGCTCATGACCTAGTCATGACCTAGAGTAGTTTTTCTCATTTATGACCTAGAGTCATTTATTTTCCATTTAGAGCCCAGAGCTCACGACCCAAAGTCATTTTTCTCATTTATGACCTAGAGTCATTTCTTTTCCATTTAAAGCCCAGAGTCATGCTTTCCACATAGAGCCTTGAGCTCACACCATAGAGTTGTTCTATTTTTGTGATGGCAACCCCGTGTTCCGAGCTTACTCTCGTCGTGTGCTAGAACAAAATTTCTAGTCATTTTCTTTTAGTTCTTCGGTATAGTTCACTTTGTTCCACTCATTATTCGTATTTTTACTCACATTCCCTACACTCATGATCACTACCGAAAAGGGGCATATTTATAGACCCTCCATTTTGTCCTCCTAACACATGCCATATTAGATACTTGTTCGATACTTTACAACAATTCCCTAGTGGCCCATTGCTACTTGTGTAGCCTATCTTTTCTAAGCCACTTTGGGGATTTTGGTTGAAGGATTGATCTAACCCCATTGTGACTCTTGGCAGGCCTAATTTAGACTTAGGCCCACTTAGGCACCCTCGGTCCATTTAGATGCACTTGGCCCATTAGGCACCACCTTAGATCACTTAGGCACTTTTATACTCACTTTTTATATGACTTGTATGATTACATGGGCTAGATGACTTGTGTGGCTTGAATGGCTTTCTTTGTTATTTTTATTTATTTTTATTTTATCTCATTATATTATAAGTTTTCTAACTCATATTTCTTGGCTTTTTTTTGCATGAGGAAACGGGCTGCATCTATTTTAGAAGGAGGATCACCAGAATTTTTGAGAAATGAAAGTGGTTGTGTAATGGAGAATCCATGAAAAATTCTAGACTACACGTAAAAGGCCACACATACATGGAAGAAAAGGGATGCGGTTGCACCTAGATGGAAAGAGGAGATTACAGCTCGCATAAAAAAAAGATTTTCCAAAAGCAGGAACGAGTGATGGGTGGGATTTGATTCTCCATGAGTTTCAGGATGGCAAGACTTCCCAAAAAAGAGACAACACGCTACCATCCTTGAAAGAATGAGTCGTCTATATAGAAGTGAACACGCAAGGATAGAGGGGGGATTCAATTATTCAGAACGACATGGATTTTCATAGATATCACGACTACAAGAAAGAGGAGGAAGTGGCAACACCGGTGAGCATCCCCAAAACAGTTAACAGTGGTTTCCGTCTAGGATTTATTTTACCTTTCTTTTCTCTCTTTAAGCCCATGCACCTCTCTGCCTTCTCCAGTATCCAGACCTTTCTCTCTCATTTGTCTGCTAATCTATGTCACAACTACTACAAGTCAACTTGTTCCAATATCGATCGATCCTACCTAAGTTGCAGAATTGGGTTGATTTCTATGGGGTTTAATTTCATTGATCTGGTATGGAATTCAATTTGAGAAATTGCGGAGATTCCCGATGGTGGAGTTGCGGTGGGGGTTCAGATCCATTGTAGTAAGAGATTATTAGATTTTCTACAGAGCGTCAACTTAAAGCCTCCCAAACCAACCTTGATGATCTACGCCACCTATGGCTTCATCTCCAATACAATCTAGTGAGTGTCATCATATGCTCCGCTATTCTAGTCTCCGCAATGACCGTCTACATCATGAGCCCTCCTCATCTAGTTTTCCTCATCGAGTATGCCTTCTACCGACCTCCTAATCACCTCCAAGTCGTATTCTAGTAGTTCATGGACCACTTAAGACTCATCGGTGACTTCACCGAGTCGACGCTCGAGTTCCAACGCAAAATCTTAGAGTGCTCTAGCTTTGGGAAAAAGACTTATGTGCTTCAAGCAATGCATTGTCTCCCATGCGCTTCTTGATGTTAGCGGCCCGAGAGGAGGCTGAATATTTGGTGCTTTGGATGCTCTATTTTGTGATACTTGTATTAATCCTAAGGACATCGACATTCTTGTTGTGAACAGTAGTTGGTTTAATCCCATGCCTTCCTTCTCTACCATGATTGTGAATAAGTGCAAATTTAGGGGTAATATTAGGAGTTTTAATCTAAGGGGTATGGGATGTAGTGCTAGAGTCATTACAATTGATCTCGCTAGGGACTTGTTGCAAGTTCATAGGAATACTTATGCTGTTGTTGTCAGCACTAAGAACATCACTCAAAATTGGTATTTTGGGAATGACAGGTCCGTGTTGATACCCAATTGTTTGTTTCGGGTTGGAGGTGTTGCCATTTTACTTTCTAATAGGTCTAAGGACAAGAGGCGGACTAAGTATGAGCTTGTTCATGTCCTGAGGACACATCGTGGAGCTAATGAGAAGGCATTTAGCTGTGTTTACCAGAACTAGGATGATGTAGCAAAAACAGGTGTTTCACTATCAAAAGATCTCATGGCAATTGTAGGAGAGGACGTGCAGAATTTTTGGAGAGCAGTAAAGGGATTCGGAGAGGGATCAGGTTGTCACTTGGACGCATTAAGAGAGGATTTTTTCTTTCACTTCATAGGTTAGTTTTCAATATAGCATTTTTATTTAGCCTAGATTTTTTTTTTTTTTTTTTACATTTTAATTCAATAGTTCAATTAATTCTTTGTGATGAAGTTTATGTTATTTTTTTTAAGCCAAAATTAGTTTAGTTTTGATCTACTTTTTAGTTTAAGTGTGTTAGTGATTTTAATTCATTAGTTTAAATAATCATGTCAAATAAAGTTTGTGTTTTTAATTCCAGTTAGTTTGGTCTTAATTTGTTTTAGTTTAAATGCATTTGTTGATTTTAATTCATTAGCTTAATTAATTTTATTAGATAAAGTTAATATTTTTTAAATTTCAATTTAGTTGAGTTTTAATTTAGTCTATAGTTTAAATGTGTTTGTGATTTTAATTCAATTGTTTAATTAAACCTCTTAGGTAAAGATCTTGTTTCTAATTTCGATTTAGTTTAGTTTTGAGTTACTTATTTATCAATTTGTTTTAGTTTAAATGCATTTGTAATTTTAATTTGATAGTTTAATCAATCTTATTAGATGAAGTTGATGTTTTTAATTCCAATTTAATTTAGTATTAATTTATTTTTTAGTTTAGCTTGAATGAGCTTGTGTGTTTCTGATTTCGTTAATTTTGATTTTAATCCCTTTATATTAAATTTTGTAGTTGATTATAATTTTAGTTAATTAATTTAGTTAATCATGTGTTATTATTTTCATGTTTTAAGTATGGTAATTTTAATTTTGATCCATCAATATTTGGTTTGAGTGTTTTTAGAGTTTTGGTTAATCCATTTAGTCAATCGCATGTTATTATTTTTACGTTTTAAGTATGGTAATTTCGGCTTTGATTCATTAATATTTAGTATAAGTTTTTTGGAATTTTAGCTAATCAATCTAGTTAATTACATATTATTGTTTTCATATTTTCAAGTTTGCTAAACTTTGGTTTTTGATTTATCAATATTTTGTTAGAGTGTTAGTTTACTTTAATTGATCTCATGTTATTATCTCCATATGTTAAGTTTGTTGGTTTTAATCCTTGATTGGTTTCTATCTTAATTCTTGCGCTTCTTGAAATCTAGATGTTAGTCTTGGATAATGTTTTTGTTAGTTTGTTTGATTTGGAAGTCATTAGTTTGTTGTCTTAGTGATTGTTGGTCAAATCCCCTTTTTTGAAGGCCATTGGAAACCCATGAAGGTTGGCCCTACTCTCACCACTTTAATTGGCATGGTTGTCTAAAACTTTATTTTGTGATTTTATTTTCTTTTTGGGTTGCCTATGTTTGATGCTTGAATATTGTCCTTTGTAAATTATTCTTTTCCTTTTTTAAAAAAAAAAAAAGAAACCTTTTCTAAAATGTTCCTCCTTAAAGTGCATTTCGAAAATTCATTTATAGTCCTTAGAATAAAAAATCTCATTTTTTAAAAATAATATGCAACCATGTTTTGATCAGTTCGCATCTTTCTCGGTTTTTAATAAAACTACGGTTTTGAGTAAGACACAAATCCAAGCTTGTGGTCCAAAATAAATGGGATAATTCTAGGCTAGATTTGTGTATATCAATTGGGGAATTGGTGAAACCCCAACATAAAAGAATCTTTTCCAAATTCATCTTTGCTACCACATTTACTACTTGTTGTAATCATATCTCTCTATTTTTTAGGAATTATACACCCGATATAAGTAATAATTGATGATTTCGTATACTTTGATCATTTTTGCTATGCTAATTAGATAACAAGCATGTTAGGATTTCTTTATTTTATTATTTATTATCTAACCCCTCATGTCTTACGGAAGCACGTTACAAGTTATCTACACTATCCAAGTACACCTCCTATCACCATCTTTTAAATTCTGTGAATATGCTTGTCACTATGAACTGCTCCTATGTTTGATAGTGCTTGGGTGTCTTGATACATATGCTTCATTGTTCGATTATTTTTTATAAAGCACATGTTTAATGATATATTATGTGAACTAACTTTGATGTCTTGTGATAGTGCTTAAGAAACAATCCAGCTACGCACCCTAAATCTTTTTTATGATTTGTGATTGGTTTTTTTTGTTTAGCATGCTACTTTTTGAAATCACCTTAGTCTAATTAGGTTCCCTCAATCAACCAATTAATTACCCCATTTCCCTCAACTTAGTCAGTAGAGACCTTTGTAGGGCTTAGAGGGATGCTCCCTTTTAGAGGTACCTTCCTAATAGGTAACCTAATCCTCGAACCAAGACTCGGGTTTTTCAAAGACAAGCTTTTCCAAAAATTATGGAGTCACTTCTTTAGGGTTTTCTTTCTTGTTTTATTTTCCCTTTTAAAATAAAATAAAATAAGTGGTGACTTTGACTTTTTTCCAAAATTAATTTTTCACCAAATAAAAGCGAGTCTGGCCTATCGAGTGGGGGCGCATGTGAAAAATGCGAGTCCACAGATTTTCATATAAATAACTTGTAGCAACATTTAGAAAATATGTATTAAGTAATTGAGTTATTACGAGAGCAAATACATGGTTTCTTCTAGAAATGTCATACTATAAGCAATATTTAATGTCTTATGATCTCATTTTCATAGCATGTTTATAATACTCATTTTATCAAACAGGATTTTAAACTTTAGGTCCTTTTATTTTTTACATCTTTAGGCGTTAGACTCAAGTCTTAATATTTCTCATTTTGCGAGTTTAGATTTGTTTGGATTAGTTCTTTCCACTTTGACTAATGGTTTGGTACCCTTTTTTTCAATTTAGATCCTTATCATTTTTAATGATGTTAAGTCACTTTGGAAAGAAAATATTATTTTAATCCCATTTTATATGACTTATGGAGATCTCACTATTTTTAGGTATCTATGTCTCTTTAAGGAATATTGCCTTTCTAGGAACCACTTTCCTCTTTAAGGGATGTTGTATAACTTGTTGGTTTTTCAAGGGCTATTTATTTATAATTTTGGACCGACTAGTCATTTTATTGCCCTGCTTAGGACTGTACCCTCTTTAGTAAGACTAATGGTAGTCTCTTCAAGAATAACTAATATTTCAATGTGCTTTTCTTTATGTCAATCTTTTCTGGAGGATTACAACCTTTTGAATATACAGATTTATCATGCTTCGGGACTTTGAACATACAGATCTATCATGCTTCATGCATGTCTGAGATTCATTTGCCATTATAGTGATAATTGTAGTACAAGAACATCACACTTCAATGAGTTTTAGATTGATCATTTGTAATATTAGTTAATTATCCTTTAGGGACATTAACTCATATTCAAAATTTCATGTCATTCTTCTAGAATCAGCTTGCCTTCCCCTAATAGTAAGAAAATTATCTCATTAAATTAGAAATTTGCATAACATGTAATAATACCATTCAAGGGTTTAAATATACTAGTCTCTAATTGAAGAAACTTTTGATTCTTTAATGGATATTCTTATGACATTTCAAGGAGTTGATACATCATTGTTCATCCCAAGGGACCAAGCTGGTCATCTCAAATTCTTTTAGATTTGATATAATATTAAGTGTCATTCATATGGATTTGTGTGTCATTGTGACATAGTATGAGCTCTTCTACAACCTTTAATTAGGCTTCCTAACTTGATATATATGGTAATAACATAAATTATTGTCAATGTTATGCAATTAATGAGACAAACATCTTGGAACATATTTATTAAGTAATTAATATTATGTATAAATAAAATATGGTCATGTTTTAGCAAATATGATATGTATTATATTAAATAAAAAGACACAATGTAAGAAAGTAAATATCATGGGCGAGAATCTAATAATAAACATTTTCATCATCAATCAATTAGTCAATTTTACCATTAGGATTTTCAAAAAAAAAAAAAAGTTATAATAATCTAGGTTAAGATATGTTAACTAACATTTCTATCTACTAATATTTTCCTTTTAATTTTGATAAAAGTTAGCAAAATGTTCAATGGTATGATTGGTACGCATCAAGTGTCATTACATATAACTCTTCAAAAATCATTTTCTTATCATCTATGGTAGGTTTATTCTGCAAACCTGATTTTCATTATTTAACATTTTACTACTTTTGTTGGTGAGGTGTGAACTTCTTTTTGAGAAAACAATGACCCCTCATAGATTGAGAAGTTATTGTATACTAGATTTAGATCACATCCTGGTCTATGATCACATAATAAGTCAAGCAAGTATTATATTCTGATTACATAAAAATTACATATAATAACAGGCTAATAAAAAAAATTAAAAATATTTACGTAAATGTATAAATGTGAAACAATTAAAACTATGCATTTTTATGAAGCATGAACACTATTTTAGAAATAAAATATTGTTTACATAATGTTGTTATTGCTTCATTTTGCAAAGTGATTTAATTTCTTCAAAGCATGAAATTTATAATTCTAGATATTTCAACCTTTACACCTAGTAGAAAAAATAAATTATTAATATATCCAAATCCAAATCCAAATAATAAAAAATTAAAGATTTCAATAATTCAATTCTTAAAAATGAAAAAAAAAAATCACATTTCACAACTTCAAGCTATGAATATATATATATATATATATATATATATATATATATATATATATATAATTGTGTAGCTATAGGCTATAAGTGAAACAATAATTTTATATCATAATATTTACATATTTTTGGTTGTGCATAATATATATATATATTGCTTCAAATATATAGCTTTAGGTCATAAATTTTCTATATGGCTTCTAGCCATGAGTGATTATAAAATTAATTGTTCTACATAGCTTCTATCTATGAGAAATTATATAATATTAATTAATTAGACCTTTTAATTATAATAAAATATAAAATAATAATCTCTATAGTTCTCATTTATAGGAAATATATATTTGTTTTCATAGAGCTTCAGGCTATAAAAGATATATTTTCCATATTTTTTTTCAAGCTATAAGACTATGTAAAAAATTTTGTATATAGCTTTGGACTATATATATATATATATATATATATATATATAAAATCATATAGCTTCCGGCTACAAAAATATGTAAATTAATTATTTTATCTTTAGGCTATGATAATATACAAATAATTTTTTATGTAGCTTTAGACTACCAAAATAATTATTATGTAACTTCTAATTATAAGAATGTATAGAAATATATACTTTCCTTCTCTAGATAGGTTGATCTTGACAATATTTGTTATGTTTATAAGGTAAAATAATTATTATAAAATCATGAAACCTACACAATAATAAACAATATTAAATAAATAATAAAAATGCAAGAATAAATTTCTCATAGCTTTTGGCTATAAATAATTTTATTATAATAAAATGAAATCTATGTATAGCATTAAGCTATGAAATATTCTCTATTTAGCTTCAAGTTATAAAATTCCATAAAATTATTAATTGACAATTTAGTTTGTTTAACTTCTAGTTATATCATAGTTAGAAATTGTATATATAGCTTTTGGCTACAGAATTGTTGATCAATAATTTTGGTTTGTATAACTTCTAGTTAAACAACAATATTTTAGAAATTGTCTACATAAATTTTACTATGAAATAATTATCAATAGAAGATTTTCATAACTTCTACCTGAGAAATATTCTATATAGCTTCTAGTTGTACAAAATTAAAGTATCAACATTTTCAAGCTTCTAATTTGAGTATAGAAAATATGAATTAGCTTCTGGCTATGAAAAAATTTATGTATAGTTTTTGGTTATACATTCTATTTTATATATTTTATCATAATAAAAATATACAAATTTGTACAAATCTTCAGACTATGAAATATTTATTATATAGTTTCTGGTTATACAATTTTGTTTTGCATAACTTTTGGTTATACAATATAATTGAAAGGAATTAGGAATTAGATGCATAACTTCTACCTATATTATTATAATTTTTTGTATCACTTTGTAATTTCCCACATAACTTTTGGAAATGAGGATTTT
Source organism: Vitis vinifera (assembly GCF_030704535.1). Lineage (NCBI taxonomy): Eukaryota > Viridiplantae > Streptophyta > Magnoliopsida > Vitales > Vitaceae > Vitis > Vitis vinifera. The sequence continues at coordinate 11,103,163 of NC_081823.1, read as the reverse complement.
ACATATTTTTCATGTTTTCTAGTTATGGATTTTTATTTTCTACATAATATTTGCACATGTTTTTGTATATAAATAAGATAAATGAAATATAAAATAAAATAAATGTGTAATTTTATCACATTCCTTTTACATGAAAATTATCAGATTTTTTGGTAATAGATTTATCCTTTTAGTTTTTCAATCTTCCACAAACACTCATCTACAAAAGCTGATATGAGAGTTTCAATCTTATACCAACACTTTTCTACAAAAGCTTCTAAAAGTTTTCTTTGATAGAGACTTTTCCTACTGATAACGTCTTAGATGCAAAAGGATAAGTGAAGGAGAAGAAAAAGAAAATAAATAGAGTTATGAGAGACCTTTAGGGTGTCTTTTTCATTTATCTAGATCTCTTATTTATAGGAGTTGGAAAAACTAGAATTACATACAATATGCAATTATTTGTGGGAAATAGAAAAAGACTATGGATGTGAAGTCATTCACAATTATCTGTATACATTTATAACATATTTAAGTATTTGGGATAGTCATTGAATTTATTGTTGAGATGTTTTAAATGGTTTTGGATTTAAAAATTTATAACATTTTAATTTTGTGTTGATTATTATTTTGAATCAATTTGAGGTAGGTGACAACTAGCCACATATTAGATTTGCTAGGTAAGGTCATTCATGTGTTGGGCTTTAGGATTTGATATATGAAATGGTGCCCTTAGCTTTTAGGTTTGGGGTACATCATAAAATGGTATTGCAGCTATAGGATATGGTCCCATAGACTTATTTGCTTAGTTGAGATTGAGTTATGTTCCACTTAATTTGTGTTCATCCTTTAAGTAATATGTTTATATATTAAGAAATAACATATATCAAAATAAACAATATCTTGGTATTGTAGAAAACCTTCCAATTCTTAAAAAAATAACTAATATTTTTATTCATTATGAATAATTTATTCAATAAAAATAGACTTAAATAATGTTTATCCTTTTCTATATAACAATTCTAAAAAATTGATAGTAATTAGAGTTTTCATTATGATTCATTTATTTAACATTTCTCCTTTTACCTTGAATTAAAGGAAAGTTGAATTATATTCACAAAACTTTTTGATAAAAAATGAGAAATGTGTTGTAAAAAAAATGAAAACAAAGAAGGGTATTCTTAAAATTTACCTATAGGAACTTTAAAATTCTTTAGACAGGATATTCTTTAGGAATGATAAAGGATATGAAACAAATCATTATCACTTATTAAAAATTAATAATTAAAATTATTTTTTAAACATTGAATTATTGATATTGTACAAAGTTACCATAATAAATTATTGACTCAAATATATGATAAGGATAAAAACTAAGTTTATTCAAAAAAAATAATCATTTAATATATTATCTATTAATATAATAATGCATTTGACATATCTATTTTCAAATATTATTTATTGATTTATATATAAATTATTAGTATATTATGACATTTTATATATTATTTTAATTAATTTTAAATTATTTAAAGGAAATAATTATAATCAAACTAGTTTTTATATTGAATATGTATAGAAAACTCTCAAATTTAATTTAAATTATTTTATTAAATAAGGTAAAAAATATTTTACAAAAGTTTGTTGCATTTAAAACAATAAAATCTAATCTTCAAAATTAGTAATTACCTTCTAAAGCATTATCGATTCCAACCTTGGGCTTCACCTATAATGACTTAATTTCCCCATTTAGGAAGTCTTATTAATAATACATAAAATGATATTTCAAAATTCATATTAAAAAAATCATTCCATTGGCATTGACGTTAAATTGAAGAGGTATGATAAAATTATTACTGACTATTAAAAATTAAAAATTAAAAAGTATTTTTAAATATTAAATTATTGATATTCTACACATGATCTTTAGAGTTATTAAGATGAATTTTGATTTAAAGAATTTATTTAAAATAGTGATTAGAGAAAACTAAAAGGTCTAGATAAGTGTAGAAAACAAATGTTATTTTAACTTTAATTCAATGTAAAAACAACATATTTATTATTTAGAAGCAAAAAAAATATTTTCAAATATTAAATTATTGAAATTATAGGAATTTAATTTTCCCCTCAACCCTATTATTATGGTTTTACAAATCTTAATTATGAAAAATCTTTTTCCTTTTCCTCTTTATTTATTTGATTGTTTATATATGGTTACATTGGATAAATCAAAAACTTTAATGGATTATTGGGTTATAAAGTTATTTTTGTTTAGGCCAATTCGTTACCAATCTATGATTCGATGTACAAACTTGGGAATATGTGGATTCGAGTGTGTTTGTGCTTTTTTTTTTTTCTTTTTATTCATTTCATTGATCATTTGTTTGTGGGTGTATATCAGATGGATTTTGCAACGTGAATGGATTATTGAGTTATTAGGTTATTATTGTTCATGCATATTAATTCAATCTTGAGTAACATTTCACATAAATCTCTGAGAATAAGTAGATTTAGATAAATATTTTCTTTTTATTTTTAATAAGTGAGAGTATATTAGATATATTTTGAAAGTTGAATGCAATTAGATTATGATCCCATATAGAAGTTCTCAAAATCTATGGATTTAGGTAATTATCTATACTATATATAAAAATGGGAGGTGTTTGTCAAAATTTTTTCTCAAAAATATCCTTAATCAATTGAACAATCTAATAAAGCCTAGTCTAAGCCCAACCCAATATAGCCTAGACAATCCAATAGAACTTAGCACAATCCCAACCCCAAATAGGCCCTAACAACCCAAGCAACCTAATCATGTTGATGGGTGCCTCTCTCTAACACTGGGTGCCACCCACCCAACCATGGTGACAACTCTCAGAAACAAAGCTCTCAAAAACAAGTTTGACTTCCATGTTGCTTAAATTTACTGTGTTCAAGCTTCCTCGCTAAAAGGAGATTACTAGAATACTTAGCGTAGAAAGAGGTTTGAGCTTCCATGAAGAGGCCCTAAAGTTCAACAGTTTCTTTGGGTTCTTGTACTCTTAGGATCTGGTAAGAATTGAAGATCTTTCTCCAAAAACTTTACTGCAATTCTTAGTGTTCACTCAATCTCTTCAATTTTTAATCTTTAAAATCAAGTGAACATTTTTTTTATTAAATTAATTTAATCCATTTTTAGTCATTTGGTTTTCCAAAATCTCAAGTTATTTATCATATAACAGATATGATTTGCACAATAGTTTTATGTCTTGTGAATTGAAAATTTTGCTTTCCCCCAACACTTCTTTTTCTTAACCCAGTTTCTTCACTTCTCTCTCTACACTTTTCTCTTTCTAAATGCAAGTTTTAGTTTTTATTGGTTTAACTTTTAGTTTTTGTTTGGTTGGTGTGGTTGAGGATCTCATGTACTTGCTTGTGGATCTGAATTATATCCACAATCATAATTTCTTTAGAGCATGAAGGTAGATTTTTTTCCCAGCTTTGCTCTTTTGACCTTCGATTAAATTCTTTTTGTGAGATTTGATTTTCAATGAGTTGTTGTGTTTGATAATGGACAATTTGATTTTTCTATCATGGGCTTGAAGAGTTTTGATCAACATGTGTGTTTTTTGCTTTTAATTTTTCACTTTGTTGTGATTGATATGGTGTTATAGGAGTTAATTAGGGTTTGTTATGTCATTTTTATTTTTATTTTTAATTATTATTATTATTATTATTATTATTATTATTGTAATTTTTGCTCTCCTTATGTTTCAATGAAAATGTATGCATCAAGTGAGGCACGGCTATTTAGAATTTTATAATGGTTGGCAAAGCCTACTCTTGTTGGTTCTCTACATTCACAATACTACTTGAATTCCAAACTTTAATTCATTGAATGAAAAACAATTATAAACATTACTATATTACATTTAATCTGAATCATAATTGAATAAGCTAATATTAAAAATAGAAAATGGAGTTATATACAAAATACATAAATACATGTCAGTCACCAAAATTGGTTCTCCTCAAAGCCTGTTATCAGATTCCTTTTGTAATCTATTGTGCTCTCTCATCCTCTATATGCAGGATAATTTCACTATGCTCAAGCTGTAGAGCTATATTCACATGTTCTTGGAGGAAAGGTGGTGTTTGTTTTTTTAGCTTTTTGTAGAAAGCGATTTATTTTCAGAATTTAGGTTATTTGTTTTTCTACTTTTTCATAACTTATTATAAACTTTTTACTAAATAGAAAAAGCTAAAATATATAGTTTTTTCTAAATAGAAAAAATAACATATTGATTTTTCTTTACTTTTTAATACTTAATAGAAATAAAATACTACAAAAACAAATAACTTAATATTTAACACTATTAAGCATTAAGGTTCTATTTAGAACTAAGTAAAAAAACAAAAACCACCTAAGTCTCTTTTTCAACTGTCTTTTATTTATTTTAATTGGTCAGCAATTGATTTTAGCACACCTAATGATAGGTTCAAAGTAAATCAATTGTTTGCATCTCCTTAGTCCTTACTAATAAAGATGCCCTTGGGAATTGATTGATTCCAATTCCAATTCCAATTGTCATAATCTAAGCCATGTTGATGGAAAGCTATTTTTGACAATGATTGCTTGAAAATGTAATGCATGTCATAAATGGTAGTACAAAAACAAGAGGTTTGTAAATTATTCGTTCATTATTTTTCCATTTTCTTTCTTGTTTTGTTCATGGTAGTTCTAATATGAGTTGATACGGTAGATGGCTACTCCATGTGAGTGATGATGGCATCCTTAACAAATGTTTGGAAACTTGGCTTCACATATGCAACTGCTATTGTCAATGTGTTCATAGGCGTTACAATCATAATGCCTGTAGGCATGATCTTCCTTGTTGATGCTTTCGTGGAAAACTATTGGATGCTCTTGCTTTGTAGGCTTTCCTATAGCCTCTTCTAGATCCTACATCTTTTCTTGACAATTCTGTACAAATGATACCAAATGATATATGTCATTTACTTTAATTATAACAAATTATACCAAAATAGTTATATATATATATATATATATATATAATCTTATTCAATAGGGGAGAATAGAAAGAATGGTCAGTGAGTGTTTAAGAATCTAATTAAAATACAATTATTCAATCATAGTATCATGTAGCATTTAGACTTAGCTTCATTTTTCTAGAAAGATGAAGATGTTTTTGATTAGCCAAAACCAAGCATTTTTGTCACTACTTTGACAATGAAGAAGAGGATTCTATGAATGTTTTGCCTTTTTAAAGCTGCCTTGCATTATCATTGCGTAGGAAGAGTGTATAGTCAAGTGCAAATATGTTTTTAGTGTTTTAACTTGTCCCACATCGAAAAGATAGCAACACACTACAAGAAAAAAGGGAATAATGACACTTTTTAAGTGTCAAGGAAGGCAAAAGATGACGCTTCCCTCAAATGTTATCTCCTAGCTTGTCATTATAGGTTTCAATCAACAATGACACTTCTAAGGAGTGCCATCTTTGATTTTATGTTTTCTATGACACTTCTAACAAGTGCCGTCTTTGATTAATGTTAACAATGACACTTCTAAAAGCGTCATCTCTAAGTGTTTTTATTAAAGAATTTTTACAAAATTGTCAATCTTGACACTTAAGCCTCATCTTTGACTTATTTTAACAATGACACCTATAAAAACGTCATTTTTGAACATGTTCTAATAAAAAATGATTTTATTTTTTATTAAAATAATGAATTTCCTATAATTAAATTAAAGAAAAAACAATTTTACACCATAAAATTGAATAAAACTTTACCAATTAAAATTTCCAAAAACTAATATACAATTACCTAATCTAAGCAATTAATATAACTACTTATATAATGATTACATACAAATTATTGGACTATAATTTACAATTCTTTTAATATAAGAACAAAAGCTAAGGAAAAAAACCATTAAAATAAACCATAATATGCAAAAACCTAGTTCAACCTCCTAATGAGTTCATTAACGTAATCTTCATGATTTTTGGAATCACTTTCTTCAACATGACAATTTCTCTTCTTTTGACACCTTGAAGATCATATTGATTTCATTTGCAACCTGTAAACAAAAGTAGAAAAAAAAAACCTTTAAATTATACATATAACAACCAATAAACATTATTGAAACTATGACCTTCATAGAATTAATTTAGACTACTCAAGCTTGCTTACTAACCTAAACTTTAAAGTTAAAAATAAAAATAAAAATAAAATAAATAAATATTTTTCATTGTTGTACCATACTATGCTTCCACTTGGTTTACTTTGGTAATATTCTAAAAGTACAAAATTATTGAATAAACATTTAAGTCAATTCCTAAAATTTATGTTTTTCTAATTTACTACAACCTGGATTATCATTCTTTAACACAGAGATTTATTTTAATAATGGAAAAAAAATGTATAAAAAGGAAGAGAGGTCCTTGAGCTCCTAAAATTAGGAGTATCTCAACTTCAATGAACTTTAAGAAATGGTTGACTAGAAATTTTCTAATAGATGGAAATACACCCCACAATAAGAATTGAAAAGCTAAACTTAGAAAGAAAATAACATTACCTTAACATTTATACTAATAAGTGGATGGATCAAAATACATATTGTTCCATGGAAAAAATAAAAGTATTAGAGTTATGCTATACAATCATCACGAGATTATACTATAAGAGACATGATTTTAAAAACATTAAAAAGTTTATAAGATAATTAAGTTGATGAAAAAGTAAGTCATATATGAGAACTATGAAAATTAATATATAATTAAATAGCTTATAAGACTATATGTATGATATAGAAAATCTTATCTTGAAAGTCGTAACAAAAAAACAATTTTCATTCTATAATGTGAACAAAAATTTATACTTCAAAGAGTTGAGAATAAAAAAAAACAAATAAAATTTTAGAAGACATCCTTAGCAAAGAAAAAGGGTAAAACATAATAAGATATTGAGATCTTCTTGTCTCTATAATACAACTATCTTTGATGTTTACAATATATTTTGGAAAATTTGAGATGTAAATAAAATAACTCAATACTAAATACTAAAAATTAGCCCACTCATCTTAGTTGTTACATGCATTTTCGATGCAACCTGGATGTCAATTCACTCCATTAGTGGGGTTCATGTTTTGAATTTGAAGACCATTACACTATTATTTATTTATATATTTATTTGAGTAGATTTTCCTTTCCTTTAAAAAATAAAAAATAAAATAAAATAAGATCCCACGTAACACCACTTAATTTATTAACAAGTTAATAACTACTTCAACACTGATCAAAGATATAAAATAAAATAGCACCTTAATAAAATAATAAGAGGCTACTTTTGCTAGAGGTTCGTTGAACTTGTACAATGATAGAAAAAATAGAAAAAAAATTTAAGAGGCTGGTTTGAATAATAAAAATAAGAGGTTGGATTGGATAATAGAAATTTTTGTGGGGACAAAAAAGATTCAATGGTCAAGAATCAATTCAAGCATCTCTGAAAAGTCTACCCAACCATTTGACATGATTATGCAAGCAGCTATAAGGATAATGCAAATATAGGCAAGATATTGTTATTTAACAAGCCCCCAAACAAATAGGACCATGAATTCTAAACCTTTGAACCTCCTAAATCCAAGAGCTTCCCTGCAGCCACTTTGTGTTTCTAACTTTATCCAACAACCATTCAGATAAAATAAAACACAATATGTGAGCAGCTACAAGGATTATGCAAATATAGGCAAGAATATTGTTATCTAACAAACAGATAGCACAATTGGTCTTCTCATATTTCCTAGTTCTTGAAGCTCGTAAATCTAAAAACTAAGCCTACTTTGTACAAATAACACTCTTAAGGAACAGGTTAAAAATTGGGTAGCCTAATTTAATTTGATACTAGTTTATACAAACAGTAGAGCTAGAGAATAATCCATTGGGCCTGATCCCAACTATTAGGCAACAATGCAAATTATGTTCAGCTTTATCCTTGCCAATGGAATTTCTAACTGCTAAGCATCATATAGTAAATATTTTAAACCAACTCTAAACAAAATCAAATTTTAAACCAAATTATAGAATTTTCTATGTTAAATTTTATAATTTGACCATACAAACAATGCACACAATAATGATCTAAACTTAAACTAATATTAAGCTTCCACAAATAGGATATATCATTAATCAATTCCATAAATAAGGTTATGGAAAGGACCACACAATAGATTCATAATAAAACCTACTTTTGACAAATGCTCTGTAATCAGGATCATCTCTTCCCCATGCACAATTGAACCAAGGAACTGCAAAATATTGGGATGTCGAAGCTCCCTTAAGAGAGTATTTTCTTTAACATTAACTCAAACAAATTCATCAAACTGAGAAAACAGGAAAGAGAAAGTATAATCTAACAAACATTGTAACACGATCATCATAAATTTGTCTTCTAATTACTGTTTTAACAACCCATGTTCCACGCCACTTGACTTTTTCAAATTCACCAAATAGACCCTGGCAAGTAACAAAAACAGAAATCTCTATATAATTGCTTCACATGGAGAAAATTATTGGACATAGGTTCAGAATGAATGCATAAAACAAATAGATAAATAATCCAAAATAGCAGTCCTTAATTCAGCATTAAATAACAAATACATCATGAGATTTTGGTTGGTAAATTGTTCAAGGAATGAAAAGATGACCAGAGTCTATACAAAAATATTTTTGGTAGGTCACCTCCTGTCCAAAAATATTGTATGGCGCTTAATTATTGCACAGAGCCAAAATCATTAACATAAAATAAAGTTTTAGGATAACTTATTGTGTTCCTTAGTTTAAATGGTAGACCAAACCAAACAATGATAGCACTATGACTGTTCTTTTACTAGGCCAAGACTATCACAAGACCAAGCCAACAATTATAACAATAAGACTTCAGTTTTATCACACCCAAGCTATCACTAAACATAACACAGATGGAAGTTATTTTACCTTTTTTTTTTAGCATTAATGGAAGGATTTTAACCCTGTATATTGTGATCATTGTGCTCTTGATACATATTTCATAATCTTTTTATATGACAGCTTCTTAAATATTTTTTGCAATCAGTAAGACAATCAGACAGTAAAACTCCCCTGACATACTCTACCAAGTTACAAAATGGTTGTTCAAAGAGTTCAAATATAGAAATATTTTATAGCAGTTAAATATTTCCATTCCATATTCTTGACTGGGAAGTAGCAGTTAAATATTTCCACACAATATTCTTGACCAGGAAGTACACTTGAGTAACAAGATCCTGAATCCTCTGGCACATTAAACAAGTAAAAAGCCTCTATTAGCTAGTGATTGCAATCTATGTTAGAAGTAAAACTTGTGAGATTAGTTAAATTTAGGAAAAAGAAGAGGAAGAAGAAAGGAGAAAAAGAAAATAAATTAAGGTTTAGGTTTGTGTAACTTGATTTCCCTGTACTTTCCAATCTATCTATATTACCAAGGGGTATTCTATCTTACCTCTTATTTTGCCCTTAAGACCCATTTCTTTACCTACCTCACCAAACCCATACATCACCTTAAATTTTTGAAAACTCATAAACCCCCCTCTCAAATGCTCACCTTCTTCCACATCTTCCTTATCTCAAAGACTCATCATTTTCTGTCATTTTCCTCATTCCATTTGAAATCCCTCTCCTTCCAACCCACAAAGCTCATAGAAATCATGAAAGGACTTTTCCATTGAATCTTTTCTAAAATCATATTAGAATACTATTAACACCAAAAACATGGTTCATAGCTTTAATTCCTTAAAGCAACATTTCTCAATGCTCATATGCAAGCCCGTGATCAACCAATACTATTATTATAGTACACATTTAAAATAGGACAAGGAAAAAAAAAGACAATTTATTATAAAAATACCACTACCGAACATAGAATCCGTCTATTTGTTTCTTAAACAAAATACGGAAGATAAATAAAACAAAAATGAAGGGAATAAGAAATCTAAAACTACAAAACAAGTCTCTTAGGCAACTACGATTTACCAAAAAAAAAAAGACTTGATAGGGCAACAAATATATATAATGGAGAAATTGACATTTCATAAACGAAAGTAATGACAATCTTGGGAAAAATGAAATTAACAGAGCAAACACAGAAACCAGAAACATATGTTAAAAACCATCAACCAAAATTCAATGAATGAAAGAAAAAAGTGGAAGAGGTTCAACTGTAACCTTAATGCAATTTTAAAAAGTTACTGTGACTCAATAGATATGGAATAAATATTATACACATGTAGACTTACCTCATAGATGAGGTGCCACAGATTCCTATTTTTGCAATCCTCATGATTCCTTGAATTTTCAGTTTTTTTTTTTTTTTTTTTTTTTTTTTTTTTGCCATCAAAACCCACTAATGGAAGTCATTTCTGCTTCTAGAGCACCATCTAGTTGGATCATTTCTCAAACTTTCCCTTTGCAGGTATTTTAATTTTCATTAACAACATCTAGTTTTTTTTCTCTTTTCTCTAATCTAAGTTGCAGAAGGGATAACTCTTGTCAAGAAGTTGCCATATAGATGGTGGATTAGACTTCTCAAAATCAAAAGTCCCACAAAATGATTTTGATGAATTTTCACTATCCTTTAAAAAATTCTGCTACTGCTTAGACAAACATCTAAGTATCCAACATGATAATTTTCATTAAAGTGAAAACTTGAATCCAAGAATTGAAAAACCTATAAGACTGAACTTAAAATCCTAGAGTTCAAAATGCTAAATGTCCAAATCTAATAACCAAAGCCTTATCAAATCTCTAAAGAACTAGAAAACTTTAGGAAAAAGGAAAACTCTTATACTCATAAAGGAGAAAAAAAAAAAGAGAAAACCAATGCCACTAGTATGGAGCAACAACAAATGATTAAAAATCTAAAAGTCTAACACTAGAACAATAAATTGATAGATACTTAGGATTAATTTTGCTAAATGATTCCTTAATTTTTAAATTTTAATAAACTTAATACCAAAAACAGAAACATTTTAACACACCAATATATAAGGAACCCAGTTCACCAAAATCTCTCCCATCCTTGAACCAGCAGCCTCATTTCCCTACAATCAACATCCTCACTGTAGGACCCATAAATGAGAACAACCCATTACACCTAAAACTGTCTCATATTAGAATCACCAACCCCATTTGTGATCCACACAAAAAATCAAGTTCTACCATTACATTAGAAAAATAATCCACAATCCTAACCTTTAACATACCAATAAAACATAAATATCCAATCCTACAAATTAAATAAATCAAATTCCAATATTAAATCACAAGCACATTAAAAACTAAAATAAAAGAAGCATACAAAACAAACAATAAGAACTAGAAACTAAAATTTGCACCTGAGGATGAGCTAAAATTTGTTCCTAGCCCTTATCATGCATACTCTTAGGTTAGATAATAACAGATGGTGAGGAACAAAGTTTTACATGGAAATTACAGAGGATGAGGTATTCGAAATGTCAAATAAGGTGGGGGTTGAAGAAAATGAAGGAAAATTACCATAAAGACCTGATAGTTGATATCTATAAGCAATAGGGGCTTCTATCTCTCTAGTGCGAAATCACAAAGGCTGTGACACCATAAAAAAAGAATTATAGAAGCTTTAATTCCAGACAAAGCATGAGAAAAAAATAAACCCTAAAGAGAGGGATTTACCTGTGTTGATTATTTGAAGAAGTTCCCAAAATCTTGGTGATGGTAGGTCAATTAGGGCCTCTCGACAGTGGAGTTCATCTATGAAGAAGGGTTAGGGCTTCTTCGTTCTAGATTTCTCCAGTGATGGATACAGATGTTATTCGCAACAGTTATTTTCTGATGAAAGGTCATCAGCAGTGGCTAATAAACGTAGAGATTTAACTTGCCAATGATGTTTATCGAGGTTATCCTCTTGAGTGTAGAAGGAGTGTCCCGTCTAGTTGATGTTATCACCGATGCGGTGACAGATGGGTTTCTATTTGCCATTGAGTTTGCCGATGGTCTTTGTCTTGGCTGTTGTTAGTAGATTTAGGGCTAGGGTTCCTATCTACGATATCCAGGGTTCATTAAATTGGAAAAGATTGGGAAAAAGAAGGGTATATATAGACTCATAAATAATGACATTTATTACAAATGTCAATGTTACTCCAACAAACAATGACACTTAAAAAAAGTATCAACATATTTAAAGCGCCAATGAAACCTTTAAAGAAGCGCCAACTTTCAGCTAAATTCTATAAGCGCCAATATATTTATTCAAAAAACGTCATTGTTAGTCAAATTTCTATAAGCGCCATTATTAATACAATTCCTTGACGTTTCTAGCAAGCGCTAAGGAAATGAACGTCATTGAATATATTTTTTGTAGTAGTGACACCTTTAGTGGGTATATTATCTAACCCACTTCCTTAGCCTAATGGGCTTGTGGAGAGGTGTAGGAGAGCCTTGCGAACCCATGGGGCCCAAGCCCATTTGAATGGGGTTTTGGGTGATTTGGGTCATAATTCCGTAATGCACGGAGGGTCCTCCTTGCATGTGGGTTCAATTATTTTTTACACTATTTGACCTAGTCTTTTATTTTGGTCAAGTCTTCTAATGGGTTGTTTCTTTTAGGAGACTTAGGTTAGTGGTTCAATGGATCCGAATATTTGGGAAGAGACCTGTTGGGACTGTGTTAGTGCCTTTGATTATAAGGGAGAGACATGTTGGGTCTCTACCTATAAAAGCATATCACCCCACAGCTCTCAACACATCAATTTCATAGAGTTTTCTAATCCTTCGAGTGTTTTGTATTTTGTCTTCCTGCATTCTCAAACCTGCTTTTGTCTTCACTATAGTAGCCAGACTTACTACATTCCCAAGTCTACTTCCATCTCCACTATAGTAGTCGTGTTCATCACCGTGCTTGCTACATTCATACATCTATCATGGAGGATTATATCAAAACCCAAGCTATACACATCTTGTTTGCAAAATGCACCCAAGGCGAGATTCATTGGTTGTTGAATCCTGAAGGTAGACCACTATTTCCCTAGTGCACTGAGCTCATCTTCAAGGAGAGTTGATCTATTTCAAGGACAATGCATTGTCACACCTCAGCCTATTTTACTGATAAGTTCCCATTTCCTTTTTTTGTTCTTTGCTTGCGTGTTTTGGGCTCGGTCAATTCCTTTGTTTTTTTTCATACCCTTAGAACAACACATTGAATACCCAACCAAATTTGCAGTTGGCTGGCTGGCCTCGTGATAAAGATTCCCATATGGGTTCATAATATTTGAAATAACTTAGGATTACTTTAGTTGGGTAAACCAACTAATGTCTTTGAGGGACAAAAGCAACACTATAGTTGGGTAGACTAACTGAGTTATGTTGATCAAAACATGTAATATGTTGGATATGGAACACATTTTAAAGTTGCATTATGTTTGAAAAGAAATCTCCGATCCTACATCTAGAGTTAAAACATTATAGGGATATCACTGTGGAGAAGGAACATAATGCTACAATGTATCAATTCCTTTGCAATTAGGAAATGACTAGAATATTATGTTCTTACTAAAAAAAGATGTAGTTTTCCAACAATGTTCCAGTGGATTTCTAGAAAAATATATGTGGAATTTGGTGGTCCAAAAATTGATTGGCCACGTAAGCAAAGTTAGTTGATTAACTAACTGAAAGCATACCCTTTTTCTTAGCTTTTTCCATGTACTTGTATAAAAGTTTGAGAAAAAAAAAGTGTGTGAGTTTCTAAATTATAGAACAAAAAAGTGAGGATTTCAGAGTGTGAGTCTTCTTCATTGTACTATAGAGAGAGCTTGATAATTCTCAGAGATTCTTGAGGGTGTAAAATGGTTCAATCTTAGTGGATTTTTGGAGGTGATCTTGATCCGTGGATGTAGGATTCAAATCTTGAATCCGAACCATATAAATTTTGCTTGTTTTGTTATGTTTTTTTCTAATTTTTGGTATTGTTTTTCATTGTCTTCTTAAATTGGTGTTCGATCTCAATTTATTGAGGAACTTGGATAAAACCTCAACATCTAGTATCAGAGCCAAATCAAGAACAGAGATAGAAGAACATCGACTACAAAGTATGTATTGAGAAGGTCATTGGTAGAAATGACTTTGGGTTATGGAAGATGAAGATGGAGGCCATCTTGATTCAATAAGGCATTGAAATGGCTTTACTGTTTGATAAAGATCTTCCAGAAAGCGTGACTAAAAATGAAAGGCAAGAATTTCAAAGAAAGGCTAACAACTAGATCATATTAAGTCTTTCTAATCAGGTTCTGAGAAAAGTATCTCATGAGAAAACTGTTGTTGGGGTTTGGAAAACGCTAGAAGAATTGTACAGAACCCGAGCTTTGCCAAATCGCATTTTTCTGAAGGAACATTTATATGGTTTCAAGATTGAAGAATCTAAGCCAATTAATGATGCCTTAGATGAGTTTAATAAATTGGTGTTGGATTTAGAGAGTTTAGATATCAAGGTGGAAGATGAAGATAAGACAATCATTCTCTTAAACTCTCTACCTAAATCTTTGAAGTACTTTAAAGAAACCTTGAAATATGGTAGAGATGCCATTACATTTGATGATATTCAAAATTCCTTGAATGCTAAGGTATTGGATATGAAGTCCTCTAACAAAACTAATAGTGGTGAAAGTTTAACTGTCAAAGGAAAACCTCAAAATAAAAATAACAATGGAAAAAATGGAAAATCTCATTCAAGATCAAATTCCAAAGGCAAGAAAGATTATAGGAATGTCAAGTGCTATCATTGCAACAAGATGGGACATATAAGAAGAATTTGTCTAGATAGACAAGAAGAAGAAAAAACTCAAGCACAAGGAAGTGTTGCCCTTATAGATGATGGTTATGACAGTGCATAGGTACTCACTGTTACATTGAATCAAAATCATGAAGAATGGGTCTTGGACTCGGGTTGCACCTATCATATGTGTCCAAGAAGAGACTAGTTTTCATCCTATCAAGAAGTTAATGGTGAAAAGGTGCTACTAGGAAACAACATGAGTTGTAGTATGGTTGGAATTAGCACGGTGGCTATTAACATGTTTGATGGAATGACAATAACTCTCAAAGAAGTCAGGCATGTACCAGACCTAAAGAGAAATATAATATCTCTTGGAACTTTAGACGAATCAGGTTATAGCTTCAAAGTAGGAAATGGGAAATTAACAATTTTAAAAGGTGTCATGGTTGTCATGAAGGGTCAGAAGATAAATGGCTTGTATATCCTAGAAGGTCACACATTGAAAGGTTTAGTGGGATCAGTGTTAAGAATTGAAACTGATAAAACAATTCTTTGGCATAGAAGACTTGGTCACTTAAGTGATCGAGGTCTAAAAGAATTGCACAAGCAGGGCCTATTGTGTGGGGATAGCATCAACAAAATTGATTTTTGTCAATATTGTATTCTTGGCAAGCAACATAGGTTGGCATTCAAAGCTACAATACACAAGTCAAAGGATGTATTGGAATATGTGCATTCAAATTTATGGGGGCAGCCTACAAGAGTCTTTACTCACGATGGAAATAGGTACTTTCTATTCTTGATTGATGATTACTCTAGAAAAGTTTGGCTATACTTGTTAAAAACTAAAGATGAACATACTGTCTTAACAAATGTTAAGGAGTAGAAGGCTTTAGTTGAAAATCAAACTAATAAAAGAGTAAAAGTGTTAAGGACGGATAATGGGCTAGAGTTTTGCAATGAGGAATTTGAAATGTTTTGTAAAAATCAAGGTATTTTAAGACACAAAACAGTAAGGAATGCGCCTCAACAAAATGGCCTAGTAGAGAGGATGAATAAGACATTGTTAAATAGAGTAAGGTGTATGTTGTATAGTTCTAGATTATCTAAACTTTTTTAGGGTGAAGTTGTAATGATAGCTTGCCATTTATTAAATGGAACTCCATATAGTGCAATAGACTTTAAAACTTCAGAAGAGCTTTGGTCTGGAAAGCCTTATAACTATGATCACCTTAGAATCTTTGGGTGTACAACTTATGTTCACCAAAGTGAAGGAAAATTAGAACAAAGGTCAATAAAATGTATCTTCTTAGGTTATCCAGAGGGTATTAAAGGTTACAGGCTATGGAATAAGGAATCTCCGGGTGTTAAAATAATAATAAGTCGTGATGTTGTGTTTAATGAAAATGAAATGCTTTCTATGAGGACTAAAACTACAGGTACAGAGGAAGATTCTGAAAACAGGAGCTTGACACTTGACATAGACCATTTTGAGTTTGAGGTGGAGTTATCATCTTAAGATGGTCATGATCAACAAAATGATTTAGCATATAGTGGCTTAGAGACAAAAGATACTAAGGTGATAGGTTCAAATGTTGAAGGTGGTGCAGGAACCAACTCATAAGAAGTTGGTCTTGATTATCTCTTGTCAAGAGATAGGGCTAAGAGGAACATAAAACCCCTAGATAGATTTGGTTTTGCAGATCTGATTACCTATGCTCTATTGACTGCTATGGAGTATGAAGAGAGTGAGCCACTCTCTTACCAAGAATATATAAACAACAATGAATCAATGAAATGGCTCACAACAATGAATCAATGAAATGGCTCACAGCAATGACGGAAGAATTTGAATCCTTACAGAAAAATCAGACCTGGGTGCTTGTAGAAAGAAAGCCAAATCAAAAAGTGGTAAGTTGTAAATGGACATTCAAGTGGAAACAAGGTGCCACTGAAAATGAACCCATAAGGTTCAAAGCTAGATTAGTGGCTCGAGGTTATACTCTAAGAGAGGGCATTGACTACATCAAAGTATTCTTTCCAGTGGTGAAACATACTTTAATTAGAGTATTGATGTCCATTGTAGCGTAGTTTGATTGGGAATTGGAGCAACTAGATGTTAAAACTACCTTTTTACATGGAGACTTAGAAGAAAAAATTCTAATGACTCAGCCTGAAGGTTTTGAAAAGTCAAAAAAGAAACATCTAGGGTGTTTACTTAAAAAAAAAAAAATCCTTATATGGATTGAAACAATCCCCAAGACAATGGTATAAAAGGTTTGGCACCTTTATACTAACGATTGGTTTCAAAATGAGCAGTTATGATGGTTGTTTCTATTACAAGAAGTTACAAGGAAGTCTGACGATGTTTCTTCTAATATATGTCAATGATATGTTATTGGCTTGCAAAGATAAGTCAAATTCAAGAGGTGAAGATGATTCTAAAGTTAGAATTTCATATGATGGATCTTAGGAATGCAAGAAGAATACTCGGCATGGAAATTGTAAGAAACAGAGAGGATCGTGCTTTATTCTTGTCACAAAAGGGCTACTTAGAAAAGGTTTTGAAGAGGTTTTCCATAGAGAATTCACAACCTGTAAGTATACCTTTAGCAAGACATTTCAGATTGTCAATGACACAATGTCCTCAATTTGAAGTTGAAAGGAATGAGATGGATTTTGTTCCATATGTTAATGCTATAGGGTCACTCATGTATGCAATGGTGTGTTCACAATTAGATATTGCTCATTCAGTAAGTGTTTTGAGTAGGTTTATGGCTAACCCAGGTAGAGAACATTGGAATGGATTTAAATGGTTGCTAAGATATGTGAGAGGATCTCTTAGTGTAGGATTGAAGTTTGGATCTTCTAAAAAGGGTGTTGGCATCATAGGTTATGTAGATTTAGATTATGCAGGGGATCTTGATAAGAGAAGGTCAACTACAGGTTATATTTTCATCTTATTTGGAGGACCTGTTAGCTGGAAGTCACAACTACAATCGATAGCGGCACTTTCAACAACTGAAGCTGAATATATAGTAGCTATTGAAGCCATGAAAGAACCTCTCTGGTTGCAAGGGCTTGTTAAGGAGCTTGGAGTGCTAAATAGTGTAGTAGATATATTTTCAGACAGTCATAGAGTAATTCAGTTGTGTAAAAATCCTGTGTTTCATGAAAGGACCAAACAGGTCAATGTTAGATATCACTTCATTAGAGAAACTGTAAGCTCAGGAGCAGCAAAACTGTAGAAGATTTCCACACCTAATAATCCAGCCAACATGGCAACTAAAGTTCTACTAGTAAGCAAATTCAAGTATTGCATGGATTTGGTACAGGTAATGTGCAACTCATGTTTAAGTCAGATCTTCATCCAAAAAATCCAAATTCAATTTTTCGAACCAAGGTGGAGAATGTGGAATTTGGTGGTCCAAAAATTGATTGGTCAAGTAAGTAAAGTTAGTTGATTAACTAACTGAAAGCATATCTGTTTGCTTAGCTTTTTCCATGTACTTGTATAAAAGTGTGAAAAAAAAAAGTATGAGTTTTTTTAATTACATAGCAAAAAAAAAAAAAGAGGATTTCAGAGTGTTAGTCTTCTTCATTGTACTGTAGAGAGAGCTTGATAATTCTTAGAGATTCTTGAGGGTGTAAAATGGTTCAATCCTAGTGGATTTTTGGAGGTGATCTTGATCCATGGATGTAGGATTCAAATCTTGGATCCAAACCACGTAAATTCTGCTTGTTTTGTTCTATTTTTTCTTATTTCTGATATTGTTTGTCTTTGTCTTCTTAAATTGGTGTTTGATCTCAATTTATTGAGGAACTTGGATAAAACCTCAACAATATAGAATATGTATAACATTATGTGATTACTCCCTTGAAAAGTAAACTATCCATGGATTTATCATACTAGAGATTAAAATTGTTAACTAGAAATTATGAGGAGTTGGAGGCAAGAAGTGACCAAGAATCAGAAGAATGTGACATGCATGATGATAGACAACTCATTTGAGTGGATGGTGATGAAGTTGAGGAAGAAGGTATTGACCTTCAAAGGCATCATCAACTTCCTTTCTTGTGACAAAGTTGGTCTCATCAATGAGGTATACTTCTAACTATTTATAGCAGTGCCAAAATGGCTCCTCATCTAACTACAAACATAACAATAAGCCCTACTAGCAAAAAAGAAATAGATATCTTGTTCCATATTCCAAGGACTAATCAAAGGCCTTTTCAGCAGCATCTTTAAGAACATGTAGGCTGACCCCAAAATTAGGACCAAAGAAGTCTACATACTGATTGGTGAAGCAACAAGAATCGCTAGGAAGACCTAGCATAAAACAACAATATATTCTAAGCACAAGTCTAACTCAGAATATTTTATCAATATACCCTACATTTAAAAGGCACCTTGAAACTTTGCCCTTACAACCATTCTAAGTTTTATGTTAGGATAAGGAAGAACTTCAAACAAAAAACCAATCAAGAAAAAACATCCATTTCTCTTAGCTAAGTTAAAGCAATGGATGTTAACAATGACCTAGGGAGGAAACAGAGACCAAGTATAGTTTTCCAAGTGTTAGTAATCCAGGTTATTGTAGCCAAGTGATCCAAGATTATTCATAGAAAAAATGAGAGGCTAGCGATGAACAAGAGAAAAATAAGTAATATTAATATTGGATGTTGTACTACTTGTTGCCATTGAAGTCCAAACTTTGGCTATTTGTCTTTCTTCATGGCTTAATATAGTATTTTTGCATCATACTGGTTGCTCTAATTACCGTCTTGTAACCAAAATTTTATCGTTTTTCTAATAATCTCAGTATTAATTTCATTATATCTTTAAACTATTTAATCCATATTTGACTTATTTTAAATTTGTTTTTAAATAAATAAGTCAATTAAGTCATAAGCATGTATGGTTGAGACATTAATCATATAGACATGTATAAGACTTAACTTGATTATTAAATAAGAGGACTTGATTAGTAAATGGGTTGAATGGGTTACACAAGTTACCTGATTAATAATTAGGTAATATTTGGCTTTATGTTTTTTACACTATTATTGCTCGTGTCAGGTTTGGGTTGAGTTATGTAGTATATTAATACCTAGGTTTGACACAACATGAACATGACTCACCAACATGAATTGTCACCCCTAGTTATTCCTCCAAGATTGACCCTAAAAAAATATTTGATAACCTTTTCTTATCATAAAGTCTCTATCATGAAATTTTACAAAACCTTATTTATTACTTGAATTAGAATGTTTGTGTTAAATAGTCCTTCTTCTCTCAAGGGATGGGGGAGTCTAAAGAACTTGGTACGATCCTCCTCCTCTCGAGGGGAAGCCTAGAGGATGATCATGCGTGTTTTTCTCCTTCTCCCAAGGTGGGAGAGATCCTAGAGAACCGCATATCCCAAATCAAGAGGAAAGTTCCAAAAAGAAATAGCAACCAAAAAATAGTAACATCCAATTCTAAATAAATAAAATCTAGAATGATACTTCTTATGAAAATTTATTAAGAACACAAAAAATACTTTATGTATAATATTGATTTTGATAACTGTCTTAATTATAAATTATCTATCATTAATTCTCAAAATTAACTTATTTTCTTTAATTCGAATCTTGCACAAAAGAAAAAAAAAAACTATTTTAGAAAGATTTGGAAAAATAAAAGCTCTTTAAAAAATAAAAGATTTTATTCTTAGAGATCTTAAAAAGAGAAGATTTTAAATAAAATTAAATCTCTAAGAACTAATTTTAAAAGGAAAGAGAGTTCTTAATTTTTTTTTTCAACTTATCTATTTCTTAAAATAAAATTTTCTAACCATCTATAGTCCAATTTAAATCAGCTTTCCAATTTTGAAAAGTACATGAAAATTAATTTCCAATTAAGAATACCAAAATATATTATTCTATGCTAGAACACACATACCAAAAAAAGCATACAAATATAATCAAGTAAATAATTAAAATTTTCCCATTCCCTTTTGGATCCTATTACATATTTAGTAATTAAATTTTGATTTTGATTTGATATGAAATTGTTATTGACATAAATAATATAAATTGAAAATGTTGTATGTTTTAACATGTTCAAACTTTAAAGGTTTTTATGAAAATTATTATTAAATTATACCTCCTTAGTTGTATTTGTATGTATTTGTATCTAAAAAACTTTTATCTATGAAATTGCATCAATGTTTTTTATTGGGTTTTGAGCTCATTCCCTTTTATTGAATATTTTTAAAATACTCTTGATTCACAAGAAAGTGATGGTTAGGATGAAAATTGTTCTTTACTAAGATTTTGTTATTATGACATATTGTTTGAATGTTAGAAAATGTTTGACATAAGAAAATGTTATTATGACAAGTAGCCTTAACAAATGTTTCTCACCTAGATTTTCACTTTAAATAAAAAATTGATGGCAGACTTTAAAAAGAAAAAAAGACAAAAAGTAAAAATAGACAATGATTTTCTTGAGCCCTGTCGATGTTATTAAGGAAAATCATCTACATCAAGTTATTTTCACCATACATAGAGCAGGTAACAATGATGATATCATTTCCCTCTTTTCTCATTGCCTTCCAAATATTCAGGGTCATTGGACATTCTAGCTGTGCTGTTTCCTGTCCCTATTTGGCTTGAACCCTGAATCTGTTGGTCATTCCAGTTTTCGCAATAAGTGTATCTTTTAACTTTATCATTCAGTAAACAAGGACCAGTTGGATCTATCATCCACCAGCACTTCTTGCTGCATCGTCCAACATCCCTGTTCTGAACGTATATGTCAAACCAATGGGACTCGCCTCTCCACCAGAACCTACAGAAGTATAACGTAGAAGACCAAAAGTTTGGTCGGAAACTGAATTCAAAGAATTGATGAGAGGCAAGGACATGAACCCCAAGGTCATCATCCTGGGATTTACAGTGGAGGTTTAGATCCAAGCCATTGCCCAAGTCATTGGTGATCCTTAGATCCACTTTCTTTTCTATAAACACACCATCACACAAACGAACAAGAAACACAAGCAGCACAACTGAAAATAAACATCTGCTGGATGGAAACATGATTGTAATCTTCTTTGCGGGAGTGAATTGATGCTTAGTTTCTTTCATTTATATATACAAGGCTTTGTGGTTATCATGCTTTTTGACAACCAATATCTTACAAGGCTATAAGAGAAAACATATAATTAAAAGGAAATACCATCAAAGCATATTTCTAAGTTAATTAATATTTTACCATGCCAAACAAAGGTTGTTTAATTTAGAGGTTTAAATTTTTTTTGATACTTGCCAATATAATGAAGTCTCCAAATTACATTTAATATGCTAATTAGGTGGATCATTTATCATGTTATTTTAAATAAAAATTAATTGAAATACTTATTCATTTGGTAAGGAAATAGTATCAAAGCATATTTTTAAGTTGATTAATGTTTTACCATGCCAAACTAAAGTTGTTTAATTTAGAGGTTTATTAAGTAGGATACATCTGGAGCAATAAAAAGCTTGATTATAAAAAATTTCTTTTTATACTTGCCAATATAATGAAGCCTCCCAATGAGATTTAATACGTTAATCCAGTGGATCATCATGTTATAAAATTTAAATAGAAATTAATTGAAATACTTAATTCATTTGGTCAGTAAGTTGTTTCTTGGTTTTATGATCAAGAAAAGGTAATGTTTTCAAAATCGGATAAGTCATCATTCAAGCAAAAAAGTTACCAGTTCATGATTCAATGATCAAAGTAGGGGTTGAATCACGATCAAACCAATGACATTATAAATATATAATTTATATATTATTAAAATTTAAAATAATTATAAGAAATTTGAAAAAATATAAATTATTAAAATTTTAAATGCATTTCATCATTTTATCATAAATATTAATAGTTAAAATTATGATAAAAATAACACAAAGATTTATTAAATTATTAGTATTTCTAATTTTATTAAATATATTTAAATTATTAAGGTAAAATAAGATTTTACTTTTTTAAAGTCGTTTAGATTTTAATAATCATATATTTTAATGGCAAATCCAACAAGATTCAAATCTTTAACATACATAGACAATTGCAAATCCAATTGTTGATTTCCTAATAAATATAAATGGGCAAATAAGATAATACATATATTCTTCCCTCAATAAATATTCATTGAGGCGATTGTACCACATGCATTTGGATTGCTTAATCAATACAAGGATCTTTGTAGCTTGTTGAATACATGCTACAAAGTTTCACATTATATGCTACAAGCATCTTACATCTTTGAGGGATTTATTTGTTTTAACATTTTAAATCCTTCAAGGACTTGGTTGCTTCATATATTTTGAATTCTTTAGGGATTTTAAAATACCTATCAATCCATATACATTATATAGTATAATGTTAAGTCCTTAAGGGACAATCAATTTTGATAGTTAAGAATATGATTGAGTCATTACAAGAGCTGATATAAGGTTTCTACAAGAAACTTTATGCTATAAATTTTTGTATTGTCTTAAATACACTATTGTATAATAACTCATTGTTATTAAACAATTTTTATGCCTTCATACTTAGATTTTAGGTCCATTCAATAAGTTTGACATCTTCTAGCATCTAGACTACAAGTCCAAATGCTTCTTATTTGGCTAACAACTCTAGCTTTTTTGTATTTCATATTCCATTTTGACCATTTATTTTTTATGTTGACATTCTTGTACTATTCATGATTTGGAATCTTTATAATTCTTCATGATATCAAAGGCCATTTGAAAATAAGATAGGCATTGTTAATGATAACATTATTTTGATATATATTTTTCTCATATTATGTACATAACTAATAGCAATCTCTTTAGATATCAATGCCTCGTTGGGGGTTATTCATTCAATTTGTACCTTTGCAATGACTACTTATTCAATATATGCCTCTCTAGAGGTTATTTGTTACATTTGTGCCTCTTTGAGGGTTATTTGGAATTGATCAATCATTTTGTAGTCTCTTTAAGAGTATCAAGTTTTCAACTATTTTCCTTGTGTTTTCCACTTCTAAGGAATTAGGTTATTTGAGCCAATAAGTCTTCCTCACTTCAGGCATACCTTAGATTTATTTATTATTATCATAGCTTCTTGTCATACCAAGGCATAAATTTATCACACTTCAGGTGTGTTTTAGATTTATTTGTTGTAGTACTAGTTATTTGGTAACTAATTAATCATCCTTTATAAGGATATTAAATCATATTCACTTATATCATACAAAAAAGCTTTCTAAGAATTTTCACATCGTTCTTCTGGAATCAGCTCCCCCCCCCCCCCCCCCCCCCCCCCATAAAGGCGAGAAAATTGTTTCATCAAAATGATAGTTTATACAACATGTCATACTATCTTTCAAGGGTATAGATAGACTAGTTACTAGATAAAAACTTTTAGTTTTATAATGTGACTTCATATGACTTTATAATGAGTTGATTGATCATTATACCCCGATGGACCAAGTTGGTCTTGCAAGATTCTTTTAAATATAGCATAATACAAAATGTCATTCACATGGAATTGCATGTCATTAGTGACATAATTTTATATCTTCTAAAGAATCCAATCAAGTTTACTTGATATAGATTAACATCAATTGTTATATATGTTGTACAATTGATAAGGCAAATATCTTGAAAGAAATCTATATTAAACACTTGTTATTATATGTACACACTAATAAATACAACATATGCATGTATTAAAAGAGCGATTTAGCTTTCTTCATAATATGAAATGTAAAATTTTAGAAATTTCAACCTCCACAACTAAAAAAAATATTGAGGATACAATAAAATCAAATTTGAATCGTAGCAAATTAAGAATTTCAATGATTCAAAAAGGAAATATGTGGATATTTCCTTCATAACTCTTGGTTACATATAAAATTTATATAGCTTCAAACTATAAATTATACAGTTATTTTAATAAGAATATATACAATAATAATAATTTCAAGCTATAAAAATTTATCATATGTTTATAATTCTTCTTAGTCATAGGTTAAGAGAATTTGTATCTTTATATAATTTTGTATATATTATTTAATCAAAATTGTATAAAAAAAAACTAAATTAAGAATAGAAGTTATACAAAAAGTTCATAATATTAACTAATAATAAAAGTAAAAGACACCAATTTTGTCATAAGATCAGGTTATGAAATTTTTTTATTATAATGAAATGAAAATATTGCATAGTAATTATAAAAAAGAAAATTGTGATATATAACTTCTAGGCATACCTTATCACCTACAAAATATTGATTTTTTTACTATAAAAATATGTAAACCATATCTGCATGTTTGTTTTCATATATAGTTTCAGGCCATATAAAATAATAAGATGTAAAAATAGAAATTGCATAATGTCACATTCTAAGTTAATGGCACGATCTCGTCCCCTTCCTCGCTCCCTACCTCTCCCTCGAGCTATGTTGCTAAGACAAAATATGAGCAGAATTGAAAGAATTTGGAAAGCAAAAAACAAAGACAAGTTTTTGGAAGTTTTTCATCTAATGATTTTATTGCTCAAGAATTTATAACTTAACAGACTCAACAACTTAGAGATTAAACAACAACAATTACTAAAAAATACCTAGCTAAAGAATAGCTCACGTTAACCACTCTCTAGCCCACTACTGCTAGTTATTTGAACTAACTCAATAAACCAAAATATCTGAAATAAATAAATTAAAATTGTTGCACATGACATTTCCTCCCCCCTTGGAATCGTCCTTGTCATCAAGGATACACAAAGTCTGGAAATTTGTTTTGAAGTCGGTACTCATCCTCCTAAGTAGCATCTGTTGTTGGGAGCCCCTGCCACTGAATAAGTAGTTCCCGTTTACGCCCGTTGCTGGGAGAATTTAGAACTGCTATAGGCTGAGGTTGCAAGTGA
This sequence comes from Vitis vinifera, assembly GCF_030704535.1. Lineage (NCBI taxonomy): Eukaryota > Viridiplantae > Streptophyta > Magnoliopsida > Vitales > Vitaceae > Vitis > Vitis vinifera. Next base: position 11,077,414 of record NC_081823.1, on the reverse strand, counting down.
CCTGATGTTTCTGATACTAATGGAAGAGGAGAATCAGTTTTATCAGTTGTACCCAGCTGTTTTTTTAGGATCCACACATGGAAAACTGGATGAATCTTACTTCCAAGAGGGAGATCAAGTCGATAAGCCACCGAACCAATTTGTTCTAGCACATAGTATGGCCCATAAAATCGTGGGGAGAGTTTATGTGACCGTCTCAAAGCCAACGAAGTTTACCAATAAGGTTGTTGCCACAGATACCCAATCACCAACAACGAATTCTCTCTTAACTCTCCCTTGTTCATAAGCAGTTTTCATTCTAGCTTGTGCTTGTTGGAGCTAACATCTTAGGTCTTTTACAACTTTATCTCTTGCTTGGAGCATGTTATCTACAACTTCAGCTTTTGATGTACCAGGAACATAGGAAAGCAAGTTGGGAGGGCTCTCTTCCATACACCACTTTGAAGGGAGTTTTGCGAGTAGAAGCATATAGACTGGTGCTGTAACATAATTCAGCCCAAGGAACCCATTGAACCCACTCCTTTGGTCTTGAACTAGTAAAGCAAAGCAGGTACATCTCAAGAGTCTGATTCATTGCTTCAGTTTAGCCATCTGTTTGGGGGTGGTAAGATGAGTTGAAATTGAAGCTAGTGCTCTGTAATTTGAAAATCTCTTTCCAAAAAGCACTTATAAAAGTGGAGTCCCGATCACATACTATTAAACTTGGCATGCCATGGAGTTTAAACGCATTTTCAAAGAATGTTTGAGCCACTTTTGGTGCAATGTAAGGGTGAGACATTGGAATAAAATGTGCATATTTGGACAGCCGATCCACTACCATAAAGAGTACTGTCTTCCCCTTAGAAGAGGGTAGGCCATCAATAAAATCCATAGAGATGTCTGTCCAGACCTGTGTAGGAATAGGCAATGGTTAGAGAAGACCTGCTAGCTTTTGGTGATCTATCTTATGGCGTTGACAAACATCACATTGCTTGATGTAATCCAATACAACCTTCCTCATTTGCCTCCAATATAATACCTCCTTCACTCGATGAAGAGTTTTGTAAAGACCCTCATGCCCAGTGCCATAAATTTCTTGGAGAATGATTAGGATAAGTTCTGAGTTTGATGAAAGATAGATACGCTCCTTAAAGAATATTACACCATTTAGATTTTCCCATGGTCCAATAGCCTCTCCTTGCTCATGCAAGTGATGAATTCGTTTCAGCTCCGGGTGTGATTGATTCTCGACATTGGTGGATTCCAACCATTGGGGTAGGGGACTAGAGACTGCATTGAATTCACATTGTGTGTCCTTTCTTGATAAAGCATCTGCTACCATATTGTTCTTACCCCTCTTGAATTCGATGGAGAAGTCATAACCCATTAATTTGAGCAGCCATTTTTATTATGGTTCTATCCTTATTCGTTGCTCCCAAAGAAATTTGAGGCTGGTTGGTCAGTTCGGACCACAAAATGACGCCCAAGAAAGTAAGGTTGCCATTTTTTTACCGCAAGAACAAGTGCCATAAGTTCCTTTTCATAAGTGGACAACAAAAGGTGTTTTACCATCAAGGCAGTGCTTAAATAAGCAATATGTTTTTGTTCTTGCATTAGGACAACTCCTAATCCATTCCCCAATGCATCACATTCCACCACAAATAAAAGTTGGAAATTAGGCAAGGTTAAAACTAGAGCCTACATCATGGTTTGTTTCAATAATTTAATGAATGATGTTTCAAACCATTGGTTAGAGTATTGTGTTGATAGTGCATTGTAAAATAAAAGAATTGGAAGAAGAAACAAGAAGAGAATAAATGAAAATGTTGAGAGAAAAATACAATATAAAATTCATTAACAAGTCTCCTTCGTTTATAGAGAGTCATATATCAATATAAATGATCATCTAGAAGTCTTCGTAATCCGCTAGGTTCTCATATTTTATAACAATAAACAAATTATTGATTTTAATTCACTTAGAAAATTTATATTTATGCTTCTACTTCTAGTAATGGAAATAAAAAGGAGAATGTTTAATTTTTTAAAATATTAAATAAAAAATAATGGTTTATTATTAAATGATGTTTCAAACCATTGGTTAGAGTCTTGTGTTGATAGTGTATTGTAAATAAAAGAATTGGAAGAAGAAACAAGAAGAGAATAAATGGGAATATTGAGAGAAAAATACAATATAAAATTCATTAAACAGTCTCCTTCATTTATAGAGTCATATATCAATATAAATGATCATCTAGAAGTCTTCGTAATCCACTAGGTTCTCATATTTTATAACAATAAACAAATTATTGATTTTAATTCACTTAGAAAATTTATATTTATGCTTCTACTTCTAGTAATGGAAATAAAAAGGAGAATGTTTAATTTTTTAAAATATTAAATAAAAAACAATGGTTAATTATTATTATTATTATTATTATTAAAATCTTTTGACTTAAAATTTAAGTTTTTCATTTGTCAACTAATTTACATAAAATTTTCATTTAAAAAATGTGAAATATGGAAAACTATATTGTTAATTTCCTTTTAAAAATAAATAAGAAAATTAAAATATTTTAATTGATTTTTAAGATAAAATTTAAAACTAAGTGAAATATAATTTATGCTTTTAATCTTCTTGAAATTTATGTAAAACTAATATCAATAATGATGGTAAAATTTAGCTTTTTAATCCTTATCCATGTAAATATCTAACTTAAAGTAGTATAACTTTTTTTTAGAAAAGAATTGATTTAACATATTTTCGAATCTATGACATGTTATCTCACCTTTTTTTGAATAGATAAGAAGTCTTTTGTTTTGAATGGAAGATTATCTTGACCTGTTACCTTCCTTCTCGAGTTAGGATCCTTTGTAACATGGGTGGAGATATTTTATTTTTCTTAAAATATGATAATATGTAACAATATCATTTATGATGATATGAGTGAAAGTAGGAGAATAAAAAAATCTTGGAGTCTACTTGGTAATAATTGTGATAATGTATAGGAATTTTAGGAAAACTTTTGAGAAGTAATATCATAGTGTATAAATTTCTAAATATTTTGAAATTTGTGAAGATAAAGATGATTGTTAATAAATAAATTCTCATTTTTTATTTTTTTATTTTTTAGATTTAGATAGGGAATCATAGGAGACTTTTCTTTATAATTAATATAAAAAAGTATTTTTGGAAAATTAAAATCTGCAAATATTAATTCTATATTTGGAACAAGAAAATAATAAGGAAGAAAAAAAATGTTTAGGAACACAATTTCTCATATTTAGTTTTATTACAAACAATATGAAAAATTAGTTAGAAATTTATACATTTTCATATTATATAATTTTTATATAAAAAATTTAAAATAAGTTAAATGAATTTGAAGTAACATATAAAAATAATTTATTAACTTTATTTATTTTTTCCATTTTTTCTTTTCATCTATTTTTCCTTTATATTTATTTTCTCTTACATTTTCTAAATTTTACGGAATCCAAACAAAGCCTAATAACTCTTCAAACTCATATATCTATACCATGGATAAAAATATGACCCTCTTTAAAATATTTTCTATCGAAAATCCCCTTCTAAAACTTTCATAGTCCCTAGTAAGCTAAAAAGCCCCCCAATTGTTGATGATGTTGTTTCAATTCCCAACGATTCATTTCCTATTATTTTGTGTTGCATTTTCATTATCCCTAACTATTCTTCCAACTCACCTTCTATGTCTCCCCCTTCTTCATGTAAGAGAAGACCGATGCCCATCTCTTGTTTGTAAAGTTATATAGAATTAATTGTAAAAAAAAAAAAAAAAAACCTTTTTCCTTTTCTTTTTGTTTATTTAATTGTTTGTATATGGTTATATTGGATATATTTAAAACTTAAATGGATTATTGAGTTATAAGGTTATTTTTGCTCATGGCAATTTATTCGTTATGAATCCGTGAAGACATAACATGACATTATCTTTATTAGTTAGTCATTCATGTATAGCAATCATTAATAAAGGGATTTAATACTCAAAGGGTTGTACAACTACTACATCATAAATGAAGGAGTAAGCGGTTGTTTGTGTGGGTGTTTGATATGTTATCTGAAATGCCTAGAGTGTTTCTCCTACTTATTCATGTCAATCTCTTTTTTATTCATCAACAATTTTCTTCAATAAGTTGCAAAAGGTCTTGTTAAATGTTTCTGTAAGACCATTGGGTAATACATTATACATTAATGAATTATTTTGTTTGGAATCAAATCTCTCATGGATGCTATTCATCAATTTTTTGTAAAAGAGTTGATCAAATCAAATTGTACAATTTTAGCTTGCGGTTCTCCAAGCATATGGTGCAATTTTAGCTTTTAAAAAACACCCGATGAGTTGGGTGTCAAACGCCAAGGAAGTGATCTTTGTGATGGAATGCAATTTTTGTGATGAAAGAAAAAGAAAAAAAAGTGTGTCGTGTGTGATGATTGTAAGTAACAAAAAATGAAAAAAAAAAAAATGTATGCATGTGATGACAGTGTTGGAAAAACAAAAAAACAAAGAAAGGGAAGAAGAAATTAAGTGCACGAATGTAACATGCGAAACTGAAAAAAATTACTACAATAATAAAAATAATAATAATTGAAGAAGGCATAGGATGGTGGTGGTTGTAAAAACTTTTTGGAAAGATAATATAATATTATAATAATAATAGTAGGAAGAGATATTTATTTAAATAAAAGGAATATGTTTTTTTTGAGGGATTTAGTTTAAATAAATAAGAAAAAATGAAAGAATTTTAGAAACAAGTTCTATGAACAAGAGTTTTACATAAATTAGGAATTTAGAAAACTAATTAATTAAATTAAAATTAATTGATAAAAATAATGAAATATAAAAAATGATAATTTTAACACAAAATATTATTATGAATGCCAAAATTTATAACCTTAGATAAATAGTCCGTAGTAATAGTAGCTTTTGAATTATGATACATCAAGTGAGGAGTATGTTCTTCAAGATTTTGAGTGATTTTTTTGAGGTATGAAAAATTAATATATTTGTTGTAAAAGAAAATATTTCTTGTTTTATGTTGCTTTGAAATCATATAAAATGTTATTTTTGTTTCGCTACATAGATCAAATACATTTTTGCATGAAAAATATGTTAGATCATCTTGATTGTTTAAAATATGCAAAAATGTTTTCTATACGTTCTAATATAATGGAATAAAATGGTTTGACTCTAATTTGCTTGACCCTAGTCAACAAGGGATTTCTTGTTGACCTTTACACTCCTTTGGTAGGAAATGTGATTGCAATGAATCCCAACTTTTAAGGGTTTGGTTAGAGGTTACTAGTACTAATAGACATTGATTCTATTCACCTTAAAAAGAAATAAATTTAAGACTAGTCGATCATTTCTAAAGTCCTATTTAATCAAGCACCGTTCATTATTCAATAGCCCAAGTAAAAATATTTAAAAATAATTTTATTTGATTTGATATAAAATTGCTATTGGCATAAATAATTTTAATTGAAAATATTGCATGTTCTAACATGTTCAAACTTCCAAGATTTTTATAAAAAATTATTGTTAAATTATATGTCCTCATTTGTATTCATATCTAAAAATTTAAAAAAAAAAATTTGTCCACCTTAAAAAGAAATAAATTTGAAGCTAATTACCCAATTATAAAGTTACACCTAATTGGACACCATTTATTATTTGATAGCTAGAGTAAAAATATTTTAAAATAAATTTATTTTAATTTGATATGAAATTGTTAATAGTCCATGTTTTAACATGTTCAAACTTCAAGGGTTTTTATGAAAATTATTGTTAAATTATATCTCCTTATTATATTTTTTAAAAATTTATCCATGAAACTACATCAATATTCTTTCTTAGGTTTTGAGTTCATTCTTTTTTGTTGAAAATTTTTCAGTGCTTTTAAGTTCAGGTGAAGGTTAAGATGAAAATCATTTTTAATAAAATTTTGATTTAGATTGTGTGATTATGACATATGGTTTGAATGTTAGAAAATGTTGACATAAGAAAATGTTATTATGACAAATAGCCTTGACAAATGTTTCTCACCTAGATTTTCACTTCTCTAAACAAAAAAATTGATGGCAGACTTAAAAAAGAAAAAGGAAAAAAGAAAAAATAGACAATGATTTTCTTGAGCCTGTAGATATTATTAAGGAAATTTATCTACATGGAGTTATTTTCACCATACATAGCGCAAGTAACAATTAATAAATGATGATAGCATTTCCCTCTTTCTCATTGCCCTCCAAATGTTTGTTGTCATTGTACATTCTAGCTTTTGGTCCTTGACTTGAACCCTCAGGCTTTTGGTCCTTCCAGTTTTCGCAAAGAGTGTATCGTTGAACTCTTGCATCCAGTAAACAAGGACCAACTGCAGCTACCGTCCACCAGCACTGCTTGTTACATCGGCCCACATCCCTCCGCTCCACGTATATGTCAAACCAATGGGATTCATCTCCCCACCAGAACCTACAGAAGTACAACGTAGTAACCCAAAAGTTTGGTCGGAAACTGAATTCAAAGAATTGATGAGGGGCAAGGACATGAACCCCAAGGTCATCATCTTTGGATTTACAGTGAAGGTTAAGATCTGAGCCATTTCCCAAGTCATTGATGATCCTTACATGCACTTTCTTTTCTATAATCGCACCATCACACCAACGAACAAGAAACACAAGCAGCACAAATGAAAACAAACATCTACTGAATGGAAACATGGTTGTAATCCTCTTCCCAGGAGTGAATTGATGCTTAGTTTCTTTCATTTATATATACAAGGCTTTGTGGTTATCATGCTTTCTGACAACCAACATCTTACAAGGCTATAAGCAAAAACATATTCTTAGAAGGAAATACTATCAAAGCAGATTTTTAAGTTAATTAATATTTTGCCATGCCAAACTAAAGTTGTCTAATTTAGAGGTTTGGTAAGTAGGATATATCTGGAGCAATAAAAAGCTTGATGATAAATTTTTCATTATAAACTTGCCAATATAATGAAGCCTCCAAATTACATTCAATGTATTAATTAGGTGGATCATTTCCCATGTTATGTAATTTAAATAGAAACTAATTGAAGGACTCCTTCATTTGGTTAGGAAATAATATCAAAGCAGATTTTTAAGTTAATTAATAATTTAGTGGTTTATTGAGTTGAATATATCTGGAGCAATAAAAAAAAGGCTTGCTAGTAAATTTGTATTGATGAACTTGCCAATATAATGAAGACTCCAAATTGCATTTAATATGTTAATTGGATCCTTTATCATGTTATATATAGAGAGAGAGTTGTTCTTCTAAAGTAATAAATAAATAAATTATTTTAAATCTTTTATAATAAGAATTAAAATATTCAACATAAATGGGAAAAGTTGAATAATAAAAGAACCCTAATTTTTTTTTAAATATTATTATTATAATATTAAGATATGAAATTCTGTGGATTCATTATAGTTGTTACAAAATGTGGGAAATATCCCACCATCTAAAGTGACATTTCCAACCATTAGAATATTGGGGTATTTTTTGTAATAATGCTAAGATTTCATAACAGAATTTATTATTCTCCTTTTCCTTTTTCTAGCTCTTTTGGTTGGCTGGAATGTTCTTATAACATATTGTTTCCAATCACTATAAAATGTTTTTATCCTTTCCATTTGCAAATTAATAAAACAAAATCTTTTCTACAGAACCTGATGAAATTTTCAACGACATAGGATCACATGTAGATATTAAAGCATGCATTAAATGGCAATAAATGAAATGCTTAATTTGATTAATGCCATGGAAAGTCATTTTCGTACTCCACTGGTGTCCAATAATATGCTTAGTCCGTGATGGTATGAAAATCCGGGTTCAATGAGCTCTTCCCTTCCTATACCCAAGATTCAGTCTGTGTGTGCTCTCAAGATGAGTGTGCAGTGTGCAGTGCGTGCCCTTTTTTCAGCCCAAGAAGAAGAAGTATATATATATATCACACATTACACACATTATTTGGACCACTTGACTTAATGGGCCAGTCAAGTGAATTAGGGTGAGCCCATAAAAAATCAAGCAACAATATGTGTCCAGCCCCATTATGGACCACAATGCAAAAATAAAATAACATTGATTTATGGCATTATCACATTGATTATGTAAGTCCACACAAAAAATTCCAACAATTCTCCCACTTGGACTACATAATCAAACATCACAACATATACATAATCATAAATCAATGCATAGAATCTCATCAAAACAAATAATCAAAAGCAATCATACATGCTTCATTGCTTGATTCATAGGGAAATATACAATAATAGCAATCCTTCCAACAATAGCATAATATTACAATACCAAAAATGGCTCCCACTAACTTAATGCAACCTAGGCTCGCAACAACCCCATTTGAGATACATGTTCATGAAACACAATTATGGGGTAAGCCTTTTGTTAGTGGATCCGCCAACATACCTTTTGTTGACATGTGCTCAATATCAATAAGAGACTCTATCACTTTCTCCTTAACAAAATAGAACTTTAAATCAATATGTTTGGAGCGAGAAGTACTCCTAGTGTTCTTAGAGAAAGCAACAGTTGCGGAATTATTACAAAATAATTTCAACGGTCTAGAAATGGAGTCAACAACTCCCAAAACTGAAATAAAATTCCGCATCCATATAGCATGACAACAAGCCTCATAACATGCCACATACTCTGCCTCCATAGTTGAGGATGTTGTAAGTGTCTCCTTGACACTTTTCCAAGATACAGCTCCTCCTGCCATCACAAAAATATAACCCGTAGTGGATTTCTTATCATCTATGTAGCCAGGAAAATCAGCATCACAAAACCCAACTACATCAAGTATGTTGGTGCGCTGATATGTCAACATTAAATCCTTAGTTCCTTGAAAATGCCTAAGGACCTTCTCAGCAGCTTTCCAATGTTGACTCCCAGGATTGCTCAAGTACCTTCCCAACATGCCCACAACAAAAGCAATATTAGGGCGTGTACATACTTGAGCATACATAAGGCTGCTAACCAAAGATGAATAAGGAATGGTTCTCATTTCCTTTCTCTCAGCATCATTTTGAGGACATTGGGCCTTTGAAAACTTATCATTCTTCACAATTGGCGCTCTAGCAGAACTACAGTTGTGCATATTGAACCTCTTCAATATTTTCTCAATATAGGTTCTTTGAGACAATTTAATCACCCCATTAGCCTTATCACGAAGAATATTTATGCCCAAAACATAAGAAGCCTCACCAAGATCTTTCATGTCAAAATGGGTTGACAACATATGCTTTGTCTCAATCAACAAGTCAGAATCATTTAATGCGAGTAGTATATCAACATATAAAACAAGAAATATGTAACTACTCCCACTGACCCTCAAATATATGCATCTATCAACTGTATTCTCTTTAAAACCATTTTGAGTGATAATCCTATCAAACTTCATATACCACTACCTCGAAGCCTATTTAAGACCATAAATTGACTTATTGAGCTTGTAAACTAAATTTTTCTTTCCAACTTCAGCAAAACCAGTAGGTTGCTCCACATAAACGTCCTCATCCAGATCACCATTCAAGAAAGCTGTCTTGACATCCATTTGATGTAGCTTCAAATCAAAATGAGCTACTATGGCCATAATCACTCTAAAAGAGTCCTTGCTCGACACAAGTGAGAAGGTTTCTTTAAAATCAATTCCTTCTCTTTGACTATAACCTTTAACCACAAGTCTAGTTTTATATCTCTCTATTTGCCCGCTAGAATCACGTTTGGTCTTAAGGACCCACTTGCATCCAACTAGTTTACAACCATGTGGCAATTCGACCAAATTCCATCCATGGCTTCTTTCCAAGAAGTGAATTGAGGATAATGAATTGCTTCTTGATAAGTGACTGGATCAAAAGCATCATAACCATCATACTCATGGTCCTGCAAATAAATCATGTAATCATCTGAAATAGTTAGCCTACGAACCCTCTGTGATCTTCTCAAAAGAATCCCATCAACAACAGTACCATCAACAGGAATGCCAGGTTCCACTTGATCATCATGCTCTCCTTGATTAGTGGTCGGTTGTTGGACAATAGGAACATCCGCATCTGGAACATGAGATGTAAGAAAAGTAATTATAACATGCTCTTCTCCAAAAGGTATCTCACGAGGCACAAAATTGGGATCAACATTAACTTCATCTTCAAAGTATACAAGTTTTTTTGACTCAATGATCCTGGTGGTATGAGATGAACAATAAAATCTATAACCCCTTGATCCAATGTCATAACCAACAAAGAAACCACTAATGGTTTTAGGATCAAGTTTCTTTGACTGTGGGTTATATGGCCTAACCTCAGCCTTACATCCCCAAACATGAAAATGGTTAAGACTCGGTTTCTTCCCTGACCATAGCTCATAAGGTGTCTTAGGCACAGACTTACTAGGCACTTGATTCAAAATATATGTCGTAATCCTTAAGGCTTCACCCCATATAAATTCTGGTAAGGAGGAATTAGACAACATGCACCTTACCATATCCAACAATGTGCAATTCCTCTTTTCTACAACCCCATTCTGTTGAGGAGTGTCTGCCATTGTATATCTAGCATCAATGTCGCATTCCAATAGAAACTTAGCGAATGGTCCAGGATTCCGTCCAATCTCATCATATCTCCCATAATACTCACCACCTCTATCAGACTTCACAGCTTTAATGGGCTTTCCCAACTACAATTCCACCTTAGCCTTAAAGGCCTTAAACACATTTAGGGAGTCAGATTTCTCATGAATTAGTTCAACATAACCATATCTAGAGAAATCATCAATAAAAGTGATGAAATATTTATAACCCCCTAAAGCAGTTGGTGTCAAAGGACGACATGTATCTGTGTGGATCAAGTCTAAAGTACTTCCACACTTATCAATCTTCTCTTTTCTGGTCTTAGCTGTCATCTTCCCCTTTAAGCAAACAACACAAGTCTTGAAGTCTGAGAAATCAAGATTAGAAAGCACACCATCTCTAACCAATCTCTCTAGTCTTTGCCTAGAAATATGACCTAGGCATTTATGCCACAACATGGAAGAACTCAAATTCATTCTAGCATGTTTGCAACCAACAACAGAATTAACAGAAGATGAATCACATAAAGGACCATGATGCAAACTGAGACTATAAAGATTGCCAAACAAAACAACATTGCCAATTAGAACTGAGTAGCTAAATACATCAACTTTTCCTCCTCCAAAGTGGAAAGTGCAACCTTGTCTATCTAAAATAGATACAGAAATCAGATTCCTCCTAAGTGAGGGTATGTAAGCAACATTGTGTAACAACAGAAAACTTTCTATGGTCAATCTTAGCTTTATCATGCCAAAAAATTCTACTTTCACTTTGCTTCCATCACCCATATACACACATTCTTCATGCTTTGACGACCTCCTTTTGTTTGTCATCTCCTGCAAAGAATTAGTGACGTGAATAGTGGCACCAGTATCTAACCACCAAGAATTGGCATGAACATCAACAATATTAGTCTCAATCATGTTTGCATTCAAATTAACCACAACCACAATTTCACATTTCTTTTTCTTCTCTACCCAATTTTTAAACTTGAAGCAATCAACCTGCTTGTGGCCAATCTTGTGGCAAAAGTTGCACTTCCCCTTGAATCTCTCATTCTTTGTAGCATTAGAAGAAGCAAATGCATTAGAGATTCCTTGACTCGAATTCCTTTTCCTCTTGAATTGTTTAGAGCCTCCAAAATTCTTATGTGGAGCTTTTTTTCTTCATATTGCTCACTTGGTCAGTAACAAGAGCAAGAGAGTGAGTCTCATTTTTCTTTAGTGAGACTTCATGTTGCACCACAATGGACATCAACTCCTCCAAAGTCCATTATTCCTTTAAGGCATTATAAGTCAACTTCATCGTATCAAAGGAAGTAGGAAGAGACTCAAGTATCAACTATTTCAAGAATTTCTCACTCAACTCCACTTTCATCTCATTTGCCTTGTTGAAGTAGTGCTTTAGATTGATGATGTAATCTCTAACCCCACTTACTCCATCATACATAGTGGTTATGAGAAGCTTCAAATAAGTTGTCATTTTTGCCTTATCAATCTTGGTATAATTGGCCTTTACATATTCCAAAAAGTCTTTGGCCATTTGCGTCTTTGGCACACATTCTTTAATAGATTTATCCATAGTATACTTCATCACCATCAAACAACTCCTATCGGAGTGCTCCTATATCTCATAAAAGGATCTTTCATTAGCAGAGTTCACATTAGTGGGCTTACTTGGCTCATCAACTCTCAAAGCCAAGTCCAAATTGTGTAAAGTCATATGCACATTGAAAGACTCATACCATTCCTCAAAGTTATTTCCAGTAAGAGGCTTGATGGCAAATAATTGCAGAGTAATTCCAGGATTGCTAATAGCTGGAAAATAGAAAAATTAAACAATATGCATGTTACTACAATATCATGTTATTTGCTAGTTTCCAAAATTTCTCAATTTAGCAATAGCTTGGAATTTTGAAATTCCATAGTAGTAAGGACAACTAATTAAATATCACAACCAAGATGCACTAATTTTATTACGGAAAAGGAAAAAAGAAAATTAGTACGGTTTATAAAATATAATTAATTTCCTTCACCAATCTAAGCATCCTACCAAGTATTATAATCATCAACAAGATAATTACAATACTGTTATGGACCTTAGCAATCACAATAATAAAGCAACCAAAAGTAGGAGATAAAATATCTCAACAAAGACAATTTGACACATATAGGATCACGATAGGCAACCACATATATGTTCACTATTTTCATGATAAACTCAAATATTTAATTTGCACAACTTGACACACTTGGAATTGCGATAGGCAATCACACAAGTGTTCTTTATTGCCATAATAAATTTAAAACTTTAACAAAAAAAAGGCCTAGGACAACATTATTGGCATAAGATAAAAAATTATACCATAAAGAACAATAATAATAATAATATTAATTGTCCCAATAAAACCAAATTTAACAAATGCATAATAATTCCAAGAATAGCAAGACAACCAAAAAAAAAGTTTTTTTATTTTTTATTTTTATTTATTTTTATGATGTCATGATGACATCATCATGCATTGTTCATCTTCTCCATCGGACTAAACACGACTTGGTTTTTCTGGAAAAGAAAAAAAAAATCATCCAAAATTTTGTGCATTTTCCGACAAAAACACTTAGGTTTCCATCCTTAAACATCAATCCTTTAATCTAAACCCAAAAATTACACAAAAAACGCATAAAAATAAGAACCAAAATAAGCCCTAATTTTTTAAATCCCGTTAAATGAGCTCCAAAAAGTGGCTTCCAAACTAGAAAATGGGAAACCCAAAATAACCCAAATATGCAACTCAAATGTCATCCATGTATAGCTCTGATACCAATTGATGAAATTTTAAACGACATAGGATCACATGTAGACATTAAAGCATGCATTAAATGACAATAAATGAAATGCTTACCTTGATTAATGTCATAGAAAGCCATTTTTGTGCTCCACTGGTGTCCAAGAATATGCTCAGTCCGTGATGGTATGAAAATCTGGGTTCAATGAGTTCTTCCCTTTCTACACCCAAGATTCAGTCCGTGTGTGCTCTCAAGACGAGTGTGCAATGCGTGCCCTTTTTTTAGCCCAAGAAGAAGAAGCCTTTCTTTGCACTTATATATATCACACATTACACACATTATTTGGACCACTTGACTTAATAGGCCAGTCAAGTGAATTAGGGTGAGCCCATAAAAAATCAAGCAACAATATGTGTCCAACCCCATTATGGACCACAATGCAAAAATAAAATAACATTGATTTATGGCATTATCACATTGACTATGTAAGTCCACACATAAAAAATTCCAACAGAACATTCTTCTTCCTTTGTTTTTCCCTTTTTTTTATATAGTATTACAACATATTTTCTCTGTTATCCTCTGTTTCTATCTTTTTTCTATGTTTGATGACTTGTGAAGGTCACAACAACAACACTCGTACCATTGTTGAACCTTCCATGCCAACACCCATGGAAGATTCTAGTAAAGACCCTATTTTCTTCACAATTAGGATCAGCCTGGTTTGGTTTTTGCCTCCCATCATCTCATTGGCTCTAATTACAACACTTGGAGTCATGCTATGATTGTGGATCTAATAGCCAAGAACATGATTATGTTCTTTGATGGCGATATTCTTCGCTTTGGACTCGCTACAATAGTATGGTAATTCCTAGATCCTTAATGTTGTAGCTAGGGAAATTGTTGATGGTTGTTATACATTGATACTGCCTTTAAGACCTGGCTTAATCTTTCCAATCATTTCAATTAGAGCAATGGTTAGATTAAGAAACATTTTATTGTTTTACATCAAGGCTCTTTTAATGCTAACACTTATTATACTCGGTTGAAAATTGTCTAAGATGAGCTTAAGGACTTCCAGCCTGTTCCTGTTTGTCACAGTGGTGGTATGCAACCTTGGATGGATTTCCTTCAATTTCTGATGGGTTAAAATGAGTCCTATGCTCAGACTTGTGCTCAAATCTTGATGATAGGTCCTTGGCCTCTGATTGCTAAAGTCTTTACTTTGGTTGTTCAAGAAGAGAGACAATGTGCTATGATCCATGGGATGTCTCCTTTAGATCCTCTAGTGTTTAATGAAATACTTCTTACATTTGTCAATTTTTCATAAGCTAATTTCAAGCCTAAGCCCAAGTGCAACCGTCCTCTTTGTTCTCATTATGGTTTATAGGGTCACGTTGTTGACAAACACTACAAACTCCATGGTTACTAGTTCAAATCTAAATCTCAACTGAAGGCTCTAGTGAATCAAGTTGCTTTTATCATTGTTGAAGGATCTAGTACTGGCTTGCTTGATTCTCCTCTAGGTACTCTAACTCCAACTTTGTTCTAGTAGCTTATTTCCCTTTTAAGTTTGTAGATCGAACACAACTCTCATGTTTTTTCATAACCGTAGCACCTGAACCATCCATTTCGAGCTTCAATGGTATCTTTTATTTTTTTCACACTTCACATTCTTTTTCTATTCTTTCTTCCTCGTGGATTTTGGATATAGGTGCTACACACCATATTTTTTGTTCCTTAACTTATTTCAAACCTTTTGTTTCAACAAGTAATTCGTTTGTTACTATACCTAATGGAAATTATTCCTATTAGTCAAATAGGTTTTGTGACATTATCTGATCATCTCACTATTGACCATGTTTTATTTGTTCCATAATTTCATTTTAATCATCTATCCATTAGTACACTTATACAATCCACCACTACTCCATTAATTTCCTTTTTGAATCTTGTGTGTTCTAGGACCACTCACAGGGCAAAATGATTGGGATGGATAGAAGTCACGATAACCTCTATCTTTTGGACTTGACCCATTTTCTTCCTATTTTTTCATGTTTTTGCTAATTGTAAATTGTTTATTTGTCTTCAAAAAAACTTTGGCATTATCATTTGGGACATCCTTCTTATGCTAAACTTCATAAATTGCAAAATGAATTATAAATTTCACATATTTCTAACCATCCATCTCATTATTCAATTTGTCATTCAATAAAAGAATGTCATTTACCTTTTATTTCTTCTAATTTTTTATATGATTTACTGTTTCAATTAATTCACTATGATATATGGGGACTATTACTCCCCCACTACTAAAGGTTATCAATATTTTCTCACTATAGTTGATGATTGCACATGTTTGAGTTGGGTCTATTGTTTGCATGTTAAATCTAATGTCATATCTATTTTTCTTAATTTTTACTTAGCAATTCAAACTCAATTTGGTACCCAAATTAATTAACATGTTCATTCTAACCATGTTCCTGAGTTGCCCTTTCCTAATTTTTTCCATGCTAAATGTGCCCTTCCCTTACACTTATGTATTGACACACCATAATAGAACTCTATAGTTGAACAAAAGCATCAAGTTATATTAATGTTGCAAGAGCACTTCATTTCCAACCTAATATTCCCCTAACTTATTGGGGTGATTGTGTCCTTACTTTGGTTTACCTCATCAATCACACTTTTTCCCTTGTAGCTAAGTTGGTGACCATTAAGGTTCTTCTTGCGTTGACAACAATTTATGGGTGGAGTCTTACTCAGGTCAATGTGAATAATGTTTTTCTTCGCAATCATCTCATAGACAAAGTTTATTTGTCTTTGCCTCCTACTTATCACTGTGAGGGGGAGTCCCTACCTATTTATAATGTTTACAAGCTTCATAAATCACTTTATAGTTTGAAGCAAGCCTCACGACAACAATTGTCTAAATTTTCTAGTGTGTTGATTGGTAGAGGATTTAAACAATCTACTGTAAACAACTCATTGTTCATCAAGTTCATTGGTAATTCATTCATTACTTAGTTTATATTAACGACATTGTTACAGCAAACAATGATCCAAAAGAAGTAGAGACTTTAAAGAAAAACAAAAAAGAATTAGGGCTTGAAGTAGTTAGATCCAATAAGTGACTTTCTCTTAGCCAACAAGGTTATGTTTTGCAACTTTTATTAAACATAGATTATCTCAAGTGTAAAACAAGAAAAACTACTTAATCACCCATCTTGATGCAATCAAATGATTGGAAAACTCTTGGATCACACTATAACAAGATCAGATCTAATCTATCTTACTTTGTGAATCACCTAGTTCAATTTCTTGCAAAGCCATAGACACCTCATTTTCAAGTAATTCACTATGTACTTCAATATGTCAAGAGTAAATGTAGGACAAGGCCTTTTCTTTTCATGCATGTACATCATTAGTTGATTTGAAAGGATTTATAGATTTTGATTAGGCTTCTTGTCCAAATAATAGAAAATCTATTAGTAGCTTCTATGTGTTTATTAGAGACTCCTAGGTGTCTTGGAAATCAAAGTGACAACACATAACGTCTAGGTTCTCCCCTGAAGCTGAGTATAGGTTTATGTCAAATGAGACATGTGGAATAAAGTGGTCGGTCTCTCTTTTCAGAGACTTGCACATTGATCATCCAAACCTATATCTTTGATCATGAGAATATTTTGGCTTGGCCCAAACAAGCACCACTTTTCTTGTGATTAATATACTGAGGTAAAATAATTAATGTGTACCCTTAATTGAGAGTTGGAATCGGATACCCAAAGGTAACGGACCTATCGGATTATGGATACATTATTAATTATTTTTTGATAGGTGAAAGGGAATCACCATAATAGTCAAAAGTTTAATTTTGTATGCTGTAATTTTCATCCAAAGATGTGTTATAGTAGTACTATTTATTATTTATTATTTATTATTTAATTCAAAGAATTAATGTGTGAGCATATATTTAATTGCAGTTTTAGTTCCTGTTTCGCTTCATTCGCACGCTTCATCTGTTCCAATCCTTAATGGAACAAATTTCTCATACTGGTCTGAGCAAGTCCAATTTCACCTAGGTGTACTGGATCTGATTTGGCACTTCGGACTGAGAAACCACCTGCTATTACTGAGGAAAGTAGCGCGGAAGAAAAAACTTTAAGTCATTCTTGGGAAAGATCGAACATATTGAGCATTATGTTTATGCGAATGAGTATAGCAAACAACATTAAGTCAACACTTCCTGAACGTGACACTGCTAAGGAATTTTTTAAGACCATGGAAGAACGTTTTCGTTCAGCTGACAAGTCTCTTGTTGGGACATTAATGGTTGAACTCACCACCATGAAGTTTGATGGTACTCATGGGATGCATGAGCACATCCTTGAGATGTCAAATCTAGCTGCTAAACTGAAGGCTCTTGGGATAAATGTGGATGAGTCTTTTCTTGTTCAATTTATTTTGAACTCCTTGCCTCTTCAATATGGGCCATTTCAAATTCATTACAACACTATTATGGACAAGTGGAATGTAAATGAATTGGCCAGTATGCTTGTTCAAGAAGAGACAAGACTTAAGCAACAAGGACATCATTCAATTCACCTTATAAGTAAAGGAGCCAGTAACAAGTGGAAGAAACCTAAGAAGGGCAAAAGGGCAGAACCACCTAAGATCAATGGGCCTCCTCAAGGAATAGAGGCTCATGAAAGAAGATAAAACAATATCAAGTGTCATTTCTGTAAGAAGTTTGGGCATGTTCAGAGAGATTGCCACAAATGTAGGGCATGGTTTGAGAAGAAAGGTGAGCCTTTAGCTCACGTATGTTTCGAATCAAATCTTACTGAAGTTCCTTCTAATACTTGGTGGATTGACTCAAGTTCCACTGTTCATGTTTCTAATTCGATGCAGGGCTTCCTTGCAATCCAGACTTTAAACCAAAATGAAAGTTCCATAGTTGTGGGAAATGGAGTCAAAGTTCCAGTGGTTGCTACTAGGACATTTCATTTATTTCTAGACATTGATTGTTATCTAGATTTGTTTCAAACTCTTTATGTTCCTTCTATTTCTCGTAATTTGGTTTCTATGCCTAAACTCGATCTTGAAGGATATTCCTTTTCATTTCGTAATAGAAGATTTAGTTTGTTTAAAAATTCTTCTTTTATTGGTTCCGATAGTTTATGTGATGGTTTGTATAAATTGAATCTTAATAGTCGTTTTGTTGAAAGCCTTCTAACTCTGTATCATAATGTTGGAACTAAACGTAACCTGATCAATGAAAGTTCTTCTTACTTGTGGCACAGACGTTTGGGTCATATATCCAAATAAAGAATGAAGAGATTAGTGAAAGATGGGATTTTGCCTAACCTAGATTTTACTGATCTCGATGTGTGTTTGGATTGTATTAAGGGAAAACAAACCAAACATACAAAGAAGGGTGCTACAAGAAGTGGAAAACTTCTTGAAATCGTCTAAACTGCCCCTTTTGGTAAAGAAAAATATTTTATCACTTTCATTGATGATTTTTCACGTTATTGTTATATCTATTTATTGCATGAAAAATCTCAAACGGTGGATGCCCTAGGGGTGTACATTGTTGAGGTTGAAAGGCAATTAGATAAAATGGTGAAAATTATCAAATCAAATAGAGGTGGTGAATATTACGGTAGATATGATGGATTGGGTCAACGCCCTGGCCCATTTGCTAAACTCCTAGAAAAGCATGGTATATGTGCACAATACACTATGCCAGGTATGCCTCAGAAAAATGGAGTGGCTAAAAGGCGTAATCGTACATTGATGGATATGGTTAGGAGTATGTTAAGTAATTCCTCTTTACCCATTTCATTATGGATGGAAGCCCTTAAGGCTGTTGTTTATTTATTGAATAGGGTTCCTACTAAAATAGCTCCAAAGACTCCTTTTGAACTGTGGACAAAAAGGAAACCAAGTTTAAGGCACTTGCACATTTAGGGTTGCCTAGCGGAGGTTAGGATTTATAATCCACATGAAAAGAAATTGGATTTCAAAACCATTAGTGGTTACTTTATTAGCTATCCAATGAAATCCCAAGGGTATAGGTTTTATTGTCCTAATCATAGTACGAAAATTGTTGAAACGGGTAATGTCAGATTCATTGAGAATGGTGAAATGCGTAGGAGTGATCAATTACAAAAAAAACAAATATTCAAGAAGTTAAGGTGCAAGTCCCACTACCCATAACTTCTAAAGAAATTGTTGTTCCTACAATTGTAAAATCTTTTTACAATGTTGAACAACAAATTAATGATCAATCACTCTCTAATGAGATTATTACAATTGAACCAATTATGGAAGAACCACAACAATCAACATTAAGATGGTCTCAAAGAGAATGTAGACCTGTTATTTCTGATGATTATGTAGTTTATTTACAAGAATCTAATTATGATATTGGGACAAGTAAAGACCCGGTTTCATTTTCACAAGCCATTGGCTGTAGTGATTCTAATAAATGGATTGATGCCATGAATGATGAGTTGAAATCAATGGATCAAAACAAAGTCTGGGAACTTGTCGAATTGCCTTAAGGATATAATGCAGTTAGTTGTAAATGGGTCTTTAAGACCAAACGCGACTCAAAAGGCAATATTGAACGACATAAAGCCAAACTTGTGGCCAAAGGTTTCACTCAAAAATGGGGTATTAATTATAAGGAGACCTTCTCTCCTGTATCCAAGAAAGACTCACTTAGAATCATTATGGCTTTAGTTGCTCATTTTGATTTAGAGCTACACCAAATGGATGTGAAAACTGTTTTTCTTAATGGGAGTTTAGAAGAAAAGGTTTATATGGATCAACCTAAAGGTTTCTCCATAAAGAGAAAAGAACAAATGGTTTTCAAATTAAATAAGTCAATATATGAACTTAAACAAGCTTCTAGACAATGGTATCTTAAATTCAATGATACTATTACTTCCTTTGGATTTAAGGAAAACACCATTGACCGGTGTATATACCTAAAGGTTAGTGGGAGCAAGTTCATATTTCTGATTTTATATGTTGATGATATTTTGCTTGCCAGTAGTGATCTTGGTTTATTGCACACAACCAATAAATTCCTCTCTGAGAATTTTGAAATGAAAGATATGGGTGAGGCAACTTATGTGATTGGAATAGAAATATTTTGTGATCGCTCAAGTGGTTTTTTGGGGTTGTCTCAAAACTGATATATTGAAACAATCTTAGAGAGATTTGGTATGGAAAATTGTTCAACTAGTGTAGCCCCAATTTAGAAAGGAGACAAATTTAGTCTCATGCAATGTCCACAAAATGAATGGGAACGTAAACAGATGGAAAGAATTCCTTATGCTTCTGTTGTAAGAAGTTTGATGTATGCACAAACTTGCACCAGGCTAGACATTAGTTCTGCAGTTGGTATGTTGGGCAGATACCAAAGTAATCCTGGAATGGATCATTGGAAAGCTGCAAAGAAAGTGATGAGGTACTTGAGGGGAACAAAACATTATATGCTTACTTTTAAGAGGTCTGATAATTTGGAGGTGATTGGCTACACTGATTCAAACTTTGCTGGATGTGTTGATAGTAGAAAATCAACTTTTGGTTATGTATATCTGTTGGCTGGGGCAGCAATTTCATGGAAAAGTGCTAAACAAACTATTATTGTTGCATCCACAATGGAAGCTGAATTTGTGGCATGCTTTGAGGGCACGATTCATGGTTTATGGCTGCGAAATTTTATCTCAGGGCTTGCTATTGTCGACACTATTGAGAAGTCGCTGAAGATTTATTGTGATAATTCTACCACTGTATTTTTCTCCAAGAACAAAAAATACTCTAATGGTGTTAAACACATGGAGTTAAAGTATTTTTCCGTTATGGAGGAAGTTCGAAAACAACAGGTGTGTATTGAACATATTAATATTGAGCTCATGGTTGCAGATCCACTAACTAAAGGGTTACCACCAAAGACATTTAGGTTATGTTTGGTTCCCAGAAAATACTAAGGAAATAAAAAAAATGCAAAGGAAAATGATTTTTTCATGTTTGGTTGTCCTATGAAAAATATAAAAGAAAATCAAATATAATTAAAACTAATTAAAAACTTATGTATTTTAAAATTATTTAATCTTTATATTAATGAGTTAAATAAATAAAATGAGTTTGAAGTAAAAAATAAAAATAACGTATCAACTTTTAATCCATTTTTTATTTTCCTTCACTTTTTCTTTCCTTCTATTTTTCCTTTGTATTTTCTTTCCCTTGCATTTTCCCTCAAATTTTCTGAGAACCAAACATAGCCTTAAAGAACATGTTAAAAGGATGGGTCTTGATTGTAACCCTTGATGCCTATTATGTTTGGATTGCAAATGTTTGTTTATGTTATTAGACATTTTGAGATCTCATTAATCATGTTTCTGATTTTTTCCTGTTTTCCATTTTGTACATACATCTATGAGATTGGATAAATGATAACAGGAAGTCTTTTACAAAGACAATTTTTGTTGGACCAATTTTGGATACTACTCATTTATGAACCATGGTTGATTGGACTGCTAGTGTTGTAGTACATGGAAGGGACTATGTCGCCTTATTAATGTACAACCGCCATGACTCATACTAGTGATTCATTTGACCATAGTATTTATGATGACCAATTTGAGTTAAAAATGGATTAGTTTTTTTTATGCGCATAATGTTGACTTCATTGGGGCTAAAATAAAGTTAGTCATATGGGACAAGTGGGAGAATGTTAGATATTTTTCTAATGTCCCACATGACACGTGTATGGCTTTAGTCTTTTATTAAAATGGATTTATCTTATCTAATCCCTAAAATATTGGTTATACAATTAGAGAAGTAGTTTCCTATTTTCACTCCTTACTTTGATGGGAAGTGGAGTGGCGGTTACTAAACCGCTGGCAGTTACCAAAAGGAAATAGGTCCTCTCTCTACCCATTTAAGTAGCATTGTACGGTTTCCATCATTAGTGTGTGAATGTAATTTTTTCATTTAAGAGAAAGGGCTAAGAGAGAGAAATCTATCTCCTGGAGAATTCTACATTTTCATATCAAGAATTTACTGAAGAAATTGCTATGGATTCCAGTATGTTATTTATGTTTGTTAAGAAAATCATGATAGTCAAGATCTTGGAATTTATAAAGCATTAAGTTTACGTTTAAACTTCTTTAACATAATACACTCAAAATTAACAATATGTTTTTTTTATGTATAATCGTTTTTTTTTTTTTGTTAGGAATAAAAAAATGAAATAAATGCAATATAATTTTATTCAACATGATTTCTTCTTAAACTTACTATATATGCAACATATGATCACCTTGAAAGAAGACAACAAATATGTTTTCTTAGGATCCTAAAGAAAGTGAAAGTAGGAGAATTACTGTATGTGGGATCTACTTGATAATAATTGCCATAGTGTAAGGGGGGTGGCGGGGGGATTTGAGAGATATATTGAGAAGTAATGTCATAATGTATAAATTTTAAATAGTTTGAAATTTGTGAAGATAAATGTGTTTGTAAATAAATCAATTCTCGTTTTTATAAGACACTTTTCTCCATAATTAATATGAAAAATGAGTATGTTTAGAAAAGAAAAATGAAAACACTAATCCTATATTTGGATCCAAGAAAATATTAAGGAAAGAAAAAATAAAGGTTAAGCAAAATGGTTTCCTCACATTTGGTTTTTATATACAATATGAAATAAAATTAAATGTAATTGAAATTATTTTTCTTCATTTTTTTTCTTTTATTCTATTTTTCCTCTTTATTTTATTTCTCTTAAGTTTTTCGATATAAAGGGAATACTCTTAAAAGTACATTTGAATGCCTTATCCTATACATAAGGAAGGACAATTTTGGGGACCTAATCGTTCACAAACCACGAATGTGATGGAATTTGTTAAAGACATTACCATCTTGTACAAACTTAGGCACATTGAATAAATTATTTGTTATTTCAGGAACATTGAGCAAATGTTTAAGAGTTGGAAAACAAGAAGAGGGAAAACTTGATTAACCAGTGTTTAATAGTAACACCCATACCATTTCCAGTATGCACATGATTTGGTCCAAAATAGTCAGCTTTTGTCATGAGATTACCAATATCAAGAGTAATATGATTAGATGCTCTAGAATCAGGATTCCAATTAGTATCACTAATTATTCCAGGCATTGCAAACATGGTAGTAATATGCGATCCTTTGTGTTGTTGTCCTCCCTAAGAGTTCCCTATAAATTAGTTATGTTGACCTTGGAACTAGGATGGTCCCTGAAAAGAATAATCAAATCTATAATAGCATTGCATAACCACATAGCCAAACTTCCACAAAGTTGGCATTAAGGCTTGTTAGAGTTCTAGTAACTTCGTCCACTAAAAGAGTTGTTTACCAAAACCACTTCTATTCTAAAAAATTTCTTTACAAAAGTTGTCTTGATCACTCAAGAAATTCTAAAAGAAGTTGGGATTGTAGTGTTGGTTACTAGGATTAATATTCTTATGAAAATTGAGAATTGACCATTAAGAAATTTCTTCTTCCCTTGTTGAGACTTCTAGCCAATCATTTCCACATTGGCACTAGGTTGGGCAAAATTAAGACTTTTAGAGTGATTCTCTATATGTGTTTCTTGAGCAAGAAAAAACAATTCAATCTCATCGACTAAACAACTACCTATGCGTGAATTAATTGCAGTGATAAAGTTATCATACTTAGATAGTAGACCCTCAAAGATTGCAACCACATGATCCTTAATAGTAAAAGAATGACCAATTAACCCCAAAAGAGCAAAAGACTTTAAATTTTTAACAATTAATCATTCATTGTCAAAGAATTCTTTTTAGTATTAAATTGAGAGACTTTAGCCTTAATTTGATTAGAAAAGTATATCTCCAGAGTTTGCCACCGTTGAGTTGAGGTTTTATAATTTACTATACGAGTGAGGATGCTTTTTGACATTGATGAGAGGCTATGAAATTAAAAGTTGATCTTGCTATTCCTAATCAAGAAACTTGGGATTCACATTATCAATTTCTTCATCCCCTACTTCAAGGAACTTCAATGGTGGAGATCTTATCCCAAAGATGAAATAATGAAGTTTGTAACTGCGAATTCTAGAAAGAACTTGCTTCCTCCATAACAAGAAACTATTATTATCTAAACAAACATAAATTGAGTGGTTGAATGCAACTAGAGCAAATCTTCAAGTTGCTCCAATGGTGGACATTAAGGAAGATACCATGTTAGATTTAAAAAGATCGTAAAAAAAGAATATTTTGAGTAATTTTGATTTCATTGATTGATGAAAATGAGTTACATTAGGTCTTAAATAGTTGTTATATATTACAAAATGAACTTCTAAGAATTAAAAATTAACATTGGTTATTAGAAATAATAATTAATATATAAAATTCTTAGGAACGTCAAATTATAGTATTAGATAAATATCCAATAGTAATAGTTTCTTTTGACACAACACATTTGAGTGCTTCTTCAAGGTAAAGGAAATGAATACATATTCAGTAAAATAAATTATTTCTTTTTTTTGTATACTATTTTGAATTATATAAAAGGTCATTTTTGTTACCCTACATGGATCAAAATATATTTTTTCATAAAAAAAAAAATATGACGTTAGATCATCTCTTATTAGTTATAATATAAAAATATGAAGATATTATGTTTTTTGAAAGCTTAAATAAATTGACACAAAATTGTTTGATCCTAGTTTGTTTAGCTCTAGTCAGAAAGGGAATTAGTATTGGACTTTACATTCCTTTGATAGGAAATATAATTGCATTGAACCCCAAACTCTATGATTTTATTAGAGGTTATCAGTAGTAGAGTTTGGTTTCGAATACCTTATAAAGGAATATTTGAAGCTACCCACCCATTTGTAAGCCCTATCTAATTAGGCACCATTTGTTATTTGATAACCAAAATAAAAATATTTTGAAATGATTTTATTTGATTTGATATGAAATTGTTATTATCATAAAGAATATTGATTGGAAATTAAATGTCTTACCATGTCCAAACTTCAAGGCTTTTAATGAAAATGTTTGTTCAATTATTTCTCCTTATTTGTATTCATATTTGAAATTTTCCCACCCATGAAACTATATCAATTTTTATTATTGGGCTTAGAGTTTATTCTCTTTTTTTTGACTATTTTTTAGTTACTCTTAGTTAGGAAAAGAGTGATTATTAGAATGGGAATGGTCCTCGATTGAGATTCTGATTTAGATTTTGTTATTACGACATGTTTATATGCTAAAAAAGAATGACTATTAAGTTTGAAGTTGCTTTGGATGATAACGCTAAGTGTTCAACGTCTTTAGATTTGATAGTTGTTTCAACCTTACTTTTGGAGTTAAGTTTTGAGGAATTTAATGTGTTTTTACTTACTCTAAACATTCATTTGGTAACTAGTAACTTTCTAGTGATAAAAAAACTTATTTGAGTCATTTGTACTTTTGTAGTGTAAAATAATTGTCATGCTTTAGAATGAGTTTGAGGACTAGACATATCTAATTCTTCAAGAACAAATATAAGATTTGAAGAATATGAAGTTGTTTCGATCCAAGCTTGGTTTGAGGAAGGGTGTCAATTAGTTTTATGAACTTTCTATCTCATCAATATATATATTTAATGTAGTTGAAGGTCATTTTTTGAGAACATTTCTTGAATGGCCTTTGAAATACTTTTTCTACTTTCCCTTACCCTTCTAAGGACCCACATTTTTCACGTGCATTCCCTCTCAACTGTGAGACTCGTTTTTATTCTAAAAAACTAATTTTTGAAAATGCTGAGATTATCACTTATTTTTGTTTATTTTTTAAAAGGAAAACAAAATATGAAATAAAACCCTAAGAATGACTCCTTTTTTTAAAGAGAATCATATATGAGAATATTAATTCTTAATCCAGGGGTTAGGTTACTTATCAAAATGGTACCATAAGATAGCACCCTCTATAAGCCCTGAAAAGGTCTCTACTAAGCAAGTGAAGGGAACTAAGATAATTAACTAATAGACCAATGGATAAGATATAGAAGCAAAAATATACAATGAAATGGTAATGAAGAGCAAGAAATAAAGAACACACATAACACGACATACATATCAAAGGAATCGAATAAAGAAATAATGAAGCACACCTCAATAATGCCCAAAATAGGGCAACGTGCTTGCATAAAGAAAATAGGGTTAGCTCACAATCAAAATAAGATATTTGATATCAAAACAAAAGCTACCTAACATATAAAATATATATAAAATCAAATCAAAGAGTCAAAGATGGCTAAACTAGGTTCACAATGGACTAATACGCACTAAGTATGGTGAGTGATCAAAATTGGATCACAAGTACACAATCACAAAATAAATCTAAATAAAATAGTAAGAGGGTGATCATGTTACAAAAGAAGGTCTGTCTAACATTTATAAGATGTCTATAATACAAATCAATGGTCAAAGAAGGTTATAAGTATGCAAAAGAAGTTTGAATGAGTAAGTTTATTCAAGACCTATAGAAGTTGAATAGCAAGTAGGTACTTACAAAATAAATCCAAATAAAAGTTAGAGATGAGATAAATCAAAACAAAAATTTTGCAACAAGTTCAAAGTGTTTGGAATATGATAAAAAAAAACTTCAAAATAGCTAATGATGCACCAATTACCCCAAATTTTACTAAACATTTTATTACTTAGAAACAAAGCAAAATAACACATCATGCAAAGATTGAATTATTTAACAAGCATAGAGGTGAGATATATGTATATATATAGAGGTGAGATATATGTATATATATATATATATATATATATATATATAAAGCATGCTCAAAATGTTTAAAACACATTAAAAAAAATTCAATGAAGCTTAAACATACACCCATGGATTGAAAAATCAAGATATTTTGTTGAAATATTGGATATCGTTGGTGGTCGATACAAAATTGGTCACCGATTATTGGTTAGAGAAAATGTTGCCAAAAAATTAGAGAAATCATTGATATATCGGTCACAGACCGATTTATTGTCGATTTCTAGGCGTTGCATGACACGCACACATGAAGGAAGAAAGTGAGCGATAAATAGCCAAAAAATCATTGATTTTTTCAAAATGTCAGTGATACATTATCAATAAAATCACATATATATCAACCATTTATCTTCTATTTTTTGATGATTTTTCAAAAAAAAAAAACCAATTTTTTAAATATTTATTTGTGTTTTTTAAAATTATTTGTTTTCTAATTTATCTTTAAATTTATATTACCCTTTTATTTCCTTTTATTTTTAATTATTTTTTCATATTTATCTTCTTAATTCTATTTTAAAAAATTACTATCACTTCACTTTAATTTTTTTTATATTTATCCTTCTAATTTTATTTAATTTTAAATGTTTTTGTTTTAAAATATTTAAAATATCAATTTATTTAAAATTTGCTAAAATATAAAACAAAAATAATGAAATTCTAATATTTTATAATTAAAATTAATTTCATAACATAAATTATTAATATAATTTTTAATAATTTTAATTATTTAAATAAATTAATGTTAATAGCAAAAAGTTGTCACCACAAATTTGTAAAAAAAAATAGAAATTAAATCTTAAATGAAATATTTTATATAAATCGATTTAATTTTTTATTTAAAATGTAATAAAACATGTTTTAATAAAAATATTTTAAAATTTCTAAAATAAATGAATATAAATATATTAAAGGAATTGAAGCTAATTTTTTCTAAAAATAAAAATAAAAATTGTTAAACATTATCCTTGATCATATCTATGTCAATTACATTTACAAAATAACTTTAACATGTATATTCTTGCTTATTTGATCATTTTTTGAAATTTTTCTAAACATTTTCATGAATTTTAAATAATTTCCGTCCACCAATATTTTTTTCAAAATATCCACCTATATTTTACCAATATTTATGATATATCCGTAAAATCCAAATATCAATACTTCCATGTTTAGCGATATTTTCACCCTTGCATACAACAATTATCCCAATTCTAAAGAACATTCCACAATAGCAAATTCAGATCAGCATAGCAAGTACAAAAGGATGGAATTAATTCTCAATCTTAAAAAATGATTTTTGGGTGAAACTAAAGCCCAAAACCTTATTTAAAAATCCATAATATATGAAAGATATAAAAAAGTAATTAAAAACCAACAAGTTAGGACTGATTTACAAAAATATTTCAAAGGTCTAAAACAAGGCAAAATTTAGACATTAGGAAAAACTTATTTATTTAATAAGCTTAAAGAATAATTTTTTTTAGTAAAAATAAAATTATTTGATGTATTTAAGAAGTTTAAAACATCATCTAAACCTCAAGAATATTTTAGGACAAGCCAAAAAGTCCAAATTTATAAAAACACTTTGAGTGTCAAAAAACAAGGCAACAAGTGGGTGAATTTTGAAAATCAAAGAATTAAGATTTAGTCCATACCCCAACCCTTTAATGATCATGGAAAGAAACTCATTGGGCCTAGAAATAATCTCATTAAATTAAGATTTACAAGATTAATCCTTGTTTCAAAAAAATCAAGAAAATTTGAAAATCATAAAGTTTGAAATATGGGTGATGTAGGCTAAATGAATGAGCCATGGATCAATCCATAGGGCATTCACTCCTTCTCAACTCTCAGATAAGTATGGATTTGACCACATAAGAGGCATGAAGGGCCCAGGCCCAAATAACACTCATATTTGAAAAAATGGCTTGAAATGCACAAAGAAACATCTATGGAAATCAAGCACAATATGGCAACCATAAATGACCATAAAATAACCATAATCTCAAACCCCAATTGACCATGAAAAGGGATCAAAAGGGCTAAGAATGATCCTATAAAAATCAATTTGGAAAAGGTTTTCAAAAATCATAAAAACAAAGATTAAGAACAACCATCAAGTTATCAAGCATAAAGGTAAGATCAAAGCCTATGGTGAGAGGCTTTATCCTTGGCCACAAAAATGGCCATTAAAGGATGCATGAAAATTAGCCAAAGATGGTTTGAAAAAGAATCTTACAATCAGATTTGAAAGAAACCCCAAAGAGGCAAAAAGAGACTTTAAAGAGCGTTTTCTATGGAAAATTTCTTTGGCAAAAAACACAAACAATTTGTAGCTCTCAAAATTCATTTTAAAACTAGTTAAAAAGGCTTCCAAAATCCATTAAAAAGAAAGGGAAAAATTAAATCCTAAAAGAGAAATCAAAAGGAAAACAAGGATTTTAAAACTCAAGACACATATCATTATTTGATTAATGGGCTTGAAGAAGTGTAAAGAAACCAAAATCAAAGAAAAATAAAGTCTCAAAAGCACTGTACAACAAATTAAACCAAAGATTAAGCAATCAATATGAATCAAAGGAAGAAAAGAAGATGAACAATCGTAAATCATGAATAAATAACCAACAATCAAATGTGTGGCCTCTAATATCCACACTCAATATTTTAATGAACTTAAGAATCAAGAGAAGATGAAGATGAAATGAAAAAAAAAATGAGAAAATGAAATCAAAGAGACCTTCCAAGAGCTCTCCTCAAAAGTATGACACTTTCCCCTCTAAAAATACACAGAGAATCCTCCTTGATCCAAGCTCCCAAGGCTCCTCTTTATAGGGCAAGTAATGGTGAAAATTTGGACAATTATCCTCATCTCATTCAAATCTAAATTCTCTTTAAAAACTCTCTTAAACTAAACCCAAACCTAAAGAAACAATAACCAAGGGTTAAGCTCTTAGAAATCTCCCAAAAACACCCCTGGGAACCCCATAAAAAAGAACAAAAAAAATGCTCACAAAAATGTCGAAATGAGTGAGAAAAAGGCAAAACTTGACCAATCGATTGAGGGGCAGCTAAAATTCCAACCAAGGATGAAAATATTGGTAATTATGGATATATAAGTACTTCAATTTTACGGATATATCGGCAGATATTTTGGAAAAAAATTTAGTAGGCCTAAAATTGATCAAAACTCATGTAAATGTAAGAAAAACCTAATAGAAATGTAATTAAAAGTATAATAAACATTTTAAAATTATTTTGTTAAAGAATTCAATATATGTATGATATGATTTGCAATATTAAATTTAATTATATCGTACTAGTCAATTAGAAATGTGAATTTTGTAAGTGTACATTCATTATAAAGCTACATGAAAATGACAAGGAATAAAGTCTTATTGTGTCATCATCACAAAAATGACAAAGAACGCACCCCTACCACTTGAAGGATCACTTCATCGAATGAGTGTATCAAAATTTAACTTTAACATATTGATTCAAGTTATGTTTGGATGCAATTCTAAGAAATTCTTATAAATTTAATTAGAGTTTTTATACTAATTTAGTTAACTTTATTCAAGCTTATAAATTTTTAAAAAGATTAATATAAAAATTAAAAAAATGCTACTTCTTATAAAAATTTTATTTTATCTTATATAAGAAATATTTTTATGTTTAATAAAAAAAATTACTAATATTACTTTTTAAAAATTATGAACTTCAACTTCATGTATGGAGTAAAATAAATAATAATAAATGATCTCAAACCAACCCTTAATTTAACTTACTAAAAATTTAATCGCACAATTTTAGCTCAAGTAATGAAAATGAAAAAAGAACAATAGAGTTACACTCCTCATATCAATCAACATGGTAAGACCAATCCTTGGAAGGAAAAATGAAATAAATATGGGAAAGAATAATAAATTACGAATGGTTCAAAGTTACTACAATAAGCAAGAAATGATAAAATAAGGTAGTTGTAAATTTCCAGGGAAAAATGAGATTCGCGTTTGACCTTTTATAATTAGGAGTCTATTTAAGATAATTTTATAATTTTACCTTTAATTAAAAGATAGAATTGAAGTCAAAATCATTTTTAAATAAAATCCTTTTAAAGTTTCCCCTTCATGCTGCGATTTTTTCCAAAAATCAATGATTTATCACCGAAATTTCACGATGAAATTGGTGAAGAATGAGCTATTCATAGGAGAAAATAAAAATTGGGTCAAAATAATTGTTGGAATCTCATTTTATGGGCAAAATCTAGTCATTGGATCATCATATAGCCATTGGAATACCCTCACAACCATTGGATCACATCTAGATTCAATTTGGGTCATCGAATGCATAGGAATTTAACCATTGGAAGGTTGGGCATGGTTTGGAACGTCAAATCAACGTGAGCGTGATCTAGGCCATCAGATCACGCTCAAATAAGCATAGCAAATTTTCCATAAAATCAATGATTTATCGGCGAAAGGTTGACACTTTTTTTACGCTACCACCGATTAATTGAAAAAATCAGCGATTTATCGCCTCCAATTGATATGTCAATGATATTTTGGCAATTTTTGGTGAAATTTTTCCCCTCTAATATATCACTGGAAAATTTCGTGTCGAAGCTTCCCGATACATGATATATCACCAATATATCCTATTATTTTCGTCCCTTGGACAAGTTAAAATAGGCCAAAAAGAGTTTTGGATTGTCAAAAAGTACCTAAATGAGTTCTAATCATGTTAAAACTTTAGGAACACCTAGGGTACCTCTAAAGTCACGATATGGATCCAAAAAATCCCTCCAAAAGGTCTCCAAAATTGGCCTAAGAGTCAATGTCAAAGCTTAGTAATATGTGAGTCACTAAGAAGCGCAATGAACAGCTAAGCAAAAGGGTATCTCACACACACTACACGAAAACGCAAGGCAAAAGGGACTAGGTATAATGAATAACATGTGCTATGAGGACAAAATGGAGGGTCTACACCTTCACAAAATTTATCATAATAAAGAACCTCTCTATCATGGACTTAAGGTTTTCCTAAGCTCATGTGCGGCACTTAGACAACTTAAGCCACTTGACGTTGCTAAGTAAGCCTTTTCCACATACTTAGATTTCTTTGTTGAGTTATGCTCACAACTTGGAACTTAAAAACACTAAAGGAAGCAACACTTAAGAGATTTTTTGGAAGAATGGAACTTGTTTTGCACTACGATGCTTTACAAGGCTAGATTACTCTCAAGTGCTTGGTGCTTGGCCAAATGAGGCCAGTCTCTATCTATAGGCACCCAAGAAATTCTCTAGAACCCACAAAGGTTCCTTCCATCTCTGGAATTCTCTAGAATTACCTACACACTTTCTATCTACAAAGTATGTACAAGATGACTCTTGAAACTCTCTAGATATCTCCACATTCTTTCCTTGTCTTCCATCATTGTGTAGAGATATGTGGATATCTCTACTTTTCTCTATTATCTTCCACACTCCTCCACTAGTATAGATGACTCCAAGAGGTTCTAAAGGTTTCATGTTCTCCTTTAAAAGCTCAATGGAGGGTCATTAATTTGACCAAGTTGTGACATTATGCTCCTTATCACTTTTAGCCCACCTTATTTGGTAATTTTCTCTTTATTTTATACATGCATTCAAATAGAAAAGAAAATTCTTGAGAAAACACCCTATTTTTGGTCAAGACATATTTTAGGCCACATCTTCAAACCCTTTCCATGATATTTCTCCGGTGGTAATATTTGTTGAAGAAAATGGCAATACTTTACCCATATTTTTAGAATTTTTCTTAACCCCTGCTTTGTCCACCAAAATGTTCAATTACCCAAAAATTTAGTGAAACTAACATGTTTTTTAAAACCAAGTCTCACAATAAAAGCACATCAAATTCGTCTAAAAAGTACATATTTTATTGTATGAACAATGGAGTGGGATGTGAACTCATAGCATTCACATTACCAGTCTCAAACTTGATAAGGCATGTACAAAACTCCCTTCTAGAACTATATATGGAGTGGGATATGAACTCAAAGCCTTTTTTACATCTATTTCAAAGCTTAAAGGGATACATGTCATTACCTCAAGGGACAATTAATGGGAGTAATATATGAAGTTAATGTCGCATAATAACAGTCCCAATAGTGAAGAAACAACCCTCCTAACATTTATGTTGTGGCATACATAGCCTTGAAAAATGTTTTACACCTGTCTTTTCACTTCTTTAAACAAAAAATTGATGGTAGATTTCCCTTTTTTTTTTTTTTTTTAAGAAATAGACTGATTTTCTTGAGCAATGTAGATCTTATTTAATGAGGAAAATTATCTTTATTTTCATCATACATAGCGCAAGTAACAATTGATATATAATTGATAATATCATTTCCCTCTTTTCTCATTGCCCTCCATATATTTGGAGTCATTGTACACTCTAGCTGCGTCGTTTTCTGTCCCTTTTTTACGTGAACCCTCAAACTGAGGGTCATTCCAGTTTTCGCAAAGATCGTATATTCCAAATCTACGATCCAGCAAACAAGGACCAACTGGTCCGACCATCCACCAGCACTTGCTATCACATCGGCTCGTATCCCTCTTCTCAACGTATATATTAAACCAATGGGATTCTCCTCCCCACCAGAACTTGCAGAAGTATAAGGTAGTGCCCCAAAAGTTTGGCCGAAAACGGAATTCAAAGAATTGATCAGGGGCCAGGACATGAGTGCCAAGGTCATCATCATCGGATTGACAGTGGAGATTAAGATCTAAGCCACTGCCCAAGTCATTGGTAATCCTTAGATCCACTTTCTTTTCTACAACCCAAGGACCTCCATCACACAAACGAACAAGAAACACAAGCAGCACAAATGAAAACAAATATCTACTGAATGGAAGAAACATGTTTGTAATCTTTGTTTTGGGAATGAATTGATGTTTGGTTTCTTTCATTTTTATATTGAAGCCTTTGTGCTTCGCATGCTCCTTGACAACTAATAGCTTACATGGCTATAAGAGAAAACATTCAATTAAGTTGGATTTATCTGGAGCAATAAAGAGCTTGATCATAAGTTTTTCTTGATAAACTTGCCAATTAAATGAAGCTTCCAAATCACATTTAATATGCTAGATGAATCATTTATTATGTTATGTAAGTTAATAGAAATAAATTGTAATACTAACTCATTCAGGATAGAGTAAATTGCTCCTCAGTTTTATGATCAAGAAAGGGGATCATAT
Source organism: Vitis vinifera (assembly GCF_030704535.1). Lineage (NCBI taxonomy): Eukaryota > Viridiplantae > Streptophyta > Magnoliopsida > Vitales > Vitaceae > Vitis > Vitis vinifera. The sequence goes on along the minus strand of NC_081823.1, from coordinate 11,042,915 downwards.
ATGGATCATATAATGAAAAGATTTCTGTGATATTGGTGATTTTTTAACACGTATACTTGTTATTTTTCTGACCCAGAAAGGGAACCAGTTATGGATTGTTCACTATTCATATGTTTCCTCATGTAGGCATCAATGTTTGCTTTTATTTTGACTATACTAGATAAAATAAAATAAAATAAAAAATAGTGAATTGAGTGGTCAAGGGAATTGTTACCAGCCCATTTTGATTTTATTTATTTATTGAAAAACAACTATGTGATTCTTTCTTTTAAAAATTATTTTTTATTTTTTATTTTTTGATTTGTAGTCAACGCTTCGAAATTTTGAAAACACCTCATAATTTTTATTATTGCATTTGTTTGTCTTTTTCTCTTGCTTTATTTCCTGCATTAATTGTCATTTTCTAACTTCTTTTTCTTTTTCTTTTTTTCTTTTGCTTTTGTTTTTTATTTACTACATTAATTGTCATTTTCTAGCCTCAATTTTGCCTTTGTGTCTAATTTACTCTATTATGTTAGGGTTGTTTGATTAAAAGGGTCTTTAAAAACCCAATTTTGAAATTTAACCTCCCACCCTTTTTTGGTCTCATTCGGATAAAAATGCCCTCATTATTTTCTTGTAAAAATAACTCTCTTTTAAAACCTATATATAAATACTTGAAATAGCAAAAGGCATTTACATCAAAAATGGGTTTTTTTTTCAAGAAAAAACATAGAAATGGTTAGATTCAAAATTTGGGGATTATTTCATCCATTTTAACCAAATATTTCTTATTATTATCAGTACTACTATTAAATATTAGTATTATTACTAATATTAGTTATTATGCATAATATTAGTATTATATATATTAATATTATTAATAGAACTAATGTATTCTTATTAATATTATACTTGTTATTATGATTATTATTATTTACATTATTATTCATATTATTAATATTATTATTAATTTATACGTTTATTATTATGATATCATTTATTGCAAACCAACCTTATGATATATGTATATAAAACTTGTGGGTTTTATTACAAAATCATTTATGATAGTAATTCACTAAATTGTTACAAAAGTCAAGATATAGATATGACACAAATTTATATTAATCTTACAACGTATACAATTAGAAGAAGATAGTAAAGTATAGACAATATTTTCATGTTCTTGGAATGTAATTTGCCAAAATCTATTTTTACAATCTAGAGGAGAAAAGTATTTATAACCTTGAATAAAATTAATTAAAGAATCTTTATTTGGAATCCTATATGCATCAGATACACTATCATTTCAATGATACACATCTCTATACACCTACCTATTTTAAAACATCTACCCACCCTAGCTAGTACCTAACCGTATTTCTTTCCCAATTTTTTTTTCTCTTTCATTTCCTTCCTTTCTCCTTCATCTTCTCCCTCAATTATTTTTTTTCATTGGCAACCTGGTTCCCTACTTTCTTTATTTTAAGATAAGTTGGTCAATTTAGCTTTGTAGCAAGTTTTTCATTTTTAAAAATGGTTTTTAGAAATAGTAAAAAGAAAATCCAATTGTAAAATAAAGTAATTGAGCATTTAATAAAATATGATTTAAAAGGTGATAGTTTTTAAAAAGTAATATTTAAGTATTTATATTATGAGATTTGTGTTCAATGAAATCAACTTTTATGAATAAATTGTTCTATGATTTAACAATCAATTATTAATATCAATGTTTTTAAAATTAGACTAGCTATTGAATTGAAAAAGTTATTAATTTATGTGTAGACCCCCTCAGATAGAAAGGTTTTTTTTTATTTTATTTTATTTTTTTCTTGACCACCCTGAGAAGGAGCCGTTCTTGGGCAACCAAATAGGACTTTGGTGGGTGAGCTGTTCTGGGCGGCCATAGGACTAATAGGTAGGTTGCTCTGAGGGGCCGTAGGACCAAGGTGTGAGTTGTTTCTAGGCTTCAGAGGGGACAAGAAAAAGGGAGGTAAGGAGCTGAGCTTGTGGGGAGACAGAGCAAAGGGCGGAGATTTTGTTTTTTCTTAGCTGAAACAGAGAGCAGCTTGAAGCTCAAGGTTTCTAGCTGAAGAGGATTGCTTTTCGTTAGTTGACGACCTCATTTCGGTATTTGTCTTGAACTTTCCCTCTGTACCATTGGTTTTTCGAACGCATTGAATCAAGCATGAAATATGTTTCCATTCAAGGGTGCATTCATTTGTTTATCTTTTTTTATCATATTCTGTTTTGGTTTGGTTGTTTTTCCATAGTTGTGTTTGTTTCAAATTGCTCTGTTTTGCTTCCCGAGTGTGCTCCCTTGTATTTATGAATAAATAAGGCATGGAGTTGTGGGTGTATGGGTTGGTCAATGATGCCTATAAAGTGTTTGAAGCTAGCCCAATTGAGTGCTTTTCGAATATGCTTTTGTGGAATTCAATTTTGAGGGCTAATGTGGCTTATGGGTATTGTGAAGAAGCACTTGAAATTTGTTGTAGAATGCAAAAGCTAGGGGTTTCAGCTGATGTGTTTGCTTTTCCTTTGGTTATAAGGGTTTGCACTTTGATGGGTAGTCGCAAATTGCGTAGGAGCGTTCATGAGCATGTTGTGGAAATGGGGTTTCAGTGGAATCTTCATGTGGGGAATGAATTGATGGGAATGTATGGGAAGATTGGGAGAATGGACAGTGTGCACAAAATGTTTGATAGAATGGCTGTTAGGAGTTGTGTTTCTTGGAATACTATGATTTTGGGTTATGCACTTAGTTATGATTGTCATGGTGCTTCAGAAATGTTTCAAATGATGGGGTTTTATTGAAGGCTACCTGGCATATTCCTTGCCTTTGTTAACCCCAATGGGCCAAGGATTCCCCCTCAACAACCCCACCCCCCCCCCCCCCCCCCCCCTAATTCTCTTTTTAATGTAATGTTAAAAATTCTATCCTCAATTAACCTTCCAAAATTCACATTTATTTTAATTTTTAATTTCCAAAATACTAATTTTTACATTTATTTATTTTAATCCTTATTATTTTCATTATTATTATTACTTTATTTATTTATTTATTTATTTATTTATTTTAAAATTCCATCTTTAAATAATTATTCAAAATTCCTATTTCCAAATTTAATTCTCAATTTTCGAAATTCCAAATTTTCAATTTCCAAATTTAATTTTCAATTTCCAAAATTCCAATTTTCAAATTTATTTATTTAATCATTATTATTTTCGTTATTATTATTATTATTTTATTTATTTATTTTTAAATTTTCCATCTTTAAATAATTCTTCAAAATTCTTATTTCCAAATTTAGTTCCCAATTTCCGAAATTCCAATTTTCAATTTTTGAATTTAATTTCCAATTTCCAAAATTCCAATTTTCACATTTATTTATTTATTTATTATTATTTTCGTTATTATTATTATTATTCTATTTATTTATTTATTTATTTTTAAAATATCATCTTTAAATAATTCTTTAAAATTTCAGTTTCGAAATTTAACTTCCAAAATTTCAATTTTCACATTTATTTAATTAATCATTATTATTTTAGTTATTATTATTATTCTATTTATTTATTTATTTATTTATCTACTTTTAAATTTTCATCTTTAAATAATTCTTCAAATTTCGGTTTCCAAATTTAATTTCCAATTTTCAAAATTCCAATTTTCACATTTATTTATTTAATCATTATTATTTTCATTATTATTATTACTCTATTTATTTATTTATTTTTAAAATTCCAACTTTAAATAATCCTTTAAAATTTTGGTTTCCAAATTTAATTTCAAATTTCCAAAATTCCAATTTTCACATTTATTTATTTAATCATTATTATTTTCATTATTATTATTCTATTTATTTATTTATTTTTAAAATTCCATCTTTAAATAATTCTTCAAAATTCCAATTTCCAAATTTAATTTCCAATTTCCAAAATTCCAATTTTCACATTTATTTATTTAATCATTATTATTATTATTCTATTTATTTATTTATTTTTAAAATTCCATCTTTAAATAATTCTTCAAAATTCTAATTTCCTAATTTAACTTCCAATTTCCCAAAATTTCAATTTTCACGTTTATTTATTTGATCATTATTATTTTTGTTATTATTTAATTTATTTTTTTATTTTTTTTATTTTTTTAAATTTCATCTTTAAATAATTCTTCAAAATTCCGATTCCCAAATTTGATTCCCAATTTCCAAAATTCCAATTTTTTACATTTATTCATTTAATCATTATTATTTTCGTTATTATTATTATTCTATTTTATTTATTTATTTATTTATTTATTTTTAAAAATTCCATCTCTAAATAATTCTTCAAAATTCCGATTTTCAAATTTAAATCCCAATTTCCGAAATTCCAATTTTCCAATTTCCAATTTCCAAAATTCCAATTTTCACATTTATTTATTATTATTATCATTATTATTATTATTATTATTATTATTATTATTATTATTATTTTATTTATTTTTAAAAAATTCCATCTTCAAATAATTTCCAAGATTCCAATTTTCATAATTTAATTTTCATAATTCTAATTCTCAAATAATTTTCAAAATTCTAATTTCTTTCAATTTAATTTCCAAAGTTCCAATTCCTTAATTTAATTTTCAAAACTTTAATTCTCAAATAATTTTAAAAGTTCCAATTACTTCCAAATTTAATTTCCAAAATTCCAATTCTTAAATTTAATTTCCAAGACTCCAATTTTCAAATAATTCTTGAGACTCCAATTTTCAAATAAATTTCAAAATCTAGTTTTCTCTCAAACAATTTTAATTCCACTTTGGTTTCCAAATAATCTTCTGTTTCTATTGATTTTACATAAGTAAGAATGAATTTTTCTTAATTTCGAAATAATGAAATTTGTGAGACCAATTCATATGAGATAAATTGGGCTTCGGTATGGCCTACATATGAGTTTTCTCTTCTAATTGTCGATTGTTATACTTAATGAATGTTGCTTGATCTTAGTTTTGCTCTTTGATATGCATGTGATAATTTTATACTTGAGCTAACTTTGTTTCCATGATAACGCACTATTACTTGCTGCCAAGGTACACTCCCACTCCCACTTTGCTTACTCTTACGCGTATTTCGCTTTATTATTTGATCATTTCATTGGTATCCATTGATTTTCTTATCAATTGACACATTGCTTCATCTTATTTAATAGAAACCCATTTTTTAGGAGCTTAGAGGGGTGCTACGGTCTTTATCGTACATTCCCAATAAGTAGTAACCTGACCCTCGAACCTAGATTTGGTTTTTCACACACCGTTTTTTTCAAACAAGGAGTCACACTTAGAGTTTTCTATCTTATTTTGTTTTCCCTTTAAAAATAAAACAAAAATAAGTAATGACTCCACGTCTTTTAAAAAAATAAAATAAAATTTTTACCAAATAAATAAAAAAAGGAGTTTCATCTTTGAGTGAGAACACATCAAACCAAAATGCAGGTCCACATTATGATTCATTGATTGTTTAATAATTCAATTATTATTAAATTAAACCATAGTATCAATATAATTTTATAAATATATAATTTATATTTATTAAAATTTAAAATAATTATAAAAAATTATATTTATATAATAACATGTTATTACCAAATTGAATCATAATAAAAATAAATATAAGTATACTAATATTTTAAAATTTATTATATAAGATATCTAGATTATTTAAACATAAAGATATATTCATGATGGAAAAGAAATTCTATAATTTTATCTACATGTTAAAATGATATATTCTATTACTTTATAATTTTCAAAATTATTATGGCAACAATTTTTTAACAAAATAAGTGTAATAATTTTGAAAATTATAAAGTAGATATTTAAAATATTTATTGTTGACAACTTATAAATATCTACCTATTATAGGGTAAAAATATTTTTCAAAAATTGAAAAAGAATGTAGATGGTTTCGATTAGATCAACAGAACAAAAAAAACAATAAATAAATAAATAAATAAATAAATAAAATTGAAAAAAGAAAAGTGAAAAAGGAAAAAGGGAGAGATCAAAATCTAGGAGAGATGTAGGGCAGTTCCTTGAATTAGAACATGAGAAAAAAGACATGCAAAACCTTGAGGCTGCCCCAATATTCGACTATTGGCCGGGTGAAATTGAGCTCTCGCTTTATTTTCCTAAGCAAACAGCCCATTGGATCGGCCCAAATCACCATTTCCAAAGAAAAAGAAAAAAAAACCCACAAAAACAAATAATAAAGCAAAAAGGGAAATTATTAAAATCTTGCAAGAGATGAGAGGAAAGAGCTTTCAATCTTGAAAGTAAAGAAGAGAAGAAACAGCTTATTGGGTAGGGATGAGAGGAAAGAGCTCTCAAAAGCGCCATGGAGCAATGGGTCGCCTGGGTACTCCTAAAGGCAATGACAGAAACCCTAGGGGGGACTTGATCTATATATATAGAGACGAGTGTTTTTTTTTCTCCGTTTTGCCCTTGGCTGTCCTCATTCTAAGGCGGTTTGGAGAAGGGTATTTGTGAAATTAAATTATTGCAGGAATAATTACCTAGTCATGATTCTAATTTTAAAAAAAAAAAAAAAAAAAAAACTTTGAATTTATGTAATTATTAAATGAAATTTAACTTAGATTGGAAGGTTATACTTCTCATGATCACTTGTTATGTGTGGTGGGCATAAACCAACAATATAATAAGAGAATTTAATTTTAATAGAACCTTTAAGGCCAAGAGTAATAATTTTTTAATTACAAGTACTAATTTTAATTGTAACTAAATATTTATTTGACAACTATGTAAACCCCCTTTTTCTAACGCACGTGACTCATTTTATTTTTTCCTTTCAAAAGTTGATTTTTTAGAAATTTTGAATCTTCATTTAATTTAATTTTTTTATTATTTAAGGAAAAATAAAATAAAATAACAAATCTTAAATAATTCTTTATTAAAAGTACAAGCAAGGTATCCAAATAAGATTACAAATTCTACTATACTTATTAGGAAGATACTATAAAATAACATCTTTCCAAGCCCTAAACATTTCTCTATAAATATTATAACATTCTTATTAAAAACAATTTCAAATTAATAATTTTAATTTATTCATAAAAAGTAATTTATTACAAATTTAATTTTTATTTAATTTTAAATTTATTTTTAAAATGTTTAATTTTAGTTCTTAAAAGGTTTATTGAATGCAATTTTTTAGAAAAAGAAAAAGATTAAATTTTTATTTGTTTCGAAGAAATTATTTTTGTTGAATTTTTTAGGAGAAGGGATGAATCTTTCCAAATTTTATTAATAAAAGTATTTCTATTTTATTTTTATTTAAGAAAAATGCTTTTTACAATATAAATCACAAGTTTACAAAAAGGAATTTCAACCCAATTTTATTAAAAAAGTTTAATTTTATTTAGAAAAATAATTTTTACCAATTATTTAGAAAAAGGATTTTACAAATTTGTTTCTCGAGAAGGATTACAATTTTATTAAGACGGAATTTTTGGATTTTATCTAAAAAGGAAATTGTTTACCAATTTATTAAAAAAGATTTTTTTAATTCAATTTTTATTCAAAAGGTCCTTTTTACAACTTTTATTTACAGAAATTATTTCCAAATAAAAGTTTACTATTTAATAAGAGATTTTTATTTTGAAAAGAAAATGGTAATTCAAAATTTTCCAACAGTTTAATAATTAAAAAGTATTTTCTGAACTTTTTTTATTAAAATAATTTTCTAGACTTTTATTAAAAAAAATTCTGGACTTTTTAATAAAATAATTTTCTAGACTTTTATTAAAATTTTTGGACTTTTATTATTATAAAAAAGACTTTTTTTATTAAAATAATTTTTTGGACTTTTTATTAAAATAATTTTGGAAATTTATTTTTGAAAAGTGTACTTTTTATTAAAATAATTTTATGAAATTTTATTAAAAATAATTTTTTGGACTTTTTTTTTAAATGGACTTTTTTATTAAAATCATTTCTCAAATTTGATTAAAAACATTCTTGATATTTTATTAAAATAATTTTCTGGAATTTTATAAAATAATTTCTGGACTTTTATATTAAAATAATTTTTGGACTTTTATTAAAATAATTTTCTGGACTTTTTTAATAAAAATATTCATCTTGGACGATTATTAAAAAAAAAATCTAGACTTTTATTTTTTTTTAAAAAAAGTTTCTAGACTATTTTATTATAAAATAAAATAAAATAAAGGTTTTCTGGACTTTTTATTAGAAACATTTCTGAATAACTTTATCAAGTAAAAAAAGAGAGAACAAAAATATAAACACAAATAAATGAACAATAAAGATAAAACTAAGGTAGCAAAAAATTTAAAACAAATTTACATATGAACAAACAACTTAAAATGTAAATATATATATATATATATATATATAAAGATAAAACTAAGAAAAACCTAAAGATCAAAAAAGGAATAAAAATAAAAAAATGAGGAAAGGGAAGTGTACCCACACGTAGCTCATAGTAAATTAATCCAAAGGAAGACTTTATACCTCCGATGCACAACTCCTGAAAGGATACCAACAGACTCACTCTCTCACCAAATACAAAAATTAAAAAAAAATTAAAAAAAAAAAAAAAGAAAGAAAAATAGAAATGAGAAAGAGAAAAAGAAAGTCGTCCCCTCATTTTCGCCCAAGGTTTCATGCCCTTTTATATGCTTCCCAAGCCTCCTTTTCTTCAACAAAATTCGACCCTCCATGTGTCAAGTATCTATGTTCAAAGCAAAAGCATGGAAGGATGGGCCCATGAATAATAAAAAATAAGGCCTAAAAATCAATAAACCTAATATCAATAGAAAATATGAACTAAGCCCAAAATAAATTTTCAAGAAATGTGCAAAACAAAAAATAATAAAAATTAACCACAAAATACCAATTCTACCATCAAAAATGGGTCTTCCATATGCTCGATCTTGTATCCATTAGGTCATTTGATGAATTTCTTGTATATCCTTTTGAATTTCTAAACTAAAACTTTTTTTTTTTTAATTCAAACCAATTAACAACTTAATCATGGTTTGTTATTATCAAAATACAATTAGGAGAACCTTTGGGCTAATAAATACCTAAAATAAAATAAATGAAAAACAAACTTACCCATTAATATAATGAAATCTAAAAATGAGGATGGGTGGTTATGGTGCGGCAATGGTAGTGGAGGTGAGGGAAAAGATGGAAGAGAAATGAAGAAAGAGAATAGGAGGAAAGAGAAAATGAGATGGAGTAAGAGAGTGAAAGGGGATGGGGCTACTGCCAATGGGGGATATCGGTTAGTTGGCCAGCGACTGGACATGGTGGTGGGTCATGGTGAGAAAAAGAAAGAAAGAAAGAAAGAAAACAAAAGGAGAGAGTGTGTTTGAGAAGAAGGTAAGAGAGAAAGAGAGTGAAGAAGAGTGAAGGGGAATAGGGCTTTTGGTGCTTATGACTAGCTAAGCAGTGGTTAGCTATGATGGTGGGTCATGGTAAGAAATAAATAAATAGAAAAAAAAAAGGTAAGGCGGGGTGGCCGGTTGTGGGTCCATAGGGGGTGAAACATATGCATATGGGATAGGAATGAGAGAAAGGAAAAATGAAAAAAGAAAGAGTAAAGGAAAAAGGAAAAGAAAAAAAAAATGGGTGGCAATTGTGGGGGTGCTCCTCTATCTTCAAAGGAGTCTTTAGGGTTTTTAGGAATGGATCGTGAGAATGAAGGGTAAAATGGTTGACCAAGATGGGTTCTCTTAAATGGGTATAATGAGCTTAAAAAAGGGTTAGAATTTTAATGGAAGTGAGTTTGAGACAAATTTAGTGGTTTACAAATATGCCCATCTTTGGTAAAGTTCACAAGTGTAGGAAATGTGAACGTTGGAGTGAAAAGAAAAAAGTGAATAATGAGTGGAACAAAGTGAACTATATTGAAGAAAAAGAAAGACCCCTAAAATTGTCCTGGCAGAACATGTGATTGCTCAAACCAAAAGAAAAACCAAAGGGACCCAAAACCTCCAAAAACAAGTAACAACAGGTTAGACAAAGAAATGGGCTCATAAGACACCTCTAAAGTTACATTGAGGATCCAAGACTCCTTATAAAAGATCTTTAAAAGTGACTTAAAAATTGATGTCAAAGTCGAGTATCAATCAAACCACCAAGAAGTACAAGAACAAATATGTATAAAAGAAAGACTACAAATGTACTATATGAGGGTACAAGGTGAAGGGAACCAAGTAGTATGACCCAAACATGTGGTATAAGACCAAAATGGATTGTGTCATGTGCGAATTTTGAAGGTGTTGTGCGAATTTCACACAACACAAGGTGTCCTGCGAAATTTTCGCACAAGCCTGGAGCGGTTGGCTTCCGAAGGTCATATCTTCCTCATTTCAGCTCCAAATCGTACACGGTTTGAAGCGTTGGATTCTTGACTTCCTGAGCTTTGAAATGGTATATAGCATGTAGAAAATAGACTTCAGGAAGTGCTCCAAAAGTATGAAAGAAGACTGTAGCTGCTGTCCTCTTTGCTTCTCTTCACTTTGCTTGCTTTTCCTCTTTGCTTCTCTTTGCTTCTCTCCTTTACTTGGCTTGTCTTAATGATCCAAAAGGCTGTAAAAACACTAAAACTAGCCACAAATATGATTAGAAGTCATTGCTAGGTCCTTAACATGCCAATTGGAATAAAGATGGAGAATTACTACACAAAAGTGCTTAAAAGATATTGAATTAAAGGTGTAAAATAGCACTTTTTGGGTAGTAATCACTCCCACTTACTTATCGCGTAGTGATACTCAAGTCTTTCCTCCGCGGTGCAAAACCTTAATTTTTATGAGTTAAATTCAATTGGTTGTGACCGCTGCAACCCAAAGCTTTACTCGTCGCAATGGTTTAGCCTCGGGTCTTCTTATTATGTAGAGTTTGAAGAGCCTGTTGTGGCGCTCAATGCCTCTCGTTGCAGCGCTTTTCACTGGGTATGTAAAAACCCTTTTTCACCTAAAAATAAAGGAAAAGTAAAAAAATAATTCCTAAACTACCAAATAATTAACTCTAAAAATTCACTAACTAAATTAAATTTGAAACAAAATAAAAAAAATGGTAAAAATCCTAACAACTAAAATAATTCAAAATTCAAAAATAAAAATTGCTCAAAGTAAAATAAAATAAAATAAATGCTCAAAATAAATCAAGATGTCTCCCGAAAAGCGTTAAAATATAAGTCGTTAGCTAGACTTTCTCCACTCTTCTACTTCGGAATTGAAAACACAACAAACACCCTTTCATTACTAAAAATGTCTCTCAAATAATGTTTCAATCATTGCCCGCTCACTGTAAAAGTTCCCTTTGATGGATGATGAATTTCTATTGCTCCTACTGGTAAAACCTTGTTAACTATGAACGGACCAGACCATCGCGATCTTAATTTACCCGAAAAATGCTTGAGACGTGAGTTGAAAAGAAGAACTTGTTGGCCAACTTCAAAATTGCACTTCTGAATATGCTTATCATGCCATCTTTTTGCCTTATCCTTATAAATCTTAGCATTCTCATAAGCATTATTACATAACTCCTCCATCTCATTTAATTGTAACAATCTCTTCTCCCCTGCAGTTTGTGAGTCAAAAGTCAAAAATTTAACAGCTCAAAATGATTTGTGCTCCAACTTAATCGGAAGATGACAAGATTTACCATAAACCAATTTATATGGAAACATCCCAATAGGTGTCTTGAATGTCGTTCTATAAGCCCATAAAGCATCATCCAAATTACTTGACCAATCTCTCCTAGAAGAATTAATTTTTTTCTTCAGAATTCGCTTGAGCTCATGATTAGATACCTTAACTTGACCACTTGTTTGCGGATGATAAGAAGTAGCTATACGATGTGTTACTCCATATTTACCCAGTAGTGACTCAAATTGACTGTTATAAAAATGAAATCACCTATCACTTATGATAGCTTTGGGTATACTAAATCTTGCAAAAATGTTTTTCTTAAGAAATTTAACCACCACCCTAGCATTATTGGTCTGCAGCGCCTCAGCTTCAACCCATTTGGAAATGTAATCTACAACAACCAAAATAAAACGATTAGCATAAGAGGATGGAAAATGACCCATAAAATCAATACCCCATACATTAAACAATTTTATTTCTAAATATTTGTTAAAGGCATCTCATTTTTCCTAAATATATTCCCAATCCTTTGAAATCTATCACAATTGGCAACAAAATTAAATGAATCTTTAAAAAAAGAAAGCCAATAAAATCCTTATTGTAAAACTTTGGCTGCAATTTTAGTAGCTCCAAAATGTCCTCCAACTTCATGGGAATGACAATGATACAGAATACTCTCCATCTCCTCTTCCGGTACACATCTCCTAATTTTTTGATCGACACATTGCTTATATAGGAAATGATCATCCCATATATAGTACTTGAGATCCGAGATAAACTTCTTTCTCCTTTGATAAGTAAGCTCGAGAAGCAAAATCTTCTTAGCCAAATAGTTGACAATGTCTGCATACCATGGCGCTTCTTCAACTGCAAAAAGTTGCTCATTAGGAAATATTTCATTAATATCATCATCAACTCCTTCATTAGGCTTCACATGATCCATCCAAGAAAGATGATCTACAACTAAGTTCTTGGTTCCTTTCTTGTCTTTTATTTCCAAGTCAAATTCTTATAGCAGTAAGATCTAACGAAGTAGCCTTGGCTTTGCATCTTTCTTAGCAAACAAATACCTCAAAGTCGAATGGTCGGTATATGCAATCACCTTAGAACCTATCAAATAAGACCGAAATTTGTCAAAAGCATAAACAATTGCTAAAAGATCTTTTTTAGTATTTGCATAATTTGCTTAAGCCTCTATTAAAACCTTGCTAGCATAATAAATCACGTGAAATTTTTTGCCTTTCCACTACCCTAAAACAACACCTATAGTAAAGCCACTAGCATCACACACCAATATAAAAGGCAATTCCCAATCGGGTGCAACAATAACAGGAGAAGATATCAACTTAGACTTAAGAGTTTCAAAAGCATTTAAACATTCTTTAAAAAAATAAAAATTTGCATTCTTAACTAATAAATCACAAAGAGTTTTAGAAATTTTTGAAAAGTCCTTAATGAATCTTCTATAAAATCCTGCATGACTAAGAAAACTTCTAAATCCCTTAACATTTGTAGGTGGTAGAAGCTTCTCAATCACATCTATCTTGGCACGATCCACCTCAATTCCTTTTACAGAAATTCGATGTCCCAACACAATACCTTATCTTACCATAAAATGGCATTTTTTCCAGTTTAAAACCAAGTTTGTGTCAACACATCATTGCAAAACAAAGAAAGATTAAAAAGACAATCCTCAAAAGAAGAACCAAAAATAGAAAAATCATTCATAAACACTTCCATGTATTTTTCAATCATATCGGAGAAAATGGACATCAAGCAATGTTGAAAAGTGGTCGAAGCATTGCATAAACTGGATGGCATTCATCAGTAATCAAAAGTACCATATGGGCATGTACAAGTGGTTTTATTTTGATCTTCCGATGCTATGGGGATTTGATTGTATCCCGAATCTCCATCTAGAAAACAATAATAATCATGATCGGAAAGTCTCTCCATCATTTGGTCAATGAAGGGTAAAGGAAAGTGATCCTTTCTTGTGGCATCATTGAGCTTCCAATAATCAATACAAACTCTCCAACTGGTTATTGTTCTTGTGAGGATAAGTTCGTTATTATCATTCCTCACTAGTTATACCCCCCTTCTTAGGAACTACTTGAACTGGACTTACCCATGTACAATCTAAGATTGGATAAATTATACCTACATCCAAAAGCTTTACAACCTCCTTCCTAACCATTTCTTGCATAGATGGATTTAATCTTCGTTGTGGTTGAACTATTGGCTTGTAGCTTTCTTTAAATAGGATCTTATGCATACAAATCGATGGACTTATTCCCTTGATGTCATCAATAGTCCATCCAATAGCTTTCCTATGCTCCCTCAAAACTCTTAATAGTTTTTCCTCCTCCAAATCATTCAAAGAAGAATTAATAATAATAGGATAAAAACTAGAATCTTCTAAGAAGGCATACCTGAGATGAGATGGTAATAATTTAAGTTCAAGTTTAGGAGGCTCCTTCTTTAATGTATGATTGTTAACATGAATAGCCTCTAATTCTTTAAATTTTAACTTTTTTGGAAACTCATAAGTTGGCAATGCCTCGAGATTATTAACACATTCAATTATATCATCATCATCACAAAGAGTTCCTAAAGTTCTACCATTCATTATACAATTTTCTAAAGGTGAAGTAGGAAAAGTTTCATGAAATGTTTCAGCTACCACCCTATCCAAAACACTAATTGCAAAGCATGCATCAACATCAGATGAAAATTTCATAACCTCAAAAACATTAAACGTAACTTGTTCATCTTGAACCCTTAAAATCAACTTACCTTGATAAACATCTATAAGAGTTCTACCTGTAGCAAGAAAAGGTCTTCCTAATATAAGTGGAACTTCCCGGTCTTCTTCCATATCTAATACAATAAAATCAACCTGAAATATAAACTTATCCACTTTTACCAAAACATCCTCAATAATGCCTCTTGGATGTTTGATAGATCTATCTGCAAGCTTCAAAGATACCGTAGTAGGCTTCACTTCCTTTAGTTCAAGTTTCTTGAAAATAGAAAGAGACATCATATTAACGTTTGCACCAAGATCACATAAAACTTTATCAAAATCAAAATCACCAATAGTGCAAGGTATAGTGAAACTCCTTGGATCTTTTAGCTTAGGAGGAAGCTTCCTTTGAAGAATGGTGTTGCACTCTTCAGTGAGCATCACATTCTCATTGTCAACCAATTTCCTCTTATTCGATAACACCTCCTTTAAGAATTTAGCATATTTCGGCATTTTCTCCATCATATCTAGAAAAAGGAACATTGATATGTAAGCTCTTTAAAATATCAATAAATTTAGAAAATTGCTTATCTAAATTTTGATTTTTCAGTCTTTGGGGAAAATGGATGGCATTTTATGATGATTTTGGAGTAGATGGCTACATAGGAGTGGAAGCATCTTGTTCCTTGGGAACTAAAGTATCCTCTTTATTTGCTTACTGCTCGACCTCTTTTGATTGTTCTAACTCCTTCCCACTTCTAAGAGTTATGGCATTTACATGCTCCTTAGGATTTGTCTCAATGTTACTAGGAAGTGCTACTTGAGTTCTCTCCGTTAATAACTTAGAAATCTTCCCCACTTGATCCTCAAGGTTGCGAATACTTGCACCTTAGTTCCTGAAATTTGCTTTAGTATCATCAATAAAATCGTTAGTCTTTTGTATAAATTAGGTGAAAACTTCTTCCAAGTTTGGATTCTTCTCTTGAGATTCGAAACCGGATGGTGGTTTTTGCACATTAGCATTGTTACTCCATGAGAAGTTCGGATGATTCTTCCACCCTTGGTTGAAATAATTGGAGTTAGGATTGTATTAACGTTGATTATTGGCCACGTAGTTCACTTGTTCGGATGAATTTGCTTCATATGGGCCTCCAGCTTGACACTCTAAGCTAGAATGGTTACCCACACAATTTTCACAGACTAAATTAGAAACGACAGCAACATTCATTTTCTTAAAATTATTATTTAAAACTGCAACTTGAGAGCCAAATTATTAAAAGTATCAATATCATGAATGTCGATTGTCCTCTTTTGTGCATTTCTATCCGTAGACTTCAATAAATTGTTGCTAGCCATCACTTCTATAAGTTAATATCCATCCTCTAGTGTCTTATTAATAAAAGCTCCTTCGTTTGCTGCATCCACCATGGTTTGAGTATTAGGGTGCAAACTATTGTAGAATGTTTGCACTTGCATCCACATTGGTAAGCCATGGTGTGGGTACTTTCTTAAAAGATCTTTGAACCTCTCCCAAACTTCATAAAGAGACTCTTGATCTTGCTGTAAAAAGTTAGTTATATCATTCCTCATCTTTGTAGATTTTAACGGTGGGAAGTATTTAGCAAGAAAAGCATTAACCAGTCCATCCCATGTAGTGATTGTCCCCATAGGTAATGAAGTTAATCATGCCTTATCCTTGTTATTTAGAGAGAATGGAAACAATCGAAGTCTTATTGCATCATCGGTCACACCATTATGCTTGAAGGTATCACAAATTTCTAAGAAATTTGCAATATGTAGATTAGGATCATCATTGGCCAATCCTCTAAATTGAACCAAAGATTGAATCATTTGAATAATTGTCGATTTGATCTCAAAATTGTTAGATTGGATGGGTGGCCTTCGAATGCTTGAGACACCCACATTAGGAACAAAATAATCCTTGAGTGCCCTATTTGAGACTTCATTATCACCTTTATTCTCATCCCCTATTGCAGGAACCTCTTGAATTACTTGTTGTTTGCGTTCTCGATTTAGCTTTTGTAGTGTTTTGTTGATATCAAGGTCGATTGGTACTAAGTCTAAACTCCTTGTATGTCTCATACACTAAGAAAACCTAAAAAGAGAAAAACAATTGAGTAAGAATAAAAAGAAAATAAATCAAATTAGCAAAGAAATAACTGGTATTAATATTAGTAACAAATAGTCCCTGGCAATGGCACCAAAAACTTGATGTTCAAATTCACAAGTATACGAATTGTTCAAGTAATATAATTGTACTTAAGTACAGATATCGAACCCACAAGGACTATGCTACTAATTACTAAAATTTATTATTTCTCCTACTATTTGATCAACTGAATTTTTAAAGTTGCAGAAGCAAGTAACTTAAACAATTAAAAGAAATAAATTCAAACTCTTATGATTTAAACGATTTAGGGCTTCTGATTTCACTACAAACACTTTCATGCAATTGATTACTTAACCTAATTTCTGTTATGCTTTATTTGGACATTTAATTCCCTAAGCCAACCAATATTTTCTCTCGAAATATATCAGATTGCTCCTTAAATTACTAACCCAACATATCTCTATGTGAATTTAAGTTTAAAGGAGTAATTAAGATCTATGGAATTATTATAGATTTAACTATTAATCTCTTAAAACATGGTAATATTTCTCTACTATTCATTCATTCACGTAATCTATTCTATGGATCTAATTTAGATTCTAACTCTTGTTATCAACCTAAATCATAAATTCAATCAAAACTTGGGCCCTTAAGAATTGAGAGCTTTAAGCGCAAAATAATTACACAAATAAATTAATGCAAAAATAGATAATTAAATTAAACTAATTAAAAACATAAATCATGATTAAGCTACATCTCAGCCCTAAACAAAGAAAATTAGCTCATATTAAGATGAAGAATAAACATCTTGAATTACAATCATAAAGAAAATGGAAGAATAAACCAGAAAAATAGAAGAAAGTCTGCAAATCCCCTTCTTGTTCTCTAAGCTCTTTCTTCTCCCAAGTCTCTCTGATCCCCTAAATAAACCTTACTTTCATCTATTTATAGCCTTGGTATCACAAACTCAAGTCCCACCTAATTCAAATCTGAACAAGATGCAATAAGAACAAATAATTTTCAAATTTTAAATATCGTGTCACGACGCTCAAGACCTCCCACCACAACACTTAAGGCTTGGGTCCTAAGGATTTTTGAAATTCTTTCGAGCGCCGCGGTGGACAAGTTCCTCTACTGCGGCAATTTTGTCTCGAGTCCCCAACTATGATTTTCCACATACGCGCGCCGCAACGCTTTCCTCTCGAGTAAGTCACTCAAATTGTCACGTAAGGGACCGCCATGGTGCTTGAGAGCTCTCATAGTGGCGGTTTTCACATTTTCGCCAAACTTCATATTTTTCTTCCAATTTTGCCTCATATTACTTCTTTGTCGTACTCTTGGCTATTTGAGACCTAAAACAATAAAAATAATGATTGTTAAGATAAAATTACTCTTAAACTGATGAAATATCAAGTTAAATTATAGATATTAAGTTGCTTTAAATTGACTTATCAATTATGGGTCCAATCCATCATTTTGGACTTATGGCTCCAAGCACTCTTTACAATCCTCAAGAGATATCTCACTCTTGAACAACCCCTCAAGTGATATCCCACATTTGAGAATCCCTAAGTGATAACTCACACTTAGATTCTTCTCCTCAAATATTTACAAAAGATAAGAAATAATCTCACAAAATCCTAGTACAAAACTTTAGGCTCAAATGTATAAGAAAAACTAAGATTGAAAAGTGCACAAATGATATGCAAGTTTTAGAACAATGGTGCACTAAAAAACACTCTCCCAAGGCTCAAATATATTCAAGAAATGTTTAGGAAGTTTAAGTTCTTGAAACAATGAAGATTAAAGTCTTTTTATAAAGGAAAACGACCAAACTAGCCATTGGGGGTTCGGCCGATCAAGCTCCGATTCGACCGATTGACTAGTCATTAGCATTTAATATTTGGCAGGTGATCGTTGGACCTCAACCGCCCCTTGACCAATTCTCGATCGATTGAACAAGCATTCTGGAAGAGAGAGAAGGTTTTTGCATCCCTTGACCAGTTAAGTTGAATAGGTCAACTGGTTCGTCATTCGATTCAACCGGTTGAGCCATTTTTGGCTCAACAACCATCTTTTTTAACTTTAAAACCTTTTAAACAAGTTTGAAAAACATTTGACACAAGGTAATAGTTGAAAACATGAAATCCAATTTTAAAATATTTAAAACAAAATTTACTTTTGGATGACTTTGGTGCATAAATTAATAATGTAATACATGAAAGACCTAAAGCACCAACAACCTTACAAAGAGATCCTATGAAGATTAGGTCTTGAAAAACATTTCTCTTTGAGGTCTTTTTTTTCTTATTGATTTTCCTTTAGCTTGATTTTGTCTTTGTAATTGTCAGTTTAGAAATCTTCTTGCTTAATCACACTTGAAATATAATCATTAGTTTCAAACCTTGTTTTGTTATCATCAAAACCAAGATTAACCAAACCTTGGTTTCACATATATGTACTCTATGAAATAAGTAAATAAATATAATGAGAGGCATGTAGGTGGCTCTGTACAATGTTGTGGGATTAAAAAGAAAAAAAATAGAGGATGCTTGTGTTGCCAAGGTGTTGACTTAAGCATTGGAAAAAGTGTGTATGTAAATATATTATAATAATAATAATAATGGAAAGAAACATGAGGCTGACTATTTTATTTTTAGGGTTTTGTGTGTGTAATGAAGATATGAGTGTAATGGGTTGGTTATGAATTGAATTTGAAAATTAATAAAAATAATAAAATTTAGTTTTAAGCTAATAAATGAAATGTTAGTAATAATAATAGTAAATAGAATATATATATATATAGTAAATAGAATATATATATATATATATTGAGAAATTTAGTTTAAAAAGATAATAATAATAAATTAATAGAATTTTGGGAATAAATTTTGGAAAGAACCTACTTTTTAGAAGAATTTAAAACCTCACATGTTAAATTGTTAAGTTAAAAATAATATAGGTAACATAACATAGAAAATTGTTAGGGTTCTCAAACCTTTAAATTTAGATAAATAGTTAATAGTAATAGTTGTGTCTTTTTTTGTTAGGTTTGAAATAGGCTCTTTAGGGCAAAATTCTTCGAGATCAAATACTTCAAGGTTTTTTAGTGCTTCTTTGAGGTAAGGAAAATTAATGCAAATTTTGTAAAATGAAATAATTTTCTTTTTATATTGTATTTTGAAATGTGT
Organism: Vitis vinifera; assembly: GCF_030704535.1. Taxonomy (NCBI): domain Eukaryota; kingdom Viridiplantae; phylum Streptophyta; class Magnoliopsida; order Vitales; family Vitaceae; genus Vitis; species Vitis vinifera. The sequence goes on along the minus strand of NC_081823.1, from coordinate 11,023,180 downwards.
AAAAATATTATTTTTATTTCTATGCATTGATCAAATATATGTTTTGCATGGAAAATATGTTTGAGCATTTTTTTTGTTTAACAAAATAAAATTTTTTTGAGATATGATATTTTGATTTTTAAGTTTGAATTAATGAAATAAAGTATTTGACTCTGATCTATATGACCCTAGTTAACAGGTTATAATAGTTAACATTTTTTGCCCTAGTTAGCAGGTTATAATAGTTGATATTATATGATCATAGTCAATGAGTTATAGTAGTTAACCTTATGGTCGTAGTCAACAAGTTATAATTGTTGACCTTTGGTTTTATTCACCTTAAATGAAACAAATTTGAAACAAGTCACTCATTTGTGAAGTCCCACCTAATTGGGCACCATTTGTTATTTGATAACCAAAGTGAAAATATTTGAAATGTGTTTGATTTGGATTTAATGTGAAATGGTTTTGATATATATGAAAATGTTTAGTTAAACAATTTAAAATGTATTAGCATATTTGAACTCAAACGTTTTAATGAGAATGATTTTACACTATATCTCCTATTTGTAAGCATGATTGAAACTATTTGATCCATGAAACTACATTAATGTTCCTTATTGAGCTTTGAGCTCATCCTCCTTTGTTGTTAATTTTTTAGGTACTCTCAATTCAAGCAAGGAGTGATGGTTAGGATGGAGAATTTTTCTTTGTTAAGATTTTGGTTCAAACTTTATTTTGGACATTGTTTAGATGTTAAAATTTAATTCCTATTTGAATTATTTGAGTTTGGAGTTATTTGGAAATGACATTTTGGTTGATGTGTTAGTTTTTAAAGTTGATATCTGGAGATTTTAGAATTAATTTATTTTACTACTCTGAACAAAAATTTGGTAATTGGAAATTTCCAGTTACAAGATGAAGTTTGTGTCGTTTCCACTTTGAGCCTTTGGGCTTGAGGTGTGAAATGACTGTCATGCCCTTGAAGTAGGTTTTGGGGCGTGACATGATAGAAACATCTTGTAAAGTAATGGTCAAGATCCCAATAGGTAGGTGAAATGTGTGTTTTAGGACATCATCTCTCAACTAGACTAGTGATTAGTTCCCAATCTAGTGTAATGTGTCCAATATGGTATACACCATAAAATCCAGATCAAATAATATAAGGACGACGATGAGGATCCATCTCCCATTCCCACATAAACCTAGATATATGTTGTTGATAAGTTAAGACCAAAGCAAGTTGCAAAAATACAAATAAATCAATTAGATAATAAACTTCAATTTTTGTCATTCTTTAAAGAGATATTATGTGATTTCATATACATACTTGGCCAGAGTCAACTAAATGAGACCTGCGTTTATTCTGTAGAACCAAAACAGACGTATCTAATGGATCTGGATTAGAACTATGTCCTTTATACTCTATATCTGTAACAAAATGGTGAAGATAAATAAACAATACTTATTGTTTTTAAATAAAAAAATATTAATAATAGAAAAGTTTAAAAATTTTATGGAGTTTCCCATATATTATGAACATTATCTAAAATATGAATAACCTGATTAAGTATATATCAATTTGATAAATTTAAGTAGATCAATTCATTTATGACCAATAAACAAGTCATACTAGTCTAAATTAAAATTAGAGATACAAATTTAATGAATCGTTTTGTTAATATTCATAATAGAAAATTTCAAATTTTTGACAAAGTTTCCCCTATATTATCCCAAATACAAATAACTTGATTATGCATATAACATCAATATTTATAATCAAACAAAACCCAATAATTGCATAAAGATAGTATCATAGTAGCTTACATCTCAATATCAAAGAAAATGGTCAGAAAATGGAACATGAAACTTGCCTTAATTCAACAAAAAACCTCAAAGCCCTTTTTTTCTAGTTCCTATAACAAAAATCAACTATGGTCCCCTTCATTTTTGGAGTTCTTAACAACAACCAGTGTGATCCCCTCCATTTTGGGATCTTTAACAAAAAAATCCATGGTGGCCCCCTCTTTCCATATCCATTTTCTTTAATGAAAACAAAACCCTTTTTGTCTCTACCAAGCTCAAGATGAAAATAAAAAATAAAAATAAAAAACCAAACACATCTACAAGAACAAACTAAAATATGCTTAAACTAAACAGATTTACAAGAAAAAAATAAAAATTTACTTAAACCAAAAAACTCATAAATCTTAACTACACTAGTAACGAAAGAAATAAGATGAAATTTTGGAAATATAGAACCTAAGCCAAGGATGAACGAGAGAAAATAAGAAAGGCGAATAAGAGGCAAAAACCTTAAAATGTAAGAAATCTAACTAAAAAGGTAAAGGAACTTGAACAGATCATAAAACTGTAGTTGGTGACTATAGTTTCGATAGATTTAAAAAAAATTCAAAATCATAGTTGGTGACAACGATTTTGATCAATTTAAAAAAAAAAATTCAAAACCGTAGTTGGTGACTACGATTGTATGGTGTGGAACCTTACATGGCTCAAATGTACTAGATTGGGCATTAGTTTCAATTCAGGTTTAATTTATGATTTTTTTTTAATGTACTATTTTGGGTCAAAACTCAAATACAATCTTATGTGTTTTGGAATTTCCTATTTTGTTAAAGTATATCTCAAACATAGCTTTTAGAATAGACAATGAGCCTTCCAAGGTTTACTTCTTGAAAAGTTTCATTATATTTTTGTACTTGGTCCTTATTTCCTTTACTTTGATTTCTATTTTCTAAATTTTAGTTTTTGATAATCTATATTAAAGGTGTCAATGCTAGGATTTATTAAGAAGATTGTCAATATGATGAAATTGGAGCTCATTCAATCTCAACAATTAATAGAAGTTGTTTGAGTATCTTATCTACTACATTATGACAAACAAAGAGTGAACAAATGGAATGAAACTCTATTACAAAAGCATTTAAGTTGCAAGAAGAAGGAATTATGTTATAAAATATTATTCATTGTATATATATAAGACGATGAAATTGATGTAGAACACCATCAATTAAATTTTGTAAAGCAAATTTATGGTTGCATTTTGAAGTTTATTTTGATGTTAAGAGTAGAAGAGATTGTTAAGCACTAAAAAATGAAGTTAATGTTCACCATCAATTCTCATTGATCATGAATGCACCCACCAATAATAACCTGACTTTTTCATTTAAGAATTATTTAAAAAATAATATTTACTTAACTCTATAGCAATAGTCAATAACTTTTTGGACAATTTGGGAGCTAGGCTCATTTGTTACAGCCCTCAACCTATGTTGCTATAATACAAAACAATTCTACAATAAAATGAGATAAGAACTTAAGGAGCCAATTTGCAAACAATTTTTTACATTCGTGTAGGCCACTTGGATTCTAGTTTTGCAATGGTGTTGTCAACTTGCCCACTACTATGGAGCCAACTTTGACTGTTGAAGGGTTTGAACATATTATTGGAACTAACCATCTTAGACACTTCCTTTTCTCATGATTATTGCTTGATGACTTGAAGTAATCATATTACCCATCAAAGTAGCTCAAGGATTTATCTATTTGGAGAAAACAAACTTCATGATTGTGAGTATTTTCACTTAGTTCTAGAAATAGGTCCAATGCGGTTATATTACTAAGGTAATAAATGTCATCCATGACAAAATCATATTTTGTTTCCTTCCACCTTAAAGACACCTTTTCATTTAAAAAACATAATACCATGTAAATTAGATACCTTAATCTCTCCACACTACTAGACAAAATAAAGTAGACAAGGACCTTCTTGAGCATCAGGCAAATCACCATATGCCCCTAATGTGAAATTTACAATCAAATGTTCCAAACCCTCAATGTTGTTCAAGAATTTGCTAATTATTTCAAAGATTCTACATAAAAAGGATTTGCAATCCTTTAAATCTAACATAAGATAGTCACATACTTGGTTCCAAGTTCAAACCATTGGATATAAAAGCATTGACTTACAAGAAGAAACATGGCACAAGCCCTCAAAGTTCCTTTACAAGGCATTATTATTACATCAGATAAATAATTTAGTGTTCTTAAAATATTCAAATCTCAACTTGAGTTTTAGGCTCAATTTTAATAAACATCGGAGAAGCATACAAAAGTTAGAACATTATTAATAGTTACATTGTGATTTTAAGCATTAAAAACTAAGAACATAAAAGCATTAAAAATAAAATTTTTAGTTTTGTAACCTTCCAAATATATGTCAAAAAAGGAATAGTGAACCAATAATTTCTAAAAATATACGTACTCTTAACATTTAATACTATAAACTACTAGAATGGGTAGGAAGTTGAAAAAGTGGCCTCAACATTAAGAATCAATAACATATAAAGTCATAATCGTGGGGTAAGAGCTGAAAATCCAAATACACAAGACCAGAAAAACCAATAGAAGCAACTCTCCCTCTAAAAAATAAAATAAAATAAATAAATAACAAACAAACAAACATACAAACTAGCAAAAAACTGTGCTCACCATATTTCTCAATACTGCCAAAAAACTTCACTATATTGTTTTGTAACTTACCAATCTGCCAACAAAAGTAAGCATAAAATATAAACCATATAGATTTCCATAAAGGATGATCTATACATCCATATAACAAGCAATAAGATCAGCATTGAATTAAAATAATGACTAACTAAAGCCAAAAATAAAAAAATAAAAATGCCTAAATCCATGCACTAGCATTTTTACATAGGCAAACAACAAATTTATTAAAAGTGCCTAACAAATGGACGCACTAAAGTACACATTGAAATTCATTGTTAAAATCAAGAAATAAAGCAAAAGGGTAATGATTCTACTATTTACCAAAACTATAGGCTCTGTCATGGAAGCTTGCCCTTGTTTCCATAATAGAAAGGTTCTCAAATGAATAAGTCAACCTAAATAAAGAAAAAAAAAACCCACATTGCTTGAATTCAATTTGTAATTGATTGGTAGGAGCTTGAAATATTTATATGTAATAGTCAAGGGAAAGAGGATTGTTTGATGAGTTGGGCAACTACAAAACTCAAAATAATATGGAGTTGCATACCACCATAGATAGTAGCTAATAGATATCCTATAACTTAACTTTTAACAAAAATATCATCACCATAACAATTTCTAAAGAAAACATCACAATTTTACATTGCAAAGGAAATTAATATTTTAAAGCCCAAAATCCTAGCACACAAGCTAAATTGGGGATGAATTACCTTTTTATGATGACTATCTAGCATAATTAAACATGTTTTCCAGTTTTGAATAACTTCTATACTAGCCATGGAGAAACCATTTGCATTAGCAATAGCTTGCAAATAATGGGTACCTTTGTTTTGTAACTCTAAAAACAATTATATTACATGTGATTTTTGGAAAATGAGTGATAAGAATTATCAGGAAAATATTTTCATTTGCAATAATACAGAAGGAGAACATTTTTCCCTACAGTACATAAGGAGAACATTTTTCCTTGCAACTGCAAGGAAAACGGTTGATATTAATGAATTAAAAATGTTAAGGAAAACAAAATAAGAGAGTGAAATAAAGAATTCAATAATGTACTTTTAAAAAAAATATGAGACTAACATCAAATAGTTGAAAAGAAAAGAAAAGAAAAAAGAAGCTCGAATGGTTTTGAGTTTCAATATATTGCAAGAGAGCAACAACAATCCCTCAATGAAGTGAGTGAACAAGATTTAAAGCCATTGTAAGGACACAAGATATGATATGAGTAGGGTCATATACAATTTTAAGATATCTTCATTTTTTTTTCCATTTTTTTTCGAAATGGCAAAACAAAATTTGTCTTACCTACTTCAAAAGTTAAAGAATAGATGTTGGATATGATTCAAAAGAACAATATTAAAGGAAACAAAAAAGATTTGCAACTATAAGGCATCTCAATAACTTTAAAAACTATAGCATATGACTACACAAGGACAAAAGTATAGCTTTACTAAAATAATTACAATATATGAAAACATGCATTAAAAAAATGAACTTTAAAAGAATAATTGCACACAAAACCAACAAGCTTTCTCTTGAAATAATTTCAAAGAAAGGAAAAAAAACAACAATAACAATCTTGACCTAGAATTATTAAGTATTCTAGCACAAACATGATGAGTTTAACACAACAATCAATAACCATGGAAGCAATGGAAATTTTGAACATAATATTATTAATCAACCAAAGGCAAAATAAAATATACAAACAAGTACTAATATAAAACATGAAAATAAAGTTATAGAAAGAGAAAAAAACAATGCAAGGGCTCCTAAATCCCATTATTTATTTATCTATTTATTTCTTTGAAATTTCATATTGTAGGACTTGAGAGTAATAGAAGAAAAATCACAAAGTAGACATGCCATGCGCATATTTGACCCTAAAATTATCATTTGGAATTCAATATAATAAGATAATCTGGTTATTATAAACTGTAAAAAAACTCCAAAATAATTAAATTCCTTGAACGTAACCCCAACATGTCCTATTGAAAAAGCCCTAAAGAGACCTCAGTCATCTGATAGGAAGTATATCTAAAGCAAAGCCATTGTAGCCTCATTCACTAGTGGAAAAAACCACAAACCCTATTCTCTACAAAACTCGAACTCACCTATAGTCCATGGAAGCCACCACTTTCAATGCCCGCACTCTTCAAACTTCCTCAATGTTCCTAAGGATATTTATTTTTGAAGAGACATAAATATCCCAAATTTGGTCTCATGGTTAGCAAAAAGGAGACAACTCTTTAGAAGTAAGTATCCACGTGGAAAGTCTACTTGTCAAATGGTTTTATTGACATGGCAACCACAAGAGTCATTTCAAGGAATAAATATTTTACTCATAAAAAGGTACTTATTTTTTAAAAAATATTTTAAAATTGATGTAGATAAAACTAATTAACAAAATTGGGTTCTTTCTCTCATATTTTTTTAAAATTAGTAACTCAAAACCTACTTTTCCCTTTTTAAAAGGTAATTTTAGTATTATAAAATTTTTATTAAATATGAAAAAAAAAAAAGCTTCTTGCATAAATCAAAACTGAGTTTTTATAATAAACAAAATTTTTCTAATTTTCATATTAAACTCTTTTATAACTCATTAATTATTTGAATAAAAGTAATCAAACAAATATAAAAGTTCTTATTAAACCTTATTAAACTTAAAAAAGAGTTTGGCTTCTCAAAAATCAATTCAAACACAAACTTTAAAATAGTTTCAAAACTTGTGGTGATAGTCAAGTCAAAGAATGCATTGGGATTCATCTTTCTAGCAGTAGTGAATCCATGATTTTTGTAAAAGGGATTGTAATAGTTCTAATTTTATTTGAAATTTCTTACAAGTGGCATTAATCAAAGAATCCACCGCCAGTTACATAAATGACGAGAATTTGTGTTTCCATTGAAAATGGTATATATATTGTAGTTTTTGGAGACTTTTATAAGTCTTACACCTCTATCAAGTTATCAACTAATGTCTTAATTATGGCACTAAGGACTTACCAAATCGATTAAAGGTGGTCATTTGGTGACAAGCTTAAAAAAACATGTATCTTATTAAGCTTTTAAAAATAATTATATTTTTAAAAATATTTTACCCCTAGTCATTATAAGTTTTTTGTCCTCTTAATATTAGGCAAGGGTTTTTTCTAATGATTGTAATAATTTATAAAACACGATGATGAAGAAAATATTTATAAAACTATCATAGTTTCAACCATACAAGGAAAAAGGAATTAATGAGAGGTGTCACACATAAACTTTAAATTAATGAAAAATAGTTTTTTGAATAGAAGATTTCTTAAAAAATACAACGTTAGTAAAAAACCAATCTGTGGACCCTGGATTTTGGCTCGATGCGTTTCCACTCGATGGCGAACTCGTTTTTTTTATATTTGAAAATGATTTATTGATTAAGAAAATGACTTGGAGTCGCCACTTATTTCTGTTTTATTTTTAAAGGGAAAACAAAATAAGAAAGAAAAACCCTAAGTGTGACTCTTTATTTGGAAAAGCAGGTCTGTGAAAAACTGAGTCAGATCCAGGGGTCAGGTTGCTTATCGGGAAGGTACGATAAAGAGACCGAAAGCACCCCTTTAAGCCCCTAAAAATGGGTCTCTACTAAATACGGTGAAGCAAGTGTAGCAATTGATACGAAAATCAATGTATATCAAAATGAAACAGTCCAACAATAAAGCGAATCATGCATAAGAATAAACGAAATGGGGATGAGATCGTACCTTAGCAGCAATTAATAGTGCGCTATCATGAAAACAGGGTTAGTTCAAGTATAAAATCATCACATGCATATCAAAGAGCAAGGCAAAGATCAAACAATACTCATCAAGCATAACAATAGACAATCATGAGAGAAAACTCATATGTGGGGCCCCCACCAAAGCCCAATCTATCTTGCACGAATTCGTCTCACAAATTCCATTATTCTGGAATTATGAAAATTGCATTCATGCTTATGTAAAATCAAGAGAAACAGAAGATTATTTGAAAACCAGAGTGAAATTAAAACTGTTCAAGAGAAAATTGGATTTCTGAAATTTATTTGAAAATTGGAGTCTCGAAAATTATTTGAAAATGGAGTTTTTAAAAATAAATAAAATAACAATAATAATAGTAATAATAAATAAATAATGTGAAAGTTGGAATTTCGGAAATTGGAAAATGAATTTAGAAATTGGAAAATTGGAATTGCGGAAATTGGGAATTAAATTTGGAAATCAGAATTTTGAAGAATTATTTAAAGATTAAAAATAAATAAATAAATAATAATAATAATAATAACAAAAATAATAATGATTAAATAAATAAATGTGAAAATTGAAATTTTAGAAATTGGAAATTAAATTCGAAAATTGGAAAATTGGAATTTCGGAAATTGTGAATTAAATTTGAAAATCGGAATTTTAAAGAATTATTTAAAGATTGAATTTTAAAAATAAATATAATAATAATAATAATAATAATAATAATAATAATAATAATAACGAAAATAATGATGATTGAATAAATAAATGTGAAAAATGGAATTTTTAGAAAATTATTCAAAAATGGAAATTTTGAAATTATTTGACAATTTGAACTAAGAAAGGCTATTTTAAAATAAAAGTTTTGATATTATTTGATAAGTAGAATTATGAAAGGTATTTGAAAAAAATGGAGTTTGGAAAAGCTATTAAAATATCAACAAACAAAAAAAAGTCAAGTGTCCATTGGGAACGTGTGTCAAAATGACCACACTTAGTGGTAGGCCCAAGGTGGAGAAAGGCTTTCAAGTAAAATTCATGGCCTTGGAACATCATGGCAACCCAAAACAAACAAAAGAAAAGAATTGCTACCCATGCTACATGCCTACAAGCATGCACTTTTCATCTGTGGCTCCACCAAATGTCCATGTATGCCATACAAGAAGATTACCCCAACCAAAATCATTCCACATACTGCTAACACTCACAACCCACTCCATGTACTACTAGAGAGCACCACAAACCCATTTTTTTACATCACATACTGCCACCTCTCTTAAAGTCTTGCATGCTTGGGGCGTGCATTGGAATATTGAGCTTGTCATGCTTCTTACTCATAATCAGGTCTCCCTAAATATCATTTCCCAAAGGACGATGATCATATTGGAGTCGGATAATTTATCAGGCCCTTGAAGGGAGAGCAAAACGTCGACAAAATCTAGAATTTTTTTTTTAGTGGTTCGGGCACGGTGTTCAATGATGATTCTGGTTATGAAGCGGTTGACTTTGGGGACAAGGTTGGAGCATCTCATGCGGATCTTTTGTGGGTCAAAGTCTCTGAGAAAGGGAAGGTGGTCGGACCAGTTGAGAGTGCCCAAGAGATCATAGCCTTCGTCGACGAGAGTCCTGAGTTAGTGAGCTTCGTTGTTGAAGGAATCGAGCTAGTATTTTTGTCCAAAAATAGAGCACATCATCCTGTTGAGTGAAGCCTGTTCCAGGACGTCTCGTACACGGAAAGGCTTTGTGTTTTCTCCAAACATTGCCACCATTTTAGCGGGGATCTCTGCTCGCTGAGCATCCGAGGCTTTGATCTGTTTCGAGTAGAAGAGATGCGCGGCAGCGATCTTCCGGAGGGTTCACTAGTAAACTCCGTAGGCAGCGAACCCAATTGCTTTGTTGAACATCAGACTGTAAGTCGACTCCTTCACCGGACGATCAGCAAACACAAAGTTGTTCAGAATGTATTTCACAACATCAGGATTGCAGGTAACAATAATCCGAGTCTCGCCTAGGCTGAAAGCCATAAGTCGCTTGGCCCCACAAGCCTCCGCAGTCGTAGCAATCCGGTGGTGGGCAAGGCTAGCCATAAGCTTCATACTCCCAACCATCGGAAAACCTCTCGGACCCGGTATCGACTTACCCATGGAAGCCGACGGAGAAGCTTTCCGCCACCTGGAATGCTCCTTTCAAGCTAAAAGTGGGTTAGCTTCCAACTCTCCTCTCCAAAACACCTCTCATTCTGTCTCAAGCTCACCTATGTTCTCTCTAAGGTATCTCCTTGATCCTGATTTCTTCGTCTCCCAACCCCCCTTCCTTTTCAAAGGCAAAAAAAAAAAAAAAAAAAAAAAACCCTAGCTTGCTCCCCAAGCCAACAAAAAATATCTCTCTGCCACAGCGTGTAACCCGCCACCTTTTTGCTCTATTGTGCCCCCTTTCAAGTGGTTGTGTCCCCTTCCTACTCAGACAACTCACCTATCAGTCCCATCTAGCCACCCCATGCAGCCCATTTCGGGTTGATGAAGAAGCAGGAAAGAAGAAAAAAAAGAAGAAAATAATAAATAAGTAAAAAAACAAAAGACATGCCTCCCATCCAAGGGAATCTACAAATATGCCCATCTTCGGTAGAGCTCACGAGTGTAAGGAACATGAACACTGAAGTGAAAAGAAAGTGTGAATAGTGAGTGGAATGAAGTGAACTCTACCAAAGAACAAAGAAGACCCCCAAAGGGACACTAGTGAAACACGAACTCACTTAAGCCAACAGATGAATAGAAGGACTCTAATTCTAAAAGAAAAGTGGATCTCTCAAAGTGCCTCTAAAGCCATACCAAGGACCCAAGCTCCCTCTAAGACATCTCCAAAAGTAACTCAAAAAAGACATATCAAAGATGAGTAACGGTCGAACCACCCTGGAGTACAGGAAAGTATGTGTCCAAAGAAGACTACCCTATGTCAACCACATGGGAATGCTAAGTGTAGGGTGCCCAACAACATGACCAAAATATGAGACATGAACCCAAAGGACTATGTCATGTGTAGTGGAAGGGGAAGTCTAGAAGAACGTGATGGAGGAACGATAAGCACAAGGTAACAAGGTGAGGAAAATGAGGGTGAATGCAAACCCATGAAAGTAAGATGTGCAACGCCAGTGAATGTGGATGTCAAGAGTCGTGACTCTGAATGACAAGGCTGAGGAGAAATGACTTTGAACGCTAAAAAGATGGGAGATGATGACTCTAAATGCCAAACTAAAGACATGGCTCTGAACGCCTAAACCAGATGAAAGTGGCTCTGAATGGTAAGTTGGACGATGGCTCCGAATGCCAAGACGAAGACACAGCCCTGAATGCCAAACTAAAGAAAAATGGTGGCTTTGAACATCGAACTGGAGAAAAATGAAGGCTCTAAACGCCGAAAAGGTGGCAACGGATGCCCGATCATGATAAGATGATAACTCTGAACGCCAAACTGTGAAAGAGATAGTGACTTTGAACGCCAAACTGGAAATGCGGCTTTGAACGCCAAACTGAAGAAAATGAAGGCTCTGAACGTCAAACTGAAGAGAAACGATGGCTTTGAACGCTTGAATGTGAACGATGGCTCTAAACGCCTGAATGTGGACGATGGTGGCTCTGAACGCAGAACTGGAGAAAGATGGTGGCTTTGAATGCCGAACTGTAGAGAGATGGTGGCTCTAAACCCCGAACTGGAGAAAAATGGTGGCTCTGAACACCGAACTAAAGAAAAATGATGGCTCTGAATGCCAAACTGAAGAATAATAGGGCTCTGAATGCCAAATTGTGGAGAGATGACGGCTCTAAACGCCGAAACTAAAAAGCAATGATGGTGGCTCTAGATGCCAAAACTAGAAATGCGACTTTGAACGTCAAACTGAAAATGCGATGATGGCTCTGAATGCCGAAACTGGAAATGCGACTCTAAACATCAAATTGAAAATGCAATGGTGGCTCTAAACGCCGAAACTAAGAAGCGATGATGAATCTAAACGCCAAAATTGAAGAGTGATGATGGCTCTGAACGCCGAAATTGAAGAGTGATGATGGCTCTGAATGCTGAAACTGAAGAGAGACGATGGCTCTGAACGCCGAAACAGAGAAGCGATGATGGCTTTGAACACCGAAACTGGAAATGCAACTTTGAACGTCAAACTGAAAATGCGATGATGGCTCTAAACACCAAAAATGGAAAAGCGATGACATAATGAGGGGGGAATATGCCCTAGTGTAACGTGTCGCTATAACCTTAAATCCACTTAAATGGTCTGAAAGAGACTCCATGAGTCTCAAAAAATGCTCGACTAGCAATTCAGAATGGTCAAATCAACTATAAACATAGTCTCACAACCCATCTAACTAAAACACGAGACCTGATGAAGCGTCATAACAATTCGGATGCCTCTAACTCAAGATGCTCTACTAGGGGAATCCATCGTCGTATCAAAGGAATGACCCACTGAGGAGTCATAAGAGAATAGTTCGCCAAGGTAACTACTACGATCTCAATCTACTAAAGGGTCATGGATAGTAGGACAATCAAACCCCTATGGTCGTGCTCTGCTGAAGGCTCATCTCGACAAAAATCATCGAGACTATGACCATCAATGTGAATAAACATCCCTCGACCGAGTAATGTGGATTGTAACAAGTCTCCGAGAAAACAATCATCTCCATGGCTGGAATGGGGAATATGCCCCAGTATAGCAACTAGGGCATCTACTCTATCCTGATAACTCGAGAATGACTTAATGGGGACGTACAGGAGATCCAACTTGTACTCTACTTAAATGATGATGTGGGAGTCTATGCATCTGAGATAACTACATCCAAGACTCATGACAATATCAGAAAATACAAATTCGACCGAATGTCTCAAGCAAGTCTTCACCGAAGAATCAAGATAAAATGGAGTCGAGTCATAAGCTCGGCGTGCATCTCGTAATTGGGGATGGTCATGCAAATCAATGGAAATTTGCAAATCTCAACCAAAACGGAAATATGCCCCAGTATGGCACCAGATGTATGATAGGTCAGAAAATCAAATGACTTCAAATCATCCATCATCGAATGTGCAATCCTAGTCATCTACGTCCATAACTGAATCGGACTCACAGATCAAAAAAGCGCACCTTAGAAGGAGAAACACGATGACATCCAAATGCCGAAAAATGTGGGTCTAACTGGATGGCTCCAAAGAGGCTCCACTAAAGAATCAAGGCAAAATGAAGTCAAATCATCAGCCCAACGTGCATCTCGTAACTGGGGATGGTTATACAAATCAATGGGGATGTACAAATCTCAACCGAATAGGAAATATGCCCTAGTATGGAATCAGATGTGCGATAGGTCAGAAAAATCAAATAGCCTCAAGTCATCTATCATTAGGAGCGTGATCCTCGTCATCCGAATCCATAACTGAATCAAACCCACGGATCAAAAAGACGTACCTCAGAAGGGGAAGTATGATGACATCTAAGTACCAAAAGGTGCAGGTCAGGATGAACGACTTAATCTACTGGAGGATCACAATAAAATAACGAATAGGTCCTCGTCTCGGCGTGTATCTCGTAAGTGGAAATGATCGTGCAACTCCATGAAGATTCACAAATATCATCCGAAACGGAATATGACCTAGTATGGCATCAGATATATGGTAGGTCGGAAATCGAATGACATGAAATGTGTGATCCTCATAATCCAAATCAAACCCAACATCAAGGAAGCGTCTCCCGGAATAAGAAGCATGATGACATACAAATGTCGAACATGATGCCTGGGTGGCTCAAAAGAGGCTCCACTGAGGGATCATGATAAAATAACAAACACGTCCTCGTCTCGGTGCGCATCCTGTAAATGGGAGTAATCATGTAGCTCCATGAAGATCTATAACTCTCAACCGAAACGGAAATATGCCCCAGTATGGCATAGATGTATGGTAGATCAAAAAATCAAATGACATCAAATCATCCATCATCAAATGTGTGATCTCCATAATCCAAATCCAACCCAAACGTCAAGGAAATGTCTTCCGGGATAAAAAGCATGATGACATACAAATGCCGAAAAATACGGGCTTGACTAGATGGCTCAAGAGAGGCTCCATTAGGGGATCATGATAAAATAACGAACACGTCCTCGTCTTGGTGTGCATCCCGTAAGTAGGAGTGATCATGTAGCTCCATGAAGATCTATAACTCTCAACCGAAAAAGAAATATGCCCCAGTATGGCATCAGATGTATGGTAGGTCAAAAAATCGGATGACCTTAAATCATCTATCATCAAATGTGTAATCCCGATCATCCATATGCACAACTAAATCAGGTTCAAACATCAAAGAGGCGTCTCCCAGGGGAAGAAGCATGATGATATATGAATGTCGAAAAGTATGAGCCTGACTGAATGGCCCAAGAAAGACTCCACTGAGGGATCATGATAAGATAATAATAGACTATCGCCTCAGCATGCATCTCGTGAGTGATGAGGGTCATGTGACTCCATGAAGAGGGACACTATACTCCCAAAATGGGAGATCGTAGTCTACGACTCTAAGTCAAACCACTAAAGGGTGACTAAAATCAGGATGATCAACTCACTAAAATGAGGACATGACTATCTCTAGAAATGGGGTATGCCTTAGATGAAACCCAAAAGAAAGATATGCCAGAAATGAAACCAAAATGAGAGGATGCCATAAATGAAACTAACAGTAGGGGGATGTCCTAAATAAACTGAATGAAGAGGGATGCACTAAACAAACTGAAGAAAAAGGGGTGCCCTAAATAATCTGACAGTAAGGTGATGCCCTAAATAAACTGAAAGCATAGGGATGCCCTAAATAAACTGATGATAGGGGGATGCCCGAAATAAACTAACGATAGGGGGATGCCCTAAATAAACTGGTCGTAGGATGATGCCCTAAATAGGGGAACACCTTAAATAAACTGACGGTAGGGGGATGCCTTAAACAAACTGACGATAGGGGGATGCCCTAAATAAACTGACAGTAGGATGATGCCCTAAATAAACTGAAAGTAGGGGGATGCCCTAAATAAACTGGCGGTAGGGGGATGCCCTAAACAAACTGACGATAGGGGAATGCCCTAAATAAACTAACAGTAGGGTGATGCCATAAATAAACTGAAAGTAAGGGGATGTCCTAAATAAATTGATGGTAGGGGAATGCCTTAAATAAACTGACGGTAGGGGGATGCCCTAAATAAATTGAAGAAAATGGGAAGCCTTAAATAAATTAAAGGAAATGGAGATGCCCTAAACAAAATGATAGTAGGGGGGTGCACTAAACAAACTAACAATTGGGGGATGCCCTAAACAAGCTAAAGGAAAGGGGATGCCCTAAACAAAATGACATTAGGGGATGCCCTAAATAAACTAAAAGTAAGGGGATGCCCTAAACAAGATGAAGGAAGGGGGATGCCCTAAACAAAATGACAATAGGGGGATGCCCTAAATAAACAAACAGTGGGTGGATGCCCTAAACAAACTGAAGAAAGGGGGATGCCCTAAACAAAATGACAGTAGGAGGATGCCCTAAATAAACAAACAATAGGAGGATGCCCTAAACAAGATGAAAGAAGGGGGATGCCTTAAAAAAAAATGATAGTAGGGGGATGCCCTAAATAAAGAAACAGTAGGGGGATGCCCTAAACAAGCTCAAGGAAATGGGAGAAGTATGCAATCTGCAAACGAAAACACCTAAAGCAAAAACAAGAAACAAGGAATGTGGTCTACAACCAAAAACATCTAAAATAACCCTAAATAAGTGATTGAGATAATGAACTCAATGAAAATGGGGGATCCCCTAGTAAAAGACTCGAAAGTATCAACAAATGGGTCAAACGACCATGAAATCAATAGGAGATATGATAAACCCAGAAATGGGGTATGCCCCAGTATGACAACTCACAAGAATCAGGAAGTAGAACGAGTAGTGAGAAAATCTGCAAAAGATCACATGAACTCAAGACTATACGATGATGTAATGAAAAAGCCTAATATCAATTAATAAATGCTTAAACAAGACTATACATCATAGAAACTATGCTAACAAAGCAAAACTAAAATAACGAACCAGACAAATGCTGACCAAGACTCTAAGTCTGAAATGTAAGCAAAACAAGACACAACATATCAACTATCAACACGAAAACATCATCACAAATATATCAACAACCTAATAGGCCCTGCCATCATGGAAAATGTTGAACCTAATGTCCAAAGGCATGTGAAAACTCAACCAGAAAGCTCAAAACTAATCTATATCCTCCTCTAATCAAAAGAATTGGATAAAGCCATGTAGGATGATGAAATATGTGGGCTCAAAAGAAGTGAGGCTTTGACAAGATGGATGCAGGTATAATGGTGCCAAATGTAGGATGTATGGTGTGTAACAAAGGAAAGTGGGTATCCAAGTCAAACCAAGTATGTTGAGAAGACTAAACCCAAGGTGTCAATGACTCTATGATCCATCAAAAGCAACAATCATAAACAGGAAGTGGAGTCTCAATGTCAAAATCATCAAGGTGGTTGCGCCCCAGTATGAATGCATCATCTCAAAATGGGTAAGCCCTCAATGCAAGATAATATCCAGAAAGTTTGTGTCTGGCATAAACCGTCATCTCACATAATCCATCACCAATGAGTGGGCTATGCCCGAGTGTAAGCATCTCCAAAGCAAACGTCAATGAGAGGAGTACAACCAACCATACATCTCTAATCAAAATGAATCTTCACTCCTCAAAGTCATCGTGGTGATGTGAAGAGAGTTTCTGACCTCATCTAAAGAAAGAGCATGTCCCAATGTGAAAAAAAAATCAATCAAAGTGATATGCCTCAACAAAAATGCGCTCTGACATGATCATGCCTAGATGTAAGTTGACATCTCTATGATCAATCGCAAATGAAAGGATTATGCCCCAGTATAAGGCCATCTCTGAAATGACTAAACTTCGCTGCTGCTCTCACAAGTGTTTGTGTCCTGATCCAATAGTCTCAAACATCTATCAACAATGATGAGAAGGTTATGCTCCTATAAACACATCCAATCAAAGCACCCAATCATATCTCATACTCCAATGTGAAAGAAATCTAATCACCTCCAAGGAACAACTATGCCTCAAAAACCATCATCAACTAAGAAATATGCCCCTGTGCAAAGTACACCAGATGAAATATACCTATCATGTCTCGTGCTCCAATGTGAAAAATGACGTCTGATCTCCTTTGAAGGGTGGCCATAACTCAAAAATCCATCATCGACTGAGAGAAGTATGCCCTGGCATAATGGCCATCTAAAAAAAAATCAACCCTCGATCAAGAAAGGTGTGCCCCAATGCGATGTATCAAACAGAATGGTTGCATACCCGATAAAAAACTCTCTGAGGTGGCTATGCCCCAGTGTAGGGTAATACCACCACTCTTGGCCTATCATAATCAAAATGCTCTCCAACCAATCCCAAGTATCACCCACATGAGAGCTATCAAAACACAATGCATGATATCGTGGCCTCAGGGTGGTCTTAAGACCCGGGACATAACGTAGGCTATGGTAATAAGGTGAAAGAAATGAAAGGAAACAAGGATCAAATACCCAATGATAAACCCCATACCCTCGTGTATAAAATGCAATATGTGCAGAGAGTCTCACAAACCATGGATCTAAGGACGTCTAATATGAATATATCAATGATGAAGAAAGAATCTAAGATGAATATATCAATGATGAAAGAGAAGAAAGGAATAATATAGATTTGTTGATGGGATGTATAAGGATGATGTGTGAAAAATATCAAACACGGAATATAAACCGATATGTACAAAGAACAATGTAGCTAAGGTGAATGAAATACCATGAGAAGAACAAATAAATCGAAGGAAAATGAATGAGCACTAATCCACTCAAATCAAGTCATGGAGAACGATCAAATCACCAATGTATGTAATGACGGGGAGGACAATGATTCGGAGTCCCTAGGAAAAGGCCATTCGTTTCTCACGCATAAGATACATAACGAAATAGGCACAAGAAGGTGAAAGCCTCCTAAAAGTTCACATACAAACTTTCATAAGCAACTGACTCAAAAGAATAGCTATCAATGATCAATATCTACACTCAATGGAGAATGGCACTATATACATACATAAATACATGCGCTTATTGCCTTTTTTTTTTTTTGTTCTTTTTTTTCATTCATTTTTTTTTGTTTTTCGTTTTTTTTTTTTCTGGCGTATACTCTGAATATCAATAAATGAACTCCTCTGAGAATACATAATGAAATGGATATACTCTCAAACAATGATGTACATGAACTCTCTCTGAAAAAATGACCTTCTCAACTAAGGATCTCCGAACCAATGTCCATGAGATTGGAGTGGAAAGGGACATGATCGTCCTCTATGCACTGAAATGTGAAAGATTACCACTCATGGCATAGAAAGAAATGCGATGACGAAGACGAAGAATGAAACAAAAGATATAAACAATGAAGTATAATGAAGAATGATGTTAGGACGACAACAAAATAGTGAAAAAAATGAGCCAATAACTCCATGGCTCATGAGACTCCTGAATAAAGCATATATACACCAAAAGGCCCCTATCCCGATGTAAAAGGTGAGCACAGCTATGAGAAAGAAAAGACTATAATGCTCATGCAAGGCTCAAAGGGTTAGCAACGGTCTAGATGTCAATGAAGGTAATAGGGTGCGAGCTAACCGAAACGAAGGTCGCCCATTTTGCAACCACGATCTCAAACATCGTGCTCTCAAACCCTTAAATGATTGATACTAAAGATCAGTGTCCATTTGATATAACCATGTCAACCCTCTGGAATCATGCACCGAACCATACTGCAAATGCTCCATAATAATCTCAAAGGTAATCCTCTCAAAGCAAAGTAAATGACGATCTCATCAAGCATAGCTACTCATCACAAGCCAACTCTCATCATACAAGATCAATCTCTATACTCATGGCAGAATAAGTGACAGTTTATCAAGCAATCGACCAATCCTCACATCGTAAGTCACCCAAAAATCGTAAGTCATCCCTCGCCATGCAAGATCAACCCTGGGCTCAAACTCCTCACACTCTACCTGGACGAATCAAAGAAATGATATACAAAGCTAGATCAGCTAGGGATGGAAAGGTCATGTAATGGTGTCAAGGGTGATGCTGTGAAAAGCTCACAATGGATGGATGTAGGTCAAAGCAAAGTTAAGGTGTGGGAATGAGGCACTGCTCTGATCATAAGAAGATAGGCCACAATCTCAAACTCCCTAGGTCAAATCTCTGGTCTCAGGCTAATAGGCTTAATATCCTCCATGATAGGTCAGGCCTCAAGACCACAATGTGCAAGTGAAGAAATGCCTCAAATCAAAAGTATAGAACATCGTATGATATATGGTCCTATGATAGTAATCTAAAACTGGATAAATGATAGAAACTCTAAAGTCACAACGGTGTCCACTATGAGATGGCTACAAATGTGACTAAAGAATCTTTATCAACAATCCAAAAAATGAATGAGGTGTGAAGAACAACACTATCACGAGATTGATACTCAATCTATAACAAAATATCCCTAATTCACTTTCAACTCGAGCTCCATAAAGAAAAATGATAAGGTGATCAAGACGGATCTCTCAAAAATGATGTGAATGTGAAAACATACCTTTCACCTTCCTGTAATAAAAATATTGGGTTGAAAGTAAAATTAGGCAAATCGACCAAAAAATGAAGTACCAAGCCCATAACAGGTGAAGAATGTAAAAATGTGAGCATGATCAGTGAGTATATCTCAAAATGTCGAGTAAAAAGTGATAACAAACTAAAAGAATGTGTCGACTCAAGAAAATAAGACTATCTGAAGCCCTAGGGAGAAAATATGCTAGACTCAATGAGCGATAAGAAAAAACCAAAACCATACAGTAAGGAGTGGTCTAATTGATACTCAAACTCGCACCGATATCTAAACACTCTCAATTGGAGACCAAAAGAGGGAGTACTAGATCCGAACTGTAACTAAAGAGGCTCTGAAGGCCCTCAGATGCACCCACGTGTAAGGAAGGAAGTCCTGATCGAAGGATCTAAGGCTCAACCTACAAGGTCAAGGTGGCTCTAAAAAGAAAAATGGTGGACTTTAAAGGATCCCTAATAGAAGCAATCGTACCCTCCGACGGTACGCAACCCTCTGTACGCCTCTGAAGAAACGGGGCGCTTCCATGCAAGGTGGTCATCACCTCCACACATGCACTACCTTGACATCCCAGGGGGTTTCCTATGGTGAAAGCTCTCACAATTCTCAGCACTCAGTAGTCGACTAAAGTGCACAGTGAGTGGTGTAGGTGCATTCGAAAATCCTATGAAGCTAAAGGAGAAAATGTAACACACTGGTCACACAAATATCCATGAAACCTAGCTCTGTGCTATACAGGTCTTCAAATATCGGCCTCCAATCGACATCAATGTGTCGGCCTCCTCTAGAATGCTCCCAAACATAAATATAGTCCATCACTAGACCCTACTCCTAATCACTAGCTCGGTCGAAGAGTAAATAAAGCAACAAGTCTCTTTTCAAATACGAGAACAAGGAAAACAAGGTCGACCGAGACTAGGGAGTTGGAGGTAAAGGGATAGATGCGTGTCCCACACAGACGAGCAACTCATGCAATCACACGGAAGGAGAGGAGTCATGCAACAGACAGTCATGCAAAGCATATGTATATCACTCATATCTACACACAACCTAATCGAGAAAAATACCTAGCAAGGATAACATGCTCCATAACAATCATGAAAATATACAATCAAGAGAATTAATCATGTCAAGATGAATGAGATAAGCAATAAGAGGAATGTACATGTCAAGGTGAGCAGAGTGATCATACATCAAGGAGAGTCAATATGTGAGAATAAGTGAAAGGATCAATCAATATAATCAACATGTCAATGTCTCAACTGAATACAATAGTCAAACATGCATCAAGGATAATGATATCAAGAGCTCTCAACATGTAATCAACAATCAAGCAAACAAAAGCACAAAGAGAGGTAGGTACCCACTGATCGACCAATCAAACGCCACATTTGTCTCATCTTAAGTTCAAGCTTGACCCTCTATTTCCCCATCGGAGTCGCTATTTTGTGGACCCTAGATTTTGCCTCAATGCATTCCCACTCGATGGAGAACTCGTTTTTTTTTTTTTTTTGAAAATGATTTATTGATTAAGAAAATGACTTGGATTCACCACTTATTTTTGTTTTATTTTTAAATGAAAAACAAAATAAGAAAGAAAAACCTTAAGTGTGACTCCTTATTTGGAAAAGCAGGTCTGTGAAAAGCCAAGTCGGATCCGGGGGTCAGGTTATTTATCAGGAAGGTATAATAAAGAGACCGAAAGCACCCCTTTTAAGCCCTTAAAAATGGGTTTCTACTAAATAAGGTGAAGCAAGTGTGGCAATTGATACGAAAATCAATGGATATAAAAATGAAACAGTCTAATAATAAAGCGAATCATGCATAAGAATAAACGAAATAGGGATGAGATCGTACCTTAGCAGCAATTAATAATGCGCTATCATAAAAACAGGGTTAGCTCAAGTATAAAATCAACACATGCATATCAAAGAGTAAGGCAAAGATCAAACAATACTTATCAAGCATAACAATTGACAATCAGAAGAGAAAACTCATATATGGGGCCCCCACAAAGCCCGATCTATCTTGCACGAATTCGTCTCACAAATTTCATTATTCTGGAATTATGAAAATTGTATTCATGCTTATGTAAAATCAAGAGAAACAGAAGATTATTTGAGAACCGGAGTGAAATTAAAACTGCTCAAGAGAAAACTGGATTTTTGAAATTTATTTGAAAATTGGAGTCTCGAAAATTATTTGAAAATGGATTTTTTAAAAATAAATAAAATAATAATAATAGTAATGATAAATAAATAAATGTGAAAGTTGGAATTTTGGAAATTGAAAATTGAATTCGGAAATTGGAAATTTGGAATTACGGAAATTGGGAATTAAATTTGGAAATCGGAATTTTGAAGAATTATTTAAAGATTAAAAATAAAGAAATAAATAAATAAAATAATAATGATTGAATAAATAAATGTGAAAATTGAAATTTTAGAAATTGGAAATTAAATTTGAAAATTGGAAAATTGGAATTTCGGAAATTGAGAATTAAATTTGAAAATCGGAATTTTAAAGAATTATTTAAAGATAGAATTTTAAAAATAAATAAATAAATATAATAATAATAATAACGAAAATAATGATGATTAAATAAATAAATGTGAAAAATGGAATTTTTAGAAAATTATTCAAAAATGGAAATTTTGAAATTATTTGAGAATTTGAACTAAGAAAGACTATTCTAAAATAAAAGTTTTGATATTATTTGACAAGTAAAATTATGAAAGGTATTTGAAAAAAATGGAGTTTTGAAAAGTTATTAAAATATCAACAAACAAAAAAAAGTCAAGTGTTCATTGGGAACATGTGCCAAAATGACCACACTTAGTGGTGGGCCCAAGGTGGAGAAAGGCTGTTCAAGTAAAATTCATGGCCTTGGAACATCATGGCAGCCCAAAACAAACAAACAAAAGAAAAGAATTACTACCCATGCAACGTGCCTGCAAGCATGCACTTTTCATCTGTGGCTCCACCAAATGTCCATGTATGTCATACAAGAATATTACCCCAACCAAAATCATTCCACATGCTACTAACACTCACAACCCACTCCATGTACTACTAGAGAGCACCACAAACCCATTTTTTTACATCACATACTACCACCTCTCTTGAAGTCTTGCATGCTTGGGGCGTGCACTAGAATATTGAGTTTGCCATGCTTCTCACTCATAATCATGTCTCCCTAAATATCAAGGACGACGATCATATCGGAGTTAGATAATTTATCAGGCCCTTGAAGGGAGAGCAAAACATCGATGAAATCTCAGATTTTTTTTTAGTGGTTCGGGCACGGTGTTCGGTGATGATTCTGGTTACGAAGCAGTTGACTTTGGGGACAAAGTTAGAGCATCTCATGTGGATCTTTTGTGGGTTAAAGTCTCTGAGAAAGGGAAGGTGGTCGGACCAATTGAGAGTGCCCAAGAGGTCATAGCCTTCGTCGACGAGAGTCTTGAGTTCATGAGCTTCGTTGTTGGAGGAATTGAGCTGGTATTTTCGTCCCAAAACAGAGCACATCATGCTGCTGAGTGAAGCCCATTCCAGGACGTCTTGGACACGAAAAGGCTCTGTGTTTTCTCCAAACATTGCCGCCATTTCAGCGACGATCTCCGCTCGCTAAGCATCCGAGGCTTTGATCTGTTTTGAGTAGAAGAGATGTGCGGCAGCGATCCTTCGGAGGGTTCACTAGTAAACTCCGTAGGCAGCGAACCCAATTGCTTTGTTGAACATCAGACTGTAAGTCGACTCCTTCACCGGGCGATCAGCAAACACAAAGTTGTTCAGAATGTCTTTCACAACATCAGGATTGCAAGTAACAATAACCCGAGTCTCACCCAGGCTGAAAGCCATAAGTCGCTTGGCTCCACAGGCCTCCGCAACCGTAGCAATCCGGTGGTGGGCAAGGCTAGCCATAAGCTTCATACTCCCAACCATCGGAAAACCTCTCGGACCCGGTATCGACTTACCCATGGAAGTCGACAGAGAAGCTTTCCGCCACCTGGAATGCTCCTTTCAAGCTAAAAGAGGGTTAGCTTCCAGTTCTCCTCTCCAAAACGCCTCTCATTCCGTCTCAAGCTCACCTATGTTCTCTCTGAGGTATCTCCTTGATCCCGATTTCTTCATCTCCCAACCCTCCTTCCTTTTCAAAAGCCAAAAAAAGAAAAAAAAGAAAAAACCCCTCTAGCTTGCTCCCCAAGCCAACGAAAAATATCTTTCTACCACAGCATGTAACCCGCTACCTTTTTGCTCTATCGTGCCCCCTTTCAAGCGGCTGTGTCTCCTTCCTGCTAAGACAACTCACCTATTAGTCCCATCTAGCCGCCCCACGTAGCCCATTCTCGGGTTGATGAAGAAGTAGGAAAGAAGAAAAAAAAAGAAGAAAATAATAATAATAATAAAAAAAAAACAAAAGACATGCCTCCCATCTAAGGGGGTCTACACAATCATTTCTTCAAAAGATGATTTTATTATAATTTTTTTTCATAAATTACTTATAATTTTTATTGTTTTAGAAATCGTATCTTTAAAAGATGATTTTTGCTTATATATATATTTTTTAAAAGTTGCATATAATTTTTTATTTTTTAGAAGTTGGTATCTTCAATAGACAATTTAAACTCATAATTTTATTAAAAGTTTCTTATAATTTTTATTTTTTTTGGAAATCATATTTTTATTTGCTTATAATCTTTTTTTAAGAAGTCATCTTTTAAAGAAATAATTTTTAATTAATTTTTTCAGAAGTTGCTTATTATTTTTATTTTTTAGAAATTATGATGATTTTTGTTTGTAATTTTTTTTAATTCAACTGATATTTTTATTAGAAATTATATATAATTTATAATTTTTTTTAGAAATCATATCTTCATTTTCATATATAATTATTTTGAAGAAGTCTATTGAAGAGTCACTTAATTTAAAGTTTACGTGATAACTCCAACTGTGGCCCACTGTTTACAAATTATGTAATTTTTAAGGGTATTTCATGTTCGAAATGGGCCTGACGCCATGTTGTGAATGGGCTAGAGACCCATTAAACCTAGGAATTTTTTTTATGTCAAATTATGAATCCCTCTCTCTCTGCAAAACCCAAAGACTAGAAAAAGCAGAACGCAACAGTGAAATCGAGCGAAAATGGCGTCTTCATCAAGCAGTGGGCTCACATTCAAGCTCCATCCGCTGGTAATTGTTAACATATCGGATCACTACACGAGAGTGAAATCTCAGACTCAACCTCCTCATCTTAGTAGCAATGGAGGCGAGGGAGCTGCAGCGGCCGCATCGCCTCCGCCTCCTCCACCCAGGGTCTTCGGTTGCGTGATTGGGGTCCAGAGAGGACGCACTGTTGAGATCTTTAACAGTTTTGAACTTCTGTATGATCCATCTACTCATTCTCTCGACAGATCCTTCCTTGAGAAGAAGCAAGAGCTCTGTTAGTCTTTCTCTACCTCCCTTCCCCTATATATCTCTCAGTGTTTAGTCATGATTCAAGTTAGGGTTTTTCTTGTTCGTTTGTTTTGTTTTTTTTTTTTTTTTTTCATGTGGTTTAGGTTTTAGGGTTTGGTGAACTTTGAATGTTACGCTGAGTGATTCTCTTGATGTGGATTAGATAAGAAGGTCTTTCCGAACTTTTATATACTTGGATGGTACTCCACCGGAAGTGATGCCCAAGAATCAGATATGCATATTCATAAAGCTGTAAGTTCACATCATCGTTCATAGTTTTAAGATTAAACACGTTCCAAGTTTTTTTCTTTTTTTGGTTTAGATTATTAATGATAATAAATGAGATGATACTTATGGTAGGAGGGATGTAGGCATGGACTTAACTGAAAGGGTGAATTTTGCAATCTGTGCTACTAAACGATTTGATAACCTTGGGGGAAGATGAGAGACAGGCATAAGAGAACCTAGGTTCAGACGGGTGGAGACCAATGGGAGTGATAAATAAGTGTTTAGATGACTTGGGCGTGGTTCTGTTCAACCATGGCTTCTAATACAGTCTATTTCAAAAAGATCAGTATATTCAAAAGAGATTTGTTGATGTTTGGTAAAACATTTGCAGGACTGCTAGGATTGATAATTTTGAGAAAAAGATGAATCAAATATTTTGTAAGTTTAAAAAATTTATAAGGTTATAAATGTTTATGTAAAAAAAGTTCTTTTCAAATATACTAGCCTTCCACAGCTCTAACTTTTACTAAAATTGGTTTTAAGTCTTTTTTTTTTAACTCAAATGACTTCTTACAAGCAATCAAATAGGGGATAAAAGAGATTTTACTGTCAAAAAGCTCTTGAAAACCTTGTAAGCGCTGCACAAAATGGGGCCTTATTTCTTAACAACTTTTATGAGTAGTGAGAAAAATAGAGAGGGAAGTGATTTCACTAAATGGGCACAAGAAGGGCATTAAGGTTATATTTGGTTTATGGAAAATTTGAAGGAAAGAAAATAGACAAGAAAAGTCGAAGGAAAATAAAAAAATATTAAGTGTTTATGACCATGGTAAAGATGCTACAGTCAATGTGAAATATAAATCATGTGAAATTGGGACAAGGGGAAGTTGTATGAAATTTTTCATCCTAATATAATAATATGCTATCCATTGTCATTCTAAGTTACTGAGTTATTTAATGAAATTGTAACCATGGTGTATGATGTCTAATTGTTTTAGTGGTCTGCAAGTATGATAATCATGCCTTCAATAGTACTCTAATTAAGCAAGCTAGTAGGACGTTTGTTTGTGTACATGAAAATGTTCTTATATATTTATTTAATTTCTTGTCTATGTATTTAATTTCAGATTTGATATGCACATGTTAGTGGTCTTTTCATACCCTTATCAAAAAATAAAATCGCAACATAAAAATGAATTGATAGGGAATTAACATTCCCTTTTTCTTTAAAGGGATGCAAATGAGCCAAGGGTAGTTAAAGATTGCACTATCAAAGCTTAAATTGATAAAACTGAATGATGTTGAGGCTTTATTTTTCCTCCGGGGGTTAGGATTTAGAGATGAGTATTTAACTATTGGGATTTTCTCTCTCTGCTTTTCTTTTTTTTCTTTTTTTTCTTTTTTTGTTATGTTTTGGTTATTTATTTATTTATTTGGAGACGTGGATTTGAAATAGCAATTGATTTGTGAAAGGTTGTTACTCTTTTCAACTTAAGAGTGTTGGCTTTTATTAGGGGTAGAGACTAGGTCTTATTCGATTTATTATGGGTTCAGGTGTATTGATGATGTTTTGTATGGGTGGTTTCATCCTATAAAAGGTTTTGAAAGAAGAGAGTTTTGGTAGGAGATGGGGACTATTATGGGCTTATGGGATGATTTATGGTGTTTTGGGGGGGGGGGGGGGATGGGATTTTGTTGCTGCACTAGAGGCATAATTGCTGAGGGTTTATTCGGAAATGAGTTAGCTTTATTAGTTTATTGAGGATTTTTAATTTGGTAGATATTCCTACATAATGGGGTATTTTATATTGTTTGGTGGTTCATTTGCGATCTACATTTTACCATTTTGATCTTAGAGGAGCATTTTTCTAATGTATCATTGAACATTTTGCCCGGAACAGTATCTGAACTTTCTCAAATTTTGCTTCATAGTTGTGGTTTGGGTCTTGGAATATGTTCTTTTAGGTTTGAAATATTGGGTTGGAGGATGATGGTTTGGGGAGTTAATCAAGCATTGGTGGGTAAATATATTCTATTCTGTTTGGGTTTTGTTGAGTGAGTTATTCTATGTCTTTGAAGGAATATCTTAAAAAGTGGAATAAATAGGTCTTGATAATTTATATAAAGTGGAATTGTGTTTGTGAAATCAAGTTGTGAGGAGCTCTACCGTTTAGCACATTTTGAGGAAAATATTTGGTGAAAAAAATTGAGAGCCCTATAGCTTAAGGAAGATGATAGGGTGGCCAATACTCATAGTAGAAATCATATTGGCAAACTCAAGGTAGGTAGATGGTGTATGTTTGTTGGGGGATGGGGACATATGGTGTTGGGATTTAAGATAAAGCTCTTGTTTCGAATAGCTTCTATACAGTAGTTGGCAGCATAATTAGGAAAAGTTCAAAAGGAATAATTAATGCTTTCTCAGGAAGTCCCACTGTTCTAGGTCCTCTGCAAGATGTCTGGATGTTACCTTCTTAGTTTCAGTCCCAAAACAGCAGTTGAAGAATATTTAGGACTTTAGGCCAATTTTAGTATGATAATTGATTTTATTTTGATCAAAATCGTTATTAATAGACTAGAAAAAGTAGTTTAGAGGGTTGTGGCCAAACATGAAATGTGTCTATAGAGGGTAGTCTAATACTTGGATCTTGACACAATCATAGTCACTAAAAAAACTCAACTTGAAATTGAGGAGCTTTAAGGAAGGGTTAGTGTGTAAATGGTATATAAGAAAATGTATAAACATACTAACAACAATGTGTTGTCTTCTTTATATGGGATGGATTCTAGGTAAAAGTGGATATAGGAGGGCAAATTTTCTATATTCATGGTAAAACTTTCAATTTTAGTAAATATGGTATGATGCAATTCTTTCTTAGCTCTGACCTATTAAAAAAAAAAAAAATCTTTCTTAGTTCTAGAAAATTGGGGTAGGAAAGCTAGGGGGTTTATGATTTTGCAATTGTCGCCTGAGAAATGGAAACTATTAATTTGTGATGTAATTATTAGTTAGTTTAGGGTTTAATGGAGAGTTGCAAGGTGGAATTTGGGGGTTCAATGATTTGGAGCCTTTGGAAATCCATTAGCAAGGATTGGGATTCTTTTACGCAAAGTAGAACTTTCTTTGGTATTGGTAGTTGATGAGGGAGTGTGGGCAATTGGTTATTGAAATCTAAAGTCCATAAAAAGAAGTTGTGATTGGGGATTGGAGGAGGTGGGGAGCTTTTGTTTTCCCTTTTTTTTTTTCTTGGTTTGTTATTATGCCTTCTTCTTTTTCTTTTTCTTTCTTTATTTTTAATTAGAAACAAGAAGAATGATATCTGAAAGGGAAGAATTTTACGAAGAAAAGTGTGAGACCTTTCAAAAAAGAAGGCTTACAAGCCTTGGATTAAAATTTCCTCTAATTTCATCGAAATTTCAGTTATTGGGTAGGCCTAAACAAAATATGCAAAGGATATTTGACCAAGTGGAAGAGTGTATATTTTTTGTTATTTTCTCGCAATTTTCCCAATTTCCCAATTTAATTGTTGATTTATTGACATTTCATCTTGCCACTTTCTCCATTTTCCAACTCAATGGCCAATTTATCGACATTTTATCGTGCCACTCTCTAATTGATTGAGTTCCATGTCAGCTAGCTTTCAAAAATTGAAATGTGTGGTGTGGGGTTGGCTCCAACTTGGTCCCTCCCACATGATTTTAGTGGCCCTTGCCACTAGGGCAATGTTACCTGTTTTTAGAGAGCACAATAGAATGGCTTTTTCTTGTTTAGAGTATGCAAACTTAAGGGGCTTAAAGGCTCCTGTCTCAGAGGGGAAGGTTTTCTATGCCTTGTCTTGCTTAGGTGGGTATAAAGCTCCGAGGCCAAATATATTCATTATGGCTTTTTGGCAGCACTATTATGACTTTATAAAGTATGAGGTGATGAACTTCTTCAAAGAGTTCTTTGAGCAAAGTTCCTTTGTGATAAGCCTAAATGCTACATTCTTAGTTTTGAATCCAAAGAAAGGAGGAGTCGAATACTTGAAAGTCTTCAAACCCATAAGCTTGGTAGGAGGGTTGTATAAGCTATTGAAGAGGGTCATAGGCGATGTTGTTCCAATTTTCAGCTTGCATTTGTGGAGGAGAGACAAATTTTAGACACGACCCTTATTGCAAATGAGGTCATTGATTCAAGGTTAAAGAGTACTATTCTTGGAGTCATTTGTAAACTTGACATAGAGGAGGCTTCCAATCATGTTAATTGGAGTTTGCAATTAGCAGACATGGAAAAAATGGGCTTTGAGTAGAAAGTGGGTTGGATGGATGAAGTATTGTATGCCTTTGACCACCTTTTCGCTCGTAGTGAATGAGACTCCTACTGAAGTTCGAGGGGCCTAAGGTAAGGACCCTCTCACCTTATTTATTTATTTATGTTGGCTTAGGAGGCTTTCAATTACCTATTAATGAAGGCAAGGGAAGAGGGGTTTATTTCAAGCTTCAAGGTGGGAAAGGGTGGTTAAGGGGGAGTTGAGGTGACTTATCTTTTATATGTTAATGATGTTATTATTATTTATGAAGTTAGTGAAGTGTTGCTGATGTATCCAAATTGGACTATCATGCGGTTTGAGGTGATTTTTGAGTGGAAAGTCAATATGAAGAATGAGCTTATTCTAGTTGGGAGGATAGATAATATTCCTATTGGGAAGGTAGATGATTTGGATGCATGTCATTATTAGTGATTCCAAGAAGGGTAAGCTTTATACTCGAGAAGATCTAAAAAGATTGCTTGTGTGGAGGCAAAGCTATAGAGAAAAAACTTCCGATGGTGGACGAGGCTACATTGTGCATGGCTAAGATAAAAAGGGGGCTTGGCATCGAGAATCTTTTTGTTCTCAATATTGCTCTTTTCAATAAGTGGAGTTGGAGATCTGTCTTGGAAAGGGAGTTAATGTGGAAGTGAGTGATTGCTGGGAAGTTTAGGGAAGGTTGGTGTTCTAGGTTGCTTAGGGAGGGTTGCTAAGTTGGATTATGCAAGAAAAGTGGGGTGTTCTTAAAAGCAAAGTTCACTTTACAATAGAAAATGGGAGGAGAGTAAAATTTTGGTTGGATAAGTGGTATGGCGACGCTTTGCTAAAAGTCTCTATCGTTGCCCTATGTGCTATTACTAGCTTAAAAGATTTGTGGGTGGCAAATATGTGGAAGCAAGATGGGGGCGAGGGACGCTAGAGTCCTTACTTCTTAAAACAATTTCATGATTGGGAGTCCGAGGTGGTGGATGTCTTGCTAAAACTTCAAAAGCAAATAGTAAAATGGGGTATAAAGGATAGGATGGCTTGGTCGAACTCGAGGAGCGATAAGTTCTTAGTTAAAGCTTTCTACTCCTTTTTGGCGTCAAGGGATTTAGAGGTTTTTGCATATGAAGTTATTTGGAATTCATGGTTTTGACAAGAGTGAGTTTTTTTACATGGAAACAACATAGGGAAGGATATTGACATTGAAACTAATTAAAAGGGGAAGGAGTGTCTTTAGGGAATAGATGTTATATGTGTAAAAGGGAAGAAGAATCCATTAATGACATGCTTTTTCATTGCGCTTCAACAAGAATTTTGTGAAAATTGGTTTTTTTCTATGTTCAGGTTATAGTAGGTGATGCACTCTTCAATTAGGCCAATATTGCTAAAATGGAATAGGTTCTACCTAGTAAAGCAGCAAAAGAGAGCTTGTTGGCTTCCCTTTTATCTCTTAAATTTTTTAATATATTTATACAAAAAATGAAATATTAAAAAAAAAGTTCAGTGAATAAATTAATTTTAATTATCTTATATAAAAACTACCATTTTTTTTATATCATTGAACACATCCAAACTAGATAGATCTATTCAATGTGTTTTCAAGTTCTACATATTATTGTTGAATCTCACAAATTTTATCAGACATGTATTATTTTCTTCAATAAAAACAACTTCACTGTGTATTATTGTGTATTTTATCTTTTTTAGGGTTTTTCCCAACATTTTATAAGTTTTGATCAATTTATGTCCCATTGCTCTCTCCAATATTTTCCAAAATTTTTGTAAAATCCACACACCAATATTTTAATCATTGTTCCACACTATACATCATGTTTACTAAGTTTAGATATTACAAGTGATACATAACATAGCAATCAAATTCTTTGAATTTTTTATTAGACTTGGTTGTAACTTTGCTTACTTTTAATGCTTCTTGTATTTTTCCTACAGGATTTATGTTTCATCATTTCCAAATAAATTACTCTTGTTCAATAGAGAGCTAATTGAGAGTGCCATGTGATTTTTGTGACACTTAGGTTTCCTGTTTAGGGCTTTACAAAGCTATGATCCTTGAATGCACCTTATTGTTGGACCTTTGCTGGGTTGAAATCTTGCTGAATATTGGTTGATTAAATATGGAACTTCCAACCTATTTGCCCTACAACCAATTTCGAGAGACATTGAAAAGTCAATTGGGAGAGCCTTAGATCAAGGTCAAGAGAGGTTGAGGTTGAGGATGAGGAAGAAAGGGTTCAAGAGAGGTCAAGGAGCTGAGAAACAGACTTGGAGAGATATCAAGAGGTTGAGGTCAAGGGAGGGTAGAAGTAAAGACTAAGAGAAAGAGAGAGATTCTTGTTTAGACCTACATATTCTCCTACTAGAACTAAGCTCTCTCTCTCTCTCTCTCTCTCTCTCTCTCTCTCCCCCCTCCCCTTCCCTCCTCCCCTCCCTCCCTCCTGGAGTATGCTTCTTTATTGGTCTCATTTTGTGTTTTTATTGTATACTTCCCTTGTACTAGGGTGGTTTGCTTCTTTGTGGGTCTCCCTCATGGGTTTATATTATAATTTTATTTATTAAAAATAATGAAAATCTTGAAGTTTTTTTTGTTTACACGTTCTCTGTAAGACCTAAGAGTTCACTTGTTTGATTCTCTTTTACTTTTATTTCTTTTTTTTATTTTGTGTGTTCTTTTTATATATTTCTGTATGCTAGGTTCCACTTCCTTATTGGCTTTGTAACCTCCTTACATATCACAAAAGGAAAAAAAGAAAAGAAAAAAAAAAAACTATCTCAGAGGTTTTTAGGTGGCATTAACATGTAATAGGTTCTTTGAGAGGAGCAGCTCTCTCCTGTCCTTCAACTATAAACACTTTAACTTGAAGAGAAATGACGTACCTTGAGAATGTGAGATCACTAAATATTCTTAGATTGTATAGAAGGCCACATCTTTGAAATATTTATATGGGGCACAATTACTGGGACTTTGGATTGTAGAACCCATAACAAACCTAGAATTTATATTGGACAAAATAATTTGTCCAAACCTGGATTCTGCCTGTGTACTATGCCAAGAAACAAGTTCCAGTTGAATGAGGTCATTGTATGCAGGATGAATGAATCCCAGCTGATAAGTGTCTTCTGCCAGATCAGATGATATACCTTGCAAGTGGTATTGGTTGGATGGCTGTATGCATGCCTATGTTCATTCATTGGTACCACATATGATATGTGTCTGCTGTGAATCATCCAGTTAGAGCTGTGTCAATTTTTACTGCTTTAGTGCTGACTTTCATGTATCTATAGTCCTAGTATGGGATGGTTATGCTCCAATTTAGGAGGCCTTCCTAGCAATATGTTTTTCAATCACCATGCACCAAATTCTTTCACAGATTTTTTTTTGGGGATTAAGGTAAGAACTGTTCTTTACAGTTTATACTTTAAATACATGTGCATAGTCTTTTCTGTGTTGCTGTTTCTCTTTAGTAATTAATCCCTTGTTCAGGTCCATAAGTTTTCATTTTTTTCTTATCAAACCTTATTCTAGCGTGTGTTCAGTGGTTACACTGCCTTATTTTGAGTGTCTATATGGCCAATGATGTACTATTTTCCAAAACCATTATAACAAACATCACTCTTGTAACAGTTGATGGATATTAATGAAAGCCCTGTCTATGTTCTTCTCAATCCGTCAATCAATCATGCACAAAAGGATCTCCCTGTGACTATCTATGAAAGTGGTATGTAACCCTTCATTTTTATCTTCTTCCTTTAACTCCCTTATAAGTGATTCTGCAAGTCTATAAAAAAAAAAGTGATTCTGTAAAGTTGATCTTATATGTTTTGTTAAGTGAACCCCAAAATTCGGTTAGTGTAGGATAAGCTCAATGGTTTGAATTTCTTTGTTTGGTCAATTTTTGCACTTATTACTGCAGTTCACCTTATGATGAAAATGTGGTGTGCGAGTGCCTTTTTAAACTGGCTTGGTGTTGGTTTTCTGGAAAACCAGATGCTATGCCTCATATGGACCCATCATGGTCTGATTCCTCAAATTCTGACCTTTTTATGAACTTTACAATTGCAAGTTTGCCTTTCTTATTGAAGCCACTTCAATTTTGTTTGTGTGAAGCAACTATGAAATCTGGTGTTTGGTTGTTTATAGTCTTTATCACTCATTGGCCGGAGCCTAAATCCAACATTATTTGACTTTGTGCATCAGCAAGTGTGATCATGTCCCACCCCAGTCTAGTGGAAATTTGCATCTTCAGTAAAAGCATGACATCTTAGATATCTTCTGTATAGTTTCCTTCTTGCATAATGAGTTCTTTTCTTACTGATGTCCTTGTTGTTCCTTTGGCCTATGGTATTGCAAATTTGTCCTTTAGTGGTGCTGGAGATACTCTGAGAAAGTATGATGAGAATGGTCTGCAGCAGGTGCTGGCCCTTCTTATCCTTTATATATCTTTAGAAGAATGGCTGTGCACATGTTTTGTGATCTTTTCCCCCTAATATATTGTGTGGAGTATTTCACTTAATAACTAAGCCAAATCTGCATTTTGGTTGCTTTTAGCAAGATGTGTACTCAATATTTCATGGTACAAAACCTTATAGTGGTGATGTGGAGAGACTGAGCTTTTTCTGATCAGTCTCGGGAGATGTTGTTGCACATTGCTCTGCATTAAGATCAAATGATCTGCTAGAGAAGTGAGCCATGGCTTCCTGAGTGAACCTTCTGTTGAAGGATGTGTTTTTGAGTTTTGGAGGCTACTAAGTTTTCCAGTCATTTTATACATGAAAATTATGTATTTCAGACAGTCTCATGGCATCTTTTAGTAGTCTCACCTTTTTTTCCTCCTTTATTTTTATTATTATTTTTTTGTAAAGAAAAAATTTAACCTTTATTGCACTGAGGTGATGTGCTGACCTTCTGTACCTATGGGCATTAATTATTGCGATACAAGAGCTGCATGTCATAGATGGGATTCCACAGCTTATTTTTGTTCGTGCAAACTATACTATTGAGGTTCGACTTGCTCTTCTTTTTTTTTTAATCATATTTCACCTATCACCAACTGGGGTAACTGAATTATTTTTTCTTGTTTCAAAGACGGTAGAAGCAGAAAGGATCTCAGTTGATCATGTTGCTCATCTTAAACCATCTGATGGAGGTTCTGCTGCAACTCAATGTAAGCCCTTATCTCCACCATCATTTCTTGTCTTGTCTCTTACCATTTTTGCAGAAAATTATAAACTAGTTCTACAGAAGTTTTTATCCTTTTCAATACATATTATGCATTTTTTTAAGAAAAAAATCTTGTGAATGGCTTTACAACTGTGGCTATGTTTGTGCAGTGGCTGCCCACCTCACGGGGATACATAGTGCCATCAAGATGCTAAATAGCAGAATCCGTGTTCTTCATCATTATCTGCTTGCTATGCAAAAAGGTGTATGTCTTTTTTGTTTATTTAGAAATTTGAATTTGTTCAAAGTAGTGGAAGAGAGGATAGGATTTTCTCTAAGAAAAAACATAGAGGAAAGAACTAAATCCTCAGGGGAGAGGAACCCAAAGGATACCAGTAAATCAAATATCAAAGGAGGCTGCAAACATTCCCAAGAACATCCTCCAAATTCGCAGAAACTATTTTTGCCAGGTTTCAGACTGTTAGCAGGTTTAGGCACCAACTCAAAAGAAAAATCTATTCTGCTTCTTACAGAAGTTGGGACAGTCTGGAAGTTCCTTCATCATCATTTTTAATAAACTTGAGGACAGGGGCTAGAAATCTGAATTTGTTCAAAGTAGTGGGAGAGAGGATGGGATTTTCCCTCAAAAAAAGCACACAGGAAAGAACCAAGTCCTCAGGGAAGAGGGGAACCTGAAGGATACCAGTAAACCAAATATCTAAGAGGCTCAAAACATTCCCAAGAATGTCCTCCAAATTCACAGAAACTAGTTTTGCCAGATTTTGAATTTTAACAGGCTT
Organism: Vitis vinifera; assembly: GCF_030704535.1. Lineage (NCBI taxonomy): Eukaryota > Viridiplantae > Streptophyta > Magnoliopsida > Vitales > Vitaceae > Vitis > Vitis vinifera. The sequence continues at coordinate 10,987,237 of NC_081823.1, read as the reverse complement.
AGACACCAACTCGAAAGAAAAATCTATTCTGCTTCTTACAGACAGTCTGGAAGTACCTCCACCTCCATTTTTAATAAACTTGATGATGGGAAACTATATTCTTAATACATGGTAATTTAGCTTAGCATTGTATATTTTTGCTTTTGAAGCAAAATAAAATCCATTACTTGCTTGGGGGCAGTGTGGATTAAGAGGTCCTTACTGTATTTGTGTCTTTTGATGTAGGGGATATTCCTTGTGAAAATTCACTGCTGAGACAAGTATCAAGTCTTTTACGGAGATTGCCAGCCATTGAATCAGGGAAGTTTCAAGATGATTTTTTGATGGTAAGAGCATTTTATTTCTTTTTCAGCAAATCATTTCTTTCACCAACTTGATAGTTTCCTTAGAAGACGTTGAAAATTAATAGGATAAGAAAATGCCAGATAACTGCACTTGGTCTCTCATCTGTGCGCTTTTGCCTAATGATTTTTCATTTATGTCTTTCATATCTTTATATGAATTGGGAATATTTAATTAGGTCTTGTAGTGATGGAACTGTCATCGCTGTCCTATGATTGGTTTCATTCCTCCCCTTCTTTTTTGCAGGAATACAATGATACATTATTGATTAGTTACCTTGCCATGTTCACCAACTGCTCAAGGTATATGCTATCTCTGTGCTCTTCACCAGGCATCTTCGTTTTGTACCTATTTCTTTATATTGACCAAGAAAGAAGTTAGTTAATAAAACGAAAGGGGAAAAAAAAACCATTATACTATACCAGGGCTGGCATTCATTTTGGTTAAAGCACAGGATGTTGTGGTCATAATGAATTCTATACTGATATAGTGCTCAGAATCTTTCCTGCATGATGCAGTGCAGGTAGTTTGTAGCTCAATTTGTTCAAGTTATATAATAGCCATATGCATTTGAGAAAGAAGTGAAAAAAGCTGTTTCGGTCTGTTAGGTGAACATCGTGCCTGTTATCAAAAGTTTCTTTTATAAAGTAATTGAGATGCCCCTTTCCTAATCATAAAAAAAGACGCCGAAACCTTTAATGTCATGTAACTTTGTTGGGTATTTTCTTAGTCCTTACCCAATTCAAGCATCGAGCTTGAGTAATAAATACTTCAGATCCAGTTGGGTTCAGTTTGGATTCTACATAATACATCTACTTCCCTAAAAGGCTTTGTTGATGTCAATGGCAAGCATGTGGCATTTGTATCAGAGAGACATGGGGAAAAACAACAAACAATGGTGTAGATGGAGATTAAATGATTATTTTTACTTGATGTCACAGATTTAACCTCCAAGCATGTTTTGACATTAGTTTTTGGCTCTTCTCTTTTAGTACAATGAATGAGCTGGTCGACAAATTCAACACAGCATATGACAGGCACAGTCGAAGGGGTGGACGAACTGCTTTTATCTGAAAGTAAGTGCTTTTTATCTGAAAACTGCTTACTTTTTAGCTGGCAGTAGCGCTTGCCGGAGAACACTGTGGTGGCATCAACTCTTCTTTTTTGTGTGCATAGCACATAGGAATTTAGGAATTATATGATCTGGAGCTGAATAACTGAGAAAAAAAAAAAAATAGAAATCTAAAGTCCTTTATTTTTTTCCCCTTTAATGGTTTGTGTTTGGCATATTCCCCTTTCATATTATTCAAAAATTTCTTGTAGAGGAAAGATAAGATTTAAACGGTCATGCTCTACAAGCTACTAGCATTTCCACTGTCCATTGTACTAATGCTACACGGTGCAATTTTTATCTGAAGGCAACTTGCCATGATGAGATGGTTCATAGCTACAGAAACTCCCCCAGGCACTGAAGAAGCTGGAAAGCACAAGAGGATGGTTAACTCTTGTTGCTCACCAGCCTTTGGTTTCGTAAACATCATATACCTTAACACCCTCGATTGCGATTCTCCCCACTATTAAGGAAAATCCCTGTCCCGCATGACCCTGGAGACTGCCATAGCATATATGTATATATAAGTTTTTCATTAATAATCACTTAATTAATAAATATTAGATGTTATTGTAGTGTAAATAAACATGTTTTTCGAATGTGAAAGAAAAAATTAAAATGAAATGTTTAAAAATTATAGACACATTTTGTAAAGATGTAGAGCTTACTGGTACACCTTTAATTAGAGTTTTATTGTAAACTTTCCTTCCATTTAAATAATATAGTGATTATACATTTTTGGACTTTATTTTCTTTTTATAATAATAAAATTATATGATTCTTTTTTTAATTTTTATTTTATTTTATTTTATAACCAATAATCTTCCATGGTTAAGTCCTTAGGACTTTCGGATTCAAACCTTAGGATGTTGACTGTCTCATAATAACCATTATTGGGTAAATAGAAGGTATCATTAGTGATAGAATTTGAAGCCAAGATCATGTGTCACTTATTGAAACTACACTTCTCAATGTTTGTCCTGATTAACCTGTCTAACATGATGGGAAAATTATATGAAATTCTATTTTTGTCACTTCTTTTAAATTAAATTTATACACTTATAGATCAAAATTTTAAAATTTTAATTAATTCATTAATAAATATCACATGAACATGTGATATTTTTTTTAAAAACATTTTTTTAAAGATAATTTATAATTGTATTTACTTAAATAAGGCACACAACCACATTATTTACACATTCATCTTAAAACATAAATCCTATAAATACACATACATCTAATTATTTCAATTATACCTCAAATAATATTTCATTACCACAAATATTACAATTGATATGCTAACTTCTTACATTTCATATTTTCTCCTCTCTCCTTCCTCATGTTTCTCATTCTCAATGAATCTTTTTGGTATAAATATATTTATGCTATGTTTGGTTTACCAAATATGATATGATATACATATCTCATTAAATAGGAAATGTATATTTTAACATATGATTTCTAGTATATTAATATTATTTTACTATATATTTCATAAAATATATTTTTTAATTCTTTTTTAACTACAAATTTAATTTTATAATAAAAAAATTATTTTGTAAAATAAGTAACATAATAAAAAATAAGTCAATAAAAAAAAAATCTATGGTGTGATCGAATCTCATATTTAGTTGAATATACGATATGATAAATAATAAGATAACTTATCTTGTCTTATTAATAATTTAAAATAGAATAAACTATAATATTTGCTTTCTTATTTTATCTCATGCTATGTTGAGCGAACCAAGCATAGTCTCACAGATCAACCATTGAAATATAGTTTGATTGTTTCTATTTTATAATGATGAAATTTAAGAAATTTTATTTTTTTAGCAACTTAATTAATAAATATTAGTGGTTATGGCAGGTACCTATAACGTATTAAAACATTTTAAAATAAAAAATAGAAAATTAAAGGACTATGACCTATAAAATCATGAGGAGTCTTAATGATAACCATTTCGAAATAATTGATTTAAATAAATTTTCTTTAGTAGTTATTCCTTACGGAAGTAACTTATTATTCTTCTCAAATATTAAGAAGGAAATGTATTTTAAAGTTTTTCCTTCTCTAATAATAACATTATGTGAAATTCTATTTTTCATTATTATTTTTAAGTTTAGTTAGTAAAAATTGAGAAGCCATCAACCGCGTTGTTTCTCTTCTATATAGAATTATGATTTTTAGAATTTATATTAAATTCATTAACAAATTTATTAATTTTTAAAAGTAATTTGGGATTCAAAATACAACATAGTCACCGTTAAAATTTCAAAAACTAAAACTAGTCATAAATAATTCTGTTGTATTTTTTCCTCCACACAAAACTATAAATTTATGAATTCTACAACTAGATAAAAGAACTTATTAATGAGTCTTGTAATTTTAAAGATAATTTGAAACAAAAAAAAAATATATTTGAGTATTATTATGGACCCTGCATTTCGCTCGATGCGTTCCTACTCGATGGCGAAATTCGCTTTTTAATTTATTCAGTGAAAATATGATTTTTAGAAAAGACTTGGAATTGTCGCTTATTTTTGTTTTTTTTTTTTTTAAGGAAAAACAAAATAAGAAAAAAAAACCCTAAGTGTGACTCCTTAGGTGTAGATTCAAAACCACCAAGAGAATTCATCATGTGACTCAAACAATCCTGATAAGGAGATAATTAAAAAAAGGACGATCCATTTGTTGAACCTTTGCCATTTGATGAAAACCCAGTACCATTTGGATCAGACCGAGATGAAAGCATCCTTGATGCATTCTCCTCATCATCTTCCTTACAATTTCTAATCGGATTCTCAGCTAAAGGCTCCGCCCTTCCTATTCTTCCTTTTTCTTTCTTAATCTCAAAATGGTAGCCTAGTGATGAAAACAAATCAATAGCAACCCGGTGATAAATAAAAAATCAGCAGCAACCCAGTGATCCCTTCTCAATGGTGCTCCCCTCTTCTCTTATTTCCTCTCTCTTTCTTAATCTCAAAACAGCAGCCTAGTGATGAAAAAAATCAGCAGCAGCCCGGTGATCCTTTCTCAATGGTGCTCTCCTCTTCTCTTCTTTCCTCTCTCTTTCTTAATCTCAAAATGACAGCCTAGTAATGAAAAAAAATCAGCAGCAACCTGGTGATCCTGAAAAATTAGCAGCAACACGATGATCCCTTCTCAATGGTGCTCCCCTCTCCTCTTCTTTCCTATCTCTTTCTTAATCTGTTCTCTGTCACTTTCTTTTCTTCTCTATAGCCCCAGTGATGTAAAAAAAATGGTAGAAAAGATTTTCTTCTCCTCCTCCCATCACCTTCCAATTTTCCTTTTTCCTTTTTGCCTTTCCTTTTTTTTTCTTTTTTAATCTCTTATCAATCCCCTCATTCAACTTCTCTTTCTAGCCTCAATAATGGAAGGAACAACAACCACCTCTGCTCCTTTCCTTTCTTTCTTTTTAATCTTTTGTTTTTTCTCAATCACTTCTTCTTGAACACAACCTTCATCCCGTCCACATACACAATAAACCTCTCATTTTCACATTCCATGCAACTTTGTAACTTACCATTTCAAGTGGGCCCTCTTTCCTCTTTTTTAGTTTTTTTCAAACAAACAATAAGTCTCTCATTTTCACATTCCATGCAGCTTTGTAACTTACCATTTCAAGTGGGCCCTCTTTCCTTTTTTTTTTTTTTTCTTTTTAAACATGGACTAAATATCTCTCCAATCACAACTCCAAGTTTCCTTTCCTAAAGAATCCAAACTCTCCATTGATAAATCTCCCTGCAAAATTCCAAAGTTAATAGGTTAAAAATAAAATAAAAAACGTGTTTTAGAAAATGAGTAAAAATTATTGGATTGACAAAAGTAATATATATATATATATATATATATATATATATATCTATTATACAATTATTAGATTAACTAAAAGTATTTTATGAAATGATAAAAAATAATACACAAAGTAATATACAAAATGGCTAAATAGATAATAATAATAAAAAGGAAAGTCATGCGAACCATGCAGAAACGTGAGCCATGAAGCCATGCAACCATGCATTCATGCAAAAAAAAAATAAAAAAAAAATCTAAATGGGTCTAGGGTGCCTAAATGGGCCTAGGGCGCCTAAATGGACATGAGGTGTCTAAATGGCCCTAGGGTGCCTAAATGGACCTAAGGTGGTGCCAGGAGTATCTAAGTGAGCCTAAGTTTACAAAGATGCTCTAAAACCCTACAAAAATGAGCAAGAATGGATCAAGTAAGAAAAAAAAACTCCTAAGGTGCCTATAAAGTTACACTATGGATCCAAAACTCCTGAAAAGTCTCCAAAGGTGACTCAAAAATTGATACCAAAGTCGAGTAGCAATCGAACCACCAAAGAGTATAGGAATGAGTACAAAAGGAAAAACCATATGTGTACCATACGAGGACATAAGGTGTAGAGTATCTAACAATACAATCAAGACAAATACTACAAGCTCACAGAGTTATATCTTGCACAAAAGATGAGAAGAAACTCTAGAATATCATAATGAAGTGAGAAGCACATATGCAACGAAGAGAGAAGTAAGATGGAATGTGAAAACTGTGAGAAGAAAGCATGTAATGCTAGTGATCATGAATATCAAGAGTTGTGGCTCTGACTAACAAAACTGACTCTAAACGCCAAACTGAGAAAAAAAAAGGCTCTAGAAGCCAAACCAAAAAGCTAACTCTAAACACCAAACTAGAAGGCCCATAGGTGAAGACCTACTATGATGATACAACTGAAATGCCCATATATGTCAATCTATGGTGATGAAACTCTCAAAGGCCCACAAATAAAAATCTATGGTGGTGATAATCTCAAAGGGCCAAAGATAAAAATCTATTGTAGTGAATCAACTGAAATGCCCATAGATGTCCAATATATGGTGGTGAGATAACTAAAAGAAATGCTCATAGATGAAAATCTATGATGGTGAGATAATTGTAACAAATGCATACACAATCCATGGTGGTGAATCTGAAATGCCCATAGATGTCCGATCCATGGTGGTGATAAACTGATCAAGGCCTATAGATAAAAATCTATGTTGGTGAATCTAAAATGCCCATAGATGTCTGATCTATGGTGGTGAAAACTTATCAAGACCCATAGATGAAAATCTATGGTGGTGAATCTGAAATAGATGTTTGATCCATGGTGGTGATAAACTGATTAAGGCCCATAGAAAAAAATCTATGGTGGTGAATCTAAAATGCCCATAGATGTGTGATCTATGGTGGTGGACTCTACTGAAGAGGGACATATTTGTAGACCCCAAAATTTGTCACATTTTTATTTTTGCATTAATTTTGAGTTCAATTTTATCAATAAATTTTAAATCCTAATTACATATGATGTTTTTGGCCCACTTACTATTTAATTATTAGTTTTTATTATTTTGTATTTTATTTTATTTTATTTTCTTTTTTTTCCTTCCTTTTCTTTTTTCTTTCTTTTCTCTCTCCTCTCTCTTCTTACATTCCCCACCTACCCCACCCATTTTTTCTCTCTCCTCCCATACCTCCCTCCATACCCCTACGTCACCTCTCATCTCTCTCATCTTTTTCCATTTTTTCTTTCTTCTCATTCTCCCTCTTTCTTTTCTAGTTTTTTTTCCCCCATTCCCAAGTGGTCGGGACCCATTTTTTCTCCATTTTTTTTCCTTTCTCTACCCCAAAAAAAAAAAAAATCTCCCAGACGAGCCCAAATTTTTTGCTTCAGTTTTTCTCCTCTTTTTTCCCTTACTCACTCCCACACGACCGGAGCCCCCCATTTTTATTTTCTCCCCAACTTTTCTCCATCCTTTGCTTTCCCCCAAGACACACCCAAACACCCAAAGTGGTTGGCTACCCCCATCTCTTCTTAGCTCTTTTCACATTTTTTTTTCTCTAGGGCTTTTTCCTTCCCATCAGCAGCTCTCTCCACTCACAACCCAACTCCCACACGGTCGGGACCATCAGCCAAGCATGAAAGTGAAATCTCCAGCCTTGGCTCCATTGCCTCTTACGAACAGCCCGCCGGTAGGACCATCGGCCGATCACCACTTGCAAGCCACTACCGGTCGGCAACCTCTTCCTCTTTTCTCTCATTATGTGCAGTGATGGTTTGTGATTTTAGGTTTAATTTATCTAGTTATTTATTTATTAAATTGAGTTTGGTTTTAATAATGATTTGAGTTGCTTAGGTTTGAATTTTGAGATATTAAATTTAAGCCTATTTTGATTTATTGTATTTGGGGTTGACTAATTTTGCTTGTATTTTGATAATTAATTGGAAAATTTTGCACTATGGCTATTGGCATGGGGATATTTATATTGGGTTAAGTTTACTAATTTAGGCCCATTTTGATTGACGAAATTTATTGAACTAATTTAAAGTTTGAATTTGGGCCTGAATATTTGTTTTGAGACTTTGTACATATTTGAATATTTACATTTGGACTATTTTTGTTTTTGCATGGGCCTATTTTACAATTATGTTGGCTGAGTACCAATTTATGACACGCGGAGCACGAAATTTTATGGAAGAAAGTGAGAATAAAAAAGCTATAGGAAGACATTGAGCTTGTTATAAGCTTATTTGGGTACATATTTTATTTCCCACTTTTATTTGGTTTTATTTTTATTAGTTCTGTAAATATTTGTTTGTATATGTTTATTTGTTGTATACAGAATTGGATATCGAACAAATCAGAAATTTTGTTTAAATAAGAGGAATAATTGAGTAAATATGTTTTAATGAAATAATGATTTTAAAATATTCTTCTTAATAAAAGAAAGCTTTTTATATTATTAATAAAAATTCAAAAAAATGTTTTTAGAAAAATAAAAAAATAAAAACATTGTTTTTAATAGAATTTGAAAATTTGTTTTTAATAAAATTATCCAAAATTTTATTTGTTTAATAAAAATTGTCCAAAAATTGTTTTGTAAATAAAGTTGCCCCAAAAATTAATTTTTAATAAAATTGTCCAAAAAAATGTTTTTTTAAAATGAATTATTTTTCCTTAATTAAAATGGGATTAAAAGTATTTTTTTAGAAATAGATGATTTAAATATATTTTTTTCTTTTTAATTAAAATTCTTTTTACAAATAAAGTTATGTCTTTTTAAATAATTTGTATAAATCACTTTTCTTAAATGAAAATAAATTGAAATACTTTTGTAAATAAAATTGTAAAAATTCATTCATTTTTTGTAAAAGCAATTAAAATAATTTTTGTTGCCAAATTGAAATTTTGTAATAAATTCTTTTGATACAATAAGTGTAAATAACTTTTTTTGAAAATTAAATACAAATGAAATTGAATCAAATCACTTGAAGAAAATATTTTGTAAATAAATAAATTGATATCACTCATTCAAAATTGTTTTTAATAAAATCCTTTAAAATTTTTGGGAAACTAATTTTTTTTCAAATATCTTTTTTTTTTTTTTAAATTAGTTCAATAAATGAATTTGCATAATCCTCTTGTAATTTATTTTGTGTATTCTTGTAATAAGATTTCATCATTATTTTTGTCTATATTGATTTTCACCATAACTTGTACATACTCATTTGCATGATTATTTTTCTTGGTATCCATAATTAATTAATTAATTGTCACAATTCCCTTAATTCGTTTAGTAGAGGCCGTATGTATACGGGCTTAGAGGGGTGCTACGGCTCACCACCGTACCTTCCAAATAAGTAACCTAACCCCCAGACCCAAACTTGGTTTTTCACATACCTGTTTTTCTTTCAGGAGTCACACTTAAGATTTTTCTTTCTTATTTTGTTTTTCCTTTCAAAAATAAAACAAAAATAAGTGGCGACTCCAAGTCTTTTTCTAAAAATAAAAATTTTTCAATAAATGAAAAGCGAGTCTCGCCATCGATAGGGAGCGCATCATGCAAATTTCAGAGGTCCACAATGTGTCAAATGGGAAATCATTTTCTATTTAATAAAAAAGTTTCAAGTTTTATCTTTACCTAAAAAAGGAAAATTATTTCAAAATTTTATAATAATAATGATAATGATAATAATAAACAATGAAAAAAAGATAGTCACGCCAATAAAAAATAGTAATAATAACAATAATAATATACAATAAACAACAAACAATAGATAGACAAACAAATAACTTTGTAACTTTGTAACTTAGTAAATATGAATGGAAATGAATCAAACAAAACCAACTAATCAAAAATCAATATATACAAATTGAGTTTACAAAACTAAAACAAATAAATTAAAATAAATATATGGAACGGGTCTAGATGTACCCAAACACAGCAAGATAATCCCAAACGGCTTCAAGGTGAAATCCCTAGTATTCTCAGTACCCTCTATCAATAATAATAAATAAATAAACTAAAAACCAGACCCCTTAAGAGAAAACCATCTCCTCCCCTTTACATTTTGATTCTCATCCCAAATAAATAGCCCAAAAGCCTCAAACAAAAATCATCATGAAAACTTGCAAAGTTGTTTTTTTTTTTCTTCCCATCAAGTCGTCCTGTCAATCTATCGCCTCTATCTATCTCATCGCCTCCAATTGTCACATCTCAATCATTCAAGCCATACAAAACCAAAGAGAGAGAGAGAAGGGGGTGACAACCCATGTACCAAAGATGGTAATAGCCCAATAAGTAAACAAAGGCTTGAGCCTAAATCTAAACCAATAGCTCAATTCAAAAATTCAACAAAAAGAGCCTAAATGAAATGTATAAACAAATTATGGCCCAAAAACAAAACTCAATAATCTAATAATCTTAATCCAAATCAACAACCTAACTCGAATGGATGCCTAAACTAAACAAGGGTCCAAATCTTATATGCAAAACCCAAAGCTAAGCCCAAAAAGAGGCCCAAATCCACAAACAATTATTGTAGTAATCAGAAGAAGAAAACTTACGAAGTTTTGAAGAACCCTAGAGGAAAAACTAGGCAATGGATGTGGTACGAATGGTGGTGATGGTCTTGTGAGAGTCGAACTAAGTGTTAATGGGAAGCCTCATCCCATTTGGAGGATGATACTCTAATTCTCCAATTCATTGTCGAAGCATAGGAAGGGATTAAGAAGGAGAGAGAGAGAAAATAGGGAGATTAGTGTTAGAGATGGAGATAGGTGAGTTGAGTGATGGTGGGTTTAGAGAAAGAGAATGAGAGAAATAGAAAGGGGTTGGGGTGGCATGGTCGAATTAGTGGTCGATGGTGAGAAGAGTGACGACGGTGAGGATGGGAGTCATGGGTATGGTGTTGGTGAGGAAGTAAAAGAGAGAAAATGAAAGAGAAAGAGGAAAGAAAAAAATGATGAGGAAAGTGGGTGTGAATGGGGGAGAGAAAATGAATAATAATAATAATAATAAATGAAAAGAAATAAAATAACAAGAAAATAAAATGAAAATATAAAAATAAAAAAGACTTTGGACAAATTTTGGGGTCTACAAGTATGCTCCTCTTCGGTAGAGTCCACGAGTAAAGTATGTGTATTCACAAGTGAGATGAAGTGGGTTTTGTCAAAGAATAAGAAATACCACTACATTTGTCTTAATACTGTGCAAACTCTCTAAAGTTACGAAACGTGCTCATTGATCTGTTAGTAAGGAAACATGTAACATCCACGTAGACCTCAAGGAAGGATTTGCTAAATGAGACAGTGACGATGTTTATGTGAAACTAGGAACCATGCCATCAAATGAGGGAATGAATGGGTAAACAAGAGAATGGAAAGAAAAAAGAAAAGGAAATCAGGGTGCGACTCTAGGAATACATGAAATAAGTCAAACAGTCATGGCACAACACTAAATGAAACATAAAGGAAAAGTTGAATAGTCAAGGTACAACTCTAGGAAACATAATTAAGAAAAAACCGGATGATAAGGGTGTGACACTAAAGAAGCAAGAGAAGATCGAACAATCAAGGTACAACTCTAAGAAACCTAAATAGTCGGATAATCAAGGCGCGACTCTAGGAAACAAGAGAAGGCCGAATAGTTAAGGTGTGGCTCTAGTAAACCTAAATAGTCAGAAAATCAAGGCACAACTTTAGGAAACATAAATAGGAAATGTCGAACAGTCAAAGTGTGATTCTGAGAAACTCGGAAAGTTCAGACGGTCAAGGTGTGACTCTAGGAAACCTAAATAGTCGGACAGTCAAGGCGTGACTCTAGGAAACACGGAAATATTGAACAATCAGAGTGTGGCTCTAGGAAACCTAAATAGTCGAACAGTCAAGGTGTGACTCTAGGAAACATGGAAAGGTCAAACAGCCTGATGGGAAAAAGTCGGATCTTTCTGTTTCCCAAGTTCGGATTAGGTTAGGAATATGCATCACTATCCTAGGTTTTTTCTAAATCCTATGCACAATAAGAATATATATATATATATATATATCTATATATATATATATATATACTTTAAAAGGATTCAGAAAGTGCTAACAAAAACCATACCTCATATTTGGATATTCTCGAATAAATCCACATGGTGAAGATGAAGATTGAAGTCGCAGAAGTGTCGTAAACCCGAAGTTTTTTGCCTGATGACTTGAACCTTGATTTTAGCACACTTCCGATGATGAGAAAAAAATGGTGGAAGCTATGACTCTGTTTCTCTCTAGGTGGTAGAAGACAAAAGCTATGGAAACCCTAACCCCTAAGGGGTATTTATAGGGTTCCTAAGTAGGCTTAAGTGACTTGAGCCTACATGGGCTCAAGTCACTTAATCTAGCCCAAAATGGGTTGTAATTTATTAATTAACCTAATAGGGTCTTCTAATTAATCAATTAGCCTAATCCAAAGACCTTGTTCACTTACCCCTATGCAACCTTGTGTAATTACCAAAACGCTCTTATGCACAAAAGTGAACCTAGAGCCAATCTGACCCTCATAACCCATACCAACAAGTTATATGAGCTCAGAGTGGGAACCATTGGGACCAATAGGAATACTGGCTCCTTTATAATCCAATTCTAAAGTTGATTCAACATCCCATTACAGAGAATCAACTGAACTCCAGTATCCTATGTAAATAACAATGAGACACCAAGTGCTTGGGTCTGTGACTTGCTATCCATCATGTTTAGTCTTCCCATGAACTAGTGTTTATAGTCTAATAAGGTAAAAGTTATCAACCTTTTAAGATTGTCTCTACCATCCTTAAGTTAAAGAGCCTCCTTTTATATGTTCACTTGACATATCTTAGCTCTCAAGGAGGTTATGTCAAGTTCCACTTAAGGAACTACTATGATCATAGTTTCCATGAACACACCTCCTTAGGATCACCTAAGGGGACACACTATCTCAATCCCAAGAGATATCATGGTGCCTATATTAAGAATGCCTATTGCTACTGGCTTCCACCAACAGTGGCCCAATCCATAGGGAATATATGATCAGCTTACGATATCACTCGTAGATCAAAGCCACTGCTAACTTCAACACAAGCTTAATATTCTCTCAAGGTTGAGAGACAATACAATGAAGCAGCTTAGTGGAGTCATGACTACTTGATAGCATTAAGTCATAACTCATCATAGGTCTTATCCAATGTGAAACCATACACACTAGTGCACTCATCATGGGAAACCTATCCCAATAGCCAAGATCAGTTTTCCCTCCAATTAGGAGGTGGTGTACTACAACTTCTAATGGGTTGCTTAAGTCGATGAACCGATTGTGAACAAGTCATCTATTTGGAAGGAACCCATGACTTAGATATTTTGTGCAACTCCTAATACACATAAGTCACGGACAATGCAAAAGATGTAGGCAAGAATACTCATAAAGTATAATACATGGAATAAGGATAGATAAAAGTGAAATTGGAACATCGTTAAATAAATAATGAATTCCAAATTTATTACATCATGTCATGCTTTTAAGGACTCTATCCTAACACAATCAAGGTGCAACTTTAGGAAACCTAAATGGTCGGACAATCAAGGCATACCTCTAGGCAACATAAACAAGAAAGACCGAATAGTCAAGGTGTGACTCTGAGAAACTCGAGAAAACCAGACAGTCAAGGTATGGCTCTAAGAAACCTAAATAGTCAGATAGTCAAGGCATGACTCTAGGAAACACAAAGAGGCCGAACAATCAGGTTGCGGCTCTAGGAAACCTAAATAGTCGGACAGCCACAATGAGACTCTAGAAAACATAAATAGGAAAGGTCAAATAGTCAGGATGCGACTCTAAGAAACTTGGGAAGGCCAAACAATCAGGGTATGGCTCTAGGAAACATAAATAAATCGGACAATCAAGGTGTAGTATGAAACAAAAGAGATGTAAAATAATAAAATGACAAAGCTAGATAACAGAAAACATTACCATGATAAGCCCTAAGCAATAACTGAATTGATTGATAGGAATTGTCACTAAGAAGCAAATGAGAGGCTTATGCAATAAGAGAAAAACATGAGCCAACGACGAATATCATAATAACAGAGTCAGTTGCCAAGATGCAAGAGGTAACTGAGTAATCACAACTAGAAAGTAGTTAATGGGCACACAAACCACCTGGGGATCAAATGCATTAACATAAAATGAACGGGGAATGAATGAGGTAGTACAAGGCATAAAGAATCCTTTATCCAAGGGATATGCCCCATCATGCAAACACCAACACATCTTTGTCAATGCAAGCCAACATCGCATATCAATAACCCACAATTATGGCTCACATGACAATTTTGCACCTATTAATGACCTCCAATGAAATCGATCTTTCAATGGGATATACAAACACTCTGGAAGGGGATATGTCACAGTGTAATTATCATCAACAACAATATACCATACTATGAGCTGCCAAGAGAATTGACATGATGAACTAAATGTATGCCCCAATATAATATATGAATCACCGAGTCATTAAAGAACGATATCCTTAAAGGAATATGCCCTAGTATGGTAACCATCCAAGTCAATGAAACATATCAAGAGTTGCAAAACTAATTAGAAGAATGATATGAGATATGCCCCAGTATAACAAATAGATCAAGAAGTCACAAAGAGTGAAAGTATCATGAATGAAATATGGCCCAGTATAATGATTATCCATGTCAATGAGACATACTAAAAAGTCATCAATCCAATCAAAACGATAATAGGGGGTATGCCCCAGTATAACATATGCCCTAAGACAAATAACTTCAGCTCCACATCAACAAAACCTCTACACATGTTCTAATAGCAAACTATCTCATATATGCCATCAAGGGTATAATGACATGATGAACATGATCTACCAAAGAATACCCGAGCTACGCATGTACATTGCTAGAGACATCAATGATGCTCCAACTCATTTTTGAGATTATGGGTGATCAATGGTGTAACCTATTAAGAGTCTATGAACTATCTTGCTCTCGTGAACAAAAAAGAAATGACTTACATGATAGCACTCCAACAAGGGGTGTAGCTACAACTCGAAGGTGGTTAGGCCTTGGTATGAGGCTGAATCAAATGTCAAGTGTGAAATGTAAAGATGGGGAGCATTAATGTCATACCAAATCCTCATGAAAGTATGCCAACAATAGCTTGTGTTGGTGAATCAACTTAGGCTTAAAGTTGGAGAACACATGGAGAGTATCTCTCATAGATGAGTTCATGACAATGCCTGAACTTCCATTAACTCTCAAGCACCATCCAAGCAAAGTTTGCCGAATATAATGCAAGATCTCATGGCCTCAAAGTGGTCTTAAGACATGGGACATAACGTAGGCTTAGGTTAAAGGTAAAAGAAACAAAGGAAAACTAGGCTCAAGCACCCAATGATAAATCCTCATACCCCTTGTAAGTGAAAGACAATGTGTCATAGACCTTATAGGCAAAGGATCTGAGTGATGCTCTACAAAGTAGAGGCAAAAGTGGAGGAAAAGAATAAAACTCAAGTAAAGATGGAAGTAGTCAAAATGATAAGGTGAACTAGGTATGGGAGAGCGAATAAATCAAAAGTACAACATGAAAACAAACATCAAAAGGTTTCAAGTATAGATGACGATATGAGAATAGAAACTGCAATATGCGAAAGACAACAACAAAAATGGATATAATGTCAATGCAGATGAAAAAAATGTTACATCAAAAAGGAATGATAACTAGTTCATCTCAAAGTGTTGAGAAGGATCATACCACAAGTGAATGGAGAGATGAATGAGATAATCGAGAGACATCTCAAAACCCAAACAACCATATGTGACTCTGCCTCAAAGACTATCACAACATAGCCATAAAATCAAGATACCTTCACCCACGCGCGTACTTAATGAACTATGTGGAGAATCCACCAACATATACACGATGTGATATCCTCATAAGAACAATCCCAATATACCTATAAGAAGGAAATCTTCTCACCTAAAAACTTACCCAAAGTACAAATGAACTTAGGGGAGGACCCATCAACACATACAATCATGCACAAGAAAAAGAGTTTTTTTTTTTTTTTTATATGCTTTATACAATCAAACATATGTGACCAGTAACATAAATCCTCCATTATACATGTATATCTAGCAAACTACATCCCTCATCCAAATATAATCACTATCTCAAGAAAGAGAAGAGCCCATAGAATCCTCAAATCTCAAGATCAAACCCATAAGGAGATGAAATGAGGAGTGATATGATCCTTATCAACACAAAGATAAGTGAACAACTATCAATCCAGCGTCATAGGTGATGAAACAAAATGTAGAGAAAGAATGAGGAGAAAAAGATTAAAATAAATGAGCAACAGTAAACAACAACAAACCAAGAAGAAAATGAATACTCAATGACGACAACTCTATAAAAGTGTAGGGTGAAAGATAAGAAATGAAAATACAAACAAGGAGTGACACAACATCACTCTAGATCCAATCACCCATAAAATCCATGACCACACATCTTACTCACTACGGGGTCTTAACTTGGCACAACAAAGATAGCCAAGTCAAGGCAATAAGAAACAAAAGGCCATTACTCTCATGAGGCTCAAATGGC
The DNA here is from genome assembly GCF_030704535.1 of Vitis vinifera. Taxonomy (NCBI): domain Eukaryota; kingdom Viridiplantae; phylum Streptophyta; class Magnoliopsida; order Vitales; family Vitaceae; genus Vitis; species Vitis vinifera. Next base: position 10,970,794 of record NC_081823.1, on the reverse strand, counting down.
TAGCAAAGGATCATATGAAATATAAAGGTGATCAAGTATAAGGCTAACCAAAATGAAGGTCGCCTCTAGCCATGGTCTCAAACATAATACTTCTTCAATTGATCTACATTGGTCGGTTCTGAGAACTGATTTCTATCCAAATCCATTAGCCATGCAGCCTCCTCTAAGGTCAACTCCCTAATAAAGTAGGGTCCACTCTAGTTAGGCCTAAACTTGCCATGAGGATCTCTAATCAATCCTCTAAGAATCCTCAATACCAAATCACCTTTCTGAAACTGTCTAAGCTTGAACTGTTTCTTGAATGCATAGGCTATCCCCCTCTAATTAGCCTAAACATGATCTACTGCCTTCAATCTTCTCTCATCCAAAAGGTTAAGCTGATCAAATTGAGCCTGAGTCCATTCAGTCTCATAAATATGTTGTTCCAAGACTACTCTTAGTGACCCTATCTTAATCTCAATGGGAAAAATAGCCTCCATACTGTATACCAAACAGTAAGGTATGGTTCCTATAAAGATGCGAAAAGAAGTATGATATGCCCACAAAGCGAAGAAGAGCTTCTCTGGCCAATCACGAGAAATCTCAATCATCTTCTTTAAAATCCTCTTAACGTTTTTATTCACAACCTCTACTACCCCACTAGTTTGTAGCTTGTATGCAAGAGATCTATGATGTTGGATACCATGCTTCTATAACAAAGTGTCAACCTCGGCTCGAAAGTGTACCCCTATCTGAAATAAACTCATGAGGTACCCCATAATGGCCTATGATACATGATCTGATGAAATTGGCAACTCTAGCAGAAGTCAACTTAGTATATAATGCAGCTTCCACCCACTTGGTGAAGTAATTGATGGCAATAAGGATGAACTCATAGCCATTGGAAGCCTTCGGTGAAATCTTCCCAATAATATCAATGTGCCATACAAAAAACAACCATGGTAAGGTCAATGCATGCAAATTTGATGGTGGCATGTGAATAAGGTCACCATGCATCTGACACTCTTGACATCTTTAGACGAATTGACAAAAATCAGTCTCCATGGTCAGCTAAAAATATCTAGTCCTCATGATCTTCTAAGCTAGCATGTGGCTTCCCATATGTGGTCCACAAAATCCAACATGAACCTTTCTCATTACTCGACTTACAGAGGCTCGATCTAAGCATAATAACAAGACACCATTAGTTGAATATCTATATAGTAACTCCCCACAAATCATAAATTTGGTAGCTAACTGTCTCAATGTTCTTTGGTCTTTAGTTGAAGCAATATCGGGGTATGTGCCAAATTTGAGGAAGTGGTAGATATCATAGTACCAAAATCTTGGATGTCAATCTCTCCGATCATACAATAATGGGTCATGTAGGTCCTCGACTCAATTAATAAAGGGCAGATGACAACATTAATAGGAATATCCACCATGGAAACCAGAGTAGTTAAGGCATCAATAAATCGATTATGCGCTCTAGGCAAATGTGTATATCTCAACTCATCAAATCTCTTAACCAATAGCTCTAAATAAGCATAGTATGGCCTCAACTTCATATCTCTAATATTCCAATCACTCTAAATCTACCTAAGTACAAGGTTAAAGCCACCAAACACCTCCATCTATCTTATCCCAAGCTCAAGAGTAGGATAACTATCATAAAATGTCAAACGAATTGATCTTGGGATATGGTCACCATGAGGAGATATCAACAATACACCAATCCCAGACCTGAAGTTGTTAGTAACTCCATCGAAATACATATGTCATCCTAAAAAACTGGTCATAACAAAAATCTCGTCTTCTGGAAAGTCATCATCAACTACTCTACTATCAAATATCATAAGTGAGACGAAATGATCTACAACAATACTCCTCTCAACAGACTTTTGAGAAACATATCAGATGTCAAACTTAGTCAACAACACTAACCATCTCATCAATCTACATATCAATGTGGGTCTATCAAACAAATATCTTAAGGGATCTAAGTGAGAGATCAAATGTACAAAATACTCTGTCATATAATACCGCAATCTCCAAGTAGCCCAAAGCAATGCCAAACAGAAGCGCTTAATCATAACATATCTCATCGCATACTCCGACATTCTTTTACTCAAATAACAAATAGCTCGCTCATTCCCTAAGCCATCGAGCTAAGTTGACATGTATCCCAAGGCCATGTCTGAAATTGACAAGTACAAAAGCAGTGGGCATCCTATATAAAAGGCACTAAAACTAGAGAAGAAAGTATATACTCCTTAATCCTCTCAAAAACTCATTGACAATTATCATTCCAGACTGTAGGTTGGTTCTTCCTCAACAGATGAAGGATAGGCTCACATATGTTTGTCAATATAGCTATGAAACAACTGATGTACTATAATTTGCCTAAAAAACCCCTAATCTCTCTCTCAGTCTTCGGCATAGGCATGTCAAGGATGGCTCTAATCTTATTTGGATCAACTTTTATACCTTGCTCACTGAGCATATGTCCCAATAATTTTCCAGAAATAACTCTAAAGGTGCACTTTTTGGGGTTTAACCTCAATATGAACTTTTGAATCCTCTCAAAGAATCTCTCTAAAGCTACTAGGTGATATGCTCTATCTTGGGATTTCACAATCATATCATTAACGTATACCTTAACATCCCATCATATCATGAAACAAAGTAGTGGTTGCCCTTTAATAAGTGGGTCATGCGTTCTTCAACCTAAATGGCATAACTCTATAGCAATAGGTACCCTACTCAATGATGAAAGCAATCTTCTCCATGTCCTCTAGAGTCATCAAAATATGATTATACCCAGAAAACTCATCCATGAAAGACAACATTGAATGACCCGTAGTGCTATCAATCAACATATTAATATGTGGAATGGGAAAATCATCCTTAGGACTGGCTTTATTAAGGTCTTTGAAGTCAACACAAACTCTAATTTTGTTGTCTTTTTTGGGAATATTAACGACATTAGCCAACCACTCAAAATAATCAAAAGGTAGGTGCCTCAATCAAACTAAGAGGCAAGCTTGGTGCAAGCGAGCTACATAGATATAATCTTGATGAGTAGGCTCAAACCCCAAACCAAATGGTAAGTCTCGTTCCACATCAAACACAAAATCAAAGACTTCCTACTGCCTCCTACCTAACCCCAAATCGGGCAAGTAATTCATACTCCGCATCATCCTTATCACAACTCTGCTACCAAACTCATCAAAAGGCAATGGAAGATAATCTCTTGCAGGATTGTCAAACATCTCGATGGTCTAGACCTCATCAAAGGTAAATCCAATCAAGAATAGGTCTTCATCATTGTGACTAATCTCCAATATAGCCTTAAATGAAATAGCAGTATCATGAGATGATCGAACCATGATAACCCGACCATCATGAATAAACTTCATCTTCTAATGAAAGGAAGATAGTATAGCTCTAACCTTATGGATCCAATGTCGACCCAATAACATGTTGAATGACATAGGTACCTTCAAAACTTGGAATAGCGTAAAAAATGTAACTAGCCCGACCTGGATGCCTAGCATCAATGTCCTCATAACCTCTTTACGTGTATTATCATAGGTTCGCACGATTTGTGTAGAGAGACTAAAATCGACTAGTCCAAAACCCAAAGCGACAATAACAGATATAGGGCAAACGTTTAGTGTTAATCCATTATCCAACAAGACATATGGGACTTGATGACCTAAACAACCAATAGTAATGTAGAGAGGTTGAGTATGGTCAATGCCCTTATGCAGGAGGTTATCATTAGAAAAAACTATACAGGAGGCCCTATTAGTTGTCAACTTATGTAACAACCCATTCGACAAAGTGGTAGTATCAAACTGTATCCGACTCAAAACTATGACTAATGCCTCACGATGAGTAGTGGATATGGCTAAGAAGCTCCAAATAGATATGCATGCCTGAGTTGCCTACAACTATCTCATGATCTCATAATCCTCCTCTCACCTCATCTCTAGAAGTCTCTCCTTCAAAAGGTCTAGTCACTATTGGAGGCTACTATCAGGTCACTCTCGTACCCCAAATCACATACTAAATCTCCTTGGAGAGATCAAGATTTGAAAGACTAGAAGATAGAATAAAAATGGTGGTCGTATTATAATGAGAAGTAGAAAAAGAAACCGATGGGTGATGTAGAACCCTAACATTTGAAATCAAAGTAAAACATGACCTCTACTCATACATCACCTCATCTAAGGTCAAAACAATATACGGTCTTTGACCTATCAAGGCAACCCTCCTCTCAACAACTTCTCCAAAATGAGAGTCAAATGATAAGCTTTGGCTCAAATGACCCCCAACCCATCATATAAATACTATCCCCAGCATCATCATAATCAAAATAATGTGAACTAATAGGTTGTGCTACTGCATGTGTAGAGTGGGCTAGTAAAGGGATTGTAGTAACATTGAGCGTCTCCAGGTTAACCAAACCCTTATCAATGAGGTCCTGAATAACATGTCAAAGGGCAGTGTAATGATTTGTCAGATGCCCTGAAGTCTAGTGGTAAAGACAATTCTCATGTAGTCGAAAATGATGAGGAATCAACTACAGTAATGGTCTAGGAGGCAAAAAAAGTCAAAAAGACCTGCCTTAGAGAGCTTTTGAAAAACTCGACTTAATGGCATCCCTATGTCTAAGAGCAGTCTCATAAATCTAGGTGTAGAAGGCCTCTAAGGCTAAAAAAACCTAACTCTGGCATATCCTACAGTCGATCTAGTTGTGGTATAAGCAACCATATATGGTTGTTGTGGTCGAGAAAGAGGTAGCATATGTAGAGTCAACTATGGTTGCACATAAGATTAGGGAAACTGATACTGCGGATGAGGGAACCGAGCCCGAATTGCCAATGGTCTAGCATGAAACTGTCTAAACAGTCTATGGAAAAATGAAAAATCACCCATCCGTCTCTAATAACTGATAGAGTCTACCTCTGCTGATCGGTTGGATGAAATAGGTTTTTTCTCCTTTGGATCTGAAGAGGAAGAATCAGTTCATAACCCTCGAGAGATGCCCTCCTCTACACTAAAAATGGCCAAGATCAAAGGTTGGAAGTCCTAAAAAATGATGCCTACAAAATGTTGAGCAAATATGGGTTGTAAGTTCCTAATAACCATGGCAATCTGCTCACTCTCCTTAGGCCTCTCGATAATCTGGGCAACATTTCCTTTCCATTGAGAGGTGAAAAAAATGGTTGACTCATCATGCCTCTATTTGAGAGCCTTCAACTCTCTTCTAGATACGTCAACATCACTATTGAACGCATACTGGCTCAAAAAATCATGTGTCAAATTCTCTCAGGTACGTTACGCAACATATCTAAGGATGCATACCAACGTTGCGCAACCCCACTCCGTGACAAGGGAAAAAGCATAATCATCTACATTTCATCTAGGTCATGGGCTCGCATGACTATTTTGTATAATCTCAAATGAATACGAGGGCACTCTATTCCCATGTAATGATCAATATCAAGCATCCTAAACTTATGAGGCAAGTTAGCAACTGACACTTGATACATGTCATCCCAAATAGGCTAGCCCTCTATAACTATCATATGTCTTATCTTCTGTTCTAACTTCTACATGTGAGCCTCCTGCTTAGTAATACATGCATCATCTATAATAGGGAGAGGAACATATGGTATCTGAACTAGTGGGGCTACCTCGGTCTGATCGTGTAAAGTAAATAGTGTAGCATGTTATATGATTCGTATGTTCCCAGCTGGTGTACCTTGATTTTGGTCCCCTGATGGGAGTAATCAACAAAATTTATAACCTATATCACCATGCACTAGGATAGCATAAGCTAGTATAGCATAGGGGCTCTAGGATCGTTCACTGGGAAGGGTTTTCAACTTACAACTGATACCAATTCAAAGTTGAATTGGTGTCTTTTCATTTCAAGGTTAGTTTCAAAAGAAAACATAAACTTTGGTTGAAAAAGGTTTGGTTTCAAGCTAACTAAAAAGAAAGTAATGGGTATTACTTTATAAAGAAAAACATTCCTTGGAGGTTCAGGTTCACAGGGGAGGTTCCTCATGCAAAAACAGAGCTTCGGTCACTTGGTTCATTTCCTCGCATTAGAGAATTAACATATAGTCAATTCTCTAATCGGTGTTGTACAGATGCATCCCTTAAATGGATTTCAGCTTTAATTCCCTCTCACTGATGCAACTTGCAATGGCTCGTGCCTCTCACCTAGCATTTGCCATTCAAGGTGATCATTAACCTTGGACTTCCCTTCTCAAGCTCGCAAGAGATAACTAATGGATGCCTCCTTAGAGTCCAAAAGCTTACCAAGTGTTGGCAATTCTAGAAAATCCTACCTTCAGGTCACCTCCCAAAAGCTCGCAAGAAGTAAACTAGTGCATCTCCATGGACGAAGATCACTTGCCTTACCAAGTGTTGGCTCAGGTGAATTGAAGGCGTTTTAAGTTAACTAAAAACATAGAAATCATAAACGGGTTACACTTTCTCTTCATTAACAGCTGAAACAACAAAACTACCAATTCTTGCATTCGGCCATTTCCCCGACTACCTTAGCTCCAAGAAATAAAAAGCCTAGCCACCCATCCTCTGAAGAAACATCCTCAGAGCTTGTTTGGCTAGTGAATGAACAATACAATCAAAGTGAGAAGGTAAGGCAGAGCAAAGCTCTGTATTTTACTTCCTTTCAAACTATACAAAAAGTTGGTTCTCTGAGAACAAGCTCCCGAGATATCATAAAATGAAAATTACAAAACAATATATAAGAGGTTGTTTACTCTTGTGTTCTTGCTTAACAACTAAGGAATCCTATAATTGGTGGATTACAATGAGAGAATTGGGATTTAGACATCAAATATCTGAAGCAAAATATAAAAAAATGTCGGTCGCAAATATCTGGAAGCACTCAGGAGAATTTCGCAGGCGCACAAACAGGATGGCTGCGAAATCATTTCGCAGCCAAAGGCTGATTTCGCAGCTAAAGGCTGATTTTGTAGCCCTGCGAAATTGGCTTTCATCTTGGAGTGATCTGCTTCTAATGACTCTAACTTCTTCATTTCAACTCCGATTCACGAACCGTTTGAAGCATTGGATTTTTGACTTCCTAATCTTCGAAACGACATATAGCATGTATAAATTGGACTTCAGGAAGTGCTCAAAAAGTGGCTGAAATGACTGTCATCAAGAATGTCTCATGGCAGATTTTCTCTTTACTTCCCCTCCTTGCATTCCGGATTGCATATGGCAAAGGACTTTAAAGCTTCAAAGCTTTGGCTCTTTATGTTTCTGAGCTTTCCATTGCTTTGCCATGGATTCCAAATAACTCTCCTCAAACTTGGATTGCTTTGGTGATCAAATTACTAACAAAAACACCAAAACTTACACAAAGTGATTAGAAGTGATTGCAAAGGTCCTTAATATGTTAATTGGGTTAAAAGGTAACAACTACTACTCAAAAGTGTTTAAAAGAGTTAATTACAAGCTATCAAATAGCCCTTTTTGAGTAGTAATGTTATATCTGTTAAAAATGGGAAACAATTGAGTCTGGTGATATCAGATCTTAAGAGGTTTGCTTTTGTGTACTCTGGTCCTGGTTTATTCTCTAACTCAAACCACTGATTGCCTCATGGACACTGGTCATGGTAGTAGCTAACTGATCCACAGTCACCACCTGTTGATCCATACTAATTTGATCTAACACCCTGACTAATTAACCCTATACTTGAATCCACGCAGTTGGCTCTAAACTAAAAACACAGATCTACTAAGAAAAAATAGCCTATAATGATACAATGAGAAATATCAACACAACCCTTGGGACAATGATACAAAATGAAGGGTGACTCCAACATAGAACTAACTCTCTTACCTAAATTGAAACAATCTTGATTCATTCATCAACACTAACTCCAAAAGAAAAAACAAGGTAACCGAGGTGGGTATTATGAAAAAAAAATGTGTTAAAAAAGATACACTTCATGAACTAAATGAGAAAATGATAAAGAGTTATGAGTTGAGAAATGAATCAAGTATCTTAATTAAAGGTATGGAGTGGAAGGTCTAAGATGAGTCTACATAGTAAAGCCAAGTGGCAAAAAAGAAGAAAATATACATAAATAATATAAAAGGCGAAGAAGAGTACATAAAAAAAGGAATCCTAGTATTATGGAACCTATCTAAGGTTGAACCAAACATGTGCTAAGATGTGACCGTAGTACCAAAATCAGATCCAACCAAAACTGCAAATCTTTTAACCAACATTGGATAAACCCTCATCTGATGCACTGCTAAAACTCTACCACTAGAAATTCATGTACACATATGCACCCACATGTGGTCAAGTATCCTAAGCTAATGTTCTAGTTCTCATCCTGATTTTGTGCTCATGTGGTGTATGTCTTATTGATTGGTGATCAATCAACTAGTGTACCTTGATTTTGGTCCTCAGACAAGAGTAATCAACAAAATTTATAACTTATTTCACTATGTACTAGGATAGCCTCAGCTAGCATAGCATAGTGGCTCTAGGATCGTTCACTGGGAAGGGTTTTCAAATTAAAACTGATATTAATTCAAAGTTGAATTGGTGTCTTTTTCATTTCAAGGTTAGTTTTAAAAGAAAACATAAACTTTGGTTGAAAAATGGTTGGTTTTAAACTAACCAAAAATAGTAACTGAAATTACTTATAAAGAAAGGTGTTTCTTGGAGTTTTTGGATCACTAGGGTCAGGCTCCTATTACAAAAATAGAGTTCCGGTCACTTGAATCTTTTCCTCACATTGGGGATTTAACATATGGTTATTTCCCGAACGGGTGTGGTACAGATGCTTCCCTTTTATGGATTCAAACACTAAATCCCTCTCACTGATTCATCTTGCAATGGCTCGTGCCTCTTACCTAGCATTTACCACTCAAGGTGATCCTTAACCTTGTATTACCCTTCAAAAGCTCGCAAGAGATAACTAATGGATGTCTCTTTCGAGTCCAAAAGCTTACCAAGTGTTGGCTATTCTAGAAAATCCTACATTTGAACCACCTCCCAAAGGCTCGCAAGAGATAAACTAGTGTATCTCAATGGATGGAGATCACTTGCCTTACCAAGTGTTGGCCCAGGTGATTTTAAGGTATTTTAAGTTAACGAAAAACATAGAAACTATTAATAGGTCACACTTTCTCTTCATTAAAAGCTGAAACAACAAAACTTCAAATTTTTGCATTTGGCACCTTACCCAGCTTCCTTAACTCCAAGAGACAAAAAGGCTAGCCACTCATTCTCTGAGGAAACATCCCCAAAGCTTGTTTGGCTAGTGAGAAAAATACAATCAAAATGAGTATGTAAGGTAGAGCAAAGCTCTGTGTATTACTTTCTTCAAAACTATACAAAATTTGGTCTCTGAGAACAAGCTCCCGAGATATCTATAGAAAGAAAATTACAAAATATATATAGGAGGTTATTCACCCTTTCTTCTTACTTCCTAACTAAGGAATCCTAGGATTGGTGGATTACAAGGAGAAAATGGGGATTTAAACAACAAATATCTGAAGAAAAAATCTAAAAGAGTCGATCGCAAATATCTGGAAGCACATAGGTGGATTTCGCAGCTTGCAAAATGAGCTGTGAAAATTTTGCAAGCTGAAAGTCTCCATTTTGCAAGAAAATGTTGATTTCGCAGCTAGCACTTTATGATTTAGCAACTTGCGAAATTGCCTTTCAACTTGGTGTAATTGTCTTCCAATGGCCATAATTCTTCATTTCAACTCTGATTTGTGTACTGTTTGAAGCGTTGGACTCCTGACTTCCCGAGCTTCGAAACGACATATAGTATGCATAAAATGGACTCCAGGAAGTGCTCAAAATGTGTCCTACAGTTGCCATCCTCTTGAATTTCTTCATGTTAGATTCCTCTCTTTGTTTTTCCTCCTTGCATTCTTGATTTGCTTTTGGCAAAGGACTACAAAGCTCCAAAGCTTGGATTCTTCCTGTAAATGGGCTTCCATTTGCTTTGCCATGGATTATACAGAGCTCTCCCTCAATCTTAGATTGCTTTGGTGATCATAAAGCCATCAAAAATACCAAAACTTAACACAATTTGATTAAAAATGATTGCAAGGGTCCTTAACATGCCAATTGAGTTAAAAAGTAATAACTACTACTCAAAAGTGTTTAAAAGAGTTAATTGAAAGCTATAAAATAGCACTTTTTGAGTAGTAATCACTCCCCCCAACTGACATATTGCTAGTCCCTTAGCAATGAAGGAGAGAAAAAGAAAAATAAACAGTACTATAATTTACAACATCATGTTGATCACTCCAAAAAAATTTCAAGTGGCATGATGTAGAGCATATTCTCTCATGGAACATTAAGGATATAAAACTCAAACTTCAACAAGAGTTATCAAATAACTTGTCTAATCACAATTCATAAAGAGAAAACATTATGCAAATTTAAGCTTTAAAAGAATTTCCACTCTCAAATGGCCAAACCTTACTCTTCCACAAAAATCTTAGTGTTACTTATTAGCTTCTGAATATAGTATGCTGAACTAACCTCTCCCCCCAACCTAGTTCTTTTTCAACACTTAGCAGACTGACAACCTTCAATAGGCTAAGAACACACCTCTTGGTTCACAATTTTTTTTTTTCATTGTAGGAGTAAAAGGCTTAAAGGTATTCTTTTCTAAATTGTCCATGTAACGGGGGTCCATCGATGACTCCCAACCAATTAAGGTTTAGGGCATCAAGCTTTAAGGATCTTTCAACCACTAACTCCTCAGATTTTACCCCGGACTTTTGAGAATGAATTTTAATACCCAAGCACCTACAGTATGTTAAACTCCACCTATTCACCCTTGTAACGAGCATTGAGGTCGGTGACTCTCAACCAATGAAGGTGTAGACCCTCTATTTTGTCTTCCTCGCACATGTCGTTTATAGCAATTCCCTGGTGGCCCATTAATACTCGTGTAGCCTATCTTTTCTAAGCCACCTCGGAGACTTTAGTTGAGGGATTATCTGGCCCCTTATTGTGACCCTTGGCAGCCCTAACTTAGACTTCGACTTTTCTTGCTTTTTTTAGGATAGCACTTAGGCACCCTAGGCCCATTTAGGTAACCCTAGGCCCATTTAGGTATCCTTAGGCCCATTTAGGTACACTTGGCCCATTAGGCATCACTTTAGGCCCATTTAGACACTTTAGGCCCACTTAGTTACCTTAGGCCCACTTAGATCACTTTAGGCTCACTTAGGCACCCTAGGCCCATTTAGGTATCCCTAGGCCCATTTAGGTACACTTGGCCCATTAGGCATCACTTTAGGCCCATTTAGACACTTTAGGCCTACTTAGTACCCTAGGCCCACTTAGATCACTTTAGGCCCACTTAATCGCCTTAGGCTCACTTAGGCATCTTAGGCCCACTTAGGTTACCTTTTAGGGAATTTTTGCATGCTTGCATGGTTGGTATGGATTGCTTTTTTGTATGGCTTGCATGACTTGCATGGCTCGTTTATTATGGAGTTGCATATCTTGGCTTTTTATTATTATATTTTTGTTTATTTTATTTATTATTTTGTCTATTTCCTTCTTTATTTTATTTTCCTATTATTTTGTCACATTTTCGTAATACTTGTCCTTGATAATCTAATAATTTTGTTTAAATGTTTTATTTATTTACTTATTTATTTATTTATTTATTTATTATTATTATTATTATTAGTATAGTTACTTTTACTGATTTTTTTTTATCATAGATTAGCCAAATGGAGGACTTGGAGCACATTTTTGGTAAGGAGTTGGGTGCACATTCTGGAGGATTCTGAGCATGTTTCTATGAAATTCTGTAGGCTGATATTTGATAGAAGTCATGGATAAGGAAGGTTATGCATTTTTTGGAATGATGGATCATTTAGTGTTTTAGAAAGAAGGAATGAATAGAGAATATCTTTGGGAAGGTGACTCAGCAACACGCAACTGCTTGCTAGCTCTCTCCGGGTTGGTGAGTGATTTTTCCTTGAAGGTGGAGTCAACGAGAAGGTGCAGAACACGCTCATGGAAAGGGATCATGTCGGTTTTGGAAGGGTGGATTCAGGGCATGATAGAAGGACACTCATGGGAATGAATGAAGACAGTTTTGTGGGGAAGATATAGAGGAAGAGAAGAGTTTTTTTTTTTAGGGAAAGAAAATTTTCAAAAAAAAAAAAAAGGAAAAAAAAAAAGGGGGATGGAGCGGGCTGCTGTGGAGAAAAAGGGATTTTTTTTTTCTGATCATTGGATTGAGAGAGATTTTTTTCTGATCACCGGATTAAGGAAGGGGTAGCCGCATCATTCTGGGGTCCGAAAGTCGCAGCCACACCTGCAAGTGAACGCATACACAGGCCGCACCATCTACCACATAGTCCAGGGGAAATTCACGTCTTTGAGAGAGGAACGATCAGCTGGCGGGACCATTCTCCAAGAAAGGGAGAATAATCTTCTCCATCTTGCAGTGGTTTTTTTTCGGATAGAAAGGAAGAATAGATTGTGGCATTGCATCAACACGGCATGACCTAACGTTTTTTGTGAGCTTCAGTTTTCAGAATTAGAAAAAGCACCATCTCCACGCTGCAACCTATTGCCACCTGCCCCTAAACACCACAACAGACATGCACCAATAGAGCCTCCACGGGTGGCACTTTTGAGCACCATCTCCATGCTACAACCTATTGCTACCTGTCCCTAAACACCACAGCAAACCAAACACCATTCGGATTGCTTTGGAGCAAGCATAGCCGACCAGATTTGACTCATCATACCATCCACTTACACAGCTGCCACTTTTGAGAAGAATAGTCCACGCACCTAGCCGCTGGTAAGTTGATTTGTTTTCTACATTGGGTTGCTTTGAAAATATATATATATATAAATTTGGTTTCATTTCAGTTTAGATTATTATATTTTTCATTTGAATATGGCAATAAAAAATAAAAAAAAATGTTACTTGTGGTTTAATTGTTTAAGTTATTACATTTGGTGGAGCTTTGATGTCTTGTGATGTACCATTTTCGGATTATTATATTGGGTTGAGTGGGTTGATTTGTTTATTAGCTTCAACACGTGTTTGTTTTAATATGGCAATACAATCTCACATTTGTTTAATTTTTTTTATTCATCACGTTAAAGGTTAGTTTTAATGTATTATATTAAATTCATAAAATATGATTTTAGGTAGCTTTACTTAAAAAAAAATAAATACATGTTTTAATCTTTATTTGATGTGGTTTTGATTCATTTAATTATTGATTATTTATTTATTCATTTGTTACCAATTTAATGCCTTGTAATTTATTTAATTATAATTAAAATTGATTCTATAGGTTAGAGATTTGGTTTTTAAAAATCATTTTTGTTAGTTTTTAATTTTACTTTAGGTTTAAGCACTCTTATAAAATTTTATTTCATTAAAATAATTGATCATATATATATTTATCCAATTATAAATAAATTATTTTTGATTTATTATTCTAGCTTGAAAATTATGTTTTTGTTCAATGTAGTTATAATTTATTTTCTTAGTTTGACAAATTAGTTCTTTAGTATTGGTTTTGGCAATTTTTGTTAATAATGGAAAAGTTAAGATTTTTTAGAGTTTAGATAATTTGTTATGATAGTTAAAAATTTAGAATTCAGATTAACATTATTTTTTTTTCTCAATTAGGAAATTCATAATTTTATTCAATTTAGTTTTAATTTATCTTTTGGTTTAGATGTTATTAAAATTTCAGTTTATTAGTTCAATTGATTCCATGTCACTCTTTTGATATCTAAAGGTTGTTAATTTTAATTCATGATTCATCCTTTTAGTTTATTAGTTTTAGAATTTAAGTTGGTTAATTTATTTCATTCCACGTTGATATATTCACGTTTTAAAATAAATAAAAATAAATAAAAAGTAAAAAAAAAATTATTTTAGTTTTGATTGATCTTGTTTTAGTTGATTTGTTTTTTAGAATTTTCATTAGTTTGATTGGTTTCATACTATTTAGTTTATGTTTTAAAATTGTTAATTTCATTTTTCTATTCATTCTATGCTTTCGAATTGCAGGCAATTAGTTTAATCTATCCCCATGTTATCATTTTGTGTTTAAAAATAATTCATTTTAGTTTTTGACTAATTTTATTTAGTTTATGTGTTTGTTTTCTTTTATTCAATTGTTTAGTTAGCCGATTAGATTTATGACTCAAAATTGTCAATATTAGTTAATACGTATCGCTTGTACCGTTTTAAAGATCACATAATATTTAGTGCTTGATTAAGTTTATCTTAAGATTAAATGTTTTTAAAGTTTCAGTGCTTGTAAGATCTAAGGTTTTAGTTTATCACTTTGGTCATCCTTTGTCAAATTCAATTTTTAGAGGCTATCGGAAGATAGTGAAGATTGGCCTCCATTCCCACCACTTCAATTTTATCGGTTGTTAAAAATTTTACTTTGTGATTTTGTTCTTTTTTCTTTGTATTTTGATTCATACATTTTATTGTTTTCAAATTAACTTCTTTTATCTTTAAAACATAACAATATTCTCAAAATCTCATGTTCCTTAAAAATCCATTTCAAAAATTCATTTAGAGTTTCTTAGAGTCAAAAGATCCCCTTAACAATCCATTTCAAAAATTCATTTAGAGTTCTTAGGATCAAAATCTCATTTTCTCAAATAATGTGCAACCACATTTTGATCGGTTTGCATCTTTCTTAAATTTCAAATAAAATTACAGTTTTGAGTAAGACATGAATCCAAGCTTGTGGTCCCAAACAAATGGGATAATTCCAAGCTAGATTTGTGTATATCAATTGGGGAATTAGTGAAACCCCTACATAAGAAAATCTTTTCAAAATTTATTTTTGCTACCACTCTACTATTTATTGTAATCATATTCACATTTTTCTTTTTAGGAATTGTATACAAGATATATATGATAATTAATTATTCCGTATTCTGATAATTTTTGCTAATTAATTATATAAGCATGCTAGGATTTATTATTTATTATTTATTATCTAACCCTCCATGTCCTGAGGAAGCGCATTAGGAGTTATATATGCTATCCAGGTACGTTCCCTAATACCCACTTTCTAAACCCTATGAATATGATTGTCATTGCATACTATGCCCATGCTTGCTATCCTGTTTGATTGTCTTGATATATATTTGATGATTGTTTGATTATCTTTGATAAAATGCATGTTGTGTGATGTATCTCAATACAAACTTTCATGTTTTATGATAGCGTTTTGAGAAGCCGTCCAAGTATGCACCCTAACTCTCCTTTATTGTAATTTGATCTTGTTTGGCATGCAATATTTGAAATCACCTAGCCTACTTAGGTACCTATAATTAACTGATTAATGGCCACACTTCCCTTAACTTTGTCAGTAGAGACCTTTATAGGGCTTAGAGGGGTGCTACCTCCTAGAGGTACCTTCCCAATAAGTAACCTGATCCCCAGACCAAGACTTGGGTTTTCAAATACATGCTTTTCCAAAAATTATGGAGTCACCTTTTTTTTAGGGTTTTTCTTTCTTGTTCTATTTTCCCTTTAAAATAAAAATAAAACAAGTGGCGACTCCGACTTTTCTAAAAATTAATTTTTCACAAATAAAAAGCGAGTCTCACCGATCGAGTGGGAGCGCATGTGAAAAATGCGGGTCCATAGAAGGCTTAGGGAACTAGGTTTTAAAGATTTTCACCATATACCTCTCAGACCTTGCTCGGGTTTCAAGGTAAGTAAAACATTTTTTTTCTTTTTTTTTTTCAAAGGCTCATTGGCCTTTTATAAGGTGTCCCAACACTATTAAATGAGGTCAAAAGTACCAAGTCTAAATTTTCCTAAGTCAAGGGGGTGATATAGTTTTTCATCTTATAATCGGAACCTAGTGTGCAAAGTGTGTGAATAGCTTAAAGTGGAAGAACTAAAGTTGAATTCAATAGAAGTTTCAACAATTCGTCAACTTTAGTAAGCATAATACAAACTCTAAGTCAAGTAAAAAGACAAAAATTCAATTTCTCCCATTTCATTTTGAGAATTTTTCCTTAATAACCATGGAAAGTAGAATAAAAACTTTAAAAAAAATTAAAATTAAGCAAAAAGCAATTAAATTATCAAAATAACTTAGCGTTAATAACAAAAACTTGCTTCCTCAACTCTCTTCCCCCCAACCAAGTTGAACATTGTCCTCAATGTGGCAAGAGCGATTAAAAATACAGGGAGGAAGTGGCACCTCCTAAGTGACATGGAGTTTGAGTCGTTTAGGAGAAACCACATGATTCAAAAACAACAAAAAATTATGAGTAGAGGAAATAAAATGATATTATGCCCAGTATACTAAAAATTGATGGATATGTATTACTTTAAGAAAGTACACTATGAATAAAAAACAAGTAATACATCCAATCCTAGTATATAAAACATCAAAAACATGGGATCACGAGTTCTATTGTAATAAGTAAATACAAAAAAGAAAATAGATTTATGATCAGATGGTGATGGGAGGATCATGTGGAGATGATGGCTCGATTGTAGAAGTTTGAGTGCTCGGGATCAGTGTCTCGATCTCTCCTGTAGTCGTCTTCTTAGGGGGGCACAGTCTGCTCTGCTAGAGGAGCATCCTAGGATGGATCTGTAAACTCTGATGGGCCAGGCATATCATGCTCAGGTGGCGATAGAATTCCCAAATGTTGTTGTATTTGCCTAAGGATGGCAGTATGCTTGGTCTGAGTAGCGATAAGTTGATCCTGATGTGCAAGTATGGCTGCCATCTATTGGACAAGGATGCTCTGAGTAGTGGTCAATGTCTGTAAAGTATGACATAGGCCTCTGAACTTTGAAATAGATATGGAGATACTAAACTCAGATGGATGAGGCATAGATGCAGCTGGTACAACTGGCGAAGTCCCAGTAGTGGTAAGAGGAGCAGAAGATGTGACCTCAAGCGTAAGTCCTGTAGAAGGCATTGCAGGGGCAGGTGCTATGATCTCCGTAGGTATCTCAGCCTGCTGTGCCTGTTGTGGCTGCTATGGCTCCTCTAGTTGTGGTATCTCTGGATGCTCTAGTCCAACTAAGGCTCCTGGCTGTGCAACATAAGTCGTCATACTAGTCCATTTGTCGAGAGTGAATATCTCTAGGAAAATGCGTCTGCGTTTAAGCTGAGGCTCAGAAGGATAGCCCAAGTGCTCTAATATCTGACAAAGCAACCTCAGGAATAGTAGTGGAATGGCATCTGCTCTCAGTAGCTTCTTCCTGTGGACTTTCTCTTCAAAGTAAAGAAGAGCGGTCATGATGAGATGATGAGGGCCAAAGTAAAAACCCTCTGACATCCTAAACAAGGCCTCCAATATAGCTCCCCTCCTCTGCACCATGTGCTAAATTGGAAATATGTTGTGGCGTAGGAGTGCATCTAGAAGAAACATGCTGGGAGGAAGCTCCTTTCTCAAAATAAACGAGCATGTGGATGTCCCCTTGGACAGTATACGAACCATATCACTCTGAGAAAGATGAGCCCACTCTCTATAATCCTCTGGACGCACTGGCTCATATGGAATGCGCAGGGCCTCTGCTATGTGTTTGGCTCCTAAGATACCATGACGTCCATCCATAGTGAAGTGGATGATAGTAGGATCCCAGACGCGATACGTAGTCATAGACTGATAAAAGTCTAATGCTACTTAGGGATAGAAGAAATCCCTTGGAGCCATCAGATGCTCCAAATGGTACCTCTGAAGTAAGTGGAATGAATCTCTGAGCTCTGGCTGGTGTCTGAAAGTCTCTCTGTCAAAACATAGCTCAAAGTGGAATGGCCTAGCCCGGCAATCCAAATTTCCCTCTATGGGTGGCTGAGTAACCATAGGTCGTCTAATAACCACATCTGGAGTCATCCCAGAAGGAATCTGAGACTCTGTGGTAGGTTGTTGAGGCTCTGATGAAGGCTCTGATGGCTCTACTGGAGCTGAGACTCTGGCTTTCTTCGCATGAGGGCGACTAGCTGACTTCTTGGGACGGAAAGAGCTTACCCTTGGTCTAGTAGGTGGTCTCCTGGTCTGATATCATTACTGAGGAAGACTAGACGGCGCTCCATCTTCGGAAGGTGGGATGGCAAGTGGTTGTGGAGGCTCAATCATTGAGTCTCGCACAGGTGAAGCTCTCAGTGTACTACTGCGGGCTAATGGAGATGGGGTTTTGGCTCCTCTCGTTTTGGCCATGGCTGAAGTGAAGAGGCTTTAGAGGGTGAGGGGAGGTGCGTGGGGTGTTATGCTTTAAATGGATGTCCTCTGGACTTCCCTTGGAAAGGGTCCTCTAATTTTGGTTGAGTTTTGCACTTGGAGGGGCTTTTCGTAGGTCAAAATAGTTGTGCGAAATGAAATGTAGGAATTTAGAGGCTTAAATAGGTATTCAAATGACGGTTGAAATTTTCGCAGGAGGAAGGGAATTTCGCAGCTAAAGAGGGATTTCGTAGCAAAAAGGGAATTTCGCAGGTGGTTTCGCAGCTCATTTCGTAGCTACGAAATGGGCTTTTGGGTTGCAAAATGGCACACATGTGCCTAGGGGTGGTTTCGCAGGGGGGGTCTTGTGGCTGCAAAAATTTTTCGCAGGGAAAGCCTCTTTTCGTAGGGTGACTCTTTTGGCTACGAAATTTTCACAAGAGCATAAATTCCTCTGTTTTTGTGCTTCTTTGGTTCCATATGGCTTCCCTCCACTTATTTTGAAATTCCTCATAATTTTGATCATTCAAAAAGTCTAAGTTTATATCAAAATAACATAAATCAAAGCTAAGATCAAAATTAAAACAATTAATAAAGCTTTTTGTAGACCCCCATTTTGGGGACCTCACTTTCATGCATTTTTTTGCAACTCTTTTTGCCAGGTGTCGCAGCTATGAGTAGCCACGTGTCGATTCCCGTCTGGTTGCTATAGCATCAGATAGTGGAATCAAGGAGCGAATACGAGGGTGACACGTGGAGGGGCATTCTAGAAAGTCTCTGCAAGCGGTTAGGAGGAGCGTATGAGAGAGGGAATATTCTGCAGAAAGTAAGGTTGCTTTTGGGAGGTGGCTGTTTCCAGAGATATTGTTGTAGGGGCAAATCAGGCAATAAGGATATTTGCCTAAAGGGAAGAGGTTTTTCTGAGGGGAAGAGAGGATTCTAGAGAGGAAGCAGCAGAACTGGGATTTTGGAAAAAAAATGAGCTGAGAGAAACAGAGGAGATTTCTGGAGAGAACGGGGGGAGAGCTTTTGTTTGGTTTTTTTTTTGGGGGAGATGAGAGATATTTTTGAGAGGTTTGCTTAGCTTGAGGAAAAAAAAACGAGTTGAAGAAGGAGGAAGTGAGAGGAACTGGAGAGTACCTTTTCTGGAAAGGCTACTTGATTCGTGCCCACTTGGTGTATCAGCTGATTCATGTCCAGCTAGTGCTCCTTGATTGAGGAAGTAATCAACAAAATTTATAACCTATTACACCATGAACTAGGGTAGCAAAGACAAAGCTACTATAGCATAGTGGCTCTAGGATCGTTCACTGGGATGGGTTTTCACTTCACAAATGATATTAATTCAAAGTTGAATTGGTGCCTTTTCATTTCAAGGTTAGCTTTAAAAGAAAACATAAAGATGTTTGAATGAAAAAAGGTTTGATTTTAAACTAACCAAAAATAGTAACTGATTTTACTTACAAAGAAAAGTGTTTCTTGGAGTTTCAGATCACTAGGCACAGATTCCTCATACAAAAAGGGAGTTCCGGTCACTTGTTTCTTTTCCTCGCATTAGAGAATTAACATATAGTTAATTCTCTAACCGATGCTGTACAGATGCTTCCCATTAATGGGTTCAAACACTAAATCCCTCTCACTGATGCACCTTGCAATAGCTCATGCCTCTCATCTAGCACTTGCCATTCAAGGTGATCTTTAACCTTGGATTACCCGTCAAAAGCTCGCAAGAGATAACTAATGGATGTCTCCTTGGAGTCCAAAAGCTTACCAAGTGTTGGCTATTCTAGAAAATCCTACCTTCAAACCACCTCCCAAAAGCTCGCAAGAGATAAACTAATGAATCTCCATGGACGGAGATCACTTGCCTTACCAAGTGTTGGCCCAGGTGATTTAAAGGCGTTTTAAGTTAACTAAAAAGATAAAAACCATTAACGGGTCACACTTTCTCTTCATTAAAAACTAAAACAACAAAACTTCCAATTTATGCATGCGGAAACTTACCCGGCTTTCCTCACTCCAAGAGGCGAAAAGCCTAGCCTCTCATCCTCTGAGGAAAAATCCTCAGAGTTTGGTTAGCAAGAAAATGAAAATGAAAGAGAAGGAAAAAACAGAGCAAGGCTCTGTATATTCTATATTTTTATATATCTATCCTTTTTACAGTGGATGCAAGGGAATATATATAAAGACGTTTTTCCAACCTTCCTAACTAAGAAATCTTATGGTTGGTGGATTACAAGGAGAAGAATGGAAATTTATACAAAAATATCTGAAGAAAAGATCTAAAAGAGTCGGTCGCAAATATCGGGAAACTTCAGGAGAAATTCCATAGCACTGTGCAAAATGGCTGCGAAATCATTTCGCAGCAAAAGGGTGATTTCGCAGCCGTGCAAAATTCTTCCTTCAGCTTGGAGTGATCGGCTTCCAATGGTTGTAACTCATTCATTTCAACTCTGAATCGCACACCGTTTAAAGCATTGGATTGTTGACTTCCTGAGCTTCGAAACGACATATAGCATAAATAAATTGGACTCCAGGAAGTGCTCCAAAAGTGGCTAACATGACTGTCATCAAGAATGCTTCATGGCAGATTTCTCTTTGCTTCCCCTCCTTGCATTCCGGATTTGCTTATGGCAAAGGACTTCAAAGCTTTGGTTCTTCATGTTTCTGAGCTTTCCATTGCTTTGCCATGGATTCCAAAGAACTCTCCTCAATCTTGGATTGCTTTGGTGATAAAAAAGCTATCAAAATACCAAAACTTAACACAATTTGATTAGAATTGATTGCAAGGGTCCTTAACATGCCAATCGAGTTAAAAGGTAATAACTACTACTCAAAAGTGTTTAAAAGAGTTAATTACAAGCTATCAAATAACACTTTTTGAGTAGTAATCACTACTAGTTACAGGAAAGGTAGCTTGCTGGCTCCATGGATTTTTTAGGGTGAAGCTTGAAGAAGGAGAGAACAGGAGTAGAGAGCAGCTGCAGGTGAGTTTGAGGTGATTTTCTTGCTTACTTTGATTCATATTCTTCTCATTTTGGTTTGCTTTGCATTTGTCATCAGTTTGGGTTCGATAATATGCTGGAATCTCTTGATTTTCTGGATCATTTCCTTCCTGTTGTTACTAATTTTGCTGTTATCTTTGTGGTTTGGCTTGGAGTTAATGGAATCATGTTTCTCATATATTTTGTAACTCTAGTCTGGGATCTCCTCACCCGTATTAGCCCATGGATGTCACCTGAAATGAGGCTTTAATACGTTCATGTTTTTATTTCTTTCCTCGTTTATCTTTCCCCTGTTTTTGTTTTGGCTCCTTTTCTTCCATTTTGTTTCCCTGTTATTGGTACGTTGATGATGCTGAATATCAGAGCTAGGAGTTCAGTTTATGGGGATTTCTGATCGGAAATACGGCGTTCACATATTGAGAAAGCCATGCATTATCATCCTGTACAGTCTGCATCTCCAAAGCTTTGTTACTAGGGTGAGTAGAGAAGAGGATATACAGGTTGAAGGGGGTGCTCAGTTTTGGTTATCAAATGGAGAGTATGAGATGATACAACAAGTAAATATGGTTGTTAGTCACAATAGGGCGATGAGAAGCCTGTGATGACAACTTTCTTTCCCTACGCTCAAGGCATGATGATGTGATGTCGAGTCGTTTTGGGGAGCAGAGGCTCCTCTATTTGCTGTTGGAACTAGCATTGGTGCCAATGTTCTGGTGAAATATCTTGGAGAGGATGGGGTTAATATTCCTCTTGTTGGTGCTGCTGCTATCTGTTCTCCATGGGATCTTTTGATATGTGACAGATTCGTTAACCGCAAGCTTGTACAGAAACTCTATGACAAGGCTCTAGCAATTGACCTACAAGGCATCTCAGAGGATCATTTGCAGCACCATTTCTGCCTCAGGGTCGCCTTTCGCATATTCTGAACATGTAAAGCCTAGCCTCTTCGAATTGAAAAGTGCTCATGGTAAGGAGACTATGGACTTATTGATCACCAAGACTGGTATTGAAATGGAGAAGGATTCCATTGTCGTTGAGAAGGACAGGAAGTTTAAGAGAGAGTAAGACAGAGGATCTCCGGACATGGCAGTCTCCTGGTTTGACCTCTTATACACTGCATACCCACCAATCCATTTTCTCCCACTGTTTCACCATGTGCAGACAACTTTTCATGCCTTCATCATCCATTCCCCTCTTACCATTTTCCATTAATCTGCATGATCCTCACCATGCCCACACTCTTGTCTCTACATAATGGAATCCCATACCATCATGCCCATAGCCTTACACCTTCACTAATCTTCCACCACCTTTTCTCTCTCTAAACCTAACCATACCCATAAACCCACTTCTCTCTCTATAAGTTTGCTTACCCCAATGCCTTATTCTCCATAGTTAATATACCTTATGCCACAACATCCATTGTCAATTGTTTGCACCTCCACCATGCCATCTCTCCACTGATCCCAAGCCTTATCTCTCTACACTACATGCTTTCATACCCATTTCTATTATCACCATTCCCTCTCTACACCACCATGCACCATGTCATTCCTCATCTACTCATCATATCCATGTACCATAGCTAACCCCACAACCATATTCACGTCAAATTTTCTTCCATGCAAACCTATTTTCTTTAAATCCCGTGCGTGTTGCTACCCTTACTCACCTACATCAATCTCTCCCCCTCATTGTCAACACTGGTCATCTGGAGGCTGTTGGTCCATGTTCTTAGGCAGCCTTTCTTCACCGGAGTGTCGCAGGTCTAGAAGTTGTTTCCCTCAACACTCACATTTGGAAAGGTAGATGTATTGGGCTACTTCCATCTTTGTTGCATTGGGCCTGTGTTGCTTCTTCTATATTTTGGGTGCATGGCAACGAAGTGGTTTCGGGAAGGGAGACAGCATGGACATTGAAGTCACCAAACAAGCGGACTGTCGTTTCTCTCCAATTTGAATTTTGAGACTCGTCATGAAGATGAAGCCACAAACACTATGAAATCAACAGCCACGAGCGAGCCTTCAAGGGTGACACATGGTGGCAGCTTGATAACGAAGAAAATGACCTAGAAGACTTAGAAGGTCTCGGTTTCATGCTGTTTTTGCGAGACATACAGTCATGGTAATGGGAAGCGAAGCAGGCCAAGAAGAGGAGAAAATTGAAGAAGGTTTCGATTTGAGATGACTGTGATGCTGAACTTGCATCGAAAGTCATGCTGCGAGCTCTTGATCAACTGGTCCAGAAATCTCAGATTCGGGATATGGGGTTAATCATTCAAGTTCATTAAGATCATGAACGTTGAGGTGGGTTTGACCTTATGTCAAGCGGCTAGGCAAAGCTGCCTGGGATGGAGTTATGTGCAGCCTTGGATGTTTCACGTGGTCCGACTAATGCTGTTATAACTCAACCAAGATGAATACCCTAATTTATATATACTGGAATAGTCTTGTTAAAATCAATCAAGATGAATACCCTAATTTCATATATACTGGAATAGTCTTATTAAAAATCAACCAAGATGAATACCCTAATTTCATATATACTGGAATCTCCTGATTAAAAAAATGAGTAGAAAAATAATTGCGGAAGCATACCTGAATCCATTGAAGGAGAAACCTTATAGGAAGAAAACCCTTTGAGATGGTCTTCCAATTCTAGCCACTAGATTCTGTGTCAATTTCTCTCTGAGAGGATTTTCAGAAATTGGAATGCGTAGTGGTAGAATGGGGACCATAACCCTATTTATAAACTGCTAGGGCAGTTTTAATTTTATCACAATTATATTTCTGCCCCTCATAGAAATAATAATTATCTAATGGTATCTACATAATAATCTCATGACAATTATACCCTTAAGCCAATTAATCAATTATTAATTAGATCACTATATTTAGGCTTAATTAAATGATAGCACACACATTTTAATTATTTACATGTGTGGCCCAAATTATAGATTAATTACAAAAAATTAATCTAACAATCTCCCACTGGGCCACATGCATATGTAATCAAATAAATGTGCTTAACCTTATGAGCTCAAAATTTGCTATCATGTCCTTAGGGTATATCCGAACAATCTCATCCATTAACTATACTGACATAGGATCAAGGTGGCCTTTGTTACATCAATCGTTACTAGACCAATCAATGGTCACATATATCTGCACAGCTAAATGACATAGATCAATCATGAGTGCATAGCATGGAAATTACATGCAATATGATCTATTCATGCCTATTTCCAACTGGTCCTACTTAACTTTATTGAGATCAAATCTTTAGCATAATTTAACAGAGTGCAATAAAATGAATACTTTATTTCTGCAGAACACAATCCAAATTTATAGATAAAGTCTAAACATAACATAGAGCAATATACAATGAATAATATAAACTCCCACTAAATTTGGATATCCTCAAATGAGACAACACCCATATGAGCAGTGTGCTCATGAAAGACCTTGGGTGGTAATCCCTTTGTAAGTTGATCCGCTATCATGGAGTTTGTTCCAATATGCTCTATGGATATCTGTCCACTCTGTACTTTTTCTTTTACAACTAGGAACTTAATATCAATGTATTTTGATTTTGTAGAGCTCCTGTTGTTATTGGAATATAAAACTGCTGATTTATTGTCACAAAATATTTTCAGTGGTCTTTCAATACCATCCAGAACACGCAGCCCAGTGACAAAATTTCGTAGCCATATTCCTTGATTGGATGCCTCATAACATGTTACAAACTCTGCTTCCATGGTGGATGAAGTTACGAGTGTCTGTTTGGCAGACCTCCATGAAATTGCTCCACCAGCCAACAGATAAATATAGCCTGATGTGGATCTTCTGCTGTCTTGGCATCCAGCAAAGTCGGAGTCGGAATACCCAATGAACTCTAACTGATCCAATCTCCTATATGTAAGCATGTACTCTTTTGTTCTCTGTAAGTATCTCATAACCCTCTTGGCTGCTCTCCAATGATCCATTCCAGGGTTACTTAGATATCTGTCTAACATGCCAACAATGTACGCAATATCCGGACGTGTACATACCTGAGCATACATTAGACTCCCCACAGCCGAAGCGTAAGGAATCTTCTGCATTTCTTGACTTTCTAAACTATTTTTAGGGCATTGATTAAGACTGAATTTGTCTCCTTTAGCGACAGGGGTATCACCTGGTTTGCTATTTTGCATGTCATACCTTTGGAGGACTTTATCAATATAGGTCATTTGTGACAATCCTAAAATACCCCTAGAACGATCTCGGTGTATCTGGATTCCTAAGACAAAGGAGGCATCACCAAGATCTTTCATCTCAAAATGTTTTGATAAAAATCTCTTGGTGTCGTGCAATATGCTAATATCATTTGTGGCTAGCAATATGTCATCGACATATAAAACCAGGAAAATATACTTACTCCCACTGAATTTGTGATACACACATTCATCCATAAGATTTGCCTCAAAACCATATGAGACAATAATTTGATGAAACTTGAAGTACCACTGACGAGAAGCTTGCTTGAGCCCATAAATGGATTTAGTTAATTTACAAACCATATTCTTTGAGTCTTCGGATACAAAATTTTCTGGTTGTACCATATAAATTGTTTCATCAATGTCACCATTGAGAAACGCTGTTTTAACATCCATTTGATGTAACTCAAGATCATAATGTGCAACTAGTGCCATGATTATCTTGAAAGAGTCCTTCGTAGAAACTGGAGAGAAGGTCTCTTTGAAGTCAATTCCTTCTTTTTGAGTAAAGCCTTTAGCTACAAGACATGCTTTATATCTTTCTACATTACCATTTGAATCCCGCTTGGTTTTAAATATCCATT
Organism: Vitis vinifera; assembly: GCF_030704535.1. Classification (NCBI taxonomy): domain Eukaryota; kingdom Viridiplantae; phylum Streptophyta; class Magnoliopsida; order Vitales; family Vitaceae; genus Vitis; species Vitis vinifera. The sequence continues at coordinate 10,944,712 of NC_081823.1, read as the reverse complement.
TACAACCAATGGGCTTCGTACCAACTGGTAATGGGACAAGTTCCCAAACTTTATTGTCTTGCATAGATTTGTACTCTTCATTCATGGCTTCAATCCATTTCTGAGAGTTGGAGCTTTTCATGGCTTGCTGGAAGTTGATTGGATCATCTTCCTTCATTCCACTTTCTACCTCACGTTCCTAGAGATATACGATATAATCGTCCGAAATTGCATTTCTCCTCTCTCTAGTGGATCTCCTTAATGGCATATTTTCTTGAGGTTGTTGAGTTTGTTCTTCAGGAGCAATGTCCTCATTTGCAATTAAGGGTTGAACAATATTGTCTGTTGGTTGAGGATCCAAATTTACTTCTTGATCAATGATAGGTAGTGAAACCTGTACATTATCAAAAGCAATAGTAGATCTCTCTTCCTCCTCAAAGACAATATTCCTAGCCTGATTTCTCCCCCCAAACTCAACATCCTCAAAAAATGTTGCAGTTCCCATCTCAAAAATTGACCTAATAGCAGGATCATAAAATTTAAAACCCCTTGATCGCTCTGCATAGCCAATAAAGTAGCTTCTAACTGTTTTAGAGTCCAATTTCTTTTCATGAGGCTTATAAGGTCTCGCTTCGGCTGGACATCCCCAAATATGAAAATTCTTTAAACTGGGCTTTCGACCCGTCCAAAGCTCATAAGGCGTTTTAGCAGCCGCTTTAGTTGGCACCCGATTTAGGATACAAGCTGCTGTTTTGAGTGCTTCACCCCAGAGTTTTTCGGATAAAGTAGAATGACTAATCATACTCCTTACCATGTCCTTAAGGGTTCGGTTTCGTCTTTCTGCTACACCATTCATGCTAGGTGATTCTGGCATGGTGTATTGAGGGACGATCCCACATTCCTCTAGGTATTTAGCAAATGGTCTTGGACGTTGTTCACCTGATCTGTCATATCTACCATAGTATTCACCACCACGGTCAGATCTGACGCTCTTTATTCTTTTGTTGAGTTGTAACTCAACTTCTGCTTTAAATGTTTTGAACACGTCCAATGATTGTGATTTCTCATGTATAAGAAATAGGTAGCCATATCTTGAATAGTCGTCTATGAATGTTATAAAGTGTTGTTGACCATTCCAAGATGCCGTAGGGTATGGTCCACAGATATCTGTATGAATTAATTCTAAGACGTCTGTAGCTCTATTTGCACCTAATTTCTTTGTTTTGGTATGTTTTCCTTTAATACACTCAACACAAATATCAAAATCTGAAAAGTCAAGTGAATCCAAAATCCCATCGGACACAAGTCGCTCAACTCTAGATTTAGAGATATGACTAGGCGTTTGTGCCACAATGAGGCTGAATTATCTTTATTCAATTTACGTTTTGTACCTCGTGATTCCACATGCAAGGTTTCATTATAGGACGGAACAGTTTCCAACAAATATAGATTATCATAAACATTAAGTAAACCGGTTCCTACAGCATTTGAATTAATAGATAATGCAAATCTATTGTTTCCAAATGAACAACAATAACCTTATTTGTCCAAAACAGAAACTGAAATTAAATTCCGTCTGAAAGACGGTACAACAAAAGTATCTATTAAATCCAAAAAATAACCAGATTTCAATAATAATCTAAAGTGCCCTATTGCCTCTACTTCTACCGACTGACCGTCTCCGACATAGATGCATCTTTCAGCATCACTTGGTTTTCGGTAACTCAGGCAACCCTGCATAGAAACACAAATGTGAGTAGTAGCACCAGAATCTAACCACCATGTGTTTCTAGATACTGAAGCTAAATTAACTTCAGAACAGACCAAAGTAAGAAATATACCTTTCTTAACACGCCAAGCAGCATACTTGGTACATTCCTTCTTAGTATATCCAGGCTTATTACAGAAGAAACATGTTACCTCAACTTTCTGTTTCTTTTGTTCTGGGCCATTAGAAGCAGCAACCTTATTATCCTTATTCTTTCGTTTGCCCTTATCCTTGGAAGTGCTAGCCAGATGAGCACTTTCGGTCTTGTCTTGCTTCAATCTCTCTTCCTCTTGCACACAGAATGAAATGAGCTCATTAAGAGTCCATTTATCCTTTTGACAGTTATAACTGACCTTGAATTGATTAAATTGTGCAGGAAGAGAGATGAGAACCAAATGCATGAGTAAATCATCAGATAACTCGAGTTTCAAAGCCTTAAGTTTTGAAGCAAGATGAGACATCTCCATGATGTACTCCCGAACATTACCCTTGCCTTTATACTTCATTGAAATCAAGCTTGCTAAAAGCGTGCTCGTTTCAACCTTATCGTTTTTGGCAAAACGTTTATGAATTTCCGCAAGGAAGTCACTGGCATTAGTAACCTCATCGGTTACCGCACCCCTGAAAGCTTCTGGAATTCCGCGCTTCATGATCATAAGACTTAGCCTATTTGAACGTTCCCACTTACCCCAATAAACCTCATTCTCTTGAGTACTTTGCTCATTGAGTTCATCGGGTTTGGGCATTCTCAAGGCTAAGTCTATATCCATGCAGCCTAAGAGAATCATCATATTCTCTTTCCAGTCCTTAAAATTAGTCCCATTTAACATAGGGACATTATTGATGTTGGCAGATATAGAAGTAGTTGATATAAAAGCTGAATCGAGAACAAAATAAAATGAATCAAATAAACCATCATGCTCACATAAAATAAGCAATTAAACACATAATCTTTAAATTTAAAAGCAAATTATGACATTTCAAGATACCTAGCACAACATTAATATCAAGTCTTTGAACAATAATATTAACTGTAAGTGGTACTCTTGTTGTAGTGATCAAACATTGATGATAAGTTATGTCAAATAATAAATCTATCTTTGGATTGATTTATTATTCACATTAAGTTACCTTTATAGTCATCACATATTTATCACCACAGGTATGTATGCAATTTGGCCAAATATTAACTTTCCTTTGGGCCAATCAATACCCACATGAATCACATACACACAAATATCTAACACCCCGAACAGACTAATCTACACGAAAGATGTCACTTTGGTGATTTTCCGCTTTAATTAGCCTATTTAAAATGCTAGATCAATAACTTAAATATTAATATCATAAAATGCTATTAAATAATAATAATAATAATAATAATAGTAATAAAAAAAAAATTATCAACTCAATATTTCATAAATCTTAATCCATTGACATATATATATATATATTAAAATAATAACTCAAAGAATTAATCAAGGAGTAGGCTCTGATACCACTTGTTATAACTCAACCAAGATGAATACCCTAATTTATATATACTGGAATAGTCTTGTTAAAATCAACCAAGATGAATACCCTAATTTCATATATACTGGAATCTCCTGATTAAAAAAATGAGTAGAAAAATAATTGCGGAAGCATACCTGAATCCATTGAAGGAGAAACCTTATAGGAAGAAAACCCTTTGAGATGGTCTTCCAATTCTAGCCACTAGATTCTGTGTCAATTTCTCTTTGAGAGGATTTTCAGAAATTGGAATGCGTAGTGGTAGAATGGGGACCATAACCCTATTTATAAACTGCTAGGGCAATTTTAATTTTATCACAATTATATTTCTGCCCCTCATAGAAATAATAATTATCTAATGGTATCTATACAATAATCTCATGACAATTATACCCTTAAGCCAATTAATCAATTATTAATTAGATCACTATATTTAGGCTTAATTAAATGATAGCACACACATTTTAATTATTTACATGTGTGGCCCAAATTATAGATTAATTACAAAAAATTAATCTAACAAATGCTTCCTGGAAGAATTTGATTCATGCACCTCCAAGACATGACATGTTGTACCAAGCCTTCAAAAGATACAATATCACTCTCATTGTTGCCAGAGTCATCAACTCCAATGCGGTCTGCCCTTGAGCAGGTTTTTTTTAATATTTCTGTGATGAAGTCACGGATGATGGACTGCTTCGGATGTTGCGTGTCATTGAGAAAGACCTAAAGACTGCCAAACATCAGGATGCAGAGAGTGAAGATGATAGCGATGATGATGATGATTTTCTCGTTATTGAAGAAGCAAAGTGAAGGGAACACTATTCTACCTCTACATGGCTGAATCCCATTAATTTATCTTCAGGAAGATATGACGTGTGAGATATCTGTCAAATGCCAATATAATTTCTGCTTCAGGTCCATGCCCCAATTTCTGAAAATGGATTCACATCTCGCCGTCTCTATTTGTGTTCAAATGTACCTCGATGGAATGTATTCTCTAATATTAATTGAGTAATCAAGAGAAGATTATTCCAACTTGGTTTGATTGAAAACATTTTGTTAGTGGACTCAGCTCGCGACTAGCATGTGGAGAATGTAAGGGTTTGAATAAGAAGAGTGGTATCTAAAATGCAAAGCCATGCACTTGTCATGTCACTCAATTACACCGGCGTTGAAATCAAGGCAGCAAATTTCCAGGAATTTTGGAATGGAGATGTTCTTGTGATGATTTCAGGTGCTGCCCAAATTAAGGATTTCAACAGCATCCAGTAGCTTCACTAGCTCAGAGCGGCTTTGATTCCAGGTTCCATGTTAACTCACAAGGCAGAGGAGGATGAGGTGGCATGTGTAGAGGTGATAGCAGGCAAAGAAGGTCATGTGGACTATGATATGGTCTCTGGGGTTGTCTATACGCATCCTGAGGTAGTTTTTGTTAGGAAGCAAAGGAGCGGAGTCTCTCAATTTTAGACACGTTTCATATCTTCGGGATGCAGTAACTGCAGTGAGATGTCTGCATCCAGTCAAACCTCTGAGGTAGGTGTTTGCATGGCCACCTTTGATCTAAGTGCCATTTCCCATTTTGCCATCTTTAACTTTTTAAAAATAATTTTCCAAGTCCTTTTCTTCAAATAAATTTCTGGGTTTTAGTCTTTAAATAATTCCAACTCCATGTTTAACTTCATTCTCAAAGTTTCTAGGTCCCAAAATCCCATTCTCCATAAAACAGATTGCCATTTTCTCTTCGGCAATTCTTTTCTGCATCTTTCTCGTTTTTTTTATGTTTTAAAAATAAGCAAGAATCAAATTTCGTAATTCCAAATTATGGAATTTATGGAATTAGTTCATGCAAAAATAAAACGGGCTTTGGTGGGGGGCCCCACATCAAATAAATTTCTTTTAAAATAAAAATGGAATTGAAGTAACACCATGCATGATATTGGTGCTCCTTTAGTTGATTGGGTGATATGAGTGATATACTCTATATTCATTACTATGCACTAACCTCATTTTGTGATAGCGTGTTGTCGTTTGCTGATCAGGTATGCATCCACTTCCACTTTGGTTATTCTCTATACATATTCTGATACTCATATGTGCATGATCGATTAAAGTATTCATTGATTTTCTCATTGATTGTCATGTCAGCTTCATCTCATTAGTAGAGACCCGACTTTAGGGACTTAAAGGGGTGCTACGGTCTTTACCGTACCTTCCCGATAAGTAACCTGACCCCCGAACCCAATCCGGTTTTTCGTAGATCACCTTTTCCAAAATAAGGAGTCACACTTAGGGTTTTTCTTTCTTATTTTGTTTACCCTTTAAAAATAAAACAAAAATAAGTGGCGACTCCAAGTCATTTTTTTTAAACAATAAATAAAATCAATTTTTCAAATAAAAATCGAGCTCGCCATTCGAGTGGGAAACGCATGAGCATGAAATGCGGGGTCCACACTTTTAAATTAACAAAATTAAAACAAAAACATGGACTTTGGCAAAACCAATTCCATCTAACCCCTTTTTGGTCAGGATTTCTGTGGCTCAAGGAGGTCAACTTCCTTCTTGTCTTGATTGAATGGCTCCATGAATGGTTTGAGACGGTGGCCATTGACTTTAAAAGTGTTTATGCTGTTGGAATTTAGTAGTTCCACCACTCCATTGAGATGCACTTGGTGAATAATAAAAGGGTCTATCCACCTTGACTTTAGCTTTCCAGGAAAGATATGGAGCCTAGAGTCATAGAGTAAGACTCTTTATCCCTTCTGGAATTCTTTGTTGGAGATTAACTGATCATGCCACTTCTTCATCCTCTGTTTTGAAACTTTGGAATTGATGTAGGCATCATTTCTTAATTCCTCCATATCATTAAGGTCTAAGCACCTCTTTGCCCCGGCTCTGGTCAAGTCCATTTTTACCTTCTTAATTGCCCACCAAGCCTTATATTCAACTTCCACAAGAAGATGGCATGCTTTGCCATAGACTAGGCGATAAGGAGACATGCTAAGAATAGTCTTGTAAGTTGTTCTATATGCCCATAGTGGATCATGGAGCTTAATAGACCAATCTCTTCTGCTCGTGTTTACCACCTTCATCAATATATTCTTGATTTCCCTATTTGCTAACTCAACTTGTCCGGAAGTCTGAGGGTGATAAGGTGTAGCTACCTTATGCTTCACCCCATACTTGGCTAAAAGGGTTTCAAAAGGCCTGTTGCAAAAATGAGTACCCCCATCACTGATTATGGTCTTGGGCACCCCAAATCTTAAGAAGATGTTCTCTTTGAGAAACTTGAGAACAACTCCATGATCATTGTGTTTACATGGGATTGCCTCAACCCATTTAGAAACATAGTCTACTCCCACCAAAATGTAAGAGTTACCAAAAGACATTTGGAAAGGTCTCATGAAGTCAATGCCCCAAACATCAAAGAGATCAACTATTAGAATGGGGTTCATAGCCATTTGATTTCTTCGTGTCAGCTTCCCAAGCCTTTGGCATCTATTATAGCTCCTACACATGGTGTGGGCATCTTTGAAGAGTGATGGCCAACCTGATTGCAACACCTTCATGGTTGTTTTCTAAAAGGCAAAGTGGCCTCCACATGCACTCTCATGGCAATGACTAAGGATTCCTTGTTGCTCTTCTTCAGGAACACACTTCCTTATTATTTGACCTATACAATACTTGAAAAGAAAAGGTTCTTCCCAATAGTAGGCATGAATCTTTGCAAAGAAGTGCTTACTATCTTGCGCTTTCCACTCACTTGGAACTTCACTAGTAACTAGATAGTTAGCAATATGAGCATACCAAGGAGTATTTTCTAGCAACATAAGTGATTCCTCTGGAAAGTCATCATTAATAGGTAAAACATGGGAATTATGTGTTATAGCCAACCTTGAAAGGTGGTCAGCTACCACATTCTCCACTCATTTATTATCTCTGATTTGGAGATTGAACTCTTGTAATAAGAGGATCCATCTAATCAACCTTGCTTTTGCATCTTGCTTTGTTAATAAATACTTCAAGGATGAATGGTCAGTGAAAACAACGATGAAAGACCCTACTAGATAAGCACGAAACTTGTCTAAGGCAAACACTACAGCTAACAATTCTTTCTCTGTGGTTATGGAGTTCCTTTGCGCTTCGTTCAATGTCTTGTTTGCATAGTAGATCACATAGGGCTTTCCATCTTGTCTTTAACAGCTCCTATAGCAAAGTCATTGGCGTCACACATCACTTCAAAAGGTAGTTGCCAGTTAGAAGCCCTCACTATTGGAGTCGTTGTCAAAAATCGCTTCAGTTGCTCAAAACTCCTTTAACATCTCTCATCCCATACAAATTTAGCATCCTTAGCCAATAGTTCACAAAGAGGCTTTGAAAGCTTAGAGAAATTATTTATAAACCTCTTGTAGAACCCTGCATGGCCAAGGAATTGTCTTACTCCTTTTACAGTTGTTGGGGATGGCAATTTGACAATAAGTTCCACCTTTGCTTTATCAACTTCAATGCCTTTCTCGGAGATGATGTGGCCAAGGACAATTCCTTGTTGTACCATAAAATGGCATTTCTCCCAGTTGAGCACCAAGTCCTTTTCAATGCATCTGTTCAGAACCGCTTCCAAGTTAAATAAGCATTCTTCAAATGTACTTCCATATATGGTGATGTCATCCATGAAAACCTCCATAATTCGCTCCACCATATCACTAAAGATACTTAACATACATCATTGGAATGTTGCAGGTGCATTGCATAAACCAAAAGGCATTCTTTTGTAGGCATATGTTCCAAATGGACATGTGAAGGTGGTCTTCTCCTAATCTTCAACATTGATTTCTATTTGAAAATACCCGGAGTAACCGTCTAAGAAACAATAAAAAAGATGGCCTGAGACTCTCTCCAACACTTGATCAATAAATGGCAATGGAAAATGATCCTTCTTTGTCACAGCATTCAATTTTCTATAATCAATACACACCCTCTAACCTGAAGTGAGGTGTGTAGCAACTTCTTCTCCCTTTTCATTTTGCACCACCGTGATCCCTGACTTCTTTGGTACCACTTGAGTAGGACTCACCCATGGGCTATCTGATATGAGGTAGATAATACCTGCTTGAAGTAGCTTCAGAACCTCAGCTCGCACCACCTCTTGCACATGAGGATTCAATCTTCTTTGAGGTTAACGAATTGGTTTAGTTTCTTCTTCCATGTATATATGATGTGTACAGACTAAAGGACTGATGCCTTTCAAGTCATATATTTGCCATCTTATTATTTTCTTACACCTCTTGAGAACTTCAAGTAGACAGACCTCCTAAGGAGTAGTAAGAGATGAAGATATAACAACAGGACATTTTCTATTCTCTTCTAGATATGTATATTTCAACTCCGTGGGCAAGGGCTTCAGATTGAGCTTTAGGGTCTCCTCTTTAGCAGCTTCTTGTGCCTCCTCTTTATTGAACAAAGGTAGAATTTCTTCTCTCCTCCTCTAACCTTGTAGAGCAGCAAGCAAATCTGAGGGTTTAAGTAACCCTTCTTCAAGATCCCCAAGACTTTCATTTAACTTCTCTTGTATTTTCTTATTACAATGCTCCTCCACTAGAGTGTCAATGATGCACACCTCTTCTGGACCTTCTTCTTCTTCTAGAGTGATTGGCTTTTTGGACATGTAGAAGATATTAAGCTCCATTGTCATGTTGCTAAACGTGAGTTGCATGAGTCCATTCCTACAATTTATAATTGCATTTGATGTAGCTAGGAATGGCCTTCCAAGGATAATAGGAACATAATTAGTTTCCTTGACAATTGGGTCTATGTCAAGAACAACAAAGTCTACTGGGTAGTAGAAATTATCAACTTGAACTAAGACATCTTCAATTATCCCTCTTGGAATTTTCACTGATCTATCTGCTAGAGATAGAGTGATTAATGTTGGCTTCAATTCACCAAGTCCCAATTGTTTGTAGATAGAGTATGGTAGCAAATTCACACTTGCTCCCAAGTCTAACAAAGCTTTCTCCACTACAGTTCCTCCAATCATGACTAAAATGGTAGGGCAACCCGGATCTTTGTACTTCAATGGAGACTTGCATTGTATGATAGCACTTACTTGCTCAATCAAAAAGGCCTTCTTATTCACATTCAACCCTCTTTTGATAGTACACAAGTCCTTCAGGAATTTTACATAAGTTGGAACTTGTTTAATCATATCTAGCAATGGGATGTTGACCTTCACCTGTCTCAATACTTCAAAATTTCTGATGCATTTTTTATTCCCTTTTTCCCATGCAAAACTTGAGGAAAAGGTGAAGGTGTGTGTTTCTTCATCACATCTCCCTTGATAAGTACTTTCTCCAGAGTTGCATTCACTATTGAATCATGGTCCTCTTTCCTTTCACTACTATCTTTCTTATTTCCCTTGATTTCCTCCCTCTTCTCTGTCTCTTCTTCTTCTTCCTCTTTCTCAACATATGGCTTGGGTGTTGGCAGCTCAACCTTTTTACCACTCCTTAGAGTGATCAAGGTTTTAACATCTCTCACCTGTGAAGACTTTCCCTCATGAGTTTCCACTTCATGGATACCCTTGGGGTTTTGGTGAGGTTGAGAAGGAAATCTCCCCTTCTCTTGCACTATATTAAGGTTAGTGAGCCTTGAGATTGAGTATTGGAGACTATCTATCTTCTGAGATAAATCATTTTGCATTCCATCCATCCTTTTATTCAATGTATTCTCTACACTGTCAATTCTTTGACTGAGTTGAGCATTGATGGATTTCTGATCTCCCACAAAATCTCTCACGACCTTCCTTAGATTCACTATTGCTTGCTCAAGATTTGAAGCTTATTGAGATGCTTGAGTTGGCTGTGTATACTGAGGTGCTCTTGGCTTCTAGGAGAAATTTGGATGGTTCCTCCAATTTGAGTTGTAAGTATTTCCGTATGAAGCATTGTTGTTGGGCTTGAATTGTCCAATGACATTTTCTTGATCTCCAAACATTTCCCTAGCAGCTGGAATTGTAGGGCACTCCTCCACCAAGTACTCATACAATTGACAAATAGGACATGGCTTGACTTGCACTAGTGTCTCAGCAACAACTTGCACTTCATGTATCTTTTTCAGTTCTAACTCCTCCAATCTTCTCGTCATATCTGCAACCTTTGCTTTCATATCAATATCTTCATTCAAGGTGTACATCCCAGCCTTAGCATTAAAGGCATTTGGTTAAGACTTCGTCTTCCCTACTTCGCCTTTGTTCGGTTCATCCCATCCCCTTGAACTTCAGCCACATAACTCAAGAAGTCCATGGCTTCCTCCATATTCTTATTCATGAAATCTCCTCCACACATAGTCTCGAGGAGTAGCTTCATTGAGGAAGACATTCCGTCATAAAAGTAACTCACCAATAGCCATGTATCAAAACCATGGTGAGGATAAGCATTGATGGCTTCCATTTATCTCTCCTAACACTCATAGAATTTCTCATTCTCTTTAACTGAGAAGTTTAAAATTTGTCTTTTCAAGTCATTTGTCCTATGAGTAGGGAAAAATTTCTTGAGGAATTTAGCTTGCAAATCAGTCCAAGTTTGGATACTCCTTGGCCTTAAAGAATTAAGTCAAATCTTGGCCTTATCCATCAAAGTAAAAGGAAATAGTTTTAGCCTCATCAAGTCGATCAAAGCTCTTCCCTCTTAGAATGTATTACAAACATCTTCAAATTCCTTGATATGTGCATAGGGATTCTCACTTTCCATCCCATGGAAAGTAGGTAGAAGCGAAACAATATGCGGTCTAATTACTAGCTGCTCTGTAGGGGGCACTATACATGATGGTGCACTCATACGAGGTGGATGCATGTGGTCCCTCATTGATCTAAATGCATTGGGATTGTCCTGGTGACCATGGTGACTATGCTGATCTTCAGGTGTAGCTTCCATGATGTTCAAGCTCAATTTCAACTCCTTTTTATGAGGTGTTTCAAGTTTCACAAGCCTTCTTCCACTGTCTCGTATCCAATTTGGCATACACAACTAGTATCAACTGTAATAAAAACAAAGAAACAGAAGAAAACAAAACTACAAAAAAAAAAAAAAAACTAAGATTAACTAAAACTAAATTAGAAGGTATGCTAAAATATGAACAAGTAGAAGAAACAATTAAAACGAGTTAGTATGATGAAAGAAAAATCACCAAACTTGTGATGAAAATCACAAGTACTCTGAAAAGATGATATCACTGTAAAGTTGGCACCTTCCCCGGCAACGGCGCCATTTGATTTTCGTGCCCAACTGGTGTATGTCTTGTTGATTGGTGATCAATCAACTAGTGTACCTTGATTTTGGTCCTCAGACGGGAGTAATCAACAAAATTTATAACTTATTTCACTATGTACTAGGATAGCCTCAACAAGCATAGCATAGTGGCTCTAAGATCGTTCATTGGAAAGGGTTTTCAAATTACAACTGATATTAATTCAAAGTTGAATTGGTGTCTTTTTCATTTCAAGGTTAGCTGTAAAAGAAAACATAAACTTTGGTTGAAAAATGGTTGGTTTTAAACTAACCAAAAATAGTAACTGAAATTACTTATAAAGAAAGGTGTTTCTTGGAGTTTTTGGATCACTAGGGTCAGGCTCCTATTACAAAAATAGAGTTTCGGTCACTTGAATCTTTTCCTCACATTGGGGATTTAACATATAGTTATTTCCCGAACCGGTGTGGTACAAATGCTTCCCTTTTATGGATTCAAACACTAAATCCCTCTCATTGATTCATCTTGCGATTCATCTTGCAATGGCTCATACCTCTCACCTAGCATTTGCCACTCAAGGTGATCCTTAACCTTCGATTACCCTTCAAAAGCTCGCAAGAGACAACTAATGGATGTCTCCTTCGAGTCCAAAAGCTTACCAAGTGTTGGCTATTCTAGAAAATCCTACCTTTGAACCGCCTCCCAAAGGCTCGCAAGAGATAAACTAGTGTATCTCAATGGATGGAGATCACTAGTCTTACCAAGTGTTGGCCCAGGTGATTTTAAGGCGTTTTAAGTTAACTAAAAACATAGAAACCATTAACGGGTCACACTTTCTCTTCATTAAAAGCTAAAACAACAAAACTTCCAATTTTTGCATTCGGTACCTTACCCAGGTTCCTTAACTCCAAGAGACAAAAAGCCTAGCCACTCATTCTCTGAGGAAACATCCTCAGAGCTTGTTTGGCTAGTGAAAAAAATATAATCAAAATGAGTATGTAAGGCAAAGCAAAGCTCTGTGTATTACTTTCTTCAAAACTATACAAAAGTTGGTCTCTGAGAACAAGCTCCCGAGATATTTGTAGAAAGAAAATTACAAAATATATATAGGAGGTTATTCACCCTTTCTTCTTACTTCCTAACTAAGGAATCCTAGGATTAGTGGATTACAAGGAGAAAATGGGGATTTAAACAACAAATATCTGAAGAAAAATCTAAAAGAGTCGGTCGCAAATATCTGGAAGCACACAGGTGGATTTCGCAGCTTGCAAAATGAGCTGCGAAAATTTTGCAAGCTGAAAGTCTCCATTTCGCAAGAAAATGTTGATTTCGTAGCTAGCACTTTGTGATTTCGCAGCTTGCGAAATTGCCTTTCAGCTTGGTGTGATTGTCTTCCAATGGCCATAACTTCTTCATTTCAACTTCGATTTATACACCGTTTGAAGTGTTGGACTCTTGACTTCACGAGCTTCAAAATGACATATAGTATGAATAAAATGGACTCCAAGAAGTGCTCGAAATGTGTCCTACAGTTTCCATCCTCTTGAATTTCTTCATGTTAGATTCCTCTCTTTGTTTTTCCTCCTTGCATTCTTGATTTGCTTTTGGCAAAGGACTAAGAAGCTCCAAAGCTTGGATTCTTCTTGTAAATGAGCTTCCATTTGCTTTGCCATGGATTATACAGAGCTCTCCCTCAATCTTAAATTGCTTTCCCTCAATCTTAAATTGCTTTGGTGATCATAAAGCTATCAAAATCACCAAAAATTAACACAATTTGATTAGAAATGATTACAAGGGTCCTTAACATGCCAATTGAGTTAAAAGGTAATAACTACTACTCAAAAAGTAATTACAAGCTATAAAATAACACTTTTTGAGTAGTAATCACATCCTACAGGGTAAAAGTGACTCTAAAATGGTAGGATCAAAGGTACCCTAGTAGGAGCGATCGTAAATGTCAGGGGGTATGCAACCTCCGACACGTCTCCGAAGAGACAAGGCACTTCCATGCAAGTTGGTCATCACCTCCACACATGCACTTCCTTTACATCCTAGGGGATTTCCTAATGGTGAAGGTTTCTAGTTGGTTTATTGCTCCTTATAACTCACATTCACCATGACGTTCTAGGGGTGCATAGTGTGTTTGGGTGCATCCAACCATCCTACCAAACCATAACGAAAAAGTAAACACATTGGTCACACATGCATCTTAATCTAGTGTTGGGCTATACAGGTCTTCAAGGATCAAACTTTGTGTGGCAGTGATGTGATACTGATGTGGCATAATCATAAAAATAGTCGACATGGCAAAACCGCAACAATGAGTGATGTGGCATGGCTACAACAATGGGTGATGTGGCATCAACATTGATGATATAATTTCAATGAAGATCAAATGGTGGCATGACAGTGCTAATGACATGGCATGACAATGGTAATGAGGTTGCATGGTAATGGTAGTGCTAATGAGGTGGCTTTGGCACTAAATAAGCCATACTGGTGTCGTTGACATGGCACTAGTCTAATGGAAGCTAAGCAACTTTCAAATCCTATATAGCTCAAAATTAGATCCTACTCCTAATCACTAGCTGAGTCAAAGAGCAAACAAAGTACAAAGAAATGGTTATTCCCGATCAAGTAATACAATCCAATCGAATGAGGAAATACAATTGAAGTGAAAGAATACAAGAAAATGCCTCAAATACATCCAAAAAGTATGAGTACAAGGGAAGGGCTGACCAAGCTATGTGAATCAGAGTAAGGGGATGCATGTGTGTTCCACATAGATAAGCAAATCACGCATCATGTAAAAGGAAGGTAGTCATGCAGCACACAATCATACAAAACAGATGTATACAAAAACGAGCAAATATATACAAGAACATGATAACTAGAAATAATATATAATAAAGCACATCCAAAGTATATAGAAAATAATCACAATGTCAACACTCAGGTGCCCTAAAACATGTAAATATATCACAAAGGTGCCATGAGAGGGTATGCACTGATTGATTAATCAAACACCACATTTTCCTCAACTCAAGTTCAAGTTTGACTCTCTAAACATCAGTCCCTAGCGGAATTGCCAATTTATGGACCAACATTTTTCACATGCGTCCCTACTTGAAATGGTGAGACACGTTTTTTATTGTGAAAATTTGATTTTTTTTTTTTTTTTTTAAAAGTTGGAGTCATCACTTATTTTAGTTTATTTTTAAAATAAAAAATAAAATAAGAAAGAAAACCTCATGTGACCCCTTATTTAGAAAAGACGTGTTTGCAAAAATTGAATCTAGATTCGGGGTTAGGTTATCTATCAGGAAGGTACGGTGAAACGTCGTAACACCCCTTTAAGCCCATATACTTACTGTCTCTACTAAACAAATTGAGGGAATCATGACAATCAATTAATTAATCTGGATACCAAGATTATGGAAACAAATCAATGTATAGGAAAATAATCATAAAAGCATATTATCATAATGTACAAAGTAAATAACAAGAGAATTATGCACATTGAGTTAACTAATTAAAAGAAATGTTTCAAAAATCACTTTTTTATGAAATTCCCCAAGAGTTAATTAAAAATAATTTTTAATTAACCATTTCAATTTATTTATTTAAAAAAAAAATTTGATTTATTTTCAATGAATGATTTTATTCAATTTTATTTGTATACAATTTTCAAGGAAGTTATTTACATTTATTGTTGCCAAAAGACTTTATTTAAAAATAAAGAAAGAAAGTGGATTCAATTTTATTTATAGGAAAGAAAAAAATTATGTCTATTAAGAAGAAAATTGTTACAATTTCATTTACAAAAGTATTTTAATTTAATTTTTGTCTAAGAAAAGTGATTTTTAAAAATCATTTAAAGAAGAAGATTTTTTTTTTTTCATCATCATTTTTTTATATATAAATTTATCTACAAAGTATATTTCAACTCAATTTTATTTACACTAAAAGTGATTTTTGTTATTTTTAGGAAAAGACTCACAATTATTTAAAAATATTAAAATTTGATTCAAATTTATTGGTAAAAAAGATTTTTACAAAAGAGAATTCTAATTTTTTTTATTTTAACAAAATGATTTATTTTATCTTTAATTTAGTTTTAAAAAATATGTATATATTAAAAAGAAATTCTCTATATTTGGCTTAAAAAAGAAGTTTCTCGATTTTATTAAGTGAACTTTGCAAACTATTTGGATTTTATTAAAAGATTTCAACTTTATTATTTAAAAACAAAATAAAATAAAAAAGGATTCCAATTGGATTTTTACTTTTTTTTAAAAATGGATTTTATTTATTTATCTGTCAAAAAAAATTAGGAATTTAATTTTAACATAATTTTATTTTAATTAAAAGAAGACATTTTCATAACATCATCTAAAAACAGAATTAAAAATTACTTTTATTTACAATTTTAATAAAAGAATTTATGTTTCAAAAGGATTTCTACAAGCTTATCTAAGAAATCAGTATGCCTAATTAAAAGAATTTTTATTCTTCAAATATCTATTTACAAAAAAGAAATAACAAAAAAAATAAATTTATTTTGAATTTTTGTTTGTAAGAAAGAGATATTTATTAAAAAAAAAAGAAAAAGTTTTATCAATTTATTTATAAAAGAGTGATTTCCATTTGATTTTATTATAAAAGAAAAGGTTTTATTAGGAAAAAAATTATGAAATTATTTACAAAATATCCTTCAATTCAATCTTTTTGATAAAGTGATTTTATTATTTTTGGGATTAAGTAAAATTTATTCAAATAGTTTAACCAATTTACAAAACAGGTTTTTTTTTTTTCCATTTTAATCAAAAAGTTATAATTTTTTTTTCATTTTAATCAAAAAGTTATAATTTTTTATTAATAAAAAAAGAGAGAAATAAAAAAAGGATTTTTATCGTCTCATGGTTTTATTAAAAAGAATTTTATTTTATTTGTATTTATTAATTTTATTTAAAAGGATTTTTGCAAGTCGTTTTGATTTTGTGATAAAAAAAAAACAAATTAAGAAAAGGAAAAAGGAAAAAGATAAGGTCAATTAACAAAAGAGTCTTCAATTTATTAACAACACAATTTTCGGATTATTAAAAAAAATTCTCTATTTTATCTATAAGATTTTATATGATCATTTAAAGAGGAAATTTTACTTATTTATTTACATTTTTTTCTTTTTTTCTTTTTTTTTTTTGTTTTTTTTTTTGAAAGATTTCCGATTTGGTTTTTTTTTTTAAAAAAAAAGCTTTTCACAATTCACTTATTTATTTACTTTTTTCTTCTTCTTTTTTATGAAAGATTCTCGATTTTGATTTTTTTAAAAAAATGCTTTTCACAATTCTTTTTTCTAAAAAAAATCAATGTTGCGGTTTTATTAAAAAGGAATGATTTTAAATTTATTATTTTTCTAAAAGTTGTTTGGATTTAATTTTTGGAAGAAAAAAAGAAATTCAGATTTTAATAAAAATAAAATAAAAATTGAAAAGGGAACTTTACCATGTGTCAAATAGGAAATCATTTTCTATTTAATAAAAAAAAGGTTTCAAGTTTTATCTTTACCTAAAAAAGAAATTTATTTCAAATTTCACTTTATCCAATAATAATAATAATAATAATAATTATAATAATGATAATAATAATAATAAATAATGAACAAAAGATAGTCACATGAGTAAAATAAAAAAAAATACTAATAATAAACAGTAAACATTAAATAGACAAACGAATAACTCTACAACTTAGTATATATGATTGGAAATGAATCAAACAAGACCAACCAATCAAAAATCAATATATACAAACTGAGTTTACAAAACTGAAACAAAGAAATTAAAATAAACACATGGAAGGGATCGAGATGTACCTAGACACGGCAAGATAATCTCAAGCAGATTCAGGGTGAAATCCTTAGTATTCTAAGTACTCTTTCTCACTTATTAAAAAAATAAAAAAATAAAAACACACTGAAAACCAGACCCCCCAAGAGAGAACCATCTCCCATTTTTCCCCATTCCCTCTTTACATTTTGTTTCTCATCCTAAATAAATAGTCAAAAGCCCCAAACAAAAATCTTCATGAAAACTTGTAGAGCTGTTTTTTTTTTCCCATAAAGTCATCTTGCTATCAATATGTCGCCTCTGTCTATCTTGTCACTTCCAATTGTCACCTCTCAATCATTCAAGCCATACAAGACCAAAGAGAGAGGAAAGGAGAGAGAGGTGAAAGCCCATGTACCAGAGATGGTAATGAGATGTATAAACAAATTAGGGCTCAAATCATGGCCCAAAAACAAAACTCAATAATCCAATAATTTGACCCAAATTAACAACCTAACCCAAATGGAGGCCTAAACTAAACAGGGGCCCAAATCTTATATGCAAAACCAAAAGCTAAGCCCAAAAAGGGACCCAAGTCTACAAACAGTTACTGTAGAGATTAGAATAGGAAAACTTACCAAGTTTTAATGACCCTAGAGGAAAAACTAAGTAATGGATGCGGTGCAAATGGTGGCGATGGTCTTGTGAGAGTCGAACCAAGTGTCAACAGGAAGCCTCGTCTCACTTGGAGGATGATAATTTGATTCTCCAATTCATTGTCGAAGCATAGGGAATGATCAAGAAGGAAATAGAAAAAATAAGAAGATTAGGGTTAGAGATAGAGATAGGTGAGTTGAGTGAGGGTAGGTTTAAAGAGAGAAAAAAAGAATGAGAAAGATAGACAGGGGCTAGGGTGGCACATGGTCAGATTAGTGGCTAATGGTGAGGAGAGCGACAATGGTGAAGATGGGAGTCGTGGGTATGGCGTCGGTGAGGGAAGGGAGGAGAGGAAGTAACAAAGAGAAAATGAAAGAGAAAGATGAAAGAAAAAGAGGATGAGAGAAGTGGGCATGAATGGGGAAGAAAGAAAATGAATGGAGGATAAGAAATGAAAAATGATAATAATAATAATAAATGAAAAGGAATAAAATAACAAGAAAATAAATTTAAATAATAATTAAAAAAAAACTTTGGACAAGTTTTGGGTTTACACATATATATTAGTGTTTTGTATCATAGTTATTTGTTATCATGAATTGTTCTAACCCTATTTCATTACATGTAATCACATTGTAAGTTATGCATGCTATCCAGGTACGTTTCTTACACTTTTATCTCTTTAATTATGCAAATATGCAAACTTTGAGTATGGAAATTCTAATATATGTTGTTGCTTTATATGCTCTGATTATTACTTGATTATTTGAATAAGATGAAATGCATGATGTATGTTATATTTGTTAATCTAACTTTGATTCTTTTATGAAATCACTTTGGGTTGTAGCTCAGGTATGCTACTACCTTCCTTTCTCTTGTGATTAATTTCTTTGGTATGTTTATTAGGATATAATAGTATATTGTTTGCCCTTAAATTTGATCACCTTTGCTTTATTTGGTATTTCTGATTTATTGATTAATTGTCATGGTTCCCTCAACTAGTCAGCAAAAACATGTTTTTAGGGCTTAGAGGGGTGCTACCTTTTTAAGGTACCTTCTCGATAGGTAACCTAATCCTTGGACCTAGACTCGGGTTTTTCAAAGACATACTTTTCCAAAAGTTTAAAGAGTCATTTTTCTTAGGGTTTTAGTTTCTTATTTTATTTTTCCTTAAAAAAATAATAAAAATAAGTGAGGACTCTAGTTTTTTTATAAAATACAGTGTTCACCTTTAAAAACGAGTCTAGCCAATGAGTGGGGACGCATGTAAAAAATGCAGGTTCACACCAACCATCCTTCCAATTAGGAGGTGGTGCACTACAACTTCTAATAGGTTACCTAGATCCATAAATTGGCTGTGAACAAGTCATCTATTTGCAAAGAACCCATTACTTAGATCTTTTATATAACTCCTAATGCACCCAAGTCATATATAATGCAAAAGATGTAGACAAGAATGCTCATAAAGTGTAGTGCATGGAATAATGATAAATAAAAGCGAAATTGAAATATAATTAAATAATGAATTATTCCAAATTTGGTTACATCATGTCATGCCTTTAAGGACTTCATTCTAAGATATAAATACCTTCTTAGGGGTTAGGGTTTCCAAGGCCTTTGACAATTGTTTTCCATCTCCAAAAAGAAAAGAAAAAAAAAAACCTAGGAATCCTCCATTCCAAAGTCCACACTTTAGAGTACCAAGATTGTGGTTTGAGTCATTAGGCAAAAGATCTTAGGTATATGAGACCTCCAAACTTTTCAGGCTTTTTTTTCACCTTAAAAAATTGATATGGGGACATCCAGATATAGGTATGATTACTCTCTTCTCTAGTTTTATTATTCTAAATGGTTTTTATTGCCATATTTCCACTAGAATAGTTTTTAGAGAAGCCTAGGATAGATTTGCATGAACCTATATGATCTAGGTATGGGAACAAAAAAATCTAAGGTTCCTAGTATTAGAAACTTCTAAGAGATGTCTATTTTTTCTCTTTGCAACCCCATTTTGATAAAGAGTATCAACATAAGAACTTTAATGTACTATGCCTTGACTTAAAAGATAATCACCAAGGATTGTTTCGAATACTCTTTTGCATTGTCAATTCTTAACACTTGTATTTTAGTTTGGAATTGAGATTGAATCATATTATTGAAATTTTTAAATACTTGACTAGCTTTGATTTTTCTTTCATGAGAAATAGTGAAGTAATCCTAGTGTGATCATCAACAAAAGATATAAACCTTTGAGTTCTAGTGATATTTTTTATTTGAGAAGGCCCCCACACATTACTATTGATCATTGATAAATGACATGACACTTTGTATGGCTTATTAGGATAAGGATTACGAACATGTTTGGAAAATTGAAAATTTTCACTTTGAAAAAATTTTGGACTTTTATTATTAAAGAATGAAGGAAAACATTTCTCAAGGTATAAGAAATTTGGATGACCTAACCTATAGTGCCACAAAATGATTGCACTATCATTATCAAAATTATTAACTGAAAAAGAACTTTTATGAAATTAATTTTTTTTATGCAACACAATCTATCTTGGGAGTATGTCCTTCAAGTGAATCATCGACTTTAAGGAGAGAGAGCCTCAAAAACATCTTAACCTTGCCAATTGTCTTCCCATAATCTAAGTCTTAAAATTAACAAGAGTTTAGGAAAATTTTAGTAACACAATTGAGTATTAGAGTAAGTTTACTAATAGACAATATATCACAGTCCAAATTTGGAACCAAGAGAACAAAATCTAAGGTCAAAATCTAAGGATGGTGAACAAAATCTAGAGCCTATACCAGCCACCTTTGAGAGGGATCCATCTACTATCTTGATAGTAAAATTTTCATGGCATGGACTATATTTGTGGAAAATATTAATATTTTCACTCATATGGTTTGATCCTTTCGAGTCCACCATCCATGGACTCATCATTTCTCTTTTAACATTTAAGCCATTTAAAAAATTACCTTTCTATGCCAAGGACCAAATTTGAATTCTAGTTTATCTTTTTCCAAGTCTCTTATATGCGGGCTTCTAAGAAAGTTTTTAGAATATTTTAGGTAAAGGCTTCAATCCTAACACTCTCTTTTGAACTTCATCAATGTTTTTATGAAGTCTCATAAAAAAACTTGAATATTCTTCTCTCTTCAATGATCTTCTTATACCTGGTTCCATCTTCTAGGTAGTCCCAATCATGTTCTTCAAACATGTCAAATTGTTGCTTGTGATGTGTGAGTGTGTTGAAGTATCGAGTAACGAACATGTCTTCTTTAACATAGATAATGGAAAATACTTTCAACTTCAAAAATTTTTGATGTATTTTCATTCTTGGAGTAAATCTCCTTAACTGCATCCCATATTTCCTTTGTAGTTCCATAAAGCAAAAAGTTTTCTCATATGTCATTGATCATGGAGTTGATAAGCCAGGACAATGTTATTTTCTAACTTCTATGATTTAAATTTTGGATCTTCCTTCTTGGGAGGAACTACAGCTGTTTACTACTCAAAAAGGGCTATTTGATAACTTATAATTAACTCTTTTAAACACTTTTGAGTAGTAGTTATTGCCTTTTAACCCAATTAACATATTGAAGACCTTTGCAATCACTTTTAATCATTTTGTGTAAGTTTTGGTGTTTTTGTTAGTAATTTGATCACCAAAGCAATCCAAGATGGAGGAGAGTTATTTGGAATCCATGGTAAAGCAATGGAAAGCTCAGGAACATGAAGAATCAGAGCTTTGAAGCCTTAAAGTCCTTTGCCATAACCAATCCGGAATGCAAGGAGGAGAAGTAAAGAGAGAATCTACCTTGAAGCATTCTTGATGACAGTAATTTCAGCCACTTTTGGAGTACTTCCTGAAGTCCAATTTATACATGCTTTATGTCGTTTCGAAGATCGGGAAGTCAACAATCCAATGCTTCAAACGGTTCACAAATCAGAGTTGAAATGAAGAAGTTAGAGCCAATGGAAGCAGATAACTCCAAGCTGAAGGCCAATTTCGCAGGGCTGCGAAATCAGCCTTTGGCTGCGAAATCAGCCTTCGGCTGCGAAATCATCTTGTTCGTCTGCGAAATTTCGCAGCCATTTTGTGCGCCTGCGAAATTCTCCTGAGTGCTTCCAGATATTTGCGACCGACGTTTTTTGATATTTTACTTCAGATATTTGTTGTCTAAATCCCAATTCTCTCCTTGTAATCCACCAATTAGATGATTCCTTAGTTGTTAAGCAAGAATACAGGGGTAAACAACCTGTTATATATTGTTTTGTAATTTTCATTTTTTGGTCTGTCGGGGAACTTTCTCCAGGAGACCAACTTTTGTAAATTTTACACTGAGTGAAATACAGAGTATCTTTTGCTTTCTTTTTCTCTCTACTATTTTTTCCTTTTTCTTGGAAGCCAAACAGCCTCTGAGGATGTTTTCCCAGAGGATGAGAGGCTAAACGTTTAGTTTCTTGGAGTGAAGGAAGCTAGGTGAAAAGTCCAGATTAAAAGGTGGAAAGTTTCCGTGCATTAAATTCAGGTAGTTGGAGTCCATAAATGGCTTCTAAATCCAAAGTTTTGCTTTAAATCCCTTAGAATCACTTTGACTGGCCAATACATGGTAAGCTTCAGGTCTCTGTGGATGCTTATTGCTAGATCCATATCAGTCCATTAGTTATCATGTACGAGCCATTGGAAAGTGATTCAAGGTATAGTGTCTTAAGCCATTAATGGACCTTGACTACCATCTCTATTGACCTTTTATGGATTAAATCTTCATTGTCAAACCTATACCGGTTCGGGAAATAACTATAGGTTAAATCCCCAATGCGAGGAGAAAAATCCGGCATTTTCCACTTTGCATCCTGAACTTGAACCTAGCAACCTTTAGCTCCGGGAGACTTTCTTTCTTCCATTTTTACTTAGTTCTATGTGAGTTTAGTTTTAATCACCACTTTCAAAACAATTTTATTTTCTTTTAAACTTCAAGTTTATGCTAAAGGAAATCATCAGACTCAATTTCTAATTTAGAGTCTGTCACTGATAAAGTGAAAACCCATCCCTGAGTTCGACCCTAGAACTGCTATACTACAGTAGCTTTGCTACGCCAGTATAAGATCATAGGATTTATAAATATTTTTTATTAAAGTACTCAACTGGGCATGAATCAACAGCCTTGATAAGATGATCATCTTTCCCTTTTCCACAGATGAACATCATGACAAATTGTGACCACTAGAGATAGTTGTGCCAATTAAATTTGTGTCTAGTAATGGGAAGAAGATTGCGATCTAATCCTTCATTGTTGTTTGAGAGAACAATTTCATGATTGGAGGTGACTTTGGAGATTGAGCTTTTCCTTTTAGTGGCAATTCCTCATTTTATCATTTGCAAAACTAAGGTTTCAAAGGAGGCTATGATACCATAATATATATATATATATGAGAAGGAAAAATTATTTTATTTTCTATTTCTTAAATAAAAATGAAAATACATTACTATTAATAATAAAGTGGCCTAAAATACCATCCTATTATTCATTGGATACAACTACTAACTTACCTAAAAAGACTCATTGCTTTTAGGAAACAATTTGCCTATAAGATCAAGTAACATGCAACCAAAATCTCCTTATTATAGAAAATACCAAATCAAATAAAGTCAACTAATTTACACTTATAAAGCTCCTAGCATCAGAACTACAATTGAAAGATTTCTACATAACCATTATTATTTTTAAATTTCATTACTCATTTTAACAAACAAAATCAATTAAATCTTTGTGAAGATGTTAATAACTTAATATCCAAATTTTATAATATATAATTTTTTTAATAATAATATAATTTATGTTTTTATTATAATATTAGTACTCATATTTTACTAAAAACTATTTATTTTTAATTTATTTGTAATTATAAGACTATTTTTTGTTTTTAATAATACTTGAATTAAATTAAATTAAATTAAATTAATGTTATATATATATATATATATTGATTTATAAATTTAAAAAATTAAAGAAAACTAAAATTTATTTATACAAATAAATTTTTTATTATTTATTTATTTTTAAATATTTAAAAACAACTTATGAAACACTCTTTTAGAAAATACCAAAAAAAATATTTTTAAACTTAAAAATATTTTTTCAAAACAACTTTTAGAAAACATGATCATGTTATAGAGAAATAAAATATAGCGTAGACATATTATTTTCATCAAAGATAATGAATATTTATATACAAATACAATTGAGTTCTATTGTAATTTAAAATCTATCTCCTATTTTAATTTAAACTAATAATATACTTTTAATATGATTCAAACTTTACATTCTACTCTAATTCAAACTAATGATAAATAGATAAATTCTAATAATTAAATTTAGGATAAATATCTAAATTATTTATTTTCCTTATTACTAAGCCCAAATATTTAGTGTCATGTTTTGTTTCATTATGAAAAATATAAAAGAAAATTAAATATAATCAAAATTAATTAAAATTTTATATATTTTAAAATTATTTAATTTTATATAATTAAGAAAAATAAGTGAAATGAGTTTAGAGAAGTATAAAAAAAATAATTTATAAAATTTAATCTTTTTAATTTTCTTTCGCTCTTTTCGTTTTTCCTTTCTTTTTTCCTTTCTTTTTTCTTCTTACATTTTTCCTCAAAATCTCTAGGAATAAACATAATGGAGGGAAATAAAGTTGATTGGTTTCTTTTTATTTTTCTTTTAGAGGAAATCATGTAACCATACACCAATTAAAAAATATATGAGATTTTAGAACTTTAGTTTTTCCTTTTTAATTTTAGTGTAAAATGGAGGAAAATATTGTCTATTCATGCACTCTAATAGTGCTTTTAAATTTGTTTCACAATTACCCTCAAAAGTAAAGGACAAAGTACACACCAATTTAACACCACATGTTGACAAGTATATGTGTCATTTATTTTTATTACTTTTCTCATATCAATATATCTCACTACTTGTCACGTTCCCACTTTTTTTTTTCTTTTTTTTTTCCTCTCTTGCCACCATAATCCATTTTCACCTATTATAGTTTTTATTATTATTTTTCTATTTTTCCTTTATATTCTTTTTAATATGCTCATGTATTTTCTCATAAAACTTTTTAAATTTTAATTTTTCTTTACTCACTAATTTCTCCATATTTATTGATTTCAATTATTTTTTTGACATATTAAACTTAAAATGATAATATATAATAAAAAATTAATATAAAAAATTAAATAATATATATATATATATATATAATGGACAAAAATGAAAATATTATCCCACAAATAATATACTTGATGATTTTAAATATTAATTATAATAATACATTTGATGAATTAAGGTTTAAATTTAAAAATTCTATTTTATTACTTAGAAGCTTATGATATAAGATTTTTTATATTAATAGTAAACAAAAGATTTATTTATTTTGTAAATTCTATCACACATAAAAGAAAAAATATCTTTGTAATACTATTTTATCATTTACATTATTTCTCTTTTAATTTTCATTTTAAATTTATCATATCAAAATCACAACAAGTGATGGTGCTTTTACCATTTTTCTTATGATTTTAATTTGATTGTGGATCTAACTTTTTGATTGGTTAAAATCTTTAATTTTTAATTAAAATAAAATATAAAAGAAAATATATTTTTCATAAAAAAATTATATTTAACCTTTTATATTAATTTCATAAAAAATAGGTACATCCTTAAAAAAAATCGATAAATTCATGTTTAGGGGAATCAGAATCACTATCATACTTATCATTGTGTTATATTCCATTGGGACCCTTGATAAGTAATTGCAAGTCCTCGCCCACCCCAAAATGAACTTTGTAATCCTAGGTATATCCATTCTTAGATGAACCAAGACCCCTATCTCCATTCTCATGGTTCATATATTCCTTTGGGGACCCTCGAGAAGGAATAGGAGGTTGTTCCCCACCTTGGAATGGACATTGAAACCCAAGGTACATCCTAAAGATAATTTGGTGTATTATTTACAAAATTTGGTACATCTTTCATAAAATTTGACACATACTTAAAACAATTTGGTACATTCCATTAATGAGCTACCAAAATCTCTATATTATAACCCATGGTTCGTTTATTTCTTTAGGGATCTTTAGGAAGTAATTAGAGGTCGTTCCCTACTCTGAAACCCTAAGTAGATCCTTAAGGAAATATGGTACATTGTTAAGAAATTTTGCTACATCCAATCCTTGATCTACTGAAACCTCAATCTTATTACCCATGGTCCATGATTGGAGGTCGTTCCCTACTTCAAAATGAACTTTAAAACCCTATGTACATCCTTGAGAAAATTTGATACATCTAATCCTTGAGCTAACGGGACACCTATCTCCCTTCCCATGGTCCATTTCTTTATTTGGAGACCATCGACAAGTAATTGGAGGTCGTTCCCCACCTCGGAACGGACTTTGGCAACCTTGGTACATCCTATACAAAATTTGGTACATCATTTAAAAATTTTGATACATCCTTCACAAAATTTGGTACATCCTTTAAAAAATTTGATACATCCAATCCTTGAGCTACCGGGACCCTTGTCTTATTACCCATGGTTCGTTCATTCCTTTAGAGATCTTTGGAAAGTGATTGGAGGTCGTTCCTTACTCCGAAATAGACTTTGGAACCCTAGGTACATCTTTAAGAAAATTTGATACATCCAATCCTTGAACTAACAGGACACCTAACTTCTTTCCCATGATCCATTTATTCCTTTGGATAGCCTTAGGAAGTGATTGGAGGTTGTTCTCCACTTTGGAACAGACTTTGGCCCCCTTGGTAGATCATTTACAAAATTTGGTACATCCTTTATAAAATTTGGTTCATCCTTCATAAAATTTGGTACATCCTTAAAAAAATTTGGTACATCCAATCCTTGAGCTACTGAAACCCATATCTTATTACCCACGATCTATTTATTCCTTTAGGGATCTTTGGAAAATGATTAGAAGTCGTTCCCTACTCGGAAACGGACTTTGAAACCCTAGGTACATCCTTGATCAAATTTGATATATCTAATCAATGAGCTAATAGGACACCTATCTCCATTTCCATGGTTTATTAATTCCTTTGGAGACTTTTGGGAAGTGATTGGAGGTTGTTCCCTACCTTGAAATGGACTTTGGCAACCTTGGTACATCCTTTACAAAATTTGGTACATCCATCACAAAATTTGGTATATCCTTAAAAAAATTTGGTACATCCAATCCTTGAGCTATGGGGACCTCTATCTTATTACCCATGGTCCATTCATTCCTTTAGGGATCTTTGGAAAGTGATTGGAGGTTGTTCCCTACTCCAAAACAGACTTTGGAACCCTAGGTACATCCTTAAGAAAATTTGATACATCCAATCCTTGAGCTAACGGGACACCTATCTTCCTTTCCATGGTCAATTTATTTCTTTGAACACCCTCAAGAAGTGATTGGAGGTTAGTCCCCACTTCAAAACAGACTTTCACCCCCATGTTATGTCCTTTAAAAAATTCGGTACATCATTTACAAAATTTGGTACATCCAATCATTGAGCTACTAGGACCCTTATCTTATTACCCACGATTTGTTTATTCCTTTAGGGATCTTTGGGAAGTGATTGAAGGTCATTCCCTACTTCGAAACGGACTTTGGAACCCTAGGTATATCATTGAGAAATTTTGATACATCCAATCCTTGTGCTAACGGGACACCTATTTCCCCTCTCGTGGTCCATTTCTTTATTTGAATACCCTTGAGAAGTGATTGGAGGTTGTTCTCCACCTCGGAACGGACTTTGGCATGCTTGGTACATTCTTTACAAAATTTGGTACATCCTTTACAAAATTTAATACATTCTTCACAAAATTTGGTACATTCTTAAAAAAAATTTGTACATCCAATCCTTGAGCTACTAGGACCCTTATCTTATTACCTATGGTCTATTTATTCCTTTAGGGATACTTAGGAAGCGATTGGAGGTCATTCCCACTCCGAAACGGACTTTGGAACCCTAGGTACATCATTGAGAAAATTTGATACATCTAATCTTTGAGCTAACGGGACACCTGTCTCCCTTTTCATGGTCCATTTCTTCCTTTGAAGACCCTTGGGAAGTGATTGGAGGTCATTCCCCACCTTGGAATGGACTTTGGAAACCATGGTACATCATTTATAAAATTTGGTACATCCTTAAAAAAATTTGGTACATCCAGTCCTTGAGCTACTAAGACCCCTATCTTATTACCCATGGTCCGTTTATTCCTTTAAGGATCTTTGGGAAGTGATTAGAGGTCGTTTCCTACTTCAAAATGGACTTTGGAACCCTAGGTACATCCTTGAGAAAATTTGATACATTCAATCCTTGACCTAACGGGACACCTATCTTCGTTCTCATGGTCTATTTATTCCTTTAAACATCCTTAAGAAGTGATTAGAGGTCAGTCCCCACTTCGAAACAGACTTTAGCTCCCTTGGTACATCATTTGCAAAATTTGGTACATCATTTACAAAATTTGGTATATCCTTCACAAAATTTGGTACATCCTTAAAAAAATTTGGTACATTCAATCCTTGATCTATTGAGACCCCTATCTTATCACCCATGGTCCATTTATTCCTGTGGGGATTTTTGGGAAGTGATTCGATGTACCAAATTTTCTTAAGAATATACCTAGGGTTCCAAAGTTCTTTTCGAAATAGGGAATGACCTCCAATCACTTCCCAAATATAAATAAAGAAATAAAGAACCATGGGTAATAAGATAGGGGTCCCAGTAGCTCAAAGATTGAATGTACCAAATTTTTTTAAGGATGTACCAAATTTTATAAAGGATGTACCAAGGGGGCCAAAGTCCATTTCGAAGTGAGGACTGACCTCTAATCACTTCTTAAGAATGTTCAAAGGAATATATGGACCATGGGAAGGAAGCTAGGTGTCTCGTTAGCTCAAGGATTGGATGTATAAAATTTTCTCATGGATGTACCTAGGGTTCCAAAGTCCATTTCGGAGTAGGAAACAACCCCCAATCACTTCCCAAAGATCACTAAAGGAATAAATGGACCATGGGTAATAAGATAAGGGTCTTGGTAGCTCTAGAATTGGATGTACCAAATTTTTTTTTAAGGATATACCAAATTTTGTGAAGAATGTACCAAATTTTATAAATGATGTACCAAATTTTATAAAGGATGTACCAAGGTTACCAAAGTCCGTTCTAAAGTGGGGAACAACCTTCAATCACTTCTTGAGGGTCTCCAAATGAAGAAATTGACCATGAGAAGGGATATAGGTGTCCTATTAGCTCAAGGATTTGATGTATCAAATTTTCTAAATAATGTACTTAGGGTTCTAAAGTTCGTTTAAGAGTAGGGAACAACCAATCACTTTCCAAAGATCCTTAAAGGAATAAATGGACCATGGGTAATAAAATAGGGGCCTCGATAGGTCAAGGATTGGATGTACCAAATTTTGTGAAGGATATACCAAATTTTGTGAAGAATGTACCAAATTTTGTAAATAATGTACCAAATTTTGTAAATGATGTACCAAGGTTGCCAAAGTTTGTTTTAAGGTGGGAAACAACCTCTAATCACTTCTCGAGTGTCTCCAAAGGAAGAAATGGACCATGAGAAGGGAGATAGATGTCTCATTAGCTTAAGGATTGGATGTATCAAAATTTCTCAAGGATGTACTTAGGGCTCCAAAGTCTGTTTTGGAGTAGGGAACGACCTCCAATCACTTCCCAAATATCCTTAAAAGAATAAAAGGACCATGGGTAACTCAAGGATTGGATGTACCAAAAATTTTTAAAGATGTGCCAAATTTTGTGAATGATGTACCAAATTTTGTAAATGATGTACCAAGGGGGGCAAAGTCCGTTTTGAAGGGGTGATCAACTTCCAATCACTTCTTGAGGGTGTTTAAAGGAGTAAATAGACCATGGGAAGGAAGATAAGTGTCCAGATAGCTCAAGGATTGGATATATCAAATTTTCTGAAGGATGTACCTAAGGTTCCAAAGTCTATTTTGGAGTAGGGAACAACCTCCAATCACTTTCCAAAGATCCCTAAAGGAATGAACGGACCATGGGTAATAAGATAGGGGTCCCAGTAGCTCAAGGATTGGATGCACCAATTTTTTTTTAAGGATGTACCATATTTTGTGAAGGATGTACCAAATTTTGTAAATAATGTACCAAATTTTGTAAATGATGTACCAAGGTTGCCAAAGTCCGTTCCAAGGTGGGGAATGACTTCCAATCACTTCCCAAGGGTCTCCAAAGGAAGAAATTACCATGGAAAGGGAGAAAGATGTCCTGTTAACTCAATGATTAGATGTATCAAATTTTTTAAAGGATGTACCTATGGTTCCAAAGTCCGTTTCGAAGTAGGAAAGGACAGTCAATCACTTCCCAAAGATCCCTAAAGGAATAAACGGACCATGGGTAATAAGATAGAGGTTTCGATAGCTCAATGATTGGATGTACCAAATATTTTTAAGGATGTACAAAATTTTGTGAAGGATGTACCAAATTTTGTAAATGATGTTCCAAGAGCACCAAAGTACATTCTGAGGTGGAGAATGAACTCCAATCACTAGTTGAGGGTCCCTAAAGGATAATACGAACCATGGGAAGATAGATAGGGGTCTCGATAGCCCGAGGATTGGATGTACCAAAAAATTTTAACGATAAACCAAATTTCCTTAAGGATGTACCTAGGGTTCCAAAGTTTGTTTCAGAGTAGGGAATGACCTCTAATTACTTCCTAAAGATCCCTAAAGAAATAAACGAACCATGGGTAATAATATAGAGGTCTCGATAGCTCATGGATTGGATGTATGAAATTGTTTTAAGTATGTGCCAAATTTTGTGAAAGGTGTGCCAAATTTTGTGAAAGATATGCCAAATTTTGTGAAAGATGTGCCAAATTTTGTGAAAGATGTACCAAATTTTGTAAAGGATGTACCTCAGGTTCCAATGTCTGTTCTAGGGTAGGGAACAACAACTAATTTGTTCTCAAGGGTCCTCAAAGGAATATATAAACCATGAGAATGGAGATAAAGGTCTTGGTTCCTTTAAGAATGGATATACCTAGGATTCCAAAAGTTTGTTTTAAGGTAGGTGAGGACCTCCAATTACTTATCGAAAGTCCCAAAGGAATATATACACCATGATAAGTATGATAGTGGTTCTAGTTCCCCTACGCATGAATTTACCTTTTTTTTTTAAGGATGTACCTTTTTTTTATGAAATTAATATAAAAGGTTAAATACAATTTATTTTTTTAATGAAAAATATATTTTCTTTTATATTTTATTTTAATTAAAAATTAAAGGTTTTAACCAAATAAAAAATTAGATCCACAATCAAATTAAAATCATAAGAAAAATGATAAAAGCACCATCACTTATTATGATTTTGATATGATAATTTAAAATAAAAATAAAAATAAAAATAAAAATAATGTAAATATTAAATAGTATTACAAAGATGTTTTTACTTTTACATATGATAGAATTTACAAAATAAATAAATCATTTGTTTAGTATTAATATAAAAAATCTTATATCATAAACTTCTAAATAATAAAATAGAATTTTTAAATTTAAACCTTAATTTATCAAATATATTATTATAATTAATATTTAAAATCATCAAGTATATTATTTGTGGGATAATGTTTTCATTTTTGTCCATTATATATATTTTTTTATTTAATTTGTTATATTAACTATTTATTATATATATTATCATTTTAAGAATATGTCAAAAAAATAATTAAAATAAATAAATATGGAGAAATTAGAGAGTAAAAAAAAATTAATATGAGAAAATACATGAGCATATAAAAAAGAATATAAAGGTGTAGACCCCAAAATTTGCCCAAATTTTATTTTTAAATTAATTTTGAGCTCAATTTTATCAATAAATTTCAAACTTGATTACATTTGATATTTTTGGCTCACTCACCTTTTAATTATTAGTTTTTATTACTTTCTCTCATCTCTTCTCCACCTACCCTCACCTAACCCCCCATATACCCCCCTCGTGCAAACACCTCTCCTCAACTATTCTATTTTCTTCCTTTCTTTTCTTCTTCCCTTTTTTTGGGGAATGATCGACCCCCATTTTTCTTTGGCTTCCTCATTTTTCTTTTTTCTTTTTCCCAGACACTCCACCACACCCCCCTTTTAGCAGCACGGCCACAGCACCCCCCACACGCTACCCATTTTTTTTTCACCATTTTTTTTTTTTTTTGCTTATTCCCTTTATTTTCTTCCTACCCACACACTACCACTCACAAGACCACCTTCACAGGCCCTTTTTTTTTTTTTTCTTTTATTTGCTTCCTCTCTTCCAACACACCAACATCTACAACCACTTCCCATCTTCGGCGGTCTCCGTTGCCACTGTCGGTGGTGTGACGCCGGTGCCATTTCTGACGCCCCTCGATACACAATTTTCTCCTATTTTCTTATTATCTTCATTATTATTATTATTATTATTATTATTATTATTATTATTCATTTTTTTATTTAATTTTAATAGTAATTGTTGTTTGTGAGATTTGACTTATTGAATTAATATGAAATTTGAGCTAATTTATTGTTGGTGAATTAATTTGGAATTTGTGAATTTGAATTAGATTAGTTGATAATTTTTATATGGTTGTACTCATTTGAATTATTTAATTTAGATATGATATAATATTGTGATATATTTTGGATGTGAGTTTGCATATTAAATTGGGTTGATTTTGGTTATGAATTTCAGTTTATATATTAAATTAGGTTTGGATTATGGGATATTAAATTTAGGCCTAATGGGCTTTATTTTAATTTATCGTGTTTTGGGTTTGATTAATTGAGCTTAAATTTTGGCTATTAATTTGAAAATTTTAGATTAGGGCCCATGACATGTGAGATATTTTTGTTGGGTTAGATTTGCTAATTTGGGCCCATTTTTAATTGGTGAAATTTATCGGACTAATTTGAAGTTTGATTTAGGTTTGAATATTTGTTTTGGACTTTGTACAGTTTTGGATATTTAGGGCTTGTTTGGTTGCTGTTTTTGAAAACTGTTCTGGAGAACAGTTTTTGAGAACAGTTTTTAAGAACAGTTTTTGGTGTTTTTAGAAAAAAAATTGTGTTTGGGAATTGAATTTTAAAAAACAGTTTTTGTTCTCAAAAACAAAAAAAAACATGTTTGGCTTAGTTAATAAAAAAACATGTTTGAAAGATGTTTTTTTTTCTTTTCCAATTAATAAAATATTTTCTTCAAGTAACTTTATATTATAAATTTATAAATATTTTTAAATACACATTTCATTTAAATTTAAAAAATTATTTAATTTTAAATTTTTTATATAAGTTGATAAATTATTAAAAATAAAATAAAATATGATGTATGTATTTCACATGGGTCTTTTGTCTATCCTACTTTTACAATTATAAATTAAATTTATAAGCAATATTTAATCATTAGAAATTAAAACAAACATCACATAACACTAATGAGAACTAGTTAAGTTAACAAATATATATAAATTCTAACAAAACACTAAAGTGTTGACAAATATTTAAAATTAAAAATAAGATAAGTCATGGATTGACATTAATATAATTTGCCCACATCACTTCAGCAATTTGATCTCTACAAGCTGCCATAGCTGCTGCACTCTCATATGATAAATCAATTGAATGGTTTCTGCTACTTGTGCTCTCTTCTTCACCTTCGATTGAAAGGTCTTCTACCTCATATTCTCTAAACAATTGATCATTCCGAGTTGATAGACGAATCCAATTATGAAGGGTACAACATGCAACAACAATTGATGGTTGCCTACTTGGCTTATAACAAGGCATCATCCTTAATATTGGAAATCGGGTCTTTAAAACACCAAAACATCTTTCAATAATATTCCGAAGAGATGAATGTCTATAATTAAAAGTTCTTTATACCTGATAGGTTGATTACGTCTACCCCGATATTCTTGTAAATGATATCGCTCACCTCGATATGGTGGCAAAAATCCAGATATACAAGGATAACCAGAATCAACTACATAATATTTTCCTTCACTTGGCCAAGGAAAATTGACTTCTGGTCTAGTCAATGCATCTAAAAAAAAACGTGCATCGTTTGCTGTTCCTTCCCAACTAGCATAAACAAATGTAAACATCATGTCAAAATTACATGCACACATAACATTTTGTGTTATAACTGTTTTTCTACCTCTAAAACTGGTTTGTCTATCAGTTGGGACCCATGCACTAATATGAGTGCCATCAATTGCACCAATACAGTCCTACAACAACAAACATTTATTATTATTAAGGAAATAAATTAAATAATCGTCATGAAATTCACATTTATAAATATTTTTTTATAAACTCTTACCTTAAACCATGGAAAATATTTAGGATTACTAGCAACATATGAAGACACCTCATTGGTCATATTGTTAGGACATATGAGAATTTTGCCAAGTCGACATAATGCACGTCTAACTTCTTTAAAGTGTCGAGCGACAGTCTCTGTGGAGTGTTGAAAACGGTCTGCTACAACCCTCATTCTCACATTATGTCCTACGATTAGTAAGAACATAGCCACTACCTCTTCAACTGTGACAAATCGTGTATCCTGTAAGTTTTCATGTCTGTTAAGATGATCACAAAGGTTCATAAATGTTTCTTTATCCATCCGAAATAGTTCATAGCATGTCTGAGGATGACCTTCTATCATATCTCTTACAAATTGTGCACCACTTAACATTGATGTCCTTTGAGGTGTCTTGCATAAAAATATTTCCTCATACTCATTCATAATGTGAGCAATAAAAATTTCATCTAAATCATCACCCTCTTCAGAAGATGAAGTTGACTCATATAGTGAACCACTGCTTGTGCTATTATCATCCATTGGTTACTACATAAAACAAATGAACTCACAATATAAAATAGCACGAAATGAATATTAAAGTAGTTATAATATAAGTTTCATAACCATAAATAACATCCATACAATGACAAACTAAAGAGCATGGTAAAAGATTCTAACCAAAAGATAAATAGTACATATTACAATGTCATCATAATAGTTATGCATCCAAACATTCACATTTAAAGTCCATCAAGCCATGCCATTTTCCTCTCATCAGGCATATTCATAAATATCTCTCTCCACTCCGGCATTGTGAATTTCTCAACAGCTTTTAAATACTTGTCATTATCTAACAATTCAATGGTTTGTAAGGCTGCCATGCACCTTGTTATGCTAAAATCAGTGGTACCTCCACTAGTAGCTTCACTACTAGTTCCACTCTTATATCTGTCCACTCTAGCCAATAATGCCTCAGTTCTAGCTTGAGATGTTTCTGTTCTAGCCTTTGATGCCTCAACCCAAGCTTTCAAAGCATCTCCCATTTGACTTAATCTGGATTCTTTCTTACCTCTACGCTCTAATAGAGAATCAGTTACATGTTTTCCAGAACGGGTGGTCACTCCTCCTGCCATTTCTGGTTGTGGAGGATCATCAGGGATCTCAGTATCTACATCCACATGCACTCCACCATGTTCCAAATTGTCATCCATCTCATTTTCATCATCAGTGTTTGGTGGATCTTGGGTGGAAGAGTAGTGGAGGGCACCGGTTGCTGTTGATGGATTAAATATCAATCCCAACAAGTTGTAGTTTGGGCATCCCTTTGAGCGGAATCTTTTTGCATTTGGGTGTGCCTAATAGAAGGAAAAAAAAATTCACTCTTAGTGTTTACCAAATATTTAAATTAAAAAGTAATTAGTTTAAAAGTTATTTTTACCCGAATGTAATTTTGCCAGGTTTCCTCTAGAGCATGCACTGTGTTAGTTTTAGCATCCCAACCAAATCCAGTATGCTTTAAAAGATCAGAGAACTCACGGTGCATTGCACGTAGTCTATTAAACTTTTGTTTAAGCTGCTTCAAGTTGAAATTTCTTTTCCCTTGACTATTGACCTCAAGTAAGATCCTTCTCCATGTGTTGGTACTAAATGTACCACTATCCATGTTACCTTTATTAACTTCATTTACCATGATGTCAATAAAGATTTTCTCTATATTACCTCTCCATGTTCCTGCATCCTCAACATCTATTATCTCAGTTGTCATCTGTACAATCCCATCACAAATAAGAACTCTATGAGGAGACAACTTTTAAAACCACCAATAGAACTTAAGGCTATGTTTAAATGAGAATTAAGATTGTTGACGTATAGTGTAGTGTATAAAAATATGAAAGAAAAATAAATAAAAATAAAAATAGATTTGATATTAATTAGATTTTAAAGACTTTTTTTTTTAGTTTTTATAAAATTTGAAACAAAAAATGGGGGAAAAAATGAAAGAAAAGTAAGTTTGATTAATTTTATATTTGATTAATTTTAAAATTAAAATATTTTTTTATATTTTTTTAAAATAAATCAAACATGATAAAATCATTTTTATTATTTTTTTTATTGATTTAATATTTAATTTTATTAAAAAAAATATAGTATATTCTATTAAGATGAGATAAAAAATTTTAAAAAGAATTAATTTAATATTTATAACTAATCTAAATAAAATAAATAAGACATCAAAATAAATGTAAGTAAGGAGATGGTCACATCTCTTTCCACTTATTCTCCACCACCCCAAGAAAATAGATGAGTAACATCCAAGAGCTAATCAGTGCAGAGTCCGAGTTCAAGACTGACCTAGCCCTCAAAATATGCTGATGGATATTCCCCTTTGACCGTTTGATTTCAATAATTTTGATTTCAATAATGTTAAAAAATTAATTTTTTAATGTTTGATTTATTACAAAAATATACAATTAAAATTAATTAAAATTTATATATTTTAAATTATATAATCATATGAAAAAATTAAAATAAGTTTGAAGTAGTATATAGAAAATAATTTAATAATTTTGATTTTATTTTTTACTTTATTATAATTTTTTTAATTATTTTTGCTTTCATGAAATCAGAAGGTGGGAAGAAGGGAAGAAGTAGCTTTGCGTGGGCGCCATAGCATTTCTAAATCAGACAAGTATACAAACAAGCTACAAAAAATAGGAAAAATGGATTATGACAAAACAGGATGTTTGGTGAGGTGTGGGAATTTGGAATTTATAAAGGGCAGGTTCAAAGTTCAAACACGTGGAGGGTACTGTTGCTTCATGCTGCATTCAACCCCCAACTCTTAGGGCCTGTTTGTTTAGTGCAGCAACCAAACAGGCCCAAAGAGTAGAGGTTAACCGGGCTTTGGAGTCTGGATAAGAGAGAGGAAGAGCAGATCTATAGAGAGAAATGGTTCTTGGTGATTCAACACCTCATCTTCTTCTGATTCTCTTCATTTTTTCCATTTTCCTTGAGGTATTTCACCTGTCAAGCCTGGATTTTCCCGTTTGATTTCCATGTATTTAAGTAAGGTTTTTGTTTTTTTTTTTTAACAGAACAACTCAAGAAAAATCAAAACGGGAAAAAATCAGGAATTTTTTTTTCTATTTTCATTCTCGTTCCCCACTTTTCTCAGCATCCAAACAGGAAAATATAAACGAAAAAAAAAAAAAAAACCTAACAACAGGTGATAAAAAAAAAAAGCTCAGATCTCATTCTATTTTCATTCTCGTTCCCCACTTTTCTCAGCATCCAAACAGGAAAATATAAACGGGAAAAAAAGAAACTAACAGCAGGTGATAAAAAAAAAAAAAAAAAAGCTCAAATCTCATTCGAATAACATAACTGATATCTCTTTACCCAGATCTAACACTTCCCTCAACAAATATTGCCAAAAAAAGCCTATTTTACTAGATCTATAAAAAATAACTTCAACATATGTGGAAATTACCTTTGTTTCTTGCTGGAGATGTCGCGACTGTGCTGGAGAAGAGGCGACGCGACTGTGCTGGAGAAGAGATGAGAACGGGAAGAAAAAAAAAACACGGAGAATAGATGGTTTTTTTGTTCTTTAATTTTGTTCTGTAAACAGTAAAAAAACGAGGAAAACAACATTTTGTTGTTCTCTAAACAGTGCCATTTTGAGAACACGGGAAACAACAAAAACAAAAATGACTCTCTCAACCAAACAAGTTTTTGGTGTTTTTTGTTTTCAAGAACAGAAAACAGTTCTTGAAAACACTAAACAAACAGACCCTTATATTTGAGCTATTTTTGTTTTTGCATGGGCCCATTCTGCAATTTTGCTGGCTAAGTACAAATTTATGACACATGGAACATGGAATTTCATGAAAGAAAGTGAGATTGAAAAAATTGTATAAAGACATTAAGCTTGTTGTAAGCTTATTTGGGTACATATTTGATTTCTCACTTATATTTGGTTTTATTTCTATTGGTTTCTGTAAATATTTGTTTGTGTATATTTACTTGTTATGTACAAATTTGAGCATCGAACAAACTAGAAATTTTGTTTAAATAAAAGGAATAATTAAGTAAATATGTTTTAATAAAATAATAATTTTAAAATATTCTTCCTAATAAAAGAAAGTTTTTTTTATTGATAAAAATTCAGAAAAATGCTTTTAGAAAAGTCCAAAAAAATTGTTTTTAATAGAATTTGAAAATTTGTTTTTTAAAAAAATGGTCCAAAATTTTCTTTGTTAAAAAAAATTGTCCAAGAATTTTTTTGTGAATGAAGTTGTCTCAAAAATTAATTTTTTAATAAAATTGTCCTAAAAATGTTTTTTTAAATAAATTCATTTTTCCTTATTTAAAATGGGATTAAAAGTAATTTTTTAGAAATAGGGGATTTAATTTTTTTTCTTTTAATTAAAAATTCTTTTGCAAATAAAGTTATGTTTTTTTGTTTTAATAATTTGTATAAATCACTTTTTTTAAATGAAAATGAACCAAAATACTTTTGTAAATAAAATTGTAAAAATTCATTCATTTTTTGTAAAAGTAAGTAAAAATAATTTTTGTTGCCTAATTGAAATTTTGTAATAAATTCTTTTGATACAATAAGTATAAGTAACTTTTTTTGAAAATTAAATACAAATGAAATTGAATCAAATCACTTGAAAAAAATATTTCGTAAATAAATAAATTGAAATCACTTATTCAAAATTTTTTTTAATAAAATCCTTTGATATTTCTTGAAAACTTTTTTTTTAATATCTTTTT
Organism: Vitis vinifera; assembly: GCF_030704535.1. Classification (NCBI taxonomy): domain Eukaryota; kingdom Viridiplantae; phylum Streptophyta; class Magnoliopsida; order Vitales; family Vitaceae; genus Vitis; species Vitis vinifera. The sequence continues at coordinate 10,905,529 of NC_081823.1, read as the reverse complement.
ATTATTATTATTATTTAGTTTAATAAATCATTTTGCATAATTCTCTTGTTATTTATTTTGTGTATTCTTGTAATTAGATTTCATCATTATTTTTGTGTATATTGATTTTCACCATGACTTGTACATACTCATTTGCATGATTATTTTTTCTTGGTATCCATAATTAATTAATTAATTACCACAATTCCCTTAATTCGTTTAGTAGAGGTCGTACGTATACGGGCTTAGAGGGGTACTACGGCTCACCACCGTACCTTTCCTATAGGTAACCTGACCCCCGGACCCGACTTTGGTTTTTCACCGACCTATTTTTCCTTCAGGAGTCACACTTAGGTTTTTTCTTTCTTATTTTTTTTTTCTCTATAAAAATAAAACAAAAATAAGTGGTGACTTCAAGTTTTTTTCAAAAACAATCAAATTTTCAATAAATAAAAAGCAAGTCTCGCCATTCAAGTAGGAACGCACGTGAAAAATGCAGATCCACAAAATGACAACTCCATTGAAGATATTTAGAGGATCAAACTTGAACTTGAGTTGAGGAGAATGTGGCGTTTGATTGGTCGATCAATGGATACTCCTCTCTATGTGTCTTGGTATGATTGGTTGTTGATTACACGTTGAGAGCTTTGATATGTTTATCTGTGATGCATGTTTGGCTATTATTTTCATTTATGATATTGACATGTTGACTACATCGATTGATTCTCTTGCTTGCTTTAGCATATGACTCTTCTTATTGTATGATTATCTTGCTCTCCTTCACATGTATATTCTCATTTTTGTATATTTTGTTCATATTGGTGTGATTGATTCTCTTTATTGTATATTATCTTGTTTATCTCAACATTTTGTTTATTATTGTTATATACTTATCTTCCTTATCATATTTATGCTAGCTTATGTGTAGATATGAGTGATATACATGTTATCTGCATGATTGCTTGGTGCATGACTGCTATTCTTCTATGTGATGCATTGTATTGTTTGTCTGTGTGGGACACACATCTATCCTTTTACCTCCAACTCCCTAGTCTCGGTCAACCTTGTTTTCCTTGATCTTGTATTTGATATGAGACGTGTTACTTTGTTTGCTCTTCGACCGAGCTAGTGATTCGGAATAGGGTTTAATGATGGGCTATATCTATGTTTGGGAGCATTCTGGAGAAGGTCGACACATTGATGTTGATTAGAGTCCGATCTTTGAAGACTTGTATAGCCCAAAGCTAGATTTTAGGATATTTGTGTGACCAATGTGTTTTCTTTCTACTTAGTTTGATAGGATTTTCGGATGCACCCACACCGTTCACTATGCACCTTAGATTACCACTGAGTGTTGAGAGTTTTGAGAACTTTCACCATAGGAAACCCCCTAGGATGTTAAGGTAATGCATGTGTGGAGGTGATGACCACCTTGCATAGAAGTGCCCCATCTCTTTAGAGGCATGCAAAGGGTCGCGTACCATCGGAGGGTACAATCACTTATGCTATGGACCTTTTAAAGTCCACTCTTCCCTTTTTAGAGCCACCTTGACTTTGTAGATTGAGCCTTAGATCCTTTGATTGGGACTTTTTTCCTACACGTGGGTGCATCTGAGGGTCTTCAGAGCCTCTTTAGTTACAATTCGAATCCAATGCTTCCTCATTTGTTCTCCAATCGAGAGTGCTTAGATATCGATGCGAGTTTTAGTATCAGTTGGACCACAATTTCCTGTATGGTTTTGGTTTCTTCTTGTTGCTCATTGAGTTTAGCACACTTCCTCCCTAAGGCGTCAGATAGTCTTCTTTTCTTGAGTTGACACATTCTTTCAGTTTGTTGTCACTTTCTACTTGATGTTTTGGGATATGCTCATTGATCACACTCACTTTTTTACATTCTTCACCTGTCATTGGCTTGGTACTTCATTTTTTGGTCGATTTGCCTATTTCTATTTTCAACCCAATGTTTTTATTACAAGAAGGTGAAAGGCATGTTTTCACATTCACACCATTTTTTAGAGATTTGTCTTTATCACCTTATCATTTTTCTTTATGGAGCTTGGATTGAAAGTGAATCAAAGATATTTTGTTATAGATGGAGTATCGATCTCATGACAATGTTGTTTTTCACACCTTATTCTTTTTTTGGATTATTGATAAAGATTCTTTAGTCACATTTGTAGCCATCTCACAGTGGACACCTTTATGACCTTAGAGTTTTTGTCATATTTCTAGTTTTAGATTGCCATCACAGGACCATATATCATATGATGTGTTCTACTTTTGATTTGAGACATCTCTTCACTTGCACATTGTGGTCTTGAGGCCTAACCTATCAGGGAGGATATTGAGCCTATTAGCCCAGGATCGAAGATTTGACCTCAAGAGTTTAAGACTGTGACCCATCTTCTTATGATCAAAGCAGTACCTTACTCTCATACCTTGACTTTGCTTTGACCTACATCCACCCATTGTGAGCTTTGCACAACATCACCCTTGACACCATTGTATGATCTTTCCATCCTCAGTTTTTCTAGTTTTGCCCATCCCCTCTCTGATCCAACCAAGTAGAGTGTGAGGAGTTTGAGCCCAGGGTTGATCTTTCATGGTGATGGATGGCTTATGATCTTTATGATCTTTGGTTGGTTTACAATGTGAGGATTGGTCGATTGCCTAATGGGACTGTCACTTATTCTGCCATGAGTATAGAGATTGATCTTGTATGATGAGAGTTGGCTTGTGATGAGTAGTTGTGTCTGATAGGATCATCGTTTACTTTGCTTTGAGATGATTATCTTTGAGATTATTATGAAGCATTTAGAGTGCGGTTTGATGCACGATTTCAGAGGGTTGACATGATTATATCATATGGACATTGATCTTCAGTATCGATCATTTAAGGGTTTGAGAGCATGATGTTTGAGATTATGGTTACAGGATGGGTGACTTTCATTTCGGTTAGCTCACACCCTATTACCTTTATTGACATCTAAACCATTGCTAGCCCTTTAAGCCTCGCATGAGCATTATAACATTTTCTTTCTTATAGCCTTGCTCACCTTTTACACCAGGATAAGGGCCCTCTGGTGTATATATGCTTTATTCGGAAGTCTTATGAGCCATGGACTTATTGACTCATCTTCTTTATTATTTTTTTGTTGTCCTACCATCATTTTTCATCATACCTCTTTGTTTATATCCTTTGTTTTATCATTTGTCTTTGTCATTGCGTTTATTTATCTTTCACATTTCAATGCATGGAGGATGTTCATATCCCTCTCCACTCCTATCTCATGGACATTAGTTTAGAGATCCTTAGTTGAGAATGTCATCTTATTAGAGAGAATTCGCCTACATCATTGTTTAAGAGTATATCCACTTCATTATGTATTCTCAGTAGTGCTCGTTTGTTGATATTTAGAATATGTGCAAAATAAAAAATAAAAAATTAGTGCATGTATGTATGTATACAGTGTCATCCTTCATTGAGGTTGCTTTATTGAGTTAGTTGCTTATGATAGTTCATATGTGAACTTTCAGGAGGCTCTCATCTCCTTGTGCCTATCTTGTTATGTATTTTACGTGTGAGAAACAAGTGACCTTTTCTTAGGGACTCCGGATCATTGTTTTCTCCATCATTACATACATTGGTGATTTGACCGTTCTCCATGACTTGATTTGAGTGGATTAGTGCTCATTCATTTTCCTTTGATCTATTTGTTCATCTCATGGTATTTCATTCACCTTGCCTATGTTGTTCTTTGTTCATATCGATTTACATTCCGTGTTCAATATTTTCTACACGTCATTCTTATACATCCCATCAACAGTTTGATATTCTTCATTTCTTCTTTTTCATCACTAATATATTCATCTTTGATTCTTTTTTCCTCACCGATATATTCATATTGGACGTTCTCAAATCCATTGTTTATGAGACTCTCTGCACATATTGCATTTTATACACGAGAGTATGGGATTTCACATTGGGATTATTGAGCCTAGTTTCCATTCATTTCTTCACCTTATTACCCTAGCCTACGTTACGTCCTAAGTCTTAAGACCACCCTGAGGCCATGATATCCTGTATTGTGTTTTAATAACTCTCATGTGGGCGATACTTGGGATTGGTTGGAGAGCATTTTGATTGTGATAGACCAAGAGTTGTGGTATGACCCTACATTGGGGCATAGCCACCTCAAAGAGTTTTTTTATCGGGTATGCAACCATTCTGCTTGATACATCGCATTAGGGCACACCTTTCTTGGTCGGGGGTTGATTTTTTTAAATGACCATTATGTCGGGGTATACTTCTCTCAGTCGATGATGGATTTTGAGTCATGGTCATCCCTTGGAGGAGATCAGATGTCATTTTTCACATTGGAGCATGAGACATGATTGGCATATTTCATTTGATGTACTTTACACAGGGGTATATTTCTTAGCCGATGATGGATTTTGGGGCGTAGCGATTCTTTGGAGGTGATCAGATTTTTCTTTCACATCGGAGTATAAGATATGGCTGGGTGATTTGATTGGATGTGTTTATACGGGAACATGGCCCTTTCATTGGTATTGACAGATTTTTTGAGATGATTGGATCAGGACATAGACACTTGTGAGAGTTTGCAATGAAGTTTAGTCATTTCAGAGGTTGCCCTATACTAGGGCATAACCCTTTCGTTGGTGATTGATCTTAGAGGTACCAGCTTATGTCTAAGCATGATCATGCCAGAGTGCATTTTTGTTGAGGCATACCACCTTGCTTGATCTTTTTGACATTGGGACATGCTATTTCTTTAGAAGAGGTCAAATACTCTCTTCACATTACCACGATGCCTTTGAGAAGCGAAAATTCATTTTGATCAGATTATGTATGATTGGTTGTACTCCTCTCATCGATGTTTGATGTCAAGATGCTTACACTGGGGCATAGCCCACTCATCGATGATGGATTTTGTGAGATGGCAATTTATGCTAAACACACTTCCCATAGATTATCTTGCACTTAGGGTTTACCCATTTTGAGAGAATGCATTCATACTAGGACATAGCTACCTTACTAATTTTGACATTGAGACTTGACTTTCTATTTATGATTGTTGTTTTCAATGGATTATAGAGATGATGATATTTTTGGGATCAGTCTTCTCAGCTCACCTAGTTTGATTTGACTACCCACTTACCTTTGTTGGACATCCAAACATCCTACCTTTGATACCATTATATTTGCATCTATTTTGTCAAAGTCTTGCATATCTTCTTTTGAACCCACCTATTTTATCATCCTACATGACTTTATCCCCTTCTTTTGATCGGAGAAGGATACAGACTAGTCTTGAGCTTTCTGGTTGAGTTTTCACATGCCTTTGGACATTGGGTTCAACATTTTCCATGATAGCATGGCCTATTAGATTGTTGATGTATTTGTGATGATGTTTTCATATTGACAATTGATATGTCATGTCTTGACTTGTGTGCATTTTAGACTTGGAGTCTTGGTTAGCATTTGTTTGGCCTATTATTTTAGTTTCTGTGATGCATGGTCTTGTTTGAACATTTGTTGATTGAGGCTATATGTTTCTATTGCATTATCATTGAGCATATCCTAAAGTGTCTTATATGGTGACATTCTGTGTCTTATATGGTGACATTCTGTGTCTTATGTTGGTCACTATATTACACTGGGGCATACCCCCATCTTTGAGTTCATCAGATCTTTTGCATATTTTTTAATTACTCGATCTATTTATTGATCCTTATGAGTCGTCATATTGAGGCATATGCCCTCTCTGGGTTCTTCATATCTCCTATTGATTATATGGTCATTCGACCCATTTGCTGATACTTCCAAGTCTTTTACTGGGGCATACCTCCTTTTCATTGAGTTCACTATCTCAGTCACTTCTTTAGGGTTCTTTTGGGGTGTTTATGGTTGTAGACCACATTCCTTATTTCTTATTTTTGCTTTAGGTGTTTTCGATTACAGATTGCATACTTCTCTTTTTTCACGGAGTTTGTTTAGTGCATCGCTCTTTGGTAAGTTTATTTAAGGCATCCCACTTCCATTAATTTGTTGAGGGCATCCATTTTCCGTTAGTTTGTTTAGGGCATCCCTTTTTTCATCATTTTATTTTGGGCATCCCACTTCATTCAATTTGTTTAGGGCAACCATTTTCCATTAGTTTGTTTAAGGCACCCCCCTTTCTTCAGTTTGTTTAAGGCATCCTCCTACCATTAATTTCATTTATTGCATTCTCTCATTTTAGTTTCATTTGTGGCATCTCTTTCCTTTGAGTTTCATTTGGGGCATACCCCATTTCTTGAGATGTTTAGATCCTCATTTTTAGTGAGTTGATCATCCTGATCTTAGTCACCCTTTAGTGGTTTGACTTAGAGTCGTAGACTACGATCTCCCTCTTTAGGCGTACAGTGCCCATATTTTGGAGTTTGTTCATTTCATTATAGGTCAGTGTTATTCATTACATCCATAACCCAAAGCTATTCATTTTATCTTAGTTCTGAGTTCGTTATCATTTCGGTTTCATTTGTGGCATCCTCTCATTTTAGTTTCATTTGTGTCAACCTTTTATCTTTGAGTTTCATTTGGGGCATACCCCCATCCTTTAGTCATTTCGATCCTTCTTGTTAGTGAGTTGATTTTTTCCTCATCTTGGTCACCCATTAGTGGTTTGACTTGGAGTCATAGATCGTGACCTCCATCTTTAGGTGTACAGTGCCCACATCTTAAAGTTGTTCATTTCATTATAGCCCCGTGCTATTCATTGCATCCATAACCCAGAGCTATTCATTGCACATTAATTATGAGTTTGTTATCATTTCAATTTTATTTATGGCATTTTCTTGTCTTAGTTTCATTTATGTCATCCTTTTATTGTTGAGTGTCATCTAGGGCATACCCCATTTCCAGAGATAGTTGTGTTCTCATTTTTAGTGAATTGATCATCCTGATCTTAGTCACCCTTGAGTGGTTTGACTTAGAGTCGCAAACTGCGATCTCCCTCTTTGGGCATACAATACCCATATCTTAGAGTTGTTCATTTCATTATAGCCCGGTGTTGTTCATTGCATCCACAACCCAGAGTTGTTCATTGCACTTTAGTTTTGAGTTTGTTATCTTTTTAGTTTCAGTTGTGACGTCTTTTCATTTTTTTTTTTTAGTTTCATTAGCGCTACTCGTTTCCTTTGAGTTTCATATGAGGCATCCCCCTCTCTTGAGGCATTTAGATCCCCATTTTTAATGAGTTGATCACCCTCATCTTAGTCATCCTTTAGTGGTTTGACTTGGAGTCATAGACCGCGATATCCCCTTTTGGGTTTACAGTGCCACTCTTCTTGAGTTGTTCATGACATCCACAACCTTGAGTTGTTCATTGCATCCACAACCCTGAGTTGTTCATTGCATCCATAACCCTGAGTTGTTCATTGCATCAACAACCCTGAGTTGTTCATTGCATCAACAATCCTGAGTTGTTCATTGCATCCACAATCCTGAGCTGTTCATTTCATTACAACCCTGAGTTGTTCATCATCTTTAGACATTCTTGAGTTATTTGACTTAGAGTTTACGTATGGCATTCTCTCTTTTGGCTGACCTTTAGGCATTCAGTGCCCACATCCTTGACTTGTTAATTATGCTACAACCCTGAGTTGTTCATTGCATAATAGCTCGGTGTTGTTCATTTCATATTCATTAGCAATGTGCACCTTATCCTCACAACTTTGCACTCGTTGCTCTTTTCCTCACTTCGTTACATTGTGCTTATCATTTCTTTATCATGATATCATAGAGTTTTCCCTCCTCCATGGCACACAACATAGTCTTTTTAGCTCATAACACGTGTTTCGGTCATAATGTTGGATACCCTATGCTTTGTGTCCTCGCATGGTACACATGGTTTTTCCATTTGTATGCATTTGTTCCTATGTTTTTTGGTGGTTCGACTGTTACTCAACTTTGATATAAATTTTCGAGTCACTTTTGGAGACTTTTCAAGGGTAGTCTAGATCCATAGTGTAACTTTAGGGGCACCTTAGGAGTTTCCATTCTTGTCTTTTCATTTTTGTAGGGTTTTAGATCATCTTTGTTCTTGTTTTGTTTTAAGAGAGCTCGTGTCATACTGGGACAAATTTGGTGGTCTTTCTTTTTCTTCGGCAGAGCCCACTTTATTTTGTTTGTGTATACACTCACTTTATTCGTGAACTTTACCAAAGATGGACATATTTGTAGACCTCAAAATTTGTCCAAATTTTATTTTTACATTAATTTTGAGCTAAATTTTATCAATAAATTTCAAACCCGATTACATTTGATTTTTTTGGCTCACTCACCTATTAATTCTTAGTTTTTATTATTTTGTATATTGTTTTATTTTTATTATTATTATTATTATATTTTTTTTATTATTTTTTTATTTTCTTTTTTCTTTTTCTTTTCTTTCTTCTTCTCTCTCTTCTTTCTCCACTTTTTCTCATCTCTCCTCCACCTACCCTCACCTACCCCCATACCACGCCCATACCCCCTTCGTGCAAACACCATTCCCCCTCATCTATTCACTCTTCTCCTTTTCTTTTCTTCTTCCATTTTTTAGGGAACAACCGACCCCCATTTTTCTTTGGCTTCCCCATTTTTCTTTTTTCTTCTTCCCAGACATTCCACCATAGCTCTCTTCCAGCAGCACGACCACAACACCCCCCACACACAACCCATTTCTTTTCCTCCATTTTTTTTTTTTTTTGCTTATTCCATTTCTTTTCTTCCTACCCACACACTACCACCCACGAGACCAACTCCACAACCCTTTTTTTTTTTTTTTTAATTTTCTTCCTCCCTTCCAACACACTCACATCTCCACCCGAACAACCACTTCCCATCTTCGACGGTCTTCGTTGCCACTGTCGGTGGCATGATGCCAACGCCATTTCTGACGCCCCTCAATCCAAAATTTTCTCCTATTTTCTTATTATATTCATTTTATTATTATTATTATTATTATTATTATTATTATTATTATTATTATTATTAATTTTTTATTTGATTTTAATAGTAATTGTTGTTTGTGAGATTTGAATTATTGAATTAATATGAAATTTGAGTTTTGTTAATTAATATGGAATTGAGGTTAATTTGTTGTTGGAGAATTAATATGAAATTTGGGCTGATTTATTGTTGGTGAATTAATTTGGAATTTATTAATTTGGGTTAGATTAATTGATCATTTTTATATGATTATACTCATTTGAATTATTTAATTTAGATATGATATAATATTGTGGTATATTTTGGATGTGAGTTTTATATTAAATTGGGTTGATTTTGGTTATGAATTTCGGTTTGCATATTAAATTATGTTTGGATTATGGGATATTAAATTTAGGCCTAATATGATTTATTTTAATTTATTGTGTTTTGGGTTTGATTAATTGAGCTTAAATTTTGGCTATTAATTTGAAAATTTTAGATTAGGGCCCGTGACATGTGAGATAGGTTTGTTGGGTTATATTTTCTAATTTGAGCCCATTTTTAATTGGTGAAATTTATCGAACTAATTTGAAGTTTGAATTTAGGTTTGAATATTTGTTTTGGACTTTATACATTTTTTTATATTTATATTTGAGCTATTCTTATTTTTACATGGGTCCATTCTACAATTTTGTTGGTTGAGTACAAATTTATGACACGTGGAATATAGAATTTTATGAAAGAAAGTGAAATTGAAAAAGTTGTTGGAAAACATTGAGCTTGTTGTAAGCTTATTTGGGTACATATTTGATTTCCCACTTATATTTGGTTTTATTTAATTGGTTTCTGTAAATATTTGTTTATGTATTTTTTACTTGTTATGTACAAATTTAAACATCGAACAAACTAAAAATTTTGTTTAAATAAAAGGAATAATTCAGTAAATATATTTTAATAAAATAATAATTTTAAAATATTCTTCTTACTAAAGGAGTTTTTTTATTAATAAAAACTAGAAAAATGCTTTTAGAAAAGTAAAAAAAAAATTGTTTTTAGTAGAATTTGGATTTTTTTAAAATAAAATTGTCCAAAATTTTCTTTGTTTAATAAAAATTGTCCAATAATTGTTTTGTGAATGAAGTTGTCTCAAAAATTATTTTTTTTAATAAAATTGTTCAAAAAATGTTTTTTAAAATAAATTCTTTTTTCCTTATTTAAAATGGGGTTAAAAGTAATTTTTTAGAAATATAGGATTTTTTTTTTTCATTAAAAATTCTTTTGCAAATAAAGTTATGTTTTTTTTGTTTTAATTATTTGTACAAATCACTTTTTTTAAATGAAAATGAACCAAAATACTTTTATAAATAAAATTTAAAAATTCATTCATTTTTTTGTAAAAGTAAGTAAAAATAATTTTTGTTGTTTAATTTAAATTTTGTAATAAATTCTTTTGATACAGTGTAAGTAGTTTTTTTTTTAAATTAAATACAAATTAAATTAAATCAAATAGCTTGAAAAAATATTTTGTAAATAAATAAATTAAAATCACTCTGTGGACCCCGCATTTCGGCTCAATGCGTTTCCCACTCGAATGGCGAACTCGATTTTTATTTGAAAAATTGATTTTTATTGAAAATGACTTGGAGTCGCCACTTATTTTTGTTTTATTTTTAAAGGGTAAACAAAATAAGAAAGAAAAACCCTAAGTGTGACTCCTTATTTTGGAAAAGGTGGTCTGTGAAAAACCGGATCGGGTTCGGGGGTCAGGTTACTTATCGGGAAGGTACGGCAAAAAACCGTAGCACCCCTCTAAGTCCCTAAAGTCAGGTCTCTACTACTAAAATGAAGCTGACATGGCAATTAATGAGAAAATCAATGAGTACTCAAATCAAATCATGCACATATGAGTATCAGAATATGCAATAGAGGATTACTAAAGTGGAAGTGGATGCGTACCTGATCAGCAAACGGCAACGCGCTATCACAAAATGAGATTAGTGCATAGTAATGAACATAAAGTATGTCACTCAAGTCACCAAAACAGATAAAGAAGCACCAATAGCACGCATGATATTTCATTCAAAATTCATTTTTATTTTAAAGCAAATTTATTTGATGTAGGGCCCCCACCAAAGCCCGTTTATTTTGCATGAACCAAATCCGTAAATTCCATCATTAGGAATTACAAAATTTGATTCTTGCTTATTTTAAAACATTTAAAATAAAGAAAATGCAAAAGTGACTTGCCGGAAAGAAAATGGCAACCAAATTTTATTGAAAATGGGATGTTGGGTATCTTAAAAAACGAAGGATGAAAAAGTAGAGGAGTCGGGATTATTTGAAAAGCTGAATTTGAAAGGACATTTACAAAATGAGATTTAGAGAAATCATTTAAAAAAACGGAGGATGAGAAAAATGGCAAGTGACTCAAGGTGGCCATGCAAAAATGCTTGAGTGGGGGTGTTGATTGGAGCATGAATTAGCACTGATGGTGGTGATCTTGACACCTGGACTATCATGCAGAGCTACCATTGCATGTGGTGATTGCCTGTTAGGTACTGAACCCATGACCTGATTGTCATCACTTCTTTGCTGACGTTGCACAGATTGGACATGAATCGCTGGGTGGATAGTGTTTCGTGGCTCATTTCATGGCTTGATTTGTTCTCAGGTTCGAAGGCTACCCACACATTGGACTAATTGACCAGAGACCGGAAATGAACCCATTAATGACCTTGAAAACAGAAGATCTCCTTCTGTGACTCCATTAACTGCATCAAACCCTTCCACACTGAGTGCCATGAAAGAGGTAGTTTGAGAACCAGTGTGAGCGGCTCTAGTGGGCATCAGTCTTGTATGCTAGACCAAACTTGGTAACTGATCCTGGGCTGGAAGGGCCTGAACAGCAATCGGATTCCTTGTTAGATGTCTTGGTATTGACGCCAATCTTCCATATCATCAAAATCAAGTTGTTCGAGCTTCACAAACATATCAAGATCAGAGGGTGGCCTCGAGACTAAAACTTCCAACCCCACTCTAAGGCTGGCACCATCCAAGTCAGATCCAGAGCAAACAAGATGAGAGTCTACTGGCTCATCTGAAACTTAGTTCAGTCTCTGGAGCAGTTGCGGCACATCTTTGAATGATTTATTAAACCAAAGTTCACTTCAGAAGAGACTAAGGAGCCCTGTTACCTGACACCATGGGACTTGGCCATGCTCTTCGTCAATTATATCCGAAAGGGCCTTCTCTTTAGCAAACCACCTGATGTGGATGATCCACAAAACTTCATGGCAACTCTCTTAGACAGGCTCAAGGATTCCCTCGCTCTCACACTCGACCATTTCTGTCCACATGCAGGCCACCTTGCAACAAAGAAGGAGGATAGTTTCCCCTCTTACATGGTATTTGCAGATTATAACAACAGTCCCGGAGCGCAATTCATCCACGCGACTGCAGACATGACAATATCTGACATCCTTTCATCAATTTATATACCCCAAGTTCTCCAATCATTCTTTGATCATGATAGGGTAATTAATCACGATGGTCACACCTTGTCTTTGCTATCAATTCAAGTCACAGGGCTTGTGGATGGCATCTTCATTGGATGTTCCACAAATCACGGCATGGTTGATGGAACCTCTTTCTAGCATTTCGTCAACGCATGGTCTGAGGTATTCACTCTCTAGGAACTCCCAATGCTTTTAATCCCAATGACGGTCCTTCTGTAGGGCAGCTATTCCAGCTATATGTGGTGCAGCCATGCTAGTTCCGGAGACCATTGCAAACCCTTCTCCAACATAATTGGCCTCATCCGTTCCATTTGGAGACCAGGCAGCCCAAATGAGAGAACCTGGAGCTAGAATATCTAGTTTGAGAAGATCCACATCTTGGAAGTTGAAATCTCTTATATTGGGTCCCCGAGCAGAAAATAATGCCACCTGAGGTGCTGATTTGTGGAGTATAGGTGTTGGAAAGCTGGCATGGATGGAAGGATTGGATGTGGAGGCAATGGTGGTTGCAGCGGCATATGTGGAATGGGTTTGATGGGTGGGTGTAATGAATGGAGGTAATGTGATGGATATGTGGGCAGTAGGTATGAGACATGAATTTAAGAGTGAAGATGTGAGTGTGCGGAGTGAACGCATGAGCGTGAGTGGTGATGAGTTTGAGTGGGTTTGGGGTGACGGTGTAGAGAGAGAAAGGTAGTGAAGAAATGGGTATGTTTGCATGGGGTATGAGACCTGGGTATAAGGTGAAATGAATATGACATGGTTATGCATGGCCATGCAATGGCCACGCAAGAACATGATGGAAAGGGAGTGACGGATGTATGAATAATGGAGAGCATGAAGAGGTATGGATGGTGAATATGGGCATGAAGGGCACGTCAAAGCGAAGGTGAGCATACACATGGGAGAGCATGGGACATATGTATGAAGGTTATGAGCAGTTTTGGAGGAGCATGAAGGGTATTGACACGAAGCATGATGGAAAGGTGATGACGTGGGGAAATAATGGGCGTGCGTGTGGGATAGTGAGTGAAGGGCAGTGGTTGGCATGTGAGGGTATTAATGGGTCTTAGAAATGGGTTATGAAGGGTATGAGGGAAAGGAGAGATGGATGAATGAATGATGGGTATGGTGGAGTATTGAGACAGTGGTTTTAGAATTAGAATTTTGACAGTTTTCATCTAGCATGACACCATTAGGATCATCCACTTTCTGCTCAAGTTCGGTTTCAGCAATGACAGTTCTCAACCCAACCACCCTTACTATGGAATCTGCAATTATCCCATTTGTCCTCAATCACTATTATACTCTTCACTTTCATTGGTCTTCTGCATACCAATAGAGCAGCTGCCAGGCCATTTGAAGTCAATCCTGTCAAGTGCAAGATAGCCATATTTCTTGCAGAAAAGAACCCATTTCCTTGCAAACTCTGAAGTTTCAGACAGAGCTTCAAATGTCAGCATAGAAGATCCATCATCTAAGACATAGCAAGAAGCTTTGTCGACTGGGTAGTCAACTGCAAGAATAGAGAGGACAGTATTGGCTATAACAAAAGGGAGTTCCTTCAGAGGATCGACAGTGCTGACGAAAATGCCCACAGCAGCCAACTGAGATGACTCTCCTTCTTAGTAGGAACCAATTTCTGAGAGCTTCGTAATGACATCAACTACAGCTGCATGTCGGTCAGATTCTTACCCAATATCAAGACGCACAAAGGGAAGTCTAAATATGGACACTTGTCTCAGAAAATTGAAGAGCCTCATCAGGTTAACCATTCTGAGCATAACCACTAATCAGGGAAGTTCATGATACTGAATCCGAATATTGGCATCCCACTGGAAACCTGTCTTGCATTCTAGGAATTCCCACACTTTGTGCACCTGTGAACAAGCGTACTAACTGCGAATGAGGAAGGGTCAAACCCAATTTTCGTCATATACCCATGAACCTGTTTACCTAATTCCTCTGCAGCATGATCTGTACATGCACCAGGAACCCCAGAAAAAGTGAACTTATTGAGCCATATCCCAGATTTCAATAAGTCTAAGAACAGTGCAAATCCCTCTTTCCTCGTTCACTCCTTGAAGTATCTATCAATCATTGTTATCCATGAAACCACATCTCGGTCAACAGTTTCATAAAAAATATGCTAAACTTCCCCTGTACTCCCACATTTCCCATAATATCTGATAATGCGCTCCAAACCATGCCATCTAAATCCAACCATATTCGCAGCATATGCCCATGAATCTCCTTCCCCAAGATGCAAGAATTAAATGACAGCAGAAGCAGCAAAAGCACTAGACATGGTATATTTATCGCATTGAAAGTCCTCGTACTTGCTGTGATTACTGCCAGTAGCTTGTTTCAGTGCCTCTGGGATGCTAAAACTAGTGAAACCAGAATAAATACCCACAATGCCCGGGTCACCATTGAATAGGAAAGCTTCTTTCATAAAATATCCATTCATGCACATTACGTTTCCCTCCTTGGACCTTCATTTCCACAACAAAAAAAAACTCCAAAATTTCCGCTACCCAAATCGCCAATAAAGAGAGCCACTTCAACAGTAAAATCATTAGATCTGAGATACCCCGTGCCAAATCCTGAAGTAATATCCTCACATCTCTTGGTTGAGTTTAGGTAGTTCTTCAAGCGGAGAACATATTGCTTACTCCCTTGGGCAGAGGTGAGAAAACTAACATGCCCCATAGACGGAGTACCAGGAACAGAGGAAAACAAACAAACAAAGCACCAATGATAGGAGCAAAACAAACTCATACAAGTCTCATTTCATACAATAATCAATGAGCTCATATCAGGGTGGATGAAATCAAACAAGCATCAAATAAAAGATGGAACACGGTTACAGGAATGTCTCATGAAGAAATCAAAACAGGAGCAAACCAAACTACAGGAAAATCATTAGCACAACATGAACATGCCCACCCCCAATCAATAAACATCATCCAAAATCAACAGAAACAGAACAGAAAAATATACCAGTAGAAGCTAATAGGGAACCACAATGAAAGTACCTGAAAATGCTTCTCTTCAGCAACAAATCTCTAGAATCTCTATCAAAACCATGCTCTCTGGTTCTTCTCTCTGAGCTCTCCTCCAAAAATGTCTCTCTACTCTCTCTGCCTCTCGTCCCAAAATTACAATGCTATAGAAAACTCTCCCCCAAAAGCTCTCTGGAATCCTCTCTATCTTGACCTCCAAGCCAAAGGAAATCCCCCCTCAAGAAGCTGCTCCTCCAGCAATCTCCAAAAATCCCCCCTCTCTCTCTCACACGCTCCTTATCACCACAAAAATGCTCTCCCCCCTCACCAGCAAGCTCCCCAGGTTTTCTTCTCTGAAGCTCTCTTCCTTCCCCTCCTGCTGGCAGCCTCCAAAAGCAGCCTGCTCTCCAAAATATCTCCTAACCAACTCTGAAAAGCACCCCCTGCAAGAGACGCCCCTCTCACAGCAACGTACCTCCTCTGCATATCCTCCTCCAGGTGTCAACCTCTGATTAGTCCATCAATTCCACTATTTTGATCCCATATTGACTAATCCGGGAGTGACACGTGGCCATGCAAGATGGTGACACTTGTCAAGCATCAACTGCAAGAATGACTCCCAAAATGGGGGTCTACAAATATGCCCCTCTTCGGTAGAGTTCACGAGTGTAAGGATCATGAACACTGGAGTGAAAAGCAAGTGTGAATAGTGAGTGGAATGAAGTGAACTCTACCGAAGAACCAAGGAGACCCCCATAGGGACACTAGTGAGATGTGAACTCACTCAGGCCAAAAGACAAACACAAAGGCTCTAATCCTAAAAGAGAAAGATGGGTGCCTCAAAATGCCTCTGAAGCCACACTAAGGATCCAAGCTCCCTCTAAAACGTCTCCAAAAGTGACCCGAAGATCGATGTCAAAGGTGAGTAACGGTCGAACCACCCTGGAGTACGAACAAAATGCGTCTAAAGGAGACTGCCCTATGTGGACTACAAGATGAATAGGCGATAAGCACAGGGTAACGAGGTGAGGAGAGTGAGAATAAGTGCAAATCCATGAAGGTGAGACATGCAATGCCAGAGAATATGAACGCTAGGAGCTGTGACTCTGCATGACAAGACTGACTCTAAACGCTAAACTAGAAAATAAGAAAATAAAGCTCTGCAAGCCAAACCAAAAAGCTAACTCTAAATGCTAAACTGAGAAAATAATAGTTCTGGAAGCCAAACCAAAAAAACTAACCCTAAACACTAAACTAGAAGGCCCATAGGTGAAGACCTACGGTGGTGACACAATAAAAATGCCCATAGATGTCAATCTATGGTGGTGAAAATCTCGAAAGCCCAATGATGAAAATCTATGGTGGTGATAACTGAAAGCCCATAGATGAAAATCTATGGTGGTGATAGCTGAAAGCCCAAGGATGAAAATCCATGGTGGTGATAACTGAAAGCCCATAGATGAAAATCTATGGTGGTGATAGCTGAAAGCCCATAGATGAAAATCTATGGTGGTAATAACTGAAAGCCCATAGATGAAAATCTATGGTGGTGATAAATCTGAAACAAATGCTCATAGATGAAAATCTATGATGGTGATAATAACTGAAAAGCCCACAGATGAAAATCTATGGTGGTGAAAATCTGAGTGAAGGGGGATGTCCTAAACAAGATGACAATAGGGGGATGTCCTATACAAGATGACAGAAGGGGGATGCCCTAAACAAGATGACAGTAGGGGGACGCCCTAGGTGATAACTCATAAAGATCGACAAATGCGTCTGACAATCATGAAATCAGCACGAGACATGGCAAACCCAAAGAGAGGGGAATGCCCCAAGTCAAGCGCTAAAGGGGTATACCCTAGTATGACGACTCACAAAGATCAAGAAATAGATCGAGCAGTGAGAAAGTACACAAAAGACCTGATGAACTCAAGGATGGGGGGTATGCCCCAGTGTGACGACCCATAAAGATCAAGAAGTAGATCGAGTAGTGAGAGAATCTGCAAAAGATCCGATGAACTCAAGGATGGGGGTATGCCCCAGTGTAGGATAGTAACTAACATAAGACACGGAATCTCACCATACAAGACACTCTGGGATATGCTCAATGATGATTGCAATGCAAAAGATATACATAGCCTCAATGAACAAACGCTAAAACGAGTCCAAACACCACCGAAACTATGCTGACGAAGCAAAATTAAAATAATGGCCCCAAACAAATGCTGACCGAGACTCTAAGACTGAAATGCAAGCAAATCAAGACATGGCATGTCAACTATCAATATGAGTACATCATCACAAGTGCATCAACAATCTAATAAACCCTACCATCACGGAAGATGTTGAACCTAATGTCCAAAGGCATGTGAAAACTCAACCAGAAAGCTCGAGACTAGTCTGTATCTTCCTCTGATCAAGAGAAAGGGATAAGGTCATGTAAGACGATGAAATATGTGGGCTCAAAAGATGTAAGACTCTGATAAGATGGGTGCAGGTATAACAGTGTCCAATGTAGGATGTATAGGTGTGTAACAAAGGAAAGTGGGTGCCCAAATCAAACTAGGTATGCTGAGGAGACTGAGCCCAGGGTATCAATGACTCCATGATCCATCGAAAGTCGCAACCATGAACACGAAATGGAGTCTCAATGTCAAAATCAGCAAGGTGGCTATGCCCCAGTGTGACTCTAAATAAAACAAAACAAAAATAAAACAAAAATAAATAACGACTTTAAGTCTTTTTTTTTAAAATCAAAATTATAATAAATAAAAAGCGAGTCTCGCCATTCAAGTGGGAACACACGTGAAAATTGTGGGTCCACGAAAAGAAAAAGAGAAAAATAATAATAAAAACTATAATAGGTGACAATGAATTATGGTGATAGGAGAGAAAAAAAAAGGAAAAAAGAAAAACCTAGGAACGTGCCAAGTGCGAGATATATTGATGTGATAAAATAATAAAAATAAATAAAACATGTATAATATTAAATTGGTGTGTAATTTTTACTTTTGAAGGTAATTATGAAACAAATTTGAAAGCATGATTAGATAATATTTTTTCTTATTTTACATTAAAATTGAAAACAAAAAAATTCTAAAATCGAAAAAGAAAAAAAGTAAAATTCTAAAATCTTATTTTTTTAAATTGACTTATGGTTACATGATTTCCCCTTTCTTTTATGTTAATTTGCCTCGTCAGCCTGACAGCGGGATGATACAGGGTAGATGATGGTGGACCGGTGGCTTGATTACGTCAGAAAATAATTTCACTCCAGCGGGGGATAGCGTAACCCGGGAAACAAACAGAGAGTAGAGGCTATCACCTATCGGCGGATCCCAAAGCGCTAGTGCTTTATCGTACCGAAATTAAATTAAAAAAAAGGAAAATAAATAAATAAATAAATAACAAGGTGGAAACTAAAAAGAAACGAAAACCAAAAGCAAAACGGAAAAAGGGTAAGGGCGGAGGGAGATCAGATTGTGTATCCATTATTATAGTCGCAAGAGACAGAAAGGCCAAGGATTTATAGGGAAGTGTGGGGAGGATCGAAAATCGGGGAACGAGAGAGAATATGGCGATGCGAGAGCTAGTTACGGGTGGAGCGGCTTGTGCCGTTCCAGGGTCTTCTTCTTCTTCGAATCCTCTCGGTGCTCTGGCCAACGCCCTTATTGGCTCCTCTTCAAAGACACAGGTGCTTTTTCCTCTTCAATTTCTTTTTTTTTTTTTCTTTTAATTACTTGATTTCTGGTTTATGGATTTATGAACTTCTTTCTGTTGCCACTCAATTGTGATTGTGCTTCTTCAAAAGGTAGGACTGTTTTCTTCTTCTTCTTTTTCTTTTTTGGGTGTTCTTTTTGTTCGTTTGTCTTGATTTCTCTCTTTTTTGCTTCGTTTTGATATGGAAAAGCCAAAAGAAAGGAAAGTTCCTTGTGGTTTGATCTGTTTGTGAGGGTATGGCAGTTTAGCCGCATGCAGTAGGGTTTTTGAAACATAGGCCTGTAATTGTACAAGAATTGTTTCGTACTCTGGTTGTGGTTTCGGGTTTTCGTCATTTGGTCTGCAGTTAGTATGTATAGTTACGGACAATCAATTTATTTGGTAGCTCGATTTTATCCAAGCAGGAACGGCTGAATGAGATTCCTACTGCAATACCCACAAGTTCTGATGGTCAATTCTACTCAGAGACAAATGATCGTTTGGCGACATTGCCGGGGTCCGAGTTTGATCAGCAACAATTTCTGCAACCTAATGCATCGGTTTGATCTGATTTGTCTGTACAATCTTTCTTGCTGGATTTTTTTGGAGTCTCTGTTAACACATTCTTCACTTATGCTAGGGCTCGGAATTCCTCCGTGGATTCCACTCTGCAGGTCAGAGTGACCTTGCTGATGCATGGAATGAGATACACCATCCTCCAGTCCCTGCCCATCCAGAGCTAGGGCGCATACATGATGGAGGAGTTCGCACCCAGCTTCAACCAACTTTGGATGGTAATACTGAAACCTTTTGATTTGGAGTGAATTTGGGATGCGAATGTTAATAATTCATCTCACATTTTTCTTCTAAAGTGGTTTTCTTTTCTTCTGATTGCAAGGGTCAGAAACCACTCTCTCTTTTCAGTAATAGAAACAATAGATGGTAATGATATGGATAGTGATAGAGAAATTCCGTAGCATTAATATGGAATAAATTCCAAAAAAGATGATTTGGCAATGCTAAAAGGGACAAAGAGGCAGTATATTATATTCATTTTCCTTTCTTTTTGACCAGAAACTAAGCAAGCATTTCATCCTGACAAAACAAATCTAGTACTATTAGCTCTCTATCAAAAAGGCTGTTGATTGAGTTTCAAATTGTATCTTCATCTTGAATATCTTGGAAACATCTACCACCAAGAGGGTTGGACATGGCCCACTTTGATAATGTAATTATAGTATGCTTTCAATTGTAAGAAGGCAATTTGAGGATTTAGCAGTTTTACTAGGTGGCTTTATTTTGAAGGAACAGTTCTAGATATGTGAATTACATGACTTGATGAGGCTTTGGGTATGAGTTTTGTGTTTGACATATCCACTGGTTGGCCACAGATCCAACAGGTGCATTCAACATAGAAAAAACAAAGGAAAAGATTATGTTCTTATTTCATTATCAGTAATATTAAGTTCAGATGGTTGTTCTGTCTTAGTTATAGACAAATTCTGGCCTTTGGGATGGAATGAGAAAGAAGGAAATTAAATTAGTAGCCCTGTCTCCATGTCCTAAGGTCTGAGATTAAATGGATTTGACTGTTAGAAACACCCCAGTCCCTGAAAAAATTGTATTCAAGGGCATGTAATAGGGTGGTGGATGTTTAGGGGCTCTGGAATTTTATATTGATATTAATAACCATTGGAGTCCTAGTTGGAATTTAGTTTAGCCTTTTGTTTTCTTTTGTTTTTGTTTTTTGTTTTCGTATTTTGTTTTTTTTGGTTTTTTGTTTTTTAATGTTTCTGAAGCTTCTATTCTTTCATGGATTCAGACCTTGAGAGAACCTTTTTCTTGGAAAAAAACTAATTAATGCTAGCCCAAAGGCATCAACAGAGGTCAGTTGTTTTTGTAAGTGCAGCTAGCAGTTGAAACTGGATGGAAATTTTAAACCAGGTTTATGGGATGATGAGATGCAGAGCAGTTGGAAAATGGAAGTGCACAATGCCATTAAATTTGAAAAATAGGTCCATGAATGTCTCATTTTTTCCACTACTTTGTATATTGCAGGGACTCCACAACGAGTATTGTCAAGCTTTCTGCACACATTTGTTGACAGTAGCCGTGGTGGTATTCCTTTCCGTCCCACTCCCCTTCCCCTATTAGGATTGTCAGAAGGTGACAAACAGTGCATTCGTGATCGTAGCAGCATCATGGCCCGACACTTTTTTGCTGATAAGAGTGAAGACTTTATTAATGCGCAGGTTTGGTGCCTTTTTGTTCAAAGAGAACTGCACATTATTATTGACGTCTTGTAAAGTTCCTATTCAGATTGTTCACTTGCTTTTTTACCATCATTAGTTGAGCCAACTACAAAAGAGAAATCATCATCTTTATCACCAGTTCCTTTTCCTGGCTATGAGCTTTTTCAGGTTATCAGAGTTGTTTTGTGTTTCCAGTATTTTAGAGCCATTTCTTCCAAATGCCATACCTTAAGCTCACTTTTCATGGATCTGAAAACCACTTCTTATGCATTTTGGTTAATTTGACACCCAAATCAAAACCTTATTTGCATTATATTTATTTCCTTGTGATCACTTGAATCTGCTTTGGGAACTTGTTTTTGACTTATGCTTGTTTGGTTTTATTTTCCTCTATTTTTATACCTGTTTATTTTCTCAATTGTTTGATCCTTGTGAATTCATTTGAACTGTTATTTTTTCAGGTGAATGCTTTATTATGTTCTTTAGAAATTGATAGTGATATCCAGGCTAAGGGGCCTCCCCCTGGAAGATTTCGGGAGCTGGAGGAGTATTGGAATGAATCTCAGGGTGCCCTGGGACCTGGGCCTCATGCTGCAGATGGATGGATTGCTGAATTTGGACAACACAGAGCAGAGCATGGTGGTCCTGATGCTTGGGCTCACTCATTTGTGCAACAACACGGTGCTAATGGTTGGGCTTCTGAATTTGAGCAGGTAGGAATGTATTGTAATTGTTATGCATCATTTGCATGTGTAGATATCTTGGCTGTCAGACATAGAAATCTGATTATTACATTCTATTGGACAATCTTGGAGCATTATAATAACTAGACCTGTTGAGGGTGATTTTTTGCAACTAGATTTATTGAAAATTTGATGCTAAGTCTACTAAATCTTGTATTGTTTCTCAAAATCAGTATGGCATCTTTCTGTTCTCCTTTCCCCAATTACTTGTCATTCTCCTTTCCCATGTAATCAAATGTTTAGGTTTAAGCCAGATGCTTGCTCTATTTGGTCCCTCATTCATGTGCTTGGAGTAGTTATTCTCATTTTTCTCCTAGTGCCTGCTTATACTATCATGAAGTCTTTTATTCTTTCATTTATTTGGACATGCATAGTGGATAACTTTCAATTATTGCATCCCTGTTCGGTGCACCTTTTGCTTCACTATATAAGTCATACAACACTTGGTTGATTCTAATTTTTTTGTTTACAGGAACAAACTCAGATTGCACAAATGAGAGGTGCAAATATCTCAAACTTAGCTGCAATGGAGCAGACTCGAATGCTTGCACACACATTAGCTCAAAACAATGACCCTAAATTTCAGGTTCATATTCTGCATCAGGAGTAATATGCTTTACTTAAAATATCTGCATAGTGGATGTCCTCAGTTGTCTGTTTTGATGTTTGTGGAAAGAAACAAATTCTAGAGTCTTTGATGCTGTGCTGCATTCAGATTTGAAGCTTCCTAATGTATATTTCTTAGATTTTGTTGATAATTTAGGCATGGATAGGCTTGCTGGTGATCCCTTTTGTCTACTTTTGTACTTTTTCACTTCTTTTGTTCTTTTTGTGTTCTTCCCATATAATTGGGTTCCACCCTCTCTTCATTGGTCCCCAATAATATATTAATCTTATTTTCCTTTAAAAATAAATAAAAAATAATAATAAATAAATAAGAATAATCTGCCTGTGTAGATAGATGTGCCTCAAGTGTTCAAGAATTGTTTTGTTTTTGTTTGTCATCTGCTTTTCTAAGATATAAAGTGCTTACTTCTGCAATAAATGGTGCGCGCAAGCTGTCCAGGATCAATGCTTGTATGGGCATGTCTGAAGTTGTTACTCAGAAATGTTGTACCACATGACTGGCCAGCATTTAAGCATTCAGGCTTACTATTGCATTCATCACCAACCTTGACATTTATGTTCATCAAATTCTACTGATGCCATACGAGATTGATGTAGTTACTGTATTCTGGGCGCAAAAGAAATTTATTTTTAGCAGCCTGTGTGTTGTTTACTAGTCTATCATATAATCCTTTGTCTTTTTATTTATTTTTTATTTTTTTCAGTTGTCTCTAGTTTAAAAATTCATTTTAAATTTTGGGACTTGCAGAATTCAAAGTTTCTCCAATTTGTGTCAAAGATGAGTCGAGGTGAACTTATCATTGATGATAATCAAGTCAAGCCAGGTGCATCATCTTCATCTGGGGATTGGGCAGGAGAATTTCAACAGCAATATAGTGGGGGTCTTAATTGGGCTGACCAATTTGTGCATGATGCGGTAAGTATCAACTTGGTAAAAAATGAAGTCTCCCTTCCTCTCTCTTTCCTTCTCTCTCTCCAAGTCCTGACGAAAGCAGAAAATCTTATATCAGAAAAAATTAAGTTGATAAGTTGGCCGAAAGGAGGTGTTACCTCCATTCATGTTTTCTTTTCTTGACTTCATTGATTTGGTTGGTAACTTTTAGACCCCTTGAGGTCCTTAGGTTCCTTGCTGCCTTTCTTTCTTTGCTTCTTTGTTTTTAGGTGGATTCTTCCTGTTTGAAGATTTATGGCTGCCAATATTATTTTTTTGATAGGTAAAGAAAAGATCTATTGAAAAGAGAAGCCAAAAGAGTGACTCAAGGTATACAATACCTATACACCCACTGCCAAAACGGCCAAAAGGAACAAGAAAAATATCGCCCAGTCGGGTCAACAAACAACCTTAACTAGAGCCCAACCAATAAAAAAAAACCAACTAAAGTTAGAGGGCGATCAGTTATAAACAACTTTGCCTCTGACCAAAGGGAAAAAATAAAAAAGTATTTGAGTCTCTGGATCAAAAGGACATCATCATTGAAGACCAATCTATTTCTCGCCTTCCAAATCGTCCAAAAGATGTATAGAGGAGCTGCTCTCCACATCTTCTTACGCTCTTTGCCCACAAAAGAACCATGCCAACTAAGGAGAGTCTCTCTAACTGAAGAAGGTAGCACCCATGACTCCCCAATCAATGTAAAGAACAAATCCCATAATACCCTTGTTTTAGAGCAACGAAGAAGAAGGTGGTCTATAGTCTCTTCCTTCTTATGGCACAAAAAACATCTATTTGCTAAGGCCCACCCTCTTTTTTGAATTAAATCCATAGTTAAAGCTTTGTCCCACATAGCCTCCCAAGCAAAGAAGCTAATCTTGGGCTGCACCCACACCCACACATTCCAAATGCAATTTAAGGGAAACAAGGAATGGCTGTCCGACTCTAGAGCATTGTAGAGGGATTTGACCGAGAATTTCCTACACTTTGTTTTGGTCTAAAAAACCATGTCTTCCACATCACCGCACGCTTTCTTCCCATGCAGTCGCCTCAAGAAGCATTCTGCCTCCTCCACCTCCCAATCATTAAAGGATCTTGAGAAACAAGGGTTCCATCCCCCCGACCCCCCTTAGCCAAGGGGTCCTAAATATCCACCACCCACGCCTCCTTATCAATAGCTAAAGCAAACAAAGTTGGGAAGGACACACTCAAAGGAGAATCCCCACACCACTTATCCCTCCAAAAATTCACCCTCCGCCCATTACCAATAGAGAAGGAAATCCTAGTACCCACAATGTCCCAATCCATCCTTATCCCTTTCTATAACCCAACACCATATGCCTCTCTCACTTCCCGAGAACACCAACCCCCTCTGATGTAGGACAACCCTAGGATGGTTGCCTACACTCAAGGGTAGGTGGGCTAGGGTTTTATTTTTAGGGTGTAAGGAGAGGAACAAAGAATAAATTTTATGGTAGAGAAAATTATAAGATAAGAAATAGAGAGAAAGAAGAAACAATGAAGAAAAGATGGAAAACCTAAGAGTCTCACTAAGGCCTTCTAGGAGTCTCACCTAGAAGAAAATCAATGGAGTCTCACCATTGAGGGTTGCAACTTTGTAATGAAAGAAAGTATAATATTATTCATCAAATTCATTCCTTTGATTTACATTGATTAGCCTATTTATAGGCTTCTCTAAGAAATCCAAAGTCTACTAGGATTCTAATAACCTATTATGATTCTAATTCTAATTATAACATCCAAAGTCTATTAGGACTCTAATAACCTATCATGACTCAAATTCTAATTATATTATAACTCAACTAGCTAATCCTAATTGAACTCCAACAAATACTAATCCCAATTCAATTCTAATTAATATTAATCATACTTAAAGTTTACTTAGGTCGTCACTTTCTTCCTTGAATAAACTTTAAAAGGCTTTCCCCCATCACCCTACCTCTTCCCCATGCTTCCCTTTAATCACTTGATTTCACATAGCCTCTCTCTCATTCGCAAACCACCAATTCCATTTACAAAGAAGAGCCTTAGTGAGAGTGGAAAGACTCTTGATTCCCAAACTCCCTTTCTTCTTACTTAAGCACACCAACTCCCATATCACTAAATGAGGCTTTTGCTCCAAGTTTCCACCTCCCCAAAGAAAATCTTTTTGAATAAGCTCTAGTCTTTGTCTAATTGAGCTTAACATACACAACAAAGACATCAAATAAATGAGTAAATTTGACAACGTGCTTCGAATTAGGGTTGTCCTCCCTCCTTTGGAAATGTATTGTCTCTTCCACATAGCCAACCTTCTATGGAATCGCTCTTCCACTTCATCCCAAACTATCACAGACTTAAACGGTGCACCCAAGGGAAGACTTAAGTAAGTGCTTCGGAGGCTGCCCACTCTACAATCGAAATCCATAGCAAGGTTATCAATATTCACCACACTACCCACTGGGATTAATTCACTTTTCTCCAAATTTATTCTTAACCCCAACACGACCTCAAACCACATAAGCAACCAGCTAAGATAGGTCATCTGATCTTGGTTAGCTTGGCAAAACACCAAGGTATCATCAGGAAATAACAAGTGGGATATCTGAACCCCTTCTCCACTCCATTCCTTCACCATGCAGCCCTACAAAAAACCTCCATCCACTACCCTCTTTAGGAGACAACTAAACACCTCCATAGCAATCACGAATAAATAATGCAATAACGGATCTCTTTGCCTCAAACCCCTCGAGCATTGAAAGAAACCAGTAGAGGTGCCATTAACCAACACAAAGAAACTTGCAGTGGTAATGCACCATTTGATCCACTTGATCCATTTCTCCCCAAAACCCATTTTATGCATTACCATGAGAAGAAAAGACCAATCCACATGGTCATATGCTTTCTCTATGTCAAGCTTGCACAAGATACCGCACTTGTTATTCTTCAAGATCGAATCAATGGTTTCATTAGCGATCAACACTGCATCTAGGATTTGTCTACCCTCCACAAACGCTCCTTGGGCCTTAGAAACCACCTTTCCTACCACCTTCCTTAGCCTATTAGCTAAAACCTTGGCTAGCAACTTATACAACCCCCCCACCAAACTAATAGGCCTAAAATTCTTTAAATCTTCAACACCCACTTTTTTTGGGATTAAAACTAGAAATGTTACATTCAAGCTTTTACAAAGTTGTCATGTTCATAGAATTCCCTAAAGAATCTCATCACATCATCCTTCACAAAGTCCCAAGAGAAATGCCAAAATGCCATAGAAAACCTGTTAGCCCTAGTGCTTTGTCCCAACTGCATCCTAACAGAGCACCAAGAACCTCATCTTCCAAGAAAGACTCCTCTAAGCCTAAAGCGTCCAAAGTCTCTAGTGTCTCAAATTGCAACTCAGATAAAGAAGGGCGCTAGTCCCCCGGATTGGACAACAGAGACCTAAAGGCTCTGTGAAAAGAGAGAAAAGGGAGAATCCCTAATTTTTGTTATTAAAAAAACTATTAATAATACACATTGGACTTGGGTATATATATACATGCTAGTAGGACCCACAATACAATAAGGAAAAAAAAAGAAAAGTAAATAACTGAAATAACTGTACATTATCTAACACTCTCCCTCAAGCTGGAGCATATATGTTATATGTACCAAGCTTGTTACAAATGTATTTAATTCTAGGACCTCTGAGAGATTTAATAAAAATATCTACTAGTTGATCATTTGAATTGACAAAACTAGTCGCCACACATCCTGATGCGATCTTCTCTCTAATGAAGTGACAGTCAACTTCAATGTGTTTGGTCCTTGCATGGAAGACTAGATTGGATGCAATATGCAAAGCGGCTTGGTTGTCACAGATGAGCTTCATCTGTTCATCCTTTCCAAATCTCAACTCCAGAAGAAGATGTTTCAGCCATATGAGTTCACATGTTGCCAGAGCCATAGCTCGATACTTGGCTTCAGCACTAGATCTGGCCACTATATCTTGTTTATTACTCTTCCAGGATATTAGGTTACCTCCAATAAAAACACAATACCCGGAAGTGGAACGTCTATCTGTGGGTGAGCCAGCCCAATCTGCATCTGTGTAACCAACAACGTAGGTATGACCTCTGTTCTCGTACAACATACCTTGTCCTGGTGTGCTTTTGATATATTGAAGAATGCGGATTACAACATCCCAATGGCTATCACATGGTGATAGTAGGAATTGACTAACAACACTTACAGGAAAATAAATGTCTGGACGAGTAATGGTGAGGTAGTTCAGTTTACCTACAAGTCGCCGATATCTCCTAGGATCTCCTAAAGGCTCCCCCTGTCCTGGTATAAGTTTAACATTTGGATCCATATGAGTGTCTACTGGTTTATAGTCTAACATACCGGTTTCTTCCAAGATGTTTAAAGCATACTTTCTTTGGGAAAGAACCACACCGGAACTGGATTGAGCTATCTCAATCCTTAAGAAATACTTGAGTTTCCCCAAATCTTTAGTCTGAAAGTGGGTGAAAAGGTGTTGTTTTAGTTTCTGAATACCATTTTGATCACTGCCTGTAATGACGATGTTGTCCACATAAACTACCAGATAAATACACTGCCCCGAAGAGTTATGATGATAGAAAACGGAATGGTCTGTTGTACTGCGAAACATGCCAAACTCTTGAACAACAGAACTAAAACGACTAAACCATGCTCGAGGAGATTGTTTCAAGCCATATAGAGAACGGCGTAACCTGCACACTAAACCAGACTCCCCCTGAGCAACAAAACCAGGTGGTTGCTCCATATAAACTTCCTCATCAAGATCCCCATGAAGGAAAACATTTTTAATATCTAACTGATAAAGAGGCCAAGAACGCATAGTAGCCATGGAGAGCAATAGACAAACAGAAGCTATCTTGGCAACAGGAGAGAAAGTGTCACCATAATCAGAACCATAAACTTCAGTATAGCCTTTAGCAACTAAGCGGGCCTTAAGGCGATCAACCTGACCATTAGGGCCAACCTTAACCGTGTAGACCCAACGACAATCAACTGTAGATTTAGCAGAGGGTAAAACAACAAGATCCCAAGTGCCATTGGAGTGTAAAGCAGCTATTTCATCTACCATTGCCTGTCGTCAACCTGGATGGGAAAGAGCCTCAGGGGTGCTCTTGGGAAGAGAAACAGAAGATATAGCATAAACAAATGCAGAATAGGGTGAAGATAATCGATGGTAACTCAAAAAATTGTAAATGGGATGAGGATTACGAGTAAATCGATTACATTTCCAAAGAGCAATGGGTAAGTCAGCAGAAGGAGGCAGATCCGGGGCAGGAGAAGCCGAAGGGATAGGAAATGAGTCAGCAGGTACCTCGGCCAAAGAAGGAGGAACAACGACACGATGACGACGATAATAAACTTGAAGTGGGCGAGAAGACACTGCATCAGGTGGGGAGATAATGGGAAGGGATAAGACTTCAGGAACAGGAAGAGACTCAAAGGTGGAGAAGAATGGTGAGTCCTCAAAGAAGGTGACATCAGTGGAGAGAAAGTAGAGATGAGTCTCGGAGGAATAACAACGATAACCCTTTTGAAGTCTGGAGTATCCCAAGAAGATGCATTTTGTGGCTTTGGTAGAAAGTTTGTCCTGTACAGGAGTGAGAATATGAACAAAGCAAGTACAACCAAAAACACGAGGAGGAAGGAAATAAAGTGGTTGGTCAGGGAAATAAGGGAATGAGGAATTTGATCGTGTAATACACATGAAGGCATACGATTAATCAAATAACATGCTGTAAGAACAACGTCCCCCCAAAAACGAAAAGGAACATTACTACAGAGAAAGAGAGTACGAGCTGTCTCAACAAGATGTCGATTCTTATGTTCAGCTACCCCATTTTGTTGAAGAGTATGAGCACAAGAAGACTGATGAAGGATCCCATGTTGGGACATAAATGAAGTAAATGGTGCAGAAAAATATTCCTTGACATTGTCACTGCGTAACACACGAATAGAAATATTGAACTGAGTTTGGATTTCAGCTTAAAATTTCTGGAAAATAGAGAATAACTTAGCTCGATTTTTCATTAAAAATAACCAAGTACATCGAGAATAGTCATCAATGAAAGTGACAAAATACTGAAATCCTAAAGTATATGTGGTCCGACAAGGACCCCAAACATCAGTGTGGACAAGTTCAAAAGGAGACTTTGCCCGATTATTCAAACGCTTTGGGAACGAGACATGAGTATGTTTCCCAAGCTGACAAGACTCACACGCAAGCGACAATAAAGATGAAAAACGAGAGACCATTTTTTGGAACTTGGATAGAGTAGGGTGGCCCAAGCGACTGTGGATGGGGAGGGGAGCATCAGTGGAAATGCAAACTGCAGGAGTTGAAGGCGAGGTGTGGTGATAGAGGCCTTGAGACTCACGTCCTATGCCAATCGTCTTCCCCATACTCCGGTCTTGCAAGGTCACAAATTTATCAGAAAAAGTAATAGAGCAGTTAAGAGTACGAGTGATTTTGCTGATGGAGATAAGATTAAAGGAACACTCAGGAGTATAAAGGACAGAAGTGAGAGGTAGAGAAGGGAGAGGATGTGCCAAACCAATGCCTTTAGCCACAGTTTGAGAACTATTAGCTAAGGTAACAGTAGGTAAAGCAGAGGTAGTAGTAATAGAAGAGAAAAGATCCTTATTACCAGATATGTGATCAGAAGCGCCAGAATCTAGAATCCAAGGTCCAAGAGAAGATGTGTGGGTAAGACAAGCAAAAGCATTACCAGTTTGGGCAATAGAAGTAACAGAAGCTGACTTGGTGTCCCGATAGCGGAGATAGTCATCATACTCACTGTTAGTGAGGGAAATACCCTGAGATGTGGAGGAGCTTGGAGGCTGAGGCGGCTGAGGATTAGATGACTGGGCCACGTGGGCAGTGCGGGGAGGCCGCCCATGTAACTGATAACACCGATCGCAAGTGTGGCCAAGCTTATTGCAATAGGTGCAATGAGGACGTTGGCCTCTACCTCGGTTACCACTGCGTCATCCTCGAGAGTTAGTTTGAGACACTAACACAGAAGAATCTGAAGTGTTAGCAGATGACAAAGTCTGAGTGGAGGAGATACGGAGGAGGCGAACAAACACATCATCCAAGGATGAAATTGAGGAACTGCCAAGAATCTGATCGCGGACGGTCTCAAGATCTGGACGGAGGCCAATAAGCATAAAAACCATGAAGAACTTGTTAATCTATGTTCGTTGATCCCCAACATTAGTAGTAAGAGGCATCATAGTCAAGAATTCCTCCTTAAAAGAGGCAATTTGGCCAATATAAGTAGATAAATCCATGTCTTGTTGTTTGACATTGACAATAGAAGAAGCCACCTTATAAAGACGTTGGATATCATTCGTGTATAACCCTTTCGCTTGATTCCAAAATTTAAAGCATGTTTTGTAGGCCCGAAGATGAAGTAGAATCTTAGGATCAACTGATTGCCATAACACATTACATAACTGTGCATCTATCTTCCTCCATTGTACTCTTTCAACCTCAGGGATATCCGCCTCCTGCGTAACAAGATGATCCTAATAACCTTAACCCATAAACCAAAGTTCCACAGAGGCAGACCGGGACAAATAATTTTCACTGCCAACCAATTTCTCCGAAGTAATCATAGGAGATCCAGATATAACAGAGGAAAAAATGGAACTTTTAGCTGTCATATCTACTTATCTGGAGAACGAATATGTTTGGATCGAAGAGAGCCCTAATACGGCTTCAGATTGCGACTGAAAGAAGAAAAACCGAGGATCCACGACTGTGAGAGACCAAAAAGTAAAGAAAAACAAATGTGGCACTACTGGAAGGGTAGAAGAACACTTCCTAAGACACGTGCAGGGCTCGGGGTGACACAAGCACAGATGAAGAGTGGCTAGACGGCGTCAGGCGAGGCTGGAGGTGGAAGCGCGTTGCCGGAAAGTGCTCCACGTGCCCTCACGCGCCAGCGAGTGAGGTTCAGGCTGCCGGAGAAGAAACGTGCGTGGCCGGCGCGTGACTAAGATTCTCCCTCTAGTGCTTTGACAAAATTTGAAGATCTCCTCCTTGCGCACCTGATGGTATGGTCAGTGTCGGAAAAGGACTTGGCCGGAAAAAGTCGCCGGAAAAGTCGCTGGCAGGGAGGGTTTTTTGATGGCGGTGAGGGTTTTCTAACGGCGGTACGGTTGACCGGAAAGCTTTAGGAGATGGGGAAGGTGATTGGAATGAAACATGGTCACTGAAAGGTTTCCCAGAATTGATTCACGGATAAACCAGAAATAATTAGGTTTTTTTTTTTCTCCCTAGGCTCTGATACCATGTGAAAAGAGAAAAAAGGGAGAATCCCTAATTTTTGTTATTAAAAAAACTATTAATAATACACATTGGACTTGGGTATATATATACATGCTAGTGGAACCCACAATACAATAAGGAAAAAAAAGGAAAAGTAAATAACTGAAATAATTATACATTATCTAACTGGCTCTAACCACCCTTTCCTTGATTTCATTCTCCTCCGAAAGCCAAACAACATTAATCTTAATTCTGTCCACATAATTCCTCCTTCTGTGCATATTGGCCATCTTATGAAAGAATCCGGTATTTTTATCTCCCTCTTTCAACCACGCTTCCCTAGATTTTTGCCGCCAAAAAGTCTTTTCTAACAGAACTCAGTTTTTATAATTTGGTATTGCTGCCAATATTATAGCATCTAATCAAATGACTCAAAAAAAGAAAGGAAGAAAAAAAAAGGAAGAAAAAAAGGAAAAAAGGAAAAAAGGAAAAAGGAAAACAGAAGAAGAGAAGGCTTGTATATGTAATATTTATATGTAGTATTTGATCAAAGAAGAAGAAAAAAGAAAACAAAAAGAACTAAGTGCGGATATAACTGAAGGCAACAACAAAAAGAGAAGTTTAGGGGTTGGAGAGTTTGTTTAAATTACTCTTGCAAATTAGAAACTCTTTTGGGCTATAAAGTCTGCTTCCTTGTCTCACAATCTACTGATGGCAGTGACACCCCCAATCCCCTTGGGACAACATCAAGAATGTCATGCAAGTAATTCTAAGGGCTATGAGGAGTTTTTTCTTTTTCCTTCCAATAAAACCAACCATATTATGTTGTTTCCTATCAAAAAAAATAAAAATATAACCAATGATATTATAGTAATGTAACATTCTCTACCAAAGTCTTTTTCCATCTTAGATCAATGCTTTCCATCAACCATCATGCAAAGAGAGATTAGAAATGACATCTCAGCCCAATTTCTAAAGAAAACTACCTTTATTTCTGACAGAACACCTAGTAAAGTTACACTGAACCGCAACTGTAGGAGCCATTCATAAAGAAATGGTAGGATTTCAATAGCTGCTGTTAAAAATAAGAGGTGTTTCAATAGTTACTGTGGATTGTGTGGTAAGAGAGAAATGTTAGGATTTTTGTGGAAAAGTGGAGAACGGAAGGGATGTTGTGGGACTTACTTCACTTCTACTCCTCTCTTTGGGCCTCTTGTACTATCACTTTTAGAAGAGTGCCACTTAATGTTATTTAACTCAGTTGGTTTTCGGTTTGTGATTTAAAATGGGTGGATAATAGTGAGAGGAGTTGACTTTTGACATATTTTGTGCAATTTGGACTTTGAGATATGTGGTGGATGCCTTGTGTATAGGTTCTTGTGTAGTGGAGGTGTCTAGTCTTACTTTGATCAGATTTTGTGTTTTGAGGGAAGGACCTCTCATCCTTCTCTTGTACTTTTATTATTATTATTATCAATATATATTTTGTTTCTGATATAAAAAAAGAAGTGTTGTTTCAATCTTGACTAATAACAGAAATGAAGGACTTCCCTCCAACTCCTTCATAATGCAGAATCACCCTAGAAATTTGCTATATCTGTCCCACCTAAATGGACCAAATGATTGACGTGGTAGCTTACCATCACAAATGTTTTCTCATTTTCATCCCTATGTTGTGGATCAAATTTCCAATGAGGTACAAAAGTTTAAATGAGCCGACCAGCTATGATCTGTGGAAGAGAGCAGAGGCTGCTACAAGTGTAAAACACTGACATGAACAAGAAAACAATCAGTAGTTTCTTTATCCTTCACATACTATACTCAGTCTGCAGTGACAAGATGGTCCTTTTTTTTTTCTTTTTTTTTTTCCCTGAATTCTCATTTATTTCAGGTTGTTGTGGGTGGCTAATGGTAAGAACTTGCACCATATGATGCCCTTTCACTAATGAAGTGAAACAAATGGAACAGAAATGAGTGGTTGAAGGATCAATGATTAGGTAAAAGGACCAGCCTATCAAAAAATAAGATTAGGTAGAAGGACCCAATGATTAGGTAAAAGGACTTGGAGTGAAAGTCCTGTTTGGAACAAAGGACCAGCAACTGGCACAGTAATTGGGCTTGACCAGGGAAAGTTTACAAGTCAGTGGGAGACTGAAGAGGGAAACCTAAAGTTCAAACTCAGAATCATGAAATATTACAATTAACATTGAAAATTTGAGATTAGTTTGGAGGAGATGAAAGCAAAAAACTCACAATAGGTTGATGGTGAGTTCTAGAGAGTGCAAGGAGTCCAAGATGGCTAATGGTAAAAGGACCAGCAGCTGGCATCAATAATTGGACGAGAACAGGTAAAAAGTAAAAATTATTGGGAGAGTGAGAAGTGAGAGATGCATTCAAAAGGGAGGTGGAATCTATTGGCCATATCCTTCTTCCTTTCTCTAAAGCTAGGAAGTTATGGCACTTGCTATTTTCTTCATTCAAGGTCATTTGGGTCCTTCCTTTTTTTGGTTAAGGAGACTCTTAAGTTTGCTTGATTTGATTGTGGGAAGAAAGTGAAAGGTCTGGATAACTAGACTGTTGTGTGTATTTTCTGGACTTTGTGGAGGAAAGAAACCAAAGAGCCTTTGAAAATGGGGAGCAATTGGCTTAGTCACTGAAGAGCACCTTTGTTAAAAGTTTTCATTTTGGGTTATGATATGCATAGCAGAAAGAACAATGCCTTTAATTGATTTTGTTGATTAGGTGAGATCTATGTGAGGGATTGAGCTCCTTTTTGTGTTCTCCCTCTGTTGGGTCACACCTTTTGATTTTCCCTTTGTATGTAACCAATGTACCTTATTGTATAGCTCCTTTCATTGATATATACGTATCTTATTATTGCTTGCTTATAAAAAAAATAGAGCCTCATATTTTGTGGGTAATGGGAGGAGGGTGAAGTTTTGAAAGGACAGGTGGTGAGGTGAGGAGCCTTTGTATGTTTTCTTTTTCACTTTATATACCTTAGTTGCTTCGAAAGAGGTGTGGGTGGTAGAATTATGATATCAAACTTGTGGGTTGCATAATATAGAATAATTTATCTATAGACTGTAAGGGAAGTCAATTAATAGGGAAGGGGAAGGTAGGTGGTTTGGATGGATTCTAGTAATAGAATTTTCTTCGTCAAAGCTCTTTATTCTGCCTTGGAGCTAGGTTGTTTGACTACTTTTTCATTGGCGATAACTTGGAACTACTGTGTTCCATCTAAGGTGAGCTTTTTTGCTTGGGAGGCCAGTTGGGGTAAGGTGTTGACTTTAGATCAGCTCTAAAGAAGGGGATGGGCATTGGTTAATGGATGCTTTCTTTGTAAAGCGGAGGAAAAATCCATTAATCAGATTCTTCTTTATTGTCTCAAGATAAGGGTTTTGTGGCGGTTTTTGTCTTTGTTTGGTGTATGATAAATTCTTTCTTTCATGATTAGGGAGACTCTTTTAGGTTGGCATGACTCATTTGATGGAAAAATTCGAAAGAAGGCATGAAAAACCTCTTTCTTATGCATTTTTTGAACAATATGGAAGGAAAGAAATTGAAGATGACTTGAAAATGAGAAGTTTGACCAAAGCCTTGAAAGCAATTTTCATGTCTATCTTTTCTTGTGGATCAAGTTGTACATAGATGAAGGTTCTATGCTTCTAACTGATTTTGTAGATTTGTTGGGTTTTTGTTAAGGAAGGAGTGGTTTTTTGTGTTCCGTCTTTTTGTGGCTTTTCCTTTTGGCTCCCGTTGTCTATGTCTTGTATACTCTAGTGCGCTATTTCTTTTGGCGCTTTTAATAAAAATTCTCACTTTATTTGCCTATCAAAAAAAAAAAAAAAAAAAATTGTTAGAAGAGCGAAGAGGAAAAACTGAAGTTCAAACTTAGCATCTTAAATATTACAGTTGGTATTAAAATTCTGAGACTAGCTTAGAGATGAAAGCCAAAAGCTCACAATGGGTTGAGAGTGAGGGGTTTTTTTTTATTCTCATAAGCTTGGTTGAGAGTGAGTTCTAGAGAGTAAAAGAAGTCCAGGATGAACAATGTATTAGTGATGAATAGTGAAAAGGAGTACAATGGGAAGGATGAGGAATGCAAGGAGAAGTTCAGAATAACTAAGAAGGTTATCATTCCTGAGGCATTATTTGCATGGGGAGCAGGTAGGAGGCATTTTTATTCTTCATGATTTAGGCCTTTGATGGGAATTTTGGCTTAGTACTTTTCCTTCTTTCCTTTGGTGCCATGATCATTTTTATGGAGGAACAATGTTGGAAATATCCTCTCAGGACTTGCAAGAGAAGGAGAAAGATTGGTTCCAATGCACAAACCTTAATTTGGGACACTAATGATGATTTAAGCTCCTTTTAGGATTTCAAAGTGGAGAATAAAAATTTTTAATAAAAGTTTTCAGAATCTATTATCTTCCTTTGAGGGTGTGATCGTCTTTTTTCTAATTGTGATTGTCTAGGAACATGGATGTAACAACTTCTATATTGTTGGAATTTTAAGATCCAGTGTCACCTTTGATGGAATATGTTCTTTATTAAGTATATTTTTTATTTTCTAAGAAAATTGATGATAGAGTTTGGTGCTGCTAGCAACATGAACCATGGTCAAGAATCATATTCTAAGAGCCCATCCTGAAATTGTTATTTGATCTGGTAGACCAAGCTTAGCATTGGTAGCATTGACAGAAAAGTAATACGTTGCCGTGGATACTTAATAGCATCCAAGGCTTTATGTATCCAACCCATTTTGTTGGGATGGGCCTTGAGTTGAATTGAGTTGATTACCCATGTTTTATCTCATGTCTTTTAATACAAATTTAAATATTTAGTGTGTCAAGGTTTAACTTTAACCTTTGGTGGCAATTTTCTGCACAAGTCGCTATCAACTAGGTGCTTCATTGAAATTTCAAGTGGCAATTCAACCCAATTCTACTCAATTAGATCTTCTTGCAACTCTTTTTGAGTTTTTTTTTTTTAATTTTTAATTTTTAATTTTTTATTTTTATGTGAATTGGTCTACCTTTCTGCTCTATTTCTGACCATGTCCTCTGGAGAAACATAGCAACTTACATTGACACAAATGTTAATTGACTGCACGTCCCACTTGTAGCTAGTTAGATGATCCTATTAGTACAAGGAAGAGTAATATATCCACTTGTAGCTAGCTGGAAGAGTAAATTCATTGAATCTCCTCTTTTCTATCATTTTTACATTCTCTTATTTTCTTTATGTACTCTTTGAGTTGTCCTATATATAGATCTTTCCCTTTTACTAGGGCTCTTCGCATCCTTCCTTTTGGCTGCATTAGATATGCATCTCTTATTATCTATATATATATAATGGGTTCGAATTTTGCCACTGATGATATCCTGAATCTACCAGGTGCTGGTTGTTGCGGGGTGGTCAGCACCCTGAGGTTTGGGTCTCCATGGAGAGTCCTAAGGGTTTGGCCATAGAAGGTTTCTTGGTTATAAAATATATCTATATATATATATATATATATATATATATATATATATATATATATATATATATATATATAAGTATATAAAAGGAAGGGATATCCCAATTTTATCTAAGTAATATTGATCAAGCATGATTTATTTTATTGTCTGATCTGTTCTGGAATTTGAAATGAACTGCAGGTGGTGATAAATTTGCCTCCAGTTACAAAGATCCTAATTCTAGTGTTTTTTCACCTTTTCAGGGACCTGAGAGATGGGTGAATGAGTTTACTACAGAAGCTAAGCAGCGTGGATCAGTTGATGACCCATGGGTGGATGAATTCTCTAAGTTGCATATTCAGGATTGGGTGGAAGAATTTGGGCAGCAGGATGAAGGGGCTGCTGATAACTGGGCAACTGCATATGATGAGTAAGTTCAGTTGATCCCCTTTGAAATTTTTGAAAATATATATCAATCACTAAATGCTGCTGCATTTTCTGTTGGAGATTGTGGCTTCAGGAATCATCTCTTTTCTCCTCTCTGTTGCCAACTCGTTATGATGTTTGTCTAATGGATAGCCTCTTGTAGCAAAAGTAAATCAGATGCTAACAGCTGTCCGTTTTATTTATATATTTCATCTTTGGCTCTTTAAAAAAATAATGTAGAATGTTTCTTTCATTTTTCCTCTAATAATTTTACCTTCAGTCATCATGGATTCTATGAATATCCACTGAGGGCTTAAATAAGGCCATCAGGTTGATGCTGGTTCAATTGTCAGAGGGAACATTTTCAACTTCATTGCTTGTTTATGGAACTCTTAGAGCTGTTACCTGAGCTACATATCTTTCTTTTTTTTTTTTTTAAACCTTTCTTCTTTGTGATTGTATGAATCTATTTGTCGCCCTAATGTATAGGTACCTAAATGAGCAAGAAGCTTCTAAGCAGCAGTCAGACAAGTCAAGGGGTGTTTATGTCTTTTCCGATATGAATCCATATGTTGGTCATCCCAATCCCTTGAAAGAAGGTCAGGAGCTGTTTCGCAAAGGGCTTCTGAGTGAAGCAGTACTTGCATTAGAGGCTGAAGTTCTAAAAAACCCAGACAATGCTGAAGGTTGGAGGTTACTTGGAATAGCACATGCAGAGAATGATGATGATCAACAGGTTGTGCAAATTTGCTGATTTTAAGGCATTCTTTACCTTCTTTTCCATGACATATTTTCTGTGTTGTTAATCATGGTTGTGAAGAAAAAAGTCCAGTCTACTATTTTTTAGTTGGCTGGAAACTCCATATATCTATAAGAGAATATAGAGTTTTAGATTACATAAAAGACATCCCCATCTATCTAATAACTTATGGAGTTCTAGACTTCATAAAACTTTCTCTATCTGATAACTTTATCTATAAATAAAATAAAAAATGGGTTCTTGAAACATATGACAAGATAATCAATGATAATAACAACCAATATCTTCAATACTTACCTTCAAGCTGATTTGTAGATATTAATTAAGCCTAGCTTGGATAAAACACTTTGCAACACAATTCTAGAAAGAGATTTTGTAGAAACATCATCCAACTGATCTATGGAGTGGAGATAAGAAGTAGGAATTTCTCGAGCTAGTGCTTTTTCATGAACAAAGTGACTAGATGCAATGTTTTTCATGAGTTCACAGAAAACATGATTAGATGCAGTGTGAATGACTGCTCGATTCAATGCATGGGGTGAGTAGACGAAGCTGGAAAACCCAACTCAGCTACCCATTTTCAAAGCCAAATCAATTCACTTCATGTTTTAGCCATGGCTCTATATTCAGCTTCACCACTGTAAGTTTGTTTGGCTAAGAGGCGTACAAAGGTGTGGAAGTTGACTCCTCTT
Source organism: Vitis vinifera (assembly GCF_030704535.1). Classification (NCBI taxonomy): domain Eukaryota; kingdom Viridiplantae; phylum Streptophyta; class Magnoliopsida; order Vitales; family Vitaceae; genus Vitis; species Vitis vinifera. The sequence continues at coordinate 10,866,135 of NC_081823.1, read as the reverse complement.
CGCTTGTTTCAATATAGTTGGAGAGAGCACATTGAAGTAATTTTTGAGAAAGTGGAACAATTGGATTGGAGGTGAAGTAGTTCCTCAAGTCCCTTTTTGATCGGTCTAGGGTTCTGTTTGGAAATGGCAATCTCTCTTTGTTTGATTTTTATTAATGGGGTTGCATAGGCTTTGAGGATTCTTTTCTCTCAATTTTCCCTTTTTCTTTTTCACCTTTTGTGATTTTTGTGTACATCTTGTGTAATTGGGTTGCACCCACTTTTTTGGTTAGGGTCTTTAATGATGATATTCTCTTATATGCCTATCTAAAATTAACTTTTGAAATAGTAAAATACCTGTCAGAAACAGTTTGAAACTTGTAGATCAATCATAATAGCTAGATTCAGTCAATTGAAGCAGAAGCTTTTGCTTCAATTAATTGAAAATGAAAGTAATTTGGTCAAAGGCATATTAGCTTGTAAATCAATTGCATCAAGTTGTTCAACCAATTAAAAAATCAAACTTCTCTAATTGTTGGAAAAGATTTTAACTTTTTTGTATCAGCTCCATTTGATGTCTTTAACTGAGTGAAATTTGATTTGCTGAAAAACTAGGGAAATTTACTTTCACAAAAATGATCATCCGCCCCTTTAGACTATTTGGTGAAGTCATGGCTTAGGGTTCTAAGAATCTTTTTTTTTTTTTAATAGTAATTTCTTTATAGTCTTCATATTGTCCCCAGTTGTTGTGATTGTATCTGGTGGAAGGTAGAGTAAAATTAGCGATCGATTTAGATTCAATTAAATCCAAATTTTACACCAAGATTAGGAATTTATTGTGCTATATTTACAATGAACACTAGTTGGTGACTGGCCAATGTACAGGTTTTAATCATCCACCATATATTTGAGAGCAGTTTCTAATCAAACAAAGAATCACTGTGGATGGGAGTAACAGTTTGTAAAGTATCTTTAAGAAAAAGGAGTAACTACCAATTTGAGCTAGAGAAGGATAATTATGATTTGACTGAAGACATGTCTTGCTTAATCAAGTTCATCTTGTCCTTGCCAGGTGAAGGGAAGTTCAGTAAGCTCTCCAATGCACAGTCTTGTAGATTTCTGAGAGGAGGGAAAACCAATTGATTATTATTCTGTAAAAGCTTGATTAATACCTTTGACTGTAATGTGTTCTTGATTAATACAAGCTTATATACCATGTAAAACACATGAAAGTAAAGAATTCCCAATAAAATTAAATTAAATTAGAAAGGAAAAGAGAGGAAAAAAAAGAGAGAAAAAACAGAGAGAGATGACAAAGTCTCATTGCAATGTAAGCATAAGAACAGAGGTTGTTATCTGGAGCTGCTTACCTATATTTCTTGAACTTCCTTTTAATGCTAAATTTTCTATTTAGTGTATTTTGACTTTCCACCTTATCGAAGGATCTCATAGTCATTAGTTGTCTTTCTCATGTTGAATTTCTGTTGGTTTGACTGTTTTCTACCTGATCCTAGTTTTGTGAAGAACCTGTGGTATCTCATTTTGGCAGCAACATGAACTAATACATGACCACCGCTTAGAATAGCATAACCTGTAAGTCCTACAACATGGACACTAGTCCTTTTGTGCCCTGTGCCATAAGCTCCATAGAATTGCAGCCACTAGAATGTGACTTGCATCCTCTGATGACTTCATGGATTTGTCTCCTTCCTACTTCAAGAATGGGTAGTGTCATTGCTATAAGACGCAAGCTCATTCCTTGGGTGGAGGTTCAAGCTTCTTAGTTGCCCATGAGACATGGTTACCTGCTTAGAAGGGATATTGATAAGAGCATCTGACTACTGCACTGCTCTGGATCATCCACCTCAGTTATTCTCTTTCATTGAGGTGGTAAAGGGACTTCAATTTCAAATTGATCAATTTCCAAATTGTGCTCTATCTCCATGAATCATCCTAAACTGTGATCAATCTCCATGAAGCATGTCCTAAACTGCTAACTAGGCATAATACCTTTCGGCCAATTTTGCCTTTGACTAGGAATAATACCCTCAGGCAAATTACGTTTGGCTAACTCAAGAGTAGAGGTCTAGGATTCCTACATTGACTTAATGCACCTCTTTCACCCTTATTAGTGTTTATAATGGAGTTTGCTTGCTTTCCTACCTTAGTTCCTCATACTGATCATGTAGATGTTTGCATTTTGTTACAACTAAGTTTTGGTATGACTGTTGCTCTTTCATTTTTATGGTGAAGAAACTTGCTCCTGCTGCAGGCTATTGCATCCATGATGCGTGCACAAGAAGTTGAGCCAACAAACCTGGAAGTGCTTCTTGCGCTTGGCGTGAGTCATACAAATGGTTAGTGTTTGCTTTCCATTTATTCACAAGAAGTGAAAATATAATTACAAATACATTTGAATGATGATTAGTAGTAACCATTATGCTTATAGACAAGTAAACATTTTTCTAGTTCATTATGGATTCTGCAATTTGCTATTTTATATGTTTTGAGTTTAATGGAATGAAGTATTGTTTAAGAAATAATGGTCACTGGAGTTGTGGGGAAGATTGATTCTGCAATTTGCAGCATTGACTCACTGATGAATGGTCAAAATAGTTAATCATCATTACAAAATTGCAGAATTGGAGCAGGCAGCTGCATTGAAATATCTATATAGTTGGCTACGCCATCATCCAAAGTATGGGACCCTTGCCCCTATGGAACAGTCTGATTCTCTGTATTATGCTGATGTAAGTTTCACTTTCAGCAACTTTTGTGTATATGTTTTCTTTTTCCTATCCCCTGCTCCTTATACTCTGCACTTACCAGAGGTTTTTATGTTCTTGGGGAGAATTTGAATTTTGTAGTGGGTAATTCATAGGTGCTGAAAAACCACTTTATAGGCGGGTACCACTTGTTCAGTATGTATGAAAATAATATTGAATTACCATGGATGTTTGAATTCTTCTTGGAAAATCATTTAATCCATTAAGTAATCAGGTCTTGACTAAGCATGTATTACAAACCCTGGTAACTGTTTTCCTTTGATACTTGGTCATTGTAATAACCTTAATTGAAAAATAATTGTAAAAAATAAAAAATCGATAAGAGCCCTTGTTTATAAAAAGGACATCATGTAAGCACTAGAACTTTTTATTAATAAGAGACTAGACTTTTTATTAATAAGAGCTCTTGTTTATAAAAAGGAAAAAAAAAACTTATACAATTGCATAATGGACTAGTTGACTTATTATTACTCCAACATAGTGCAATATTTAAATAGATTATTTAAATGAGATATGTATGAGTCTTGAACAAGTCATGTTTGTAAATAATGTTAAAAATTCTTGTTGTTAGATAAGGAAAGATTTGTAAAGCAAACTGTTTTTAGTCCTTAATTTGTTTTTCGTTTTCCAGGACTTAAATTTTAGAAAATACTTTCAGCATTTCTATCTTTCTGTGCTTATAATTTAGTACTTGATTTTTAGTTTGATCAAACTTTGCCTAAGTTATAACAGCTATATTAACATAAAAAGTTATTTTCTCCTATTGTAAAATTTAATTTTGCATATGATATAAGCATATAGTTCCAAATAATAGAAATATATTCTAGGCTATGGCTGCATAGATATTACAATATGCCAATTTTTGCCACACATTTCTATAGATTTATTGTCACACACATCTTTATGGATTTATTAATTGATTATTTTGTGAATCCTATCTTAATCAGGGACATTTTTTTCCTATATAATGAGTTTCTTCAGTGAATTCTATGAACATGGTAACTTTGTTAAAAGCCTGAATGCAACCTTTTTGTTTTTAATCCTAAAAAAAGCGGGTGCTAAAGATTTAAGGGATTTTAGGCCTATAAGTTTGATGGGTTTGTTCAAGTGGTTGGCTAAGGTTTTAGCCAATAGGCTAAGAAAGGTGGTTTTTAAGGCCCAAGGGGCTTTTGTGGAGGGAAGACAAATCCTAGATGTGGTGCTGATAGTTAATGAAGCCATTGATTCGCTCTTGAAGAATAATGAATATGGTATTTAGTGCAAACTTGACATATAGAAGGCATATGACCATGTGGATTGGTCATTTCTTCTCACAGTTATGCAGAAAATGGGTTTTGGGGAGAAATAGGTTGGGTGGATCAAGTGGTGCATTTCCACTGCAAGTTTCTCTGTGTTGGTTAATGGCACCTCTATGGGTGTTGTTAGATAGTGTATAGTTATTTCAGTTATTTACTCTTCCTTTTCTTTCCTTATTGTATTGTGGGTCCCACTAACATGTATATATATACCCAAGTCCAATGTGTATTATTAACAATTTTTAATAACAAAAATTAAAGATTCTCCCTTTTCTTTCTTTTCACATGGTATCAGAGGCTAGGGAGAAAAAAAAAACCTAATTATTTTCGGTTTATCCGTGAATCAATTATGGGAAACCTTTTAGTGACCGTGTTTCATTTCGGTCACCTTTCCCATCTCCTAAAGCTTTCCGGTCAACTGTATCGCCGTCAGATTAACAATTTTTAATAACAAAAATTAGGGATTCTCCATTTTCTTTCTTTTCACATGGTATCAGAGCCTAGGGAGAAAAAAACGTAATTATTTCTGGTTTATCTGTGAATCAATTCTGGGAAACCTTTCAGTGATCGTGTTTCATTTCGGTCACCTTTCCCATCTCCTAAAGCTTTCCGGTCAACTGTATCGCCGTCTATTAACCCTCACCACCGACGACTTTTCCCGGTGAAGTCCTTTTCTAACACCGACTATACCATTAGGTGCACAAGGAGGAGATCTTCAAGTTTTGTCAAAGCACCGGAGGGAGAATCTCAGTCACGCGCCGGCCACGCGCGTTTCTTCTCCGGCGGCCTAAACCTCCTACGCTGGTGCGTGAGGGCGCGTGGAGCACTTTCCGGCAATGCGCTTCCCCCTCCAGCCTCGCCTGACGCCATCTAGCCACTCTCCATCTGTGCTTGTGCCATCTGAGCCCTGCAAGTGCATTTTTTGGGTTTTTTTTTCTTCGCCGACCCTCTAAACAGCCTTTCCGGTGACCTCCGGTGACTTCCTCTCCACCCCGAGCCTTACACGTGTCTTAGGAAGTGTTTTTCTACCCTTCCAGTAGTGCCACATTTGTTTTTCTTTACTATTTGGTCTCTCACAGCCGCGGATCCTCGGTTTTTCTTCTTTCAGCCGTGATCTGAAGTCGTATTAGGGCTCTCTTTGATCCAAACATATTTCGTTCTCCAGATAAGTAGATATGGATCTCCTATGATTACTTCGGAGAAATTGGTTGGCAGTGAAAATTATTTGTCTTGGTCTGCCTTTGTGAAACTTTGGTTTATGGGTCAAGGTTATGAGGATCACCTTGTTACGCAGGAGGCAGATATCCCTGAGGTTGACAGAGTACAATGGAGGAAGATAGATGCACAGTTATGTAGTGTGTTATGGCAATCAGTTGATCCTAAGATTCTGCTTCATCTTCGGGCCTACAAAACATGCTTTAAATTTTGGAATCAGGCGAAAGGGCTATACACGAATGATATCCAACGTCTTTGTAAGGTGACTTCTTCTATTGTCAATGTCGAACAACAAGACATGAATTTATCTACATATATTGGCTAGATTGCCTCTTTTAAGGAGGAATTCTTGACCGTGATGCCTCTTATTACTAATGTTGGGGATCAACGAACATAGATTGACAAGTTCTTCATGGTTCTTACGCTTATTGGCCTCCGTCTAGATCTTGAGACCGTCCGCGATCAGATTCTTGACAGTTCCTCCGTTCCATCCTTGGATGATGTGTTTGCTCGCCTCCTCCGTATCTCCTCCACTCAGACTTTGCCATCTGATAACACTTCAGATTCTTCTGTGTTAGTTTCTCAAACTAACTCTCGAGGAGGACACAGTGGTAACCGAGGTAGAGGTCAACGTCCTCATTGCACCTATTGTAACAAGCTTAGCCACACTCGTGATCGGTGTTATCAGTTACATGGGCGGCCTCCCCGCACTGCCCACGTGGCCCAGTCATCTGATCCTCAGCCTCCAAGCTCCTCCACATCTCAGGGTATTTCCCTCACTGACAGTGAGTATGACGACTATCTCCGTTATCCGGCCACCAAGTCAGCTGCTATTACTTCTGTTGCCCAAACTGGTAATGCTTTTGCTTGTCTTACCCACACATCTTCTCTTGGACCTTGGATTCTAGATTCTGGCGCTTCTGATCACATATCTGGTAATAAGGATCTTTTCTCTTCTATTACTACTACCTCTGCCTTACCTATTGTTACCTTAGCTAATGGTTCTCAAACTGTGGCTAAAGGCATTGGTTTGGCACATCCTCTCCCTTCTCTACCTCTCACTTTTGTCCTTTATGCTCCTGAGTGTTCCTTTAATCTTATCTCCATCAGCAAAATCACTCGTACTCTTAACTGCTCTATTACTTTTTCTGATAAATTTGTGACCTTGCAGGACTGGAGTACGGGGAAGAAGATTGGCATAGGACGTGAGTCTCAAAGCCTCTATCACCACACCTCGCCTTCAACTCCTGTAGTTTGCATTTCCACTGATGCTCCCCTCCTCATCCACAGTCTCCTGGGCCACCCTAGTCTATCCAATTTCCAAAAAATGGTCCCTCGTTTTTCATCTTTGTTGTCGCTTGTGTGCGAGTCTTGTCAGCTTGGGAAACATATTCGTGTCTCGTTCCTAAAGCGTTTGAATAATTGGGCAAAGTCTCCTTTTGAATTTGTCCACACTGATGTTTGGGGTCCTTGTCAGACCGCGTCTACTTTAGGATTTCAGTATTTTGTCACTTTCATTGATGACTATTCTCAATGTACTTGGTTATTTTTAATGAAAAATCGAGCTGAGTTAATCTCTATTTTCCAGAAATTTTATGCTGAAATCCAAACTCAGTTCAATATTTCTATTTATGTGTTACGCAGTGACAATGTCAGGGAATATTTTTCTGCAGCATTTACTTCATTTATGTCCCAACATGGGATCCTTCATCAGTCTTCTTGTGCTCATACTCCTCAACAAAATGGGGTAGCTGAACGTAAGAATCGACATCTTATTGAGATAGCTCATACTCTCCTTCTCCATAGTAATGTTCCTTTTCGTTTTTGGGGGGACATTGTTCTTACAACATGTTATTTGATTAATCGTATGCCCTCATGTGTATTACACGATCAGATTCCTCATTCTCTTCTTTTCCCTGACCAACCACTTTATTTTCTTCCTCGTGTTTTTTGTTGTACTTGCTTTGTTCATATTCTCACTCCTGGACAGGACAAACTTTCTGCCAAAGCCACAAAATGCATCTTCTTGGGATACTCCAGACTTCAAAAGGGTTATCATTGTTATTCCTCCAAGACTCATCGCTACTTTCTCTCCGCTGATGTCACCTTCTTTGAGGACTCACCATTCTTCTCCACCTCTGAGTCTCTTCCAGTTCCTGAAGTCTTATCCCTTCCCATTATCTCCCCACTTGATGCAGTGCCTTCTGGCCCACTTCAAGTTTATCATCGCCGTCATCGTGTCGCTGTTCCTCCTTCTTTGGCCGAGGTACCTGTTGACTCATTTCCTATCCCTTCTGCTCCTCCTGTCTCGGCTCTGCCTCTTTCTGCTGACTTACCCATTGCTCTTCGGAAAAGTAATCAATCTCCTGTCCCGGGTCTCCCTTTAGGGGGAACTCAAAATCGTTTTCCTTTTGGGACCCCATGCTAGATATAGTCTCTAGGAGGTTGGATGGTTGGAAAAAAGCTTTCTTATCTTTTGGCTGTAGAATCACCCTAATTCAATCTTATTTGTCGCATATCCTAAGCTACTTCCCATCTCTTTTCAAGACCCCAACTTCAATAGCTTTGAGGATTGAGAAATTACAAAAAGATTTTTTATGGTTAGGTTGTGGGGAAGGTAAAAAGGATCATTTGGTTAGGTTGGAAGGCAAATATGCTAAGTGTTTTCTACACACTCGCTTTGTGGTGGGTGATGGGTCTAGAATTCGTTTTTGAGAAGATTTGTGGTGGGGGAGACCAATCTTTGTGTTTACAATTTCTAAGTCTTTTCAAAGTCACCACTACTAAAAACTGTCATATTTCAGCCATCCTGGGTAATAACACCTCTTTGTCTTGGGATTTTTCTTTTTGTTGCAATCTAACTAATGCAGAGATTGTGGATTTTGAAAGATTAATGTCCTTACTTTCCAATATTCACTTAACTCCTTCTATTCCAGATGCAAAAGCTTAGGTGTCGTCTTCTTTAGGAGTTTTTTCAGTAAAATTGTTTTTTTGAGCCTTATCCGTTTTGTCATATTCTGTTATTTTTTGCCCAACTAATTTTTTGTGAAGATCAAGAGTCCCTTCTAAGGTCAGAGCCTTTGCATGGTTAGTGGCACATAGGAAGGTAAATACCAACGACATGCTACAGTTGAGAAGGCCTTTCAAAGCCCTTAACCCTGATTGATGTATCCTTTGTGGGGGGAGTAGTGAGATGATTGATAATCTATTCTTGCATTATCCGATTACTTTGGGATTATGGCATAGGATATTTACACAAGTTGGGATGAAGTGGGTTCCGCTAGACAATATTTGTGATATGGTGGTGATCTCTATGAGGATCGCGTGTTTCTCTTTGTTGTGGATTGTGTGGAGAGAGAGGAATGCAAGGATTTTTTAGGACACTTGGAGGATGCTAGAGTCGTGGGATTTCCTTCACTTTTATGTTTCTTTTTGGACTTACTGTACAAACATTTTTAAACCCTATCCTTTGAGTGTTATTCAGCTTAGTTGGCTTTCGATTTGTACACCATAGGCTTGGATATATAGGGTCTAAAGTGGTTATACTTGTATAGGCCTTTTGTCTTTTTTGTATAGCCTTCTTTATTTAGCGGTGGTTTTCTTAGCTCTTTTGATCAGGTATGTACATCCTGGGGAGGACTTCTCATCCTTCTAATGTTTTTTTAATTAATACATATGTTTGTTTTTGATAAGAAAAAAAAAAAAACTATTGTTAATTATTTGGCTTGTCTCAAATCATAATGTTAGTGAATATGTGCAATGAAATGGTAATAGTCAGGCAGTGGAAAAGAATGGGAAAGAGGGGGATAAAGAAAGGAATAAAAAATTATGCTTGGAATAAACTCAAGAAAACAAACCAGAAGCCTAAATAAAGTAGGAAACTATTATAATCATATCCCAATCAAAACATATATACAGCATAAGCAGAATAGGGAGCTTAAATGCATGGTAATACAATCTAAATTGAATTCCTAATTCTAAACCAATTCTATCTTTATTACATTAGATGGTCTGACCTTTAGCATACTTCTTGAATGATCCTGCATCAATAGTCTTCATTGAGATTTGTCCTCTTTCATGATTTACACTTGTTTAAGTTCTATTAGTATTTCTAGGAATCTGGGATACACAATAGAGAGGAATCACTATGTTGGAAAAATATAAGGCCCTATTTGGATTTTATTTTTTGAGGCTAAAAGCTCTTTTTTAAGCTCAATAAAAGCATGTTTTTAAATCATTTTAGCACAAGAACTTTTGGCTTGAAAACGAGTTTGACCCAAAGGCAAGGTTAATGTTCCTTCTCATTGAAACTCTTTTATGTGGTAAGAAGTTTCATGTTTAATGAATTTTTCATAATACTAAGGTGGTCCCTTTGCAATCATGACTTCAGCTTCAACTTCTTGTTGAAGCCCACAGCAAGCTGTTCCAAACAAGGCTTAAAATTTGGAGACTGTCTAGCAGCCCAGTTTGGATGCATTCACACACACACAAGTCACAAATGTACAATACAACAACAGACAGAAAAAAGAGAAAAGAAAAGCATATGCATAGGGCAATTGGCAATGACAACAACAATGAAAGACAGAAAATGTTGAAAAGTGCTGAGGCATTTCTTGTGAGGCTTCAAGAGAGATCAGTGAAGAGAGATGGGGTGGATAGGCTGTTTTTGGTTGGATTCCGAGGATGAAAAATTCTCAATTAAAAAACCCTTCTATTTGTTATATGGCGCATGAGAGTGGAGGAACTTCTCTTGTAAAAGTAGTTTGGGACTCAAAGGTTCAACAAAACTGGGTTGCTCGAGAAGTAGCTTGGGGAAGGATTTTGACTTTGGATCAATTAAAAAGAGAGGATGGATTTTGCAAAATAGATGTTATTTTTGCAAGGGAGAAGTAGAATCAGCTGATCACATCTTTCTTCATCACCCTAAAACAAGGATCTTGTGGAATCTATTTTTTTCTTCATTTGATGTAAAGTGGATGCTGCCTTCTTCAGTAAGAGACTCTGTTAAGTTGGGATGAGACTTTTGTGAGGAAGAAATGTTGGAGGGATGGGGAGTTGCTTCGATGTGCTCATTCTGGACCATATGGAAGAAGAGAAATTGCAGATTATTTGAAAATGTGGAACAACGGGATCAGGCTCTCCAAAACTTATTACTTTGATCTTTGCTTTGGACTAGAAAGTTCGTAGATGAGGCTTTCATGTCTTTGTTTGTCTTGTTGATTGGTTGAGTACTAGTTAATGGAAGGGACGGTTTTTTCTTTTCTTTTTTTTTCCTTTCTTTTTCGTTTCTCTGTTCTATTTCTTTGTCATTTGTCACCCTTTGTATATTCCTTGGATGCTTTGCTGCATCCTTTTTTTGTTCAGCATTTTTAATAATATTTTTGCTTGCCTATATAAAAAAAAAAACCAATAATTCCAACTGGACTTGCCGTGGTCTGGCTGTTTCAGTTAATCCAAAAAGTGAAGACTTGAAGGGAGAGGGAAAAAAGTTATGATTTTTAACCCTTTGTGAATCTGTTAAAAATCCATATTGAAAATAAATTAAGGCTAAATCTTTGAAAGAACAAGAACCTGGCATATAACCGATCATGCAGTTTGTATGGAAATTGAAGCCTCCACATGTCTAGTCTATTAAAAAGGAACTTTAGGATTAGAAGACATTTGTCTTGGACTTTTTAATAATATTATTTTGGGGGTGGATATGGGGCCTTTTATGGAAGTCTCTATTATTTTATGAATGTTTGTATATCTTGGAGGCAGAAATTCCACTAGATGGTTCGATAGGCAAAAATGCAAAGAAAATTGGCCTATGTTTCCTTTTTGTGTGTGCATGTATATAGGTGACCTTCACAACTATGAAAAAATATTTGATTCTCCATTAGCTAGATTAGTATCTGTCTCTCACTCTTAATTTTCCATCTAGACAGTATGCATTTGGTAGTGATGACTCTTTGTGGATCTTAGAAGATAAATATGTATCAAGGCCAGCTATGCTGGGGACAACTTTAAATGCTTTTATCACTCTTTTAACACCTTTCCCATCCTCTCTTTTTTGGTATTAGGTTGTCAGATTATTCAATGATGCTGCTCAAATGTCACCTGAGGATGCTGACGTCCACATAGTACTTGGTGTCCTGTATAATTTATCCAGAGAATATGACAAAGCTATTGCATCCTTTCAGACGGCTTTGAAACTCAAGCCACGTGATTACTCCCTTTGGAACAAGCTTGGTGCAACACAAGCTAACAGTGTTCAGAGCGCAGATGCAATATTAGCTTATCAACAGGTAGGCCTCACACAATTACTTTTGTACTCCAATTGGTCTTGTTGATAGACACATTAAACTTAATTAAATCTATTGTATTTATAGAACATTTGGAGTCTGAACACAAAGGTTAGCCTCTAGAATGATTAGAACAGAATAAAAGCCATTAATCAAAATCCTAAATCTATTAAAGAAGCATTAGGAAAAGCAAATGGAATTATCTAAATGCTAGGAAAGCACATTAAACTTCTTAGTGGCTTCCCTAATTAGCAGGCATCCAGTAAGCAAGGCTTAGTAATTATAAAATTCTTTGCAGTTTGGATTAGTATAATGAAAGGAAATTGATGTATGTAATAGCATTCAAGGAATTTGACCTTATTTGTTTTACTGATAGTTCTGCTTGACTGCTTGGGGCCACAACTGGGGAGCTGGGTCTGGGTTTCTAAAGAGTCACCAACAGCCAGGTCCTCCAAAAATTGATTGCTGTTTAGATATTATTTTACCTTATTTGTTTTACTTGTTAGTTCTGTATGCCTGCTTGGGTTAACAATTGGGGAGCAGGGACTGGGTTGCTCAAGGGTCACCAACAGCTGGGACCCCCAAAAGTTGCTCTCTTTTTTAGAGACAGATAATTAGATAGGTAGATATGTAGGCAGGCAAGTGGGAAGATGGGTAGATAGTTAATTATTTTATTTACTTGGGGAAATAATTTGAGAGTGGGCACTGGATTGGTAATTATTTACTTATTTTACTTGCTGTTTTATATCCTGCTTGGGGCAGTAATTTTGAAGGCCTCCAAGAATTGGTTAAGGTATATGGCTGGGTATATATAGATATAAACCTATATCAAGTAAATAAATCAACTAACTATACCTAGCAAACAAAAAAAAAAAAATCTCAATTAATAATAGTCACTTTCATGCATAAGAATACCTAGGATCCAGTATGACAGGAAGTTTAGTGCAAAAGTTCAAAACCTTCTATAAATATATTCTGAAGTAGTTTTAAATTCTGTTAAACATTTGTAAACTTCAAGAAGTTGTTTCTGCTTCTAAAGCAATCAAATTTTAGAAACCTTCTAAGTTTGTGTTCAGTATGCCTGCTTAGGGCAATAATTGGGGAGTGGGGGGGTGCATTTGCTAAAGGGTTGCCCAACGGCCAGGACCTCCAAAAATTTATCTAGGCAGATTGCAAGACAGATATCTGTGACTTTAGATCAACTAAATCAACCATCAGTAGTCACTTCCATGTCACAACACAGGTGCCAACTGCCATTGCTTTTTGGTTTTAGCAAGGCAGGAACAGCATGAGGCTTAAACTTTCACAAATGAGACAGCAGCTCCTCCACTTACCTTTTACGCTTTGCATGCTCACTTGGATTCATGCTTTAGGCAGGAAGATTAGGCAATTAAGACCTTGCCATAAAATATATAGCATGTCGAATGCTTTTTTATTTTATTTTATTTTTATTTTTATTTTTATTTATCGACAACAAGAAAGACTATAAATATGTATAAAGAAAAACATACAATGCTTGCACTAGAGGTGTAACATAGTACACACAAAATATACAAATGGTGTCGAAGGATAGGCAAGAAGAAGATCGAGGAACAAAAAGGAATATCCCCTCTCCGCCACCCCTTACTCAAAACTAATCCAATCTGACATGGGACTAACATAACAATTTAATCCATTACACGAAAGTATTCAAGATGATAGTTTAATTGCTTGTTTTGTTTCTTTGTTAATCTTCACAGGTCCTTCTGTTTCTTTCCATTCGGAGCATTTAGAAGAAGCACACTGGAGTTGCCCTCCTACCTTTTTTTTTTCCTTCTTGCCTACATAAGAGCCATGCTGGCTTAACAAAGTTCTCATTGAGGTATCCATCACACAAACCATACCAAACATAAAAAAATCAATTGCCACAGAATAATAAATGTAGGGCAATGGAGGAGCAAATGATTAGCCGATTCCTTGTCCTTTTTTACACATGTAGCACTTATTTGGAATACTCCATTCTCTCCTTTTATGTTGCTCAATTGTCAATATTCTGCCCCATGATGTTTCCCAAGCAAAAAAATATTAACTTTCGTGGGAACCCAAGAATTCCAAACGTAGCTAGTGGTGAAAGGCTTACTTCTTCCTTTAATTAAAGAGAGGTAGAAGGATTTAATGGAGAGCTTGCCATCCTTGGATTCCTTTCACTCCGAACCATCATCCTCCTCTCTCTGAACTGAGCAAGCCTGGAGTTTTTGGAAAAAGTTTGTCAAGACTTCAAGCTCCCAATCATGAAACTGGCTAGAAAATAGAGGCTCTACCAACCACTTTCCCCATATTGCTTCGATACATCCATAATCCATGCATTTTTGTCTGTGGTAAAAGAAAAAAAGAGAAAGACGATGGAAAAGATTCTTCCAAAAATGAGTCATCATATCATTTATCTTTCCAAAACTTGACCCTTCCATTGCCAATAGAGAAGCGAACTCTACCCTTCATGGATTCTCATTCTTTTTTGATTGCTTTCAACACACCCACCTCATAATTATCTCTCCCCTCTTGAGCACTATCCCCCTTCCCTAAATTTTTGAGAAATAACTTGCTTCTAAAGAGAATGCCTCTCAGTTGCAAATATCCAACACCACTTACTGAGAAGAGCCTTGTTTGGAACAACGAGGTTTCTAATACCTAGAAAACTATAGGTCACTAAACAAGATGTGGTTTTTTTGCAAGCTATGCCCCACACTAAAGGAAGTTTCTTTGGATTTGCTCGAGCCTTCGACTCACCTTTTTCGGGATAATGAACATAAAGTAAATTGGGAGACTAGAAAGTGTTCTTCCAATCAAAGTGACTCTATGACCTTTAGATTAATATTGCCTTCCACAAAGTGAGGCTCTTTTGAAAACCTCTCCAAGTCTTGTGTCGTAGATGGCTTAAACGAATGATCCAACGAAAGGCCTAGATAAGGGAGCTTACCCTGCAAACCAGCAAAGCAGCTAACATCTCCATATTGCTATCAACCCCAATTGAAATGAGCTCGTGCTTTTCCATATTAATTTTCAAACTCATAAAATTAATGACCAACTTAGATCTTCCAAATGATCTTGCCTAGTGTCATAGAAAACAAGAGTGTTGTTAGTATATAACAAGTGGATCATTTCTTGCCCATTGCTGCCTCCACCACTCACCTTAAAACCTGAAATGAAACCCCCTTCTCTTACCCTCAACAAAATTTGGCTAAGTGCCTCCATGGCCAAAATAAACAAATAAGGAAATGGGCCTTCCTTAGCCCTTGAGAACTTTGGAATAAGCCTGTTGGAGTCCCATTTATGAGTGCTAAAAATTTTCCAATGGAGTTGCACCATCTGATCCATCTCTACTTTAATCCCATCTTCTCTAAAACCAACTTTAAAAAGTCTCAATTAACATGATCATATGGTTTTTTGATATCCATTTCACAAAGTATACCATTGATGCTGCCCTTCATCCTTTGAGTCAATGACCTCATTTGAGATGAGGACATCCAAGATTTGTCTACCTTCCACAAGTGTGTGTTGGTAGTTAGACACATGGACGAACATGTTGAAATTTTTTGGTGAAATATTGCCGAAAAATCATGTATCGGATGGTCTCGACACGAGATATGGGGTGGAGATACTGTTTGCCTAATGTTTTTGATTTTTTCCCCATTCATCACTGATAATTTGGCGATATCCCAATATTTTAGCAACATCTTGGCATTATCGCTGATTTTTCAGTGTCAGCACCATTTGTCCATTTAATGGCAAAATTAATTGGGCTGTGGCGTGCAGGATACAACCCAGCCTAGTTCAAAAGTCCTACAATATGTAATATTAGGGCCCAATTGTGGCCTGATGATCTCTGCTGATGCTCAGCCCTATTAAATAAGGCATTTGTTTCCTTTGAGAATTTGATGTGGGATTGTTTCTTAAAGAAAGAAAGGCACAAAAATCTGCAAGGCCAAGTTTTGAAGCTGGTCACACCTGAACCTGGTCCTCGGGTGTGAAGCATGTGAGCCCTTGCCACTGAACCAAGTGTGCTTTTGATACAAAAAATGCGCATGTAATTTATATGTATATATAAATAATATATTTTATATTCATGTGCACACACATGCACACACACATATATATACATATGTATGTGTATATATACATATATACATGAAGGAGAGCAAGAGATAGAGGGCTCGAGAGAGCGAGAGCGACGGAGGAGAGCGAGTGCTTCTGTGTGCGAGCGAGGGTATAGAGGGCGATGTCCTCTCAGGGTCTCGGAAAAGCTTGAGGAAGAGTAGCTTCGGAGTGGAGTCGAAGACTTTCGAGGTCGAGGTAGAGGAGAAGAAAGGCAAACTGCAAGCCACGATTGTGGAGAGGAAAAGAGGGATTTCTTCGTGGATCAAGCTGGGACCGGAGAGCCTAGGGCTCTTTGTAGAATGTCTGGTTCTATGCATTAAGGACACGAGAACTGGAAAATGGGAAAGAAAATGGAAGGAAAAAGGGAGGGCCTATTCGCTGGTGTGCAATGAAAACAAGGGGGGGTGCTTCCTTCGGCTAGGAGTTGTGGAGCTGGAGAAGAAAAGGTTTAACATCTTTATCCCGAGAGGAATAGGAGTAAAGGGTGGCTAGGCTTCAATGGCGGAGACGTTACGGCGCTTGGGTGTTGCTTTTGGAGGAAAGGAAAGCCAGAAGGACGAGGCGATGATGCTGAAGGAGGCTAACTAGTGTTGGGATAACATAGAGTTCAAGGTGGGTAAGGGGACTAAAGTCAAGTTCTGGACTGATCATTGGTGTGGCCATGCGGCGTTGTCCCAAAATTTTCCCCAGTTATGTGCCTTGGCAGTCCATAGGAATGCAACGGTCAATGAAGTGTGGGACTCAAGCCTTGGTCAAGGAGGTTGGAATCTCAGATTTTCAAGAGATTTTAATGATTGGGAGTTGGATTTGATTGGAGATTTGTTTAATATGCTAAGGGACTTCAGGATTTCTTCAGAAGAGGACTCAGTGTTATGGAAAGGAGGGGGTCATGACACTTTTGGGGTTAGGGATGCTTATAACTTGCTGGTTGCTCCCAATGGCCCCGCCTTCCCGAAAAAGTGCATTTGGGTGGATAAGGTCCCAACCAAAGTTGTTTTTTTTTGCTTGGGAGGCCACGTGGGGGAAGATTCTCACCTTGGATAGGCTTAAAAAACGGGGGTGGCAGCTCTCTAATCGTTGTTTTTTGTGTGGTTGTGAAGAGGAAAATGTAAATCATATTCTTTTACACTATATAATGGTCAGAGTCCTTTGGGAGATCGTCCTTGCCTTGTTTGGGGTTCAGTGGGTGTTCCCAGAGATAGTCAAAGAGGTGTTACTTAGTTGGAGGGGCCCTTTTGTGGGGAAAAAGAGGAAAAAGATCTGGAATTCCATTCCGTTGTGTATTTTTTGGACGGTATAGAGGGAAAGGAATAGATTAGCTTTTAGGGGGGGTTTTTTAGCTATACAGAAACTCAAAAATTCTTTTATTTGTAATTTGTGGAGTTGGGCTAGGGTGTATATGGAAGAGGAGTCCTCTTCGCTCTTAGGCTTTTTGGAGTGGCTAATGGCTACTTAAGGGCTGGTGAGGTTGTTTGTTTTTTGTGTTTTTTGGTTTAGGTTGCTATGTATACTCCCTGTATGCTTTGTGGCTTTCTGCCCCTTATTATATTTTGTGCTTATATATAAATAAAAAAAATTATATTATTATGTATTTTATACAATAATTAAATACAAGAAAAATATACATTTATAAATATTTTTTTAATATTTTTAAATAAAAAAAATACTAAATACATTCTCATTTTAATATTAATGTGTTTTCAAATTTAATATATTATTGTCTAATGTTATAAATTTATCATAAATATATCAATTTATTCTTTAAAACAACTTCAATTTCTTTCTTAAAACAACTTCAATATACATAGTAATGTTTTTCTCTCATTTTTTGGGGTTTTGATTAAATTTTTGTTTGTTGATATTTTTTGTCAAAATATCCACCGATATTTCCCAATATATCCCCCTATATTCATAAAATCCAACTACCAATATATCCGTAAAAATCGATATTTCATCCTTGGTTAGACACCACTTTTCCAACTACCTTTTTAAGCCTATTTGTCAGGACCTTCGCTAATGTAACCCCCTACTAGACTGATGGGTTTGAAATCCTTCAAATCCTTTGCTCCACCTTTCTTAGGGATCAAGACCAAAAAAGTGGCATTAAGACTTCTTTCTAAGGAGCTGTTATGAAAAAGATCCCAAAAGAAACCCATCACCTCTTGCTTAACAAAATCCCTACTCAATTGCCAGAAAGCCATGGAGGAGCCATTTGGATCTGGAGGCTTGTGCCTGCACAAGTTAAACAAGGAATCCCCCCACCCCCCCTCTCTCTACTAATGGATGCTCCAAGCTCCTAACATCTGCACTCCCCAGTGCTACAAAACTTAAACCACTGATATCAGGTCTCTAACCCCCTCTACTTTGGATAAAAGGCTTTGTATTCCTTCTCCCTTAATAGCTACCTCCTCAGAAAACTACTCTCCATTTATTCTTACCCTTGTAAAGTAATTCCTTCTATTGCATGCAGAGGCCATTTTATGGAAGAACCTAGTGTTTCTATCCCCCTCTCCTTTAACCAGAATTCCCCATGATTTTTGTCTTCACTTAGTTTCTTCCAAAGCTGCCCACTTGCTATACTTGTCCACCGCCGCCCTATAGCATGCTAAATGTTGCAACGTGCACAGTAGGGGATGTTCATTAGGTAGCTCTTTGGGAGCGACATCTGAAAAGTTCTTCAGCCATCCCCCTCTGTATGTAGAAAAGAAACACTATGAGCAGCTGTCTTCTTCACTTCTCTCATTATTACAGAATATATAACCCCATTTTCCTTGCTTTCTGATTGAAAAACTTCTTAGTAAGAATGTGAGGTGAATTCTTCATGTTATCTGCAACTGTTGTTAGCTTTGCCACTCGATATTCGTCCATTTCAGAATCAATCATTAGCTTCAGCATTACTTTTCTGTTTTTGAACATATTTTCTTTTCCACAATGGAATCATTAAAAGCTGGAAAGTTTTGTGTTTTTCGGCCATCAATTTATTAGAAGATAGACTGACCAACTTTATATGCTACAAACCTAAACTCTTAAGACTCCTTGGAAGTAATCACAGTAATAAAACTAAAAAATTAGCATGAACTGATAAACAAAGTTAAAAGACTCCTGAAAATGTAAAACATTAATGGCTTTGAAAGTAAGAATGCTTCTGGCTCTTTGACTGGACTTATATATATAGAAGATTAGACTCTAAGGCCCAAACTATGATTTGGAATACTTTGGATGATAATGGGCCTAGTTGAGATTTTATATAATTCAAGGTAGATTTCTGCCCAAGTATATTCACCTTGCATTATATAAAATCTCAACTAGGCCAATTATCATCCAAAGTATGCCAAATCAGAATTTGGGCCTTAGAGTCTAATCTTTGATGCCTTAACTTTTACAGGTGGTTGCCACTTTTTCATACCAAAAGTTTAGCCCAAAGAGTGAACCTTTTATGCATATACACAGAATTAGTTTTAAAAATTTTGTTGAACATTGGTAAATTTCAAGAAGTTACTTCCATTTCTAAAGCAATCAAATTAGAACCTTTTTCAAGTTCCTGTGTTCCTTGGGGAACGCTGTGGCCCCATCTATTCAGTTTCTTTATTCTCCATCTGGAATTATTTGGAACACCTTTTCAAGTCTGGATATGGTCTTTCATGAATTCTCCCTTGCAGTATATTGAATTCAATTATGCTTCCAGGAAACTTTCAATTGTGGCCTTCATATGTTATTGGCCATTATGCCTGCCACTTGTATTTTTTATTTATTTATTTTTTGATAGACAACAAGATCATGTATTAAGAAGTGCCAAAAAGGAGGGGGCGTGCCTTACGTATACTGGCAGTATACACAGAAACAGCCCAAGGCACACCTCAAACAAAGATGGACTACACTAACAAACAAAGCAAAGCAAAGCTAACCACAATAAAGAGTATCTAGGAAATTCAAAATAGAGAGGAGCTCTAACTCCAAAGAATCCCTAGACTGTTCAAAAAGTGTCTGAATGAAGAGATCTTTTAATCTTTGGTCGGAAAGCTTTTCATCTTTGAAGGTCCTTTGATTGCGCTTCTTCCAAATACACCAAAATAAGCAAATGGGAGCCAAACGCCAAACTGCTCTTTTTTTTTTTTCTTTTGAAACCCCTTAACTTTCCATTGTAGAAGGAGACTTCTCATTGAGTCTGGAAATGCCCAAACAAATCCAAAAAGGGCTAACAAAAAGGTCCATAGCTCTCTTGTCTTGGCACAATGAATCAAAAATGTGATCGGCTGATTGTTCACTATCTTTACAAAGATTAGATCTGTTGACCATTTGCCATCCCCTCTTCATTAAAGTATCTACAATTAAGATCTTCCCCCAAACAACTTCCCAAGCAAAAAAACAAGTTCTAAGATGAGCACAGGATCCCCAAATCACCTTGCCAGGAAAAACTACACTATTCTCCATCCTTAGAGAACAATAACAAGACTTGACACTGAAGATTCCCTTCCTATCTTCTTTCCAACATAAAGTGTCCTCACCTTCTTGCACTTTTAACAGGTAAAGAAATACCAAAAAGTGGGTCACCTCCTCTACCTTCCAATCTTGGAAGGGTCTTCTAAATTGGACCTCCCAACATCCCCCTTTGTCCCCTTCTCTTTTCCATAAATCTGCAACTGTAGCATTTTTATGGGATGCTATCCTAAAAAGAGTAGGGTAAACATCTTTCAGCTTAAAATCCCCCACCTAAATGTCCCACCAAAAACTTATACGACTACCATTTCCTATATGGATAGAAGATTTGACACTGAATTTTTCTCACGCTTTTCTAGTGTCCCTCCAAAGGCTCATCCTAAAGGAATCCCTCCTCCCTCTAGTAGTCCAACCCCCCTCCATCTCCTTGAATTTTCCGCAAATGATCTTCCTCCACAAGCTGTCACGCTCAACAAAGAACCTCCGTAACCATTTGCCTAGCAAAGCTTGATTGAGACTGTCCAATCTTCTTAGCCTCAACCCTCCAAAATCTTTAGCCTTACACACAGCAGGCCATTTTACTAAGTGGATCTTTCTCCCATCTTCCAAATCTCCCCAGAAAAAGTCTCCTTGAATTCTCTAATCTAATTCTCATTTTTCTAGGAATTACATAGAGGGATATAAAATAGATAGGGAGATTTGAAAGAGTGCTCTTAATAAGGACTAGTCTTCCTCCTTTGGATAAGTATTATTTTTTTCCAAGCAGCTAATTTCCTTTTAAATCTCTACTCAATTGAGTTCCATACACCACAATGCTTCTTAGGGGCCCCAAGGGGTAAACCTAGATTAGAAGTAGGAAGCTTTCCTACTTTGCATCCAAAAAGAGAAGCTACTCTATTTACATCCTCTGTCTCCTCTACTAGAATAATTTCACTTTTTTTTTTGCAAATTTATTTTCAAACTTGACACCAATCTGAAACAAATGACAACCCATTTCCAATATTTCAGTTGCTCTACATAATCATTGCAAAAAAAGAAGGGTATCATTAGCAAACAAAATGTGTGAAACTTGAGTCTACTCTTCCCATTTCCCTCAATCTTGAAACTCCTAATGAATCCTCCCTGTTCAGCCTTTGCAATTAGGCTGCTGAGGGCTTCCATTACCAACACAAAGCGATACTGTGAAGGAGGGTTCCCTTGCCTCAATCATCTAGAGATCGATAAAAAATTTGTGGGGTTGCCATTAACAAGAAATGCCATTCTCATAGATGAAATGCAAAAGTGGATCCATTGTCTCCATTTGGGGTTGAACCCCATTTTTTCTAAGGCTGAAAAAAGGAACTTCCAGCTTACATGATCGTAAGCCTTTTCTATATCCAGTTTGCAAACTAAGCTTGCAGTGGAATTACGCTTCCTCGAATCAATCACCTCATTTGCAATCAAAGTAGCATCCAAGATCTGTCTACCTCCCACACAAGCATTCTGACCGTTTGACACCACCTTGCCAATCAGCCTTTTCAATCTATTAACTAGGACTTTTGCAAGAGGTTTATAAAGGCTCCCCAGCAGGCTGATTGGTCTAAAGTCCTTCACGTCACCTGCCCCTCCTTTTTTAGGGATGAGAACTAAAAATGCTGCATTAAGGCTACGAGTCATGGAATTCTGCGTATGAAACTCCTCAAAAAGCTTGGCATTTTGAAGAATCAAACACCATTTAATTTGTGATATATATGTTGAATGGGCTAAGCACATGTATTTATTTTACGGGGTAAATTTCATTCACCTCCCTTCAGGTTTGGACTAAATACACTTAGCTATGATTAGTATGAAATTTCGTTAAATACCTACCTTATTTTAAATTGAAGGGGAGGTGAGTAAAAATAATAAATGAGAAGGGTAAGAAAGGTATTTTACAAAATTTTCGAACTAATGGTTTTTAGAGGTGTTTGGCACAAGCCTCAGGGTAGATTAGTGACATTAGCCCTTATTTTATGTGCATAAGCATACCAGTGATTAGATTTCCTACTGGCATAATAACCTTTCATTTCTTTCATGCATTCTTGTACTTCTATAATCAAGTTTCCTTATTTCTTTTCTGAGGTGTATCATTTTCAACTTTAAACTAACGTTTTTTGTTCTATCTCTGATTCCTAGGCACTGGATTTGAAGCCTAATTATGTCCGTGCATGGGCGAACATGGGTATCAGTTATGCCAACCAGGTTTGTTCCTACACTTGATCCTTCATACTGTTTTCCAGCTTTGGCTTTCATTACATAGAAGTTGAATTTACAATTTGCAACATGTTTTATGTTCTTTGTGGTTCCTGTGGTATGTGAATCAGAGTAACGTGAGGTTTCAATGATTCATTTATATAAGCAGGCAGATTCCTCACAACACTCAGATAGCATAATAGCTGATATTTTGATGTAAACAATAGTTAGGTGTTAAATGTTGATGTGCATTAAAAAGGAACGGGAGATCTGATGTGCTGATGATACAAGAGCATACAAGTTTATCAAATGCAGTCTTTAATCCCCAAGAAGACAACAGTAAAATTTGAAGACAGTCATTGATTGAAAATCTAAGATGTCCTCCTAATTTTACATAGAGACATAAATATATGCAATTTAGAACACAGTGAGCTGATGACATATCCAAGGAAAACAGAAGAGCCAGAAAAAAAAAAATTCCTAGTAAAACTGACCAGATTGATCCAGTCCAGATATTCCCTCTGATAGAATACCTAGCTAGCCATTTTGGTTCCTGGAGTTCTTACTGTTTTGATATGACAAACAGGACATACTTTACTGTGCTATTATTTATTTATTTATTTTTCCTTGAGCATGAAGCATTGCTTCCCAATTAACTTAGTGTTGAAATTCAAAAGGATTAAAAGACATTGCTTATGGTATTTAGGTTTTAATTTATATTATATATGTCAAGTTATTAACTAATTTAACTACTCTAATCAACTGTCTTGTTCTAATTCTGGGTAAATTTGATAAATATCCCTTTTTTATCTAAGCGTGGAACATCTTATGTGTTGGAGATTTTCAACCCCTATATACAAACAAATTCATCCCCAACATTTTCAATGTTCCAAGCTTAATGCCATTTATTATCATGCAGGGTATCAGGATTTTAAACTAATGGAAGTGTAAGCATATTTTTTCTATTCAGGGTATGCATGAGGATTCTATTCGTTACTATGTCCGGGCACTTGCAATGAATCCAAAGGCAGATAATGCCTGGCAATATTTGAGAATTTCTCTTAGGTATGTTGATGGAAAAATAAACTTTATTGCCTGTTGTTTAATTTGTGCTCCTCTCATATTCTTCATCCTTTTCAGCTGCGCATCCCGGAATGACATGATGGAAGCTTGTGATGCTCGGAATCTTGATATTCTGCAGAAGGAGTTTCCTCTTTAAAACAATTATATTCATTTTGGAGATGAGAGAAATAATGGGGGTCTGCCCTTGAGATGAGGTCTGATTCTAAAGCTTTTGTAGGAAAGATGCAATCCAAGGCTTGTGACAATTCCATAGCCCATGGCCTGACGTTCAGGTTCCATCTTTTGCTGCATTTGGGTATAGTAGAAGGAAGTGTTCCAATCTTGTTACGGTCTGCAACAGTGGAAAAGATTAAAGGTGGCAATTTTTTTTTTTTTTTTTAAATAAAATTTGAAAGCACCATCTCTCAAGCTTCATACAGAGTGTGGTTATTCCATACTGATGAGATGAGAAGGGAAATTGAAAATGAGGGGGCCAAATAAATGCTGATAATAAAGGATTGTGAAATTCCTTTGTGTTTGTACATATGATCAACAACTTAATATTTTAGCAACAGTGGATATTCCTTTTTTGTTGGTTCCCTGGTATAGATAAGACTTCATTGCATAGACTTTGATGACATGACTTCTGCACGCTGCATTTCAGACCTTGTCTGTTCAAATATTGAACATTCAAATTGCAATGCAATGCTAAGTGGTTATTATTTCCAGTGTTCTGTTTTAAAGTTGAATTAAAGTAACTCTTTCTAGTAAAAGAATAAAACATCAAATTATTATTCGGAATGCTTCATGATAGAGGTTAATTTCATTCACATCTCCTATTGTTTTGAATGATCCATGTCTTTTAAAAGCTGAAGTAGATTCTGACAATCGAGCCATAAATCAATCCCCAAGAGCCAATCTATCACTCGTTCATTACCCAAATAGATCAAACCACATTGTGCCTCCCCATTTTGTCAAAAACCAACGGAGGGAGTAACCAAGCATGTAAATATAGTGAAAGAATTGTATGTAGAAATTATATTGATAATGGAGATTATTAATGAAGAGATGATTTTTATTTTTCTTATAATCTTAAAATTTGTCATAAACAATATGCTTATTAAAATTTATTATGAGTTGTAGTACTTAAACTTTTAGGGTGATTATAAGGTGATAATCACTAAACTAGACCTCTAAAAGATTATTCTTGGGCACCTTATTATCATGTTAAGACTTTGTCTAATTAATATTACATAAAGTCTTTTGACTTAAGGATGTGACTAAGGTGGTGTTTGTTTTTTTACTTAATTCTAAATAGAACCTTAATACTTAATAGTGTTAAATGTTAGGTTGTTTGTTTTTGTAGTATTTTATTTATATTAAGTATTAAAAAGTAAAGAAAACCAATATGTTATTTTTTCTATTTAGAAAAAGCTACATATTTTGGTTTTTTTCTATTTAGTAAAAAGTTTATAATAAGTGTTATGAAAAAGGTAGAAAAACAAACAACCTAAATTTTGAAAACAAATTGCTTTCAGCAAAAAGCCAAAAAAACAAACACTACCTAAGTTTTATATATAGCTTTGATATATGAATATATTAAGCTTTACAAATAATATATAAAAAATCTATTGAATATTTGATAAAGGATCTATTACATCTATGATACAAGAAAATATTCAGGATTATGCATGTCACATAAAAATTGGAATCAAGTATTGGCTAATCAATTTAGAAATTATTGTCAAGAATATTTTGCAAAGTATATATATCTATAGTATATTGCACATTATAAATTTTTAACTTGCTTTTCAAAATACTATTTATAAGAGGTGACACTTGTAATGGAATGTAAGTAGGGAACTTACTTGCATCTCTTATTTTTTAGGCAAAATTATAATTTGTTTTAAATATAATCGTAATTAACAACTTCGTTTTGAATAAACTTATTAGAAATGTACAATCTTGCAAAGTCCTCATGCCACAAGTCCTTGTCATAGCTTATTGAGAAGAGACAATTAATTCTAAAATATGAATAGTTCATATCATATAAATGAAGCATTAAGTACTTTATATAGAAATTAGCCTAAAAAATAAAAGAAAGAAAAAACCTAAAATACCCTCAAGATGTTAAATTGGCCCATTAATTTTAGCACCCACCTTTCTTCTAAATGGATCTCACAAGGCACACCCACCTCTCATCCAATGTTTCTTCCAATAATGCATAAACCATTTGATAGTTCAAGTGGGACTACTAAAACCTAAAAGTGTGTGGCTTCCATGGAATTAATCATACATGATTCCATAAATCAATTACTCTTTCCACTAAAGAATATTGATTTCACTCCATCATTTTAGGCAAATTAAATGAAGCCAAATGAAGCTTGTCCCATGACGTATTATTTTATCGCACTTGTTCTCCATGAACTAATTTCCATAATTTAATTGAGAATAAGATATCATCCAATTAAAATCTCTTGTTCTTTTGAGCTACAAATCTAACTTTCCTATAATCAAGGTGAAGATGCATAAATGCTCTTTAGGGGTTTTGCTATAGGTGGTTGAGTTGTAATGGAAGGAGTTGAATGAATGTGCTTGAGTAGAAGGGTTCCTATTTATACAGTTTGATGTTCACATGTCTCTTGTTGTTTAGTAGAAGGATCCTTTTTAGTAGTGCTCAACTTTTGCAAGGGCGTCCTATAGGAGTTTCTAGCTTTTGAGTAGTTCGTTGTCCGTTAGTCAAAGGAGTAGTTATAATTTGTGAGGTCGGGGTTAACAAATTATCTGGTTTACCTGAGGTAATATTAGAGTTGCCCATTTGTTAGGTAATGATTTTGAATATGGTCAAAATGGACCCTTCCACATTATCATATGTTTTGGGATTACTGAAAAGGGATATTACTATCCGGTTAGGATATCATAATCCTCATCTTGGTTTTAATCCCATGACATGTTAGATCAAGTAATCATCTAAGATTATGCACATATATATAACTGAAAAGTCTCATTCATCTATGACTTATAGTGACTACCAATTCAAGCATTAGCTTCAATAACTTTCAAAGTTAAGAATTCATGAAAAATAATAATTTGGAGATTTCATATGTAGACCTATAACATAGAGAATATTATCCTCTTAAGTTCTGTTCAATGTACAACACCTGCACACTATCACATCCACCTCAGAGTCTTACTCTAATGACTAAGATAGTCATCCTACTAGTTATGGAGGTGATTTATTACATCCACTACAAAGTTTCTCAAACTAATAAAATAACCATAAGGACCCCAAATTTGTGTCCTCTATGTATCCAACTATACCTATAATATGAACAATTTGATTGATTAGGCTAAGTATCATGAGATAATGCAAACAAACACCCATTAAAATGCATGCGTGGAAAAAAAAACTAAAATAAGTTATCAATTAAAATGATTAAGTCTTAAAAAGTCTTGATCAAGGTTATTCCAATAATCTCCCACTAGCTTTAAAGCAAACTAGGAGTGTATCTTCACCAAAACCATGCTTGTGAGTATAAATACTCAACCTAACAAGGTCTTAGTAAAAGGATATGTCAAGTTATCCTTAGATGTTATCTTCTCCATAGTGACATCTCCTCTCTATGCTATCTTATGTATAAGATAGTACTTTCTTTCAATGTGTTTTCCTTTCTAGTGTTTTTTTGGTTCTTTAGAATGTGCCACTGGCCCACCACTAATAACTTAATATAGTATCATGGGCAATGCAACCATGGGGTATTACCATAAGTTTCATAAGGAACTTCCTAAGGTAAACAACTTTCTTAGTAGCTTCAAAAGTTACCACATACTCGACTTCCATAGTTGAATCAACAATAAAAGATTGCTTGATATTGATGGGAAAAAACCCATATATTCTATTTCCCAAGCCCATATCAAGTATGGAACATGCTTGACTATCCTAGGTTTTTCTAAATCCTATGTGCACGATAGAAAAGTTGCATTTTTAAACATAAAATGGATTTATAAGGTGCTAAAGAAAAACATACCTCAGATTCAAATGTTCCCAAATCAAATTCATATGATGAAGGTGAAGAACAAAGTCACAGAAGTCCTATAAATCCAGAGTCTTTCACCTAATGACTCAAACCTTGATCTTGACACACTTCTAATGGGAATCGAAGAGATGGTGGAGGCTATGGTTATCTTTTTTTTTTGAGGTAGAAGATGACTCTCTAGAAAAAGATATGGAATAACTCCTAAGGGTGTATTTATAGGGTTCCCCACTAGGCTTAAGTGACTTGAGCCTACTAAGGCTTAGGTCACTTAATATAGCCCAAAACGGGTCCTAATTGACTAATTAAGCCAACAGAGCCTAGTAATTAATCAATTAACCTAATTTAGATACCTTGCTCACTTACCCTTATGCAACCTTGTGTAATTACCAAAACACTTCCTTATGTACAAAACTAAACCTAAAGTCAATCTGACTCTCCTTACCCTTGCCAACAAGGTATATGAGCTCTGATTAGAGACTACTAAGACTCATAGGAGTACTGGCTCCCTTAGAATCCCATTTTGAAGTTAATTCAACATTCCACTACAAAAAAATCAACTGAACTCCAGTATCTTATGTAAATAACAATGAGACATCATGTGTCAGGTCCATAACCTGCTATTCATTGCATTTAGTCTCCCCATAAACTAGTGTCCATAGTCTAACAAGGTGAAAACTATCAGCCTTTCAAGATGAATTCTATTATCTTTGAGTTATAGATCCTACTATTGTGTGTTCAATTGACATGTCTTAATGCTCCAAGAGCTAAGTTATGTTCCACTTAAGGAACTACTATGACCATAGTTTTCACGAACAGACCTCCTTAGGATCACCCAATGGGACACACTATCTTAAACCTATGAGATATCATGGTTCCTCTATTGAGAATGCCTATTGCTAACGACATCTATCAATAGTGACCCAATTCATGGGAAATATATGATCAACTTACAATCTTAACCATAGGTCGAAGTCACTATTAACTTTAGCACATGCTCAATATTCTCTTGAGGTTGAGAGACAACACAATGAAGCAATTTGATAAGGTCATGGCTACTTGATAACCTTAAGTCATGACTCATCGTAGGTCTTGTCCAATGTGTAACCATACAAACTAATACACTCACCATGGGAAACCCTATCCTAATAGCTAAGACTAGTCATCCCTTTAATTAGAAGGTGGTGCACTATAACCTTTAATGGGTTGCCTAGACTTATGAACCAACTGTGAACTAATCATCTATTTACAAGGAACCTATGACTTGGATCTTTCATGCAACTCCTAATGCACCCAAGTCACATACCATGTTCAGGCTGGAGTTTTTATAAGATATAATGCATGGAAATAAGATAGATAAAAGTGAATTGGAACTTTATTAAATAAATAATAAAAACCCATATGTTTATTATATCATCTCGTGCTTTAAGGGCTCTATTCTAATAGATACTCCTCCAACTAACAATTTCACCATCAAATGTGAACACATATCTTGTCATGGACTAGTAAGAGTCCTTATGAAATTTAAAGTATGAATTTATGTACCTAATTGGTACAAGCTTATCACATTGATAGATAAACATATAATTCCTCTTTTCTTAAGATACTTGAGTATATACTTTATCGCTATCCAATGGTTCTAGATTGGACACTGGTATCTACTCATCATTCCTATTACATATCCAATGTTAGGTCTAGTGCACAACATATCATACATGAGGCAACCTATTGTAGAAGCATAGAACACTACTTTTATTTCATTTTTCTTCTCAATGGTTTTAGGACAATGATCTTAGGAAAAAAAAAACTCCATATTTGAAGGATAACATACCTCTCTTAGCCTATTGTAGAAGCATAGAACACTACTTTTATTTCATTTTTCTCCTCAATGGTTTTAAGACAATGATCTTAGGAAAAATGAACTCCATATTTGAAGGATAAAATACCTCTATTGAAACCTATAGGGCATACTTAACCAACATCTTATCTATGTAAGTAGCTTATGACAACCCAATCTTCTTATTCTTCCTATATCTCTAGAACATATAGGGCCTCACCCAAATCTTCCATTTGGAAATGAATAGAAAGTCATATCTTAATAGAAAACAATAATCCTACATTATTCTCAATGCATAGTATGCTATTTACATATAATATTAAAAATACCACCATGCTTCCTTGTGTCCTCTGATATACACATGGGTTCATCTTCATTTTGACAAAAACCAAAATTTTTTATTGCTTCATTAAATTGTTTAGACCTTGATGTTTGCTTAAGTCCATATATGAACTTATGTAACTTGCATACCAAATGCTATTGGCCTTTAGCTATGAACCTACTTGGTTACATCATATAGATGTCTTTCTCAAGATGTCCATTAAAAAAAAGTAGTCCTATGGTCCATTTTTCCAAATTTCATATTCAAAATAAAATGCAATGGATTGGATGATCTGTATGGAGTTTAACATGGCTACTGGAGAAAAAACTTCATTATACTCAAAACCAAGTTTTTAACTATAACTCTTTGCAACTAACCTAGCTTTGAAGGTTTCTACCTTCCCATATCCTTAGTTTTTTTCTCTTATAGACCTACTTGCACTCTATGGGTTTTATCCTTTAAGGTGTTTTTATAAGTTTCCAGACTTGATTAGTGTACATTGACTCTATCTCAACTTTCACAAATTCTTATCAAAAATCCACATCACTGTCATATTTTTCTTCATCACATCCTATGGGGTCTATTTCATGTTCCTCAGGAATTATCTCAAAAGACTTTCCCAAATACATGAATTTAAACTTGTCCAACAACCCTTCCACCATGAAGAGACATTAGTGGTGTAATAAGATCACTAAGAATAATTGGTACCCATATCACTGAATGTTGTGCGTTTTTTAAATTTGTAGTTAAAATGTCTCTGGCTTTTGACTAATTGCTATCACTTCTAACCTTATGATTTATGACATAACCATCTTCTAGAAATTGCATGAAGTGGATAAAAGTTCACAAATCTAAACTTTGCTCATTTCAATTACATAAGATATTGGATTATAGTTGACTTTATTTAGTAGAATGTTAAGTCAACTTCATAATTGGACTATGAGGGAACAAATATTTTCCTATAGGTCTTAATGGTTTCTACTTGAGCTCCTATTTATGATGACACATTTGCTAAAGGGATTTTGGGTTTCCGTTCCATAAGTGTGCATAAAGGCATTTTGTTAAAAATGCAAGGTTGCACTAAATCTTAGAAACAAACTTTCTGGACTAGGCTAATTAATTAATTGGAGCCTAATAGAGCTAATTAATTAATTAGGATCTAAGTGCTTTGGATTAAGTGACCTAAGCCCGATTTAAGCTCATGTTACTTAAGCTTATAGGGAAGTCTATAAAACCCCCTTAGTGGTTAGTGCTTTAGACTTTTGTCATTTATCTTATAGCAAGAAAGAGCAAACCTCAACCACCCTCAAGAGAGAAACAAGCCCACCATTCTCTTATGCTTAAACCTGTGAAGGGAGAGATCGGGTGGAAGATTCTTTGGGTAGACAAGTTCTAAGATGTCTTCAATACATTCCATGAAATCTTATTTGAATTAGAGATCCTTATGTAGACGAGTTCTACGACGTCTTCAACACAATCCATGACATCTTCTTTGGATTGGAGATCCTTAAGTGGATGAGTTTTACGACACCTTCGACAAATTACACAACATCTTCTTCAAATTAAATTTGATCTGGGAACATCTGGATCATGTGTATGAGTTTTAATCTCTAAATCTAGTATATTTTATAGTTTTTATAGCCATAGTTTTCCACTATGTTAGATATAGGAACCTTAACACCCTCTATGATCTAGGGCTAGGAAATAAAGTAATATAGAGTTCTTAGCAAGAATCCTTGTAAAAAATTACATATATGGTCAATGGTCCTAGAATCTGTCTACCATGAATTAGTGGAATCCACAACTAAACAAGAATCAACTAAAAGTGAATGATACATACTTTCCTTTTTCTTGATGTAGTTAATGAATGATACATATTTTCATTTCCCTTCATGTAGTCACTGAATGATACATACTTTCCTTTGTCTTCATGTAGTCTGTGAATGATACATACCTTCTTTTTTCTTCATGTAGTCGGTAAATAATACCTACCTTTCTCACATCAAAAGTTAGAGTCAAGTACATGTTTCCATCATTCAGTATTCTCCTTAATTGAAACCCTTATAAAGAATTATAGATATGATTAGTGGTCTTAAAATCTATCAACCAAGAATTAGAGGAATCTAACACTAAATAAGATTCAACTAAAAGTGAATGATATGTATTTTCCTTTTTCTTTATGGGCACTCCTTTTTCCAATGACCCTTCTTACCAAAAAGGAAGCACTTGACATTTTCTTTGCTATTTTCTTTCCCAACCTTAGACTTTCCTTATTTGGTGTTTCCATTTTTATTATATTGTTGTTGGTTTTCTTATTATAATTACTTGAAGAAGCCTTGACTACCAAATAAACACCTCTTTTATCTTTGATAATCTCCTTAGCTATCTTGAGTTCCCTCATCAACTCTAACAAGTTCAACATCTTA
The DNA here is from genome assembly GCF_030704535.1 of Vitis vinifera. Lineage (NCBI taxonomy): Eukaryota > Viridiplantae > Streptophyta > Magnoliopsida > Vitales > Vitaceae > Vitis > Vitis vinifera. Next base: position 10,834,114 of record NC_081823.1, on the reverse strand, counting down.
TCATAAATAGTTAAGCTTGAACTGCTTGAAGGAATCTGGTAAGGTCCTACGATCATGTTAACCTTGGTTTTACCATCAATTTCAACTTCAACAATCCTAATCTCATTAAAGAGTTCGATCATATGAACCACATCATCTTTGATGGTAGTTCCTTTTGTCATCTTCATGTTCATAATAGTTCTAAGGGTATTTTTTTTTAGCTAACCTACCCCGATCATCAAACATCTCTTGTAGACCGAAGAGAATATCATAAGTGGTGGCATGAGACATGTGTTTCTATTACAACACATTATCTAAAGACTCAAGCATAATGTACTTAGCCTTTTCATCTACCTTGTACCACCTTTGATGAATATCCCCCTCTTCCTGTGAGGAATGGTCATTGTGAATATTGGGAGCAAACTTTTGAGTTACCGAATTTAGTTCCTTTGATGTGAGTACTATATCCAAGTTTCATTTTTAGTCCACATAATTAAATCCAATTAATTTATTCGTAGTGAGAATGATTGTGATTGTGTTATAAGAAATGATTCTTGTAACAAGGAAATAATCATGCATTAATAATTTGAGCATTCAAGGAATTTGGTAAGTTTAGCATTAATGTAGTGCTTTTTAATTACTATTTTCATCTCATGCAAGGCATCCTAGTATCATAAGAGTAAAGCCTACTTTAGGCAAGTCATGATATTATTACTAGGTAGAGACCCCCTCTAATTAATCTCTTTGCTATAAACTTGAAAAGTTTCCTAAGGAAGATTAACATGCCTTTTAAGTTTAGCCCTTAGACTATGCAATTAGGACTACTTTAGGTGATTCTACCACTTTATATCTAAGTTAAGTGTATAACCAAGATCCTTGACCACAATGTTACCAAGTAAGGAGTTTCATCTTTAGAATTGACCACTCCCTTTATTAACATATATAGTCTAGTCTTAAAAAGGAAAGCCCATACCACTTGATCCCTTGGCCCAACCCATCTCTAGGATGGTGATGGACCAAATCAAGATGGGCTTGATTTTAGAGGTTACGGGCTTGCCAAGGGCCCTCTTCCACTTAATATTCTAAGAAAAAAATAGCTTTATTGGCAATTTTCTAACTTTCTTAAGATAAATTATCTATAATGAAATTTCCAAAATAATACTTATTTTCCTAAATTGGAATCTCATGTTATATAAGTAAAATACCATTTTATAAAGATTTAGAAAATAAGAACACTTACCTAAATTGAAAAAAAAATTGATCCTTAAAGATCTAAAAAAAATGAGAAGATTATGGAAAATAATTTTTAAGGATATTTTTAAAAGGAAAGTAGATACTCTAAACCTTTTTAAAAAATTCTTCCATAAAAGCTTTCCTTATTTTAAGCACTTTCCAACTTAAATAAATATTCTTATTTGAAAAATACTTTCATGAAAATTTATTTCCAAAAAAAATACCAAAAATACCAATTTAATTATGTTATCCATAAAATATTTACTATAAAACATGTTAAGCATAAATAAGGAAACCACTAAATGGGTAAACACATAGAGATGAAGTATCACTTGATACTTGAGAGAGTAATGAGAGGAAGTGTCTTTATGGAGAAAATATCTGGTGCAGAGAACCTGACAAATCCTTTCACTAAGACTTTATCTAGTAGAGTCATTGATGGACATAAGGATAACATAGGTTGTTGGGATAGAGCTCTTAAAATCAAGATATGATGTAACAAAGTTAGACTTGAGTTTCTACTTATTTATCCTTTGTATGCATTAATATTGATTTGATCATTCAAACTCATAATTTTAATTGTACATGACTTGGATGCATTAAAAATTGTACAAAAGATACAAGTCATGGGTTCCTTGCAACATGATAAGTAGTTTATAGTCAATTTATGGATTTGGGCAATCCAGTAGAGGTTGTAGTCCATTACCTCCTAATTGAAGGGATGACTTGTCTTGGTTGTTGAGATGAGTTTCCCATGGCGAGTGCACTAGTATGTATGGTTACACAATGGACATAACCTATAGTGAATCATGACATAAGGCTATTGGGTTGTCATGATTCACTATGTTACTATGTTGCATGGAATCTCAACCTTGAGAGAATATTGAGTTTGCACTAAAATCAATAGGAGACTTGGGTGCGACCCTAAATTGGTCATATATCTCTAAGGATTGGGTCACTGTTGATGGAGATTGATGGCAACAAGTATTCTCAAATAAGACACCATGATATCTCATGAAATTGAGATAATGTATCCTCTTTGGTGATCCAAAGGACATGCAATCATGAAATCTATGGCCATGAAAATTCCTTTAGTAGAATTTGATATATACTCCTTAGAATTAGAGTATTTCAATTGATCATATAATAAGTTAGATTTATAACTCAGGGATTGGATAGGTAATCTTGACATGTGATAGCACTACCTTATTAGATTATGGACTAGCATGGAGAGTCTACATGCAGTAGATAGTAAATCATGGACCCAAGCTTTATCTTGTTGTTATTTACAGAGTATTGGAGTACAATTGATCCCTATAGTAAGATATTAAATCAACTTCAGAATTTGATTAAAAGGAGCCTAGTCCTCCTATGGGTCCTAATGGTCCCTATTCTAAGTTCATATACCATGTTGGCACGGTTTATGAGGTTGGATTGCCTCTAGGTTCACTCTTGTGCATAAGTGTGTTTTGGTAATTATGCAACGTTGCATAGGGGATAGTGAATAAGGTCTCTGGATTAGGCTAATTGATTAATTAGACAACCCTGTTGGGTTAATTAATTAATTAATTAATTAAGACCCATTTTGGGCTAGATTAAGTGACCAAAGCCTTGGTGGGCTCGAGTCACTTAAGCCTAATAAGAAGACCTATAAATGCCTCTTGGGAGTTGGGGTTAGGTTTCCATGGCTTTAGACAATCATCTTCCACCTCTAGAAATAGAGACAGTAAAAGCATATTCTCTTCCAAAGTTTGCACTTTGGAGTGCCAAGGTTGTAGCTAAAGTATCGGGCAGAAGACTTTAGGTGTACAAAACCTTCTAAACTACAGGCTTCATCTTCATCAGATGGATTTTGATATGGGAGTATCCAGATCACAAGTATGAGTACCATATCTCTAAATATATAATTAACAATGGTTTTTATTTCCATTTTATTCCACTATGATAGATTTAGAGGTGCTTAGAGATAAATGCATTCACCATACTAGATCCAAGGCTTGGAAGTGGAGTAATCCAGGGTTTCCAATACCATCAAGCAATCAAGATGAATAAAGTGAAAAAAAAAAGAATAAACTACATAGATGAAGAATAAATATCTAACAATCAAGTGTGTGATTTCCAATATCCACACCCAATACACATATCATCTTAAGAAGTAAAAGAGAATGAAAATAAACTAAAAAAAAAAAAGAAAAAGAAATCAAATTGAAGTTACCAAGAAATCTCCTCACAAGTGTAAGCAGTTGGCTTCTTGCAAGTAAAAACCCCACCATCAAGTAAGGTTTCTTCAAATCTCTAAGAATTTTTCCTCCAATAGAATAATGGGTAGAATTCCCCTAAAAAACTAATAAAGAAGTCCCCTTAAAACCAAGATCCTAAGAAACCCTTTTATAGGGTAAGGAATGATTGGAATCTTGACACTAATCATATTCTCCACCAAAGCTCAATTTCACTTAAAAATCTCTCAAACAAAACCTAACCCAAAGGAACCTTTAACTTAGGGTCAAAGCCTGTAAAAACCAAAAACATCCTTAGGAAACTCCAAAGTAGAACAAAAAAGAAAAAAAAAAAAAACTCAAAAAGAGGCTAAAATGGAGCCAAAAGAGACAACCCAATCAATCAATCGAGCAATTGGTTGAACCACCAACACAAGTTGAAATAAGCCAAAACAAGTTTCGAGTCACTAAAAAAACTCAAATGAGCTTTGATCATTCCAAAACTTTGGGAACTTTTAGTGTACCTCTAAAGTCACGTTATGAATCTAAAAGCTCCTTCCAAAAGGTCTTTAAAAGTGGCCCAAGATTCAATACCAATGTTGAGCAACAAAAAGACCACTAGGGAGCATGATGGAGAGGTAATAAGAAAGAGGATCATATGCACGTACTACATGAAGGTGGAAGGTGGAAGGTGAGGGATATCAAGTCTGATCAAAGGCATATGCTACGAGGACAAGATGGAGGGTCTAAACCATATTTCTTCTAAATTCACCATAGACCATAAAACACACACACATTTTATCCATTAATCTTTTTAGAAAATACACATACTATTTAATAGTTTGAGTGAGGGGCCACTAAGATCTAAAATGTGTCTCTCATGGAATCACACATATTCCATAAATCAATCTTTCATTCCAATAAAAAAGATTAATTGCACCCTACCACTTTAGGCAAATTAAATGAAGCTAAATAAAGCTCGTCTCATGTCCTACTATTTCCTAGCACATGTTCCCCATGAGTTGGTATCCATAATTTAATTACAATTAAGCTTTCATCCAAGTAAATTATATCTTGTTTATTTGAGTTACAAATCAAATTTTGTTATTTTCATTGACAGTACTGTTGGCATCTTAAATCTAAGTAATGGAAGCAACACCAATTTTTAAAAAATTTGATTTTTTTAAGGGTTAAAGTACTAACCTTTATGTTTGGATGTTCCTAAACCTTAAATTCCAAGTGTTGAAGACGACCTTAAAGTTGTTGGTAGTCTTGTAAACCCATGATCTTCCGCCCAATGATTCAACTTTGTTTTTGGCACACTTCTAGTAGGGAAGAAATGAAGGTGGAGGCTATAACTATTTTTCTCTCTGGATGGTGTAAGACAAAAAGTGATGAAAACCCTAACCTCGAGGGGGTATTTATAGGGTTCCTAATTGGGCTTAAGTAACTTAAGCCCACATAGGTCCTAATTGATTAAATAACCCAATAGGGTAGGCTAATTAATCAATTACCCAATCCAGAGACCTTGTTTACTTACCCTTATGCAACCTTATGTAGTTACCAAAACGCCTTTATGCACAAAAGTGAACTTAAAACCAATCTGACCCTCATAATCCGTGCCAACAAGGTATATGAGCTCAAAATGGGGACCACTTGGACCTATAGGAGTATTGGCTCCCTTAGAATTCAATTTTGAAGTTGATTCAACATCCTACTATAGAGAATCAATTGAACTCCAGTATCCTATGTAAATAACAATAAGACATTATATACTTGGGTCCACAACTTGCTATCCATTGCATTCGGTCTCCCCATGAACTGGTGTCTGTAGTCTAACAAGGTGAAAGCTATCAGCCTTTCAAGACTACCTTTACTATCCTTAAGTTACCAATCCTTTTATTGTGTATTCAACTAACATGTCTTAGCTCTCAAAGAGCTTATGTCAAGTTCCACTTAAAGAACTACTATGCCCATAATTTCCATGAACACACTTTCTTAGGATCACCTAAGGGGACACACTATCTCAATCCCATGAGATATCATATTGCCTCTATTGAAAATGCCTATTGCTACCGACGTTCATCAACAATGATCTAATCCATAGGGAATATATGATCAACTTACCATCTTACCCGTAGGTCAAAGCCATTGCTAACTTTAACACAAGCTCAATATTCTCTCAAGCTTGAGAGACAACATAATGAAGCAACTTGATGAGGTCATGACTTCTTGATAACCTTAAGTCACGACTCACTGTAGGTCTTGTCCAATGTGTAACCATACATATTAGTGCACTCACCATTGGAAACCCATCTCGATACCCAAGACTAACCATCCCTTCAATTAGGAGATGGTGCACTACAACCTTTAATGGGTTGCCTAGACCTAAGAATTAGTTGTGAACAAGTCATTTATTTGTAAGGAACCCATGACTTGGATCTTCTTTACAACTTCTAATGCACCCAAGTCAAGTACAATGTAAAAAATGCAAACAAGAATGCTCATAAAGTATAATACATGGAATAAGAATAGATAAAAGTGAAATTGGAATATCATTAAATAAATAATGAATTCCAAATTTATCACATCATGTCATGCTTTTAAGGGTTCTATCCTAATAGGTACAATACCAAACAAGGGTATTAATATCACTTCAAATTTAATAGAATTACCCTAGCTAAAGATTCAAGTTTGATCATACACTTTAGGATACTCAAAGAGGATATTATTATCCTATTGGGATATCTTGATACTCATCTTGAGTGTAATCTCACTACATGATGAATCAAACAATCACCCAAGATCATAAGCAAATATAACCATAAACGAGTCTCACTTGTCTAAGGCTCAAAGTGACTACCAATTCAAGCATTAGCTTCAATATCCCTTAGGTTTAGGAATTCATACAAGATAATAGCTTAGATGCTAGGACATTGAGTCTTGTTTGTAAGTTGAAAATTTTGTTCTAGTTAATGTTTGGCCTTAGAAGTCTTTTTAGATAGTGAATTACTCTCTATTGAAGATTAAAGGTTCTTCTTCATCCAACCGAGAAGTCATAGGTACATCCAAGAAGGTTTGGCTAGTGGCAAGTTAAACTCCTAAGAGGTATAAAGAGGAACAAAACCTATTTTTCTAATAAATGAAAAATGATATTTTATAAATGTTAAAAGAAATAGGGAACGCTCGAGCATACAACAACACTCAAGTAATAGGATAGCTTAAGTAGTGGTTAAGTGTACTTGAGCATTCATGCATTTTCTACCATGATTTGGAAGATATTTTTTAGAATTTCATGAAAATCTTGTTTGGAAACCTTATGATACCGAATCTTTTCGACATATTTGCCTATAAATGTATTTTTATAACCCTTTTAGAGTAAGAAATCTTAATAACGAGCTAGATTATTCTCGATCTCTCATTTAAAAGATTTAAGCATTGAATCTTGGGTTAAAGACTTGAATCCCTTCAATGAGGCTGAAGATTATTCATTGGAGCAATTGGAGGTTGCTACTTCACGGACGTGGATCAAGTTGTAGGTATTGCAGAGTAAGTCTTTAGGGTAAATGACCAGATAAATTTATGTAACATGATCTCATATAGTGGATTTAGATTAGCAGTCTTAGACCTTATGGTTTTTTATCTCCACAGTTAGTATGAGGGTTTTCCAAGTAAAAATCCTTATGCCTCATTACATATCTTTATTATCTCGTTTGTATTGCCTATTATGGAAAGAATTGATTGTCCTCAACTACTCATAGAGGAAAATTGGGTATAATATAGAAATAGTTATTTTTTTTTTTTGTTACACCCATTTACACCCCCACGCCCCCCCCCCCCCCCCCCCCCCCCCCCCCCCCCCCCCCCCCCCGCGGGAGTGTTACCTTACTGGACTTTGGTTTTTAGTTTTTCAATTGGTATCAAAGTGGGATAAAAATCAAATTTTTATTGATCCTATGAGTCTAATATGAAACAATAAAAAAACTAGGGCTCCTCTGAATAGTCCACCTTACTTCGATGGGAGTAATTATCCCCATTAGAAAGCCTAGATGAAATTAAATGGAAAATAGATAAGGGTCCCCATTGATTGTTAATGTCCATGGAAAATCAACTGAAGAATTAAAACCTAAACAAGATTGGGACAAAGCCGATGATGAAATGAGTAAAGTCAATGCTAGGGCTTTATTTAGTATCTTTAATGGAGTTTGTCCAAATAAGTTTCACAAAATAGCACACTAAACTCATGCTAAGAAAGCATGAGATATATTTCAAGTCACTCACAAAGGTACATTTCTTGTTAAAGTTTCTAAATTGCAAATGCTTACTACTAAGTTTGAGAATATTAGGATACATGGAAATTAGAACTTTTCTTCTTTTTATTTTGAATTGAGTGATATAGTTAATTCTTTATTTAACCTTAGAGAACATATTCCAAATTCAAAGGTAGTAAGGAAAATTTTGAGATCTCTATTAAAGAGATTTAGACCCAAAGTTATTACCATAGAGGAGAGCAGGGACACTAATTCAATGACAATTGATGTACTTGTTAGCTCCATACAAACATATGAAATTACCTTACCTAATTCTCAAAAGCCTAAATATTCTACTTTTAAGGCTTTTGAGAATGAGAAAAAAGATACTAAAAAACTATATAATATAACTAGGGAGAAATTGGCTCATATGGTTAAAATGATTATAAAGGTCATGAAATTTAATAGAAAATTTTACAAAAATCTAGAATCTGGAAAAAGAAAAAGACTTAAACAATCATCCAAAGTAAAAAATAAAAGTTCCTCTAAGGGTAAGAAAATAGAATGCTTTAACTGTCACAAAGATATTAAAAAGTCTCTGTAGGCTACATGAAGTAACACAAATTATGAAGAAAGTAGTTCCACAACTTCTAAAGATTAAATGTATGATCATAATGATTTTTTAACATTTGTTGCATCTATAGAATCTATGCATGATAGTGATAAATATAATGAATTTATTGATGATCAAAAAATTGCTTTTCTGAATAATCTTGTTGTTGAGCATGAAAAAATAATTAAGAATTATTTAAAAGACCATGATATAATTGAAAATCACAAAACCAAGATTGATGTGTTAAAAGAAAAGAGAACCAATCTTTTTGAAAAAGTTAGATTTCTTGAGTCTAAACATCATTCTCTTCTTGAGAAGAATAATGCTCTCTCAGGAGATGAAAAGTAATAAGTCCTCTTCATCTGTGAGTGAGTTTTTTCACCTTGGAACTAAAGTGCTTAATGAAATACTTGATAAATGCAAAACCCATGGTAACAAAAGAGGTTTGGGGTACATTAATAAAAATGAAACTCCTTCGAGTGGAAAAATTATTTTTGTAAAAGGAAAATAAGAAATCCCTAACCATGTAGCATCTTCTAGCACTCCATCATTATGCACACATTACAAGAAAACAGGACATACTTAGTATAGGTGTTATACTAAGTTCCTAAAGATATTTGAATCTCGAATGAGTAGGTTAATGAATGACTTTAATTCTCTTAAAATAGCATCTTGAATAATGGGAAAGAGAATAAACCTAATAAAAAGCTTAGAAATCAACAAAGCTCTCTAAGTCATCACCTAGGATTAAACAAGTTTAGATGAAAGAAGATAGGGTTAAATGTCAAGTTGTCTTTACTACTCTTAAAACTAGATCTTCTTGTGAGTAGTACTTTGATAGTGGCTACTCTAGACACATGACAAGAGACAAGTCCTATTTCACATCTCTTGAGGACTATAATGGTGGTATAGTTACCTTTGGAGATGAAAGCTTAGCTCGTGTGAAAGGCAAGAGAAGTATATCTATCTTCTGTTTTCCTAAATTAGATAGTGTTCTCTATGTAGACGGACTCAAGGCATACCTCCTAAGTATTAGTTAAATATGTGACAATGAACATAAGGTAAAATGTTGCCAAGACTTACGTGAAGTAATCAACCAAGAAGGAAAAATCATGATCACAGGACATAGGACAATTGATAATTATTATGTAATAAATCCTAACTCTAAAACACCTTTTTATGTGCAGTATGGAAAAGCTAGGCCTTATTGAGCTATGACATAGAAGGTTAGGTCACATAAACTTTAAGGATCTTGTGCACTTAGTGAATAATGAAAGAATTAAAGACATCCCTAAACTAAGTGGTGAACTTAAACCCATTTGTGGTAACTGTATGAAAGGTAAACAAACAAAAAGTTCACACAAAAAGGTGAAGGAAATTAGGACCACTAGACCTTTAGATCTTCTTTATATGGATCTTATGGGTCTCATACGTACTAAGCGTAGAGGTGGTAAGAGATATGTCCTAGTTGTTGTAGATGACTTTTCAAGATTCTCCTTTGTGCATTTTCTTAGAGAGAAGTTAGAAACCATAAAGCACTTGAAGTCCTTGTTCACTAGAATACAAGTGGAGATAGGTTATTTAATTGTAAGAGTTAAGAATGATGGAGAGAGAGATTAACAATGTGGATGTTGACCACTTTGTGAGTCAAAATATATCAAACATGAATTTTCAACCCTTAGAACTCCTTAATGGAATGGAGTGGCTGAAAAGAAAAATAGAGTGTTATAAGAAATGGCTAGAGTGACGATTCATATGCATAATACCCCTATGCAATTTTGGGTTGAAGCTATAAATATAGCATGTTATACTGCCAATAGGATTTTTCTTAGGCCTATAATAAATAAAACATCTAATGAATTATAGATTGGGAGAAAACCTAACCTTAAGTACTTTAGGACTTTTGGCAGTGAGTGCTACATACTTAGAGATAGGGAGAACCTAGGGAAATTTGATGCAAAATCTAATCTAGGTATCGTCTTAGGCTATTTTACTAAGAGTAAAGCCTATACATTTTATAATCAAAATTCACAAGTTGTCCAGGAATCCTCTAATATGGCTATAAATGACACTAGGTATGATAAGGATATAATAGAAAAACAAATTTCAACCTAGGATTTAGACGATGAGAACTCTAAAAAATGTGAAAAGTGTAAAAGATAACCCTAATGGTGTCCTTGAAAGTAATGTTGACCCTAATAAGGATGAAAATATACCTCAAGAAAACACATCTGAAGAAATAAGGAGTAAACATAAGTCTAGAGGACCCAAGAACCACCTTATCTCAAATTTTATAGGTAACATGAATGAACGTGTGGTTACTAGGAGACAGTCAAGATTAAATGAGATGGATCTTGCATGCTATACCTCCCAATTATAGCCAAAGAATGTGGAAGAAGCTTTAAGAGATGAGTCTTGGATTACCGCACTCTAAGAAGAGTTAAATCAATTCATTAGGAATGATGTGTGGTATTTAGTCTCTAGACCTAAAGATAAACATATCATAGGTACTATATGGATCTTCAAAAATAAACAAGATGAAAATAGAGTCATTGTGAGAAACAAAGCAAGACTAGTAGCCCAAGGATACTGGTAGATAAAGAGGATTGATTATGAAGGGACATTTGCACCCATAGCCAGATTGGAATCAATTAGGATGCTTTTGGCCATAGCATGCTCCTTAAGAAAGAAGCTTTATCAAATGGATGCCAAGAGTGCTTTCCTAAATGGGATTCTAGGCAAAGAAGTTTATGTTGAACAACCTAAGGGTTTCAAGGATTTGAAATTCCCCAATCATGTCTATAAGTTAAAGAAAGCCTTCTATGGATTAAAGAAATCTCCTAGAGCTTGTAATGAAAGGCTCACAACCTACCTTTTGGAGAAATAGTTTGAGAAAATGGGAGTAGATAAAACCTTGTTATACATAGGTTTAAGGATGAGTTATTAGTAGCCTAAATTTATGTTGATGATATTGTTTTTAGAGCCACCTCTAGTAACCTTACCCTTAGTTTTTTTTTTTTTTTTTTTTTTTAAGGAAATGAAGACTGAATTTAAGATGAGTATGGTTGGTGAACTAACTTTCTTCCTAGGTTTTCAAATTAGGCAACTTAAAGATGGAATCTTTCTCTCACAATCTAACTATGATAGGAAGTTAGTTATTAAATTCGGTCTAGAATCCACTAAACACTCTAGGACACCTATGGGCACTTCCACTAAGCTTAGCAAGGATGCATTTAGAAAATTTGTTGAGCAAAATCTCTATAGAAGTATGATAGGAAGCTTGTTATACCTTACTGCGAGTCCTTTTGACATATCTTTTAGTGTTGGAGCTTGAGCTAGGTACCAAGCAAACCCCAAAGAGTCACGCTTAGTTTGTGTTAAAAGAATTATTCATTATATTAATGGGACTTTAGACTATGGTTTATGGTATCCTTATGATTCCTTTCTTGTTATTGTTGGTTATTCTAATACTGACAGGGTCGAAAATGTTGAGGATAGAAAAAACACATTTGGTGCTTGTTTTCTCGTTGGTGATTTTCTTATGGCTTGGCTTAGTAAAAAAACAAAATTTTGTATCTTTATCTACTACCGAAGATGAATACATTGTTGTTGGAAGTTGTTCTACACAACTTTTATGGATGAAAAAAATCTTGAAAGACTATAAGATTAAGGGATCATGAACATACACTATAACAATTCTAGTGCTATTAATATATCAAAGAATCGTGTTCTTCATTCCAGTATTGAACACATTGAAATTCGTTATCACTTTATTAGGGATCTTGTTGAAGAAAAGGTTGTCTCTCTACAGTTTGTCCCTACTAAACATCAACTGGTAGATATCTTTACAAAGCCCTTGGATTCTCTTAGGCTTGAGTTCCTTAGGAAATCCCTAGGCATATGCCTAATCAATTAAATCATATTGACTTTAGGCCTAAAAGGTGTTAAGATTAATTGTTTCATTGTTTGTTTTTCTTTTATCTTCTTTTGGTTTACTTTGGGCATACAATTTTTGTTTATCTATTTGATATATTAACATTATTCATAATATCTCGAGTTTGTGAACTGAAGAAATATGCTATGTCTACAAGACTTGATGTGGATTGATTCTTGGATATTTATTAATCACTATTGATATACATGATTCCTAATAATTGAATGTCTTTGTATAGTGGAATTTCAACCTTAGTTACATCTTGTGATTGATCAAGAGGTAGACTTCTTAAGTTTAATTCACAAAACTCTTTGGAAGGATCATGTGTCATGCTTAAATCTTATTATCCACATGCCTTGTTTGACTAAGATCATTATAATTGTTTCTCAAGGCGAGTTAGTAAATACTTGAATTTTTGGTTAAGCAAAACTCTTATACACTTGCCAAGATTCATGCTCTTACATATAAGTTGCTCACTTTCAACATTTGGAAACACCCCCAAAGTGGATACAAAGCCAGCCATGAATGAAAATAAAATAAAAAATCAAAAGAGATCATGGTGTACAATACCTCCACTTTCAAAAGAAAAACATGGAATCAAATTAAGGGAAAGTCAAGTAGTGTTGTATGTAGATCAATGAGATTGTGATAAACAAAAATCTAGTGATCTCAGAACAAATTGATTGGATGTGTACTTTAAATTGACCAAAGGCATGATTGAATTTCTTCTAAGTAATTAATTTCAAAATATAGAACTAGACAATGAGTTGTATTCCCTTGGAAATCAATACTCATGTTTCTATGTTGGCCCTCTTATACACTAATAGTTATACATTAGGTTTCTAAATCAAAATTACAATTAACTCTGATCTTTGTCTTGAAACTTCATTCTTAATGGATTGATGTATACTATCTAGGTAATTCACTTAGCATATTACTGATCAATCTGATTGTGGTAGTTTAAGAGCATTATGATTCTATCCTAAAGGTGTTTTTCTTGACATTCTTTCAATTATTTTGTAAATCAATTTAGTTTCAAGTTTTTGGTATGTGTTTATTTCTTTCTTGGTGCTAAGTTTATGCATCGAGTGCTCTTTTCTAGCACTTTAAGTGCTCAAGCTCTATAAGTTGTATCCAGCACTGCTTCGAGCAGTCTAACTGCTCAAGTGCTATAAGTCATTTCCAGTGTCGCTTCCAATTCTCACAACACTCAAGTGCTAATCTACATCAAGTGCTCTTGTAGAGTATAAAAGGCCTTTCCAACATGTCATATTCATTTTTCATCCATCCTAGCTAGTTCGAGCACGCTGGGTTTTCGTTTATTCAATATTTGAGGTCAATTTTCTTTGTTTTTTGCATTTTTGTTTATTCAGTACATCTTTTAGATCTATTATAGAGGTTTAGTTCTTTTTCGTATTTTTCTTGATTTTTCTTGGTTTTTATGTTTTTTCACATTCCATAGCACTTTTATGGCTAATCATAGGCACTAGCATGAGCTGACCCCTACTAGGTCACTTAAGCCCACTCAAGGCATCACTCTCCTAGTCCTTTCGACTTAAGAGACCTCTTAGTGGAGTCTTTCCATTATTAAGAGGCTCAAGATAATTTCTATGCCTCGTTCCATGATCATCATATTGAGTTCGAGTGTCCTATTGACCCCTTTGCATTCCAGGATACTCCTCTCCCCACCATTATTTATGAGAAAAGGTGGGAGACTTTTTTTTTTCTCTTCAGGGGGCCTATTACTCCCACTTAGTGTAGATTTTCTATGCGAACATGCACTCTATCGTTGCCAATGTCATATTTAAAGTGACAATGTACGACCAGTATTTCCTCATCTCTTCCTAATCTATTAGGCGTGTGCTTGGCATGCCTCGACTTGATGCACACGTTCATTTTTTTCTTTTTGGAGGTACAAGTTCTCACTCGAGGGGAGCTTGATGTCATTCCAACTTCCCTTTATGATGTTTCTTGCCATTTTTCTTCCTATATTCCATGTTGGCTTCTCCAAGCTAGCATGGCTCCTCGCTACCTTCTTCACTTATATCTTCTACCTTTCCACTCATCGTACCTAAATCCGTTGCTCGCCTGCTAGGCTCATTCATATCATTCTCACTGACCAGTAGTTCAACATGAGCTAGGTCATATTAGATGTTATGACCCTTTACCATGATCTTTCTTATCAAGACAATGGTCTTCCATTCGTCCTTCCTATTTCTTGGATCTTGGAAAATGTCAGATTTGAGACCGATCCTGCTCTAGGGTTCTAAGCTTCTTATGTCTTTTTGGATGGAACCTCTTAGGTCAAGCACTATAGTCATGTGTACGATTCCATGACACCCTATGCTCCCAATGGTCTTCAGGATGTCACTCTAGCTCAACAGGTAGCATTGGAGGCTACTGAAAAGGAGGATGATATCCAAGTGATGGAATAGGATGTTCCAGTTCTAGATGCCAACTTTCCAGAGCCTGCTTCGAGGACTTGCTCCAATCGCGATCGTACTAGTTCATCCTGAGCTTCTCATGCTGCATCAACATCAATCGATTGAACTTCCCAAGAAATTAGGATTCAATGACCCCTCTTTACTTGAGGATGGGCTTACAAAACTCTCAATTCTATGAGATCTAAGGTCATCTTACTTATATCATCTCATGGATCTACTTTTAGGGCGCCTCGAGCTCAACTCTTCCTCCACCTCTTCCTAATGCTTAGATTAATTATATTTGTATATTTTGTTCTAGATTGTTTTACTTTGTATATCTCTTTTATCTAGAATCGGTTTTTATTTTATATATATATATATATATATATGATGTTGACATTTTATCTTTCTTTCTTGTCTCTTGTATGCCTTTCCAGTTCGTATATTATATCCTTTGCCATTTTGTGACAAAAAGAGGAAGATCATTTCATAATTGAAAAGGCATTTGATACACTGAAAACAAATAAAACTATTGAAAGTCATTTGAGAGAAGATATTTGAGATCATTCTTGACAAAAAGGGAGAATTTCTTTGAGAAAAGTAGAGATATTCTTTAGGGGGAGATATTATTTTTGAATTGCTTATTTCATTTGAATGGCTGAATTCATTTTTTTTGTTATATATATTTAATTCATTTTTATTTAAATTAAATTCTTAAGGGAAATTAATTGAAATATTGGAGGAAATTAATGATTTGTTCCCAATTGGTGTATCAGCTGATTCATGTCCTCTCAATGGTCCCCAACAGTGCCATTTGATTCGTGTCCAGCTGGTGCCTTGATTTTGGTTCTCAAACGGGAGTAATCAACAAAATTTATAACCTATTACACCATGTACTAGGATAGCCTTAGCTAGCATAGCATAGTGGCTCTAGGGTCATTCACTAGGATGGGTTTTCACTTCACAATTGATATCAATTCAAAGCTGAATTGATGCTTTTTCATTTCAATGTTAGCTCTAAAAGAAAACATAAAGATGTTTGAAAAGGTTGGTTTTTAAGTGAAACCAAAAATAAAGTAATGGAAATTACTTACTAAGAAAAGTGTTTCTTGAAGTTTCAGATCACTAGGCTCAGATTCCTTGTACAAAAAGGGAGTTCCGGTCACTTGTTTTTTTTCCTCGCATTAGAGAATTAACATATAGTTAATTCTCTAACCGGTGTGGTACAGATGCTTCCCATTAATGGGTTCAAACACTAAATCTCTTTCACTGATGCATCTTGCAATGGTTCATACCTCTCACCTAGTATTAGCCATTCAAGATGATCCTTAACCTTGGATTACCCGTCAAAAGCTCGCAAGAGATAACTAATGGATGTCTCCTTAGAGTCCAAAAGCTTACCAAGTGTTGGCTATTCTAGAAAATCCTACCTTTAAACCACCTCCCAAAGGCTTGCAAGAGATAAACTAGTGCATCTCAATGGATGGAGATCACTTACCTTACCAAGTGTTGGCCTAGGTGATTAAAAGACGTTTTAAGTTAACTAAAAAGATAAAAACCATTAACGGGTCACACTTTCTCTTCATTAAAAGCTGAAACAACAAAACTTCCAATTTTTGCATGTGGAAACTTACCTGGCTTTCTTCACTCCAAGAGGCAAAGAGCCTAGCCACTCATCCTCTGAGGAAACATCCTCAGAGTTTGATTGGCTAGAAATAAAAATAACGAGAAAACAAAAATATGAAGGAAAAACAGAGCAAGTGCTTTGTAAAATATATTTCTTCCTCTCGTCGGATTACATATATGATATATATCTCATTATTTACATTGGTTCAAAGATATATATAGAGAAGATATTTTCTAAGAAATATCCCAATAATATCTTTGACTGATTACAAGGAGAAAATAGAAATTTACACAAAATATCTTGAGAAAAAATCTAACTAAGTCGGTTGCAAATATCTGAGTTTGCACAGGTGGATTTCGCACGGTGATTCACATGTTGAATTATCCATTTTGCAAGTTTGAACTTTGGTTTTGCAACTTGGAGGTGATTTCATAACTTGGAGATGATTTGTAACTTGATTCACAGCTTGGAGGCCATTTCGCAGCCAATGGCCAATTTCACGGCCATTTCGCAGCCAATGAACATTTTTGTAGGCCATTTCGCAGCTGTGAAATGAGAGGGTGGAGCTGCGAAATGGCACTCGTGTGCCAAGGGGTGGTTTCGCAGCTGCGAAAACCCTGGGAATTTTCGCAGCTCATTTCGCTCAACTTTGTGCAGTTGTCTTCAAACAGCCATAACTTCTTCGTTTCAGCTCCGATTCACGCACCGTTTGAAGCGTTGGACTCCTAACTTACTAATATTCGAAAAGACATATAGTATGAATGAAATGGACTTCTAGAACTGATTGAAATGTGTCCTACATTTGCTATCCTCTTGAATTCTTCATGTTAGATTTCTCTCTTTTTCCTCCTTGTATTCTTGATTTGGCTTTGGCAAAGGACTACGAAGCTCCAAAGCTTGAATTCTTCATGTAAATGAGCTTCCATTTTCTTTGCCATGGATTATATCAAGCTCTCCCTCATCTTAGATTGCTTTGGTGATCAAAAAGCTATCAAAAACACCAAAACTTAACACAATTTGATTAGAATTGATTGCAAGGGTCCTTAACATGCCAATTGAGTTAAAAGGTAATAACTACTACTCAAAAGTGTTTAAAAGAGTTAATTACAAGCTATAAAATAGCACTTTTTGAGTAGTAATTAATTAATCCTAAGACATTGAAGAAAACCAAATCAACTATTGAAAGCATATCTTAAAAGTTTAAGAGATATATCTGACATGGATGTTTCTTAGAAAATGTTTCTTTTAGATTTTTCTATCTTTCTAAAACTATTATAAGTCATAGAAACTTCTTCTCATGTTCTTCACTACACATATCGTTGTGCTTTACTATTGATCTATTATGTCTTATCAAGCTTTTTTTATGTTTGGTTAATTTGCATGCATCTATATTCCTCTCGAGTTCTGCTTTGTACATTGGTGTCACTACAAGAATTGATTTCTCTTTCATACTTATACAATGTATCAAGTAAAATCTCCAACTATTTTGTTTTGCTTTCTTGACATTACTTTATCCCACACATTGTTTTACCTTAGGTATAGTTTTCTTTATATGTACAGGTTACAAGATTGGAAGATAAGTACTACAAGATGATGCACAACATTCCTTTAAGTTATTTTTAATTGAGCGTTAATGTGTGTTATGTAAACTTCTTTATGAGAGTTCGGGTGGGTTTATGTAACATGTTTTGTCACAAAATTGTCAAAAAAGAGATTGTTAGGACATTGAGTCTTTTTTGCAAGTTAGAAATTTTGTTTTAGTTAGTGTTTGGCTTTAGAAGGTTTTTTAGATAGTGGCTTACTCTTTATCGAAGATCAAGGGTTATTTTTTGTCCAACCGGGAAGTCATAGGTACATCTAAGAAGGTTTGACTTGTGGCAAGTTAAGCTCCGAAAAGGTATAAAGAGGAATGGTACTTTTTTTTTAATAAATAAAAATTGATATTTTATAAATGTTAAAAGAAACAAAGGACTCTCGAGCGAGTAGTAGCACTCAAGCTAGCGTTGGGACTACTCAAGCACTCGAGGCACTCAAGTAGTGGTTAAATACACTCGGGTGCTCGTGCATTTTCTACCGAGATTTGGAAGATATTTTTAAAATTTTCACACAAATCTTATTTCGAAACCTTATGATACTAAACCTCTTCAACATATTTTCCTATAAATACCTCTTTACAACCCTTCTAAGGTTAAAGATCTTAATAATTTTGAAAGGGTTAATTTCATTGAGGAGGAAACCTAAAGGGCCACACCATTCCTGATCTCTTATTTGAAGGATTCAAGCATTAAATCTTGGGTTGAAGACCTACATCCCTTTAGCGAGGTTGAAGATTCACTAGAGTAACCAAAGGTTATTGCGTCATAGAAGTAGATCAAGTTGTAGGTATTGGAGAGTAAGTCTTTAAGGTAAAGCAGTCAGGTAAATTTGTATAACTTGATCTCATATAGTGGATTTAGATTAGCAGTCTTAAACTTCATAGTTTTTTTTTATCTCCACAATCAGTGTGAGGATTTTCCACATAAAAATCCTTGTGCCTCATTGCATATCTTTATTATCTTGTTTGTATTGCCTATTGTGGAAAGAATTGATTATCCTTAACTACTTATAGAGAAAAAATGGGTATAATATAGAATTTTTTTTTTTTTGTTACACCTATTCATCCCCCTTCTAGGTATTACCCTACTAGACTTTGGTTTTTCATTAGAGATTTAATATGTCAACCTTATAGCATAAGGGATATTATCTCAATAGGATTTGTTCAATGTGCAACACAAGCACAATAGCACATCTACCTTAGAATCCCGCTTTAATAACTAAGATAGGTTATTCCACCAATTAGGAAGTTGATGTACTATAACCACCATTGATTCACCCAAATTTATGATTAATATAAATGTACTTATCAAACCACAAGGACTCCATAGTTATATCCTCTATGTATCTACCTATATTTATACTATGCATAATGTGGTTGATTAGTGTGAATATTCATAATGATAATTTAAACAAAACATCCATGAAAACTTATACATGACAAAAAAGTTAAAATAAATAATCAATTAAAATAATCAAGTCTCAAAAAATCTTGTCTTGCAAGGCTATTCCAACAATAATTTGATTAGTTTATTTAAGGGTATCAAACTACTCAATAGATGTGAACTTCCCTTAAGGATAGGTTGGGTGGGACCTTTTCTATTAGGTTATTTATATGTTAAGCAACCTATTTTTATGGGTTTGAGGGGCTTAAAACTCATTCATTGCCGACTCTATTTGTTAGTACTTTAGTCATTTGCATTTGATAGTTTAATTTGTATTTTTTTTCATAGGTTTTCAAGTGCAATCTATGTTCCAATTTAAATAAAAGGGAGCACTTGAGGTTTTAACAAGATTAATGAGAGGATATAAGCTAGGAAAGAGCTTAACAGTTCAAGTTAAGAAGAATAGAAGGATTTATGTAGGCAAGCTACATAGGCTTGAGTAGAGAATTTGCTTAGAAAATGGTTGAGCAACCATGGGTAGACTTGAGCAATATTGAAATTGTGTAGAAAGGGCATAAGTTGCCTACACAAGTTGTCAAGCCTTAGATCAACATTCAAATACACATAAGTACTCCTACATAACATGATCTACACAGAGTGCAACCCTTAAGCAAGTTCCTATGTGAGTCTCCTAAACGTATGGAGTATCATGAATTTGCGTAGGCATCATTAGGTAAATTCCACATGCAAGTTTCCGTAACACCAAAGGCACCACAATCTTCTACACAGAAAAGCAAATTTGGTATAGTCTTTTTGCAGATTCTAAACACTATTTTTGAGGCACATGGGTGAATCCATACTTACCACATGACCCTAAAGCACCTTCGTCCTCCCCATAAGATAGCCATCTGGCTATGAAAAGTAGTTAAGATCGTTATAGATCTCATACCACAAGGAGTGCTAGTCGGAGTTAGTTGCAGCCAATTGGGATGTGGGATAATATGGGGAAGGAGAGTTGGAATTCTATTATGCAAATAGAAATCCAAGGTAAGAAGAGGATTAGATAGTTGGAGATGGGAGTATTCAAAGGATCATATCAAGGAAGAGAAAAAAAAATATATAAGGCATAATGAGAACTTGAATGGAAAAGGAAAAACAACTACAATAGTAGTAATAAGAGAAGACACAATAGAGAGTAGCAAACAAGTTATTGAACAGTTCATTTTTTAGTTGTAAGTATTTCTTAGTTTTAGGATCTATATTTAAATTAGAATTTCTTTATTTTTGAAGCAATTTCAATTGTAATTTCTCTTTCGGTCTTGATTCTCTTTGTTCATTTTAAGTTTATTGTAGTATAATTTTCATTTTAATTTCAATATAAGTTCAGTTGATTTTGAGTTTTAGAACGAATTTGAGTTCCTATATCTTTCATTTATTTTTCATTTAATTATTCTCATCAATATATGATCCATCAATCTAATTTAACAATTTGGTATAAGATAAACTATTTAATTTTAATAGATAGGAAATTGATATATTTATTTTTATATAAGATAAATTGTTTGAGTATTAATTAAATTCTTAAAGCTAATTAAAGTTTAAATATCATATATATAACCCTAAATTTCAAATTTTTATTCCACTTATTTGTTTTGTTTCTTATGATCAATTTATAAGCAAGTATGCATCAATCCTATGCATATAAAAATCAATGGCATAAAGTGACATAAGATTTAACATGGAAAAACCACCTAGAAAACCCTTAGGTATAAAAAAACCATATTGGTGTCTTGATTACTAAATAATTGACTAATTTTAAGAAAAAGATATACAAAATTACTTGATTGAATGTGTTTATATTTTAGAGTCTTATATCAACAGAACTTATAGTATTTTTCCACATCCTCGATAGAAATTGAACCTATGCTCCCTAACAAATCACTTGAAACCCTTATCAAAGTTTATGTGATGTGAGTCTCAGCCTTTTGTTTTAGCGAATAGGTACTATTAAGAAAGATCTTGAAAATTCTAAGAGATGGAAGCTCAAGGTTAATCAATGACTATCTTTTTAGGGTTACAAATTTTTAACAAAATAGGCCTTGCTTCATTTTTAATAATAGGTTAATGTAATGAATCGTTGCTTTGTTTCTCAATTTTAAAAAACTTATCAAAACAATTTTGGAATTAAAATGATTTGGAAACTAAATTTTCAAAACCAAATGTTTGAACACCCCATAGTAGACTTTTAAATGTTTAGGAGAGGATGTTTAAATATCCCTAAGGAATGCTCAAACATCTTGGTGGACATTTTGACCCTCACCCCATTCTCCATTTTATACATATATATATATATATATATATTCTTCATAATCTCTATACCAATTTCTTCTTTTATCCATTCCATAGGCTTTACCAACCTTAAATGCCTACTATCTTGAAAATGATGACTTTAAAGTAATCCAAACTCAATTCGGATGAAGCTAAAGTTGTCTTGAACCTTGTAAGACCTAGGGGACTATTTTGCATCCTAATCCATATGAAATGGAATAAAATGGTCAATTAAGTCTAATACATCAATAACATATAATAAAATATAATATCTAATTAAAATTTTTAAATAATTAATTTGGGTTTGGGTTGCTCAGTGTCCTAACCCAAACCCTATATGAATTCAATTAGAGTTAGTTTTTACTTTTTCTTTTTTCACCTAAACCTAGATTATAAAAGGGGCTACCCTAGCCTAAAATCGGGTTAGGTTAGGTTAAGTTGGGTTAAACTAGTCTAAGTTGCACCTCCATTGCAATATATTCATAAACAAGAATGGTTGAAGCATGACTCTAAAATCTTTTTCCATAGGGATCAAAGGGGCTTATTAAGATGTGTATAAATGAGTTTGGGGCATACTAAAATTTTTAGGGATAAACTATGATGGTATATTTGAGATTTGGTATAGAACTTGATTAACATTCAAAATTGAATTATTTTCATACTTAAAATCTGAGTTTTTAAATGCATTTTGAGTGTTAATCAATTTCTTTTAACTTGAATGTGTGGGAAGTCTCATTTAAGGACTAATATGTGGATCTAGTGAAGAATGTAGTAACAAGAGAATAAAGTGAGATTTACGCAAGTTTAGAGGAAGTAAGGTTTTTACAAAATTGATGAAAGCAACGCAGGGGAGACTTGGAGTTCAATTGCACTTGAACAATGGAGCAAAGAGGATGAAATCAGAATTATATAGTCAAAATTGATTTCATAATCAATTTGGAAGATTAAAATGATTTTTAAAAAGTTAGCAAAAAAAAGAAATCAATTTCTCAAATAAAAAAATTTGATTTAAGAACATTAAAACTGATTTCATTTTGAAGCTAGATGAGCACATGCAATAAGTAAAATAAAAAAAATTAATTTAAAAGAGCACGAAATCAAATTGTGATTTCAAAATGATTTGGTGGAGGCAAACTAATTTGGAGCTACACAAGGAATGCATTGGTAGTAATCAAAATTAGAATTCTGATTTCAAACCAATTTGAAAAGTTGAAACTAGAATTTTAATTCCAAAAGGATTTCAAACCAATTTGAGAAATGCCAAATTGATTTCAACCATGCTAAAATTGAAAAGTCTAATTTTCGGGTGCATATCAATTGTGATCTTGGCTAATTAGAATTAGGTTTATTAACTCATTTTGTTTGATCATATGTAAGACCAAAATGAATAATCTAGGGTGTTATTGTCAAAACAAGAAATAAAGTCCGTTAATTTAAAATACTCTTGAGATCTAGACTTTATTTCTAAATCATATTTCTAGATTTAAATCAATCCTAAGATCTTGTTTCATCTTGGATTGATTCTTTCATTATCAAAGTAATAAAAAAAATTTGGAGATTAGATGTCGTCTTTTTATTTTCTTAAATTCATAAGATAATATTTTAAAAAATCTTTATTTAGATTAGGGTTTTATTGAGATTTGAAAAACAATTGGTTCTTCCTAACTTAAGTATCTAAACATGTAAGTGTCGGTCCCATAGAAGGACAACCTAGATACTACAATTCATAGTGCTCTAGGATCAATTCGTTCTTAGGCTCTAGAATTTATATAACTAAGATTCAACTGTTAGCTCTCTTTTTCTTGTTCTGTCGCTCGATTCATCAACTAATACGAACCAAGATGACAAAGGGATTGATGCAAGTGAGTTGATTATAATTCTAACCACTGTGGACAAGTGGACATGATACAGTGATTCATAAAAAAGTCACTCAACCACTCTATGCTTGTTTTATATATAAAAAATCATTGGTTTACTTGAGAAAATTAAAATAAAACTTATAGAGTTGACCAAGTACAGTTCCTCAAAAGAGGGTTGTTGAAAGATTTTTAAATTAGAGAAGCTAATATGGGTGCCTACAAGATAATCCCTCAGGACTGACTTATTGGGGGCACCCGAAAAGAAGACGCTCTTAAAAATAAAAAGAGTATGGAAGCATCTAATAGTTATACCTTTTTATTAGTTTTTTTTTTTTTTTTTATTGCCTTCGAGGAAAAAAAAAGAGTATGGAAGTAGCCCACTGCACACCAGCAAAGCAGATGGCATGGCAGAAAATAAGTCATCTTTCTTTATCTTTTTTTCTTGAATTTTTATTCCATGTAGTGAATGGGAATTCACTTGAAAGTGGAAATTAAAGGAGCCTCATCTCACAGACACACATACTCTCTCTCTCTCTCTCTCTCCCTCTCTCTCTCTCTCTAAATCATTTGGGTTGGATAATGCTCTGATGGGAGAAGTTGTACGAACGACCAAAATAAATACACCAGCCAGCCTGCTCTTCCTTTAACTTCTGGCGCACGGCCCATCCACCGAACCTTGACATGTCCCTATACACCACACCTATTCTCCCCCTATATATGTACACATTTCTAATAAATGAAGGCAAAATGCTGTTTCTACGAAATGCCCATTATTTAATGTATGAAATCTACCCTCTCTTCCTTCTCCAGATTCCAGCTGATCCTCGTCCCTTTCACTCTCCATGACCACACCCCCATTTCCTTAACCCACAACTTACTCTCTCCGTTTCTCTCTCTTCTTGCAGAGAATCCTCTGCTCTTCAACAGTTTTTATTGATGGGCTACGAATCCTATGTACCCATGTCCTAAAATATTTCATACACCACTTATTTACTGATCATCATCATCACCATCATCATACACACATTACACCAACAAACACATACGAAACAAGTCTGAAATCCCTTGTTTTAAATTCCACAACTGTGTACCTTAGATATTCATTCATATATCACATATGCTTTCTTTTAGTAGGTCTATGTTTGGGTATGTTCTTTCTAATGTCTACGACAGTGGACAGTGGACAATGACTTTGTTGTAGTACCACTGCTCAGCTTCCCCTCTACTTGAACCAATCAAATAGATAAAACAAATACAATAGGGAGATATATGCTCCCAGTTTGAGGTGTGTAGGTATTGATTTTTGCTCTTTCCTGGGGCAGTGAGGGCTAAAATACCCTAACGCGGTAGTTGTGACTTGTTTGGGTGCCTTCTGAACTATTTGTACTATTTGAATGAACAACACATTACATCAATCTCAGTGGGAGCCCAGCCCACAGGATATATATTATATATATAACTTTGGATTTTGACTAAGGAAAAGCTATTAAATGGTCCTTGCATCTTTGGAAGAATGAATGGATGGACGGATATGAATGAGTAAACTCTGTTGTTTCCCTTTTCTTTTGAGGGGGGTTTTGGGTATTCGGCTATGCCTTCTGTTGCCTGTGGTATCAATGATTGTACTCTTTAATCTATAAGTTTGGTTTCCCGCTCTTATACTCTTTAAGCCTGACGTTCGAATCACTTAATTAATTAATCTATCATTTCAGAAGTCCAATATTGCTCCTTTATTTCATCTTTTTCCAAACAAGACACAACAAGGTCTTAATATTACAGTTGTCATTAACCAAACTATATTGTGTTTAAAGAAGGTGAATATATAACAAGTAATATTCCCGCATTACGTGTGGGAACAAAAATGACCATGCAAAATGCAGATCAATATCGACTGTCCATGGCCTTGGTGGGGATGGACCACGGCCACATGTTAGGGAAAATGGTGCCTTTCTCACCCAGCACCCACTCTTTGAGTGTTATTTTCAGTTTGACCTTAGAAATGAAGACTCTCGACATTTACTAACTTTCCCAGCATTCTTATTGGTGGCTTGACAGCATGATGATGGTGGTTTTGGCTCTACAGTCCAAGATAATTAGTAGGCAAGCACGACCAGTCGAAGGGTGCAATTGGCTTGTGCAGCATACTCTTTCAGAAGATGTTCCTTTTATTGGTTGGATCAATCATTGCTTCTACATGTTGATGTGATAAGGTTGGTTTTCAACTTGATTCTTTAACGAAGGTGTGATTTTGAGTTTTAAAGGAATTGAAAACACTTCACAAATTGAAGTGATCAAAAGCTAAATCACTCTTGTACGGACATAGAGAGTTGTGATGTTGCTATTTGTTTTTTTTAAAGTTACCATAAAATGTATAACATAATGACCCAAAAGTGAATGGATGCTTCACCAACTCTGATTATGTTATCTGAGGAATAACCGGTGAAAGGAGTGTTAACGTGTAGAATATAGATCCTCGGTCGCGTGAAATGTTGCTGTATCTCTCTGAAGGCTGAAGGTCACCCCACTAGCATCAGTGGGGTCCACAATTATGAACTAGTAATTGTCTGCATGGTCCTCCAATATAATGACAGCCAATGCCGTGGACATCCGACTTCGATCTTCTATCATATTCACCATAGAGATGCCCCAAGTTATTATTATTTAATAGTTCTTAATTTTAGTATGAAGTGAACTTTTATCATAAAAATCCAATTAGATTATGACCCGACAGTGAAAGTCAGTGAGAACTTTAATTCGTCTCAGATTTGCCTTGCTGGTTTGTTAAACATTGTAAATGTTGTACGTTAGATTTCCATTTTTATTTTCATTTGATCACCCCTTGTAGAGGCTTTACTTCATTTGAGTCTAGTCCTTAAGAATACCCAATTAGAAGTACCTAGAATTGTCATTTTCTTCCCTATTTTTCCTCTTTCTTTTTTAAACCACCAATTCAGGTTTGTCTGGCTAGCATTGTCATATAAGGAGCTAACATACTGATGGAGTTGGTAGATAGGTAAGATAGAATGATTGAATTTTGTGTGTGTTTGTGAGAACTCAAATTAAAAATATAGAGAAAATGGCCTCTCTATTCAAGCTATAGGAGAACTAAGAGGAAAAATATTTTGGACTGGCAAATACTGTCAACCATGCATACTTTTGGTCTAGGTTAATGATGATCACCTAATAAAAATTTAGCGAACTTATAAAATCAGTATTTGTAGAAAAGATGATTCTTTTATGAATTAGCAATAGCAATATCAGGGGAATGATACTACTAGGGGTCATGAGGAAGACCAAAAGCGTGTGAAGATTGAAAGAGAGCTAACTCCAAGCCAAAGGGAAGGATTAGATAGGTCATGATGATAAGGAGATAGATATGTGTACCCAAATATAAATGAAGAAGAATATTCTTATGATGACAGCATGCAGAAGAACATATCGGTTTGCTTTGATTTACCAATATTGGATGATATTGTTTATGGCAGATCTCACCTTAAAACTATGATTGTAATAAATGTTATGTGGGGGAGAGGGAGGGAGTAGTAATAGAAGCTGAGGGGGTTGGTCCAAAAGGTAACGTCTGAAACAGAAGGATGAATGGTTGGATATTGTGTCATGTCATGCGTGCACAAGGCCAAGCTAAAGTCATAACACAACACGCAACACGCAAGCAACCTTTGTGATATGCTGTGCCGTGCGTGGGCGTCGCCCCCCACCCCCCCTCCTCCCCCCCTCATAACCATCTTATCAGTGTCAGCCCCCAGAGTAGACAACCTAAAAGCTTATAATGGTATCTCTCTATCCTCCACACACAACTGTTGCATCTTGTCATTTGAATAACTCGGGCTTGAGCTATATTTCCCTTTGCTGATTGCATCGTTTTGACAAGAAAGTTTGGGATAAAATTGAAGGCCACAAGGTTTAGCAGGTCTGATTGATATATTTGCTTCTGAAGAGGAGTGGAGACAGAGAGAGAGTTGATAAACAAAGAAAGAAGAAAAGATGGGTGGTCCCTGAAAAACCACAGGACTCGAGAGATCCATTGCAGGAAGGCTTCCAAAAGGAGGGGTCATAGAGGGAGGCAAGGTAGGCAGCCACAAGCTCTATTTGAGAACTTTCATGGTTTTGTTGAGGGGACAAAAGGCAGAAATTAGGGTAATAAATGGTGCAATGGCAAAGACAGTAATAGGTATATACGGGTACTTAGTGCAGAAAACAAGAACCCTCATGCACCCATCTCTTCTTGAAAGCACACCAATGACGGAGACAAAGGAATTTTGGGGAACAAGAGCAGCACATTTGCAAACACCATGACCATGGCTTCCAATTTTATAATCTAGTTATTTCATTAAAAGAAAGAACAACAAGATAAGACTACTACTGCAAATACTATATTAAAAATAAAAAGACACAACAGAAAAATTAATTTATTAATAAATTGTAGTAACCCCATGAAAAAAGATGGTGGTCTTTAGATTAACTTAATTTAATACTCCACACTGCAACTGTTGCCGTCCAAAAGGTTGAAGAGGATTTGGTTATGGAATTAATTGAATTAAATAAGGGTTAAATAAACTGAGTGAGATAGACAAAGAAAGAGAAATTTAAAGGCGACAAAGGGCCGGAAACAATTAATCTCTTTGAACCCAACAAAACTCAGTTTCAGCTCCCCAAGAAAGACCAGTTGAGCAAAGGTGCATGGTGAAGCGGCTGGTAGTTCAGAGCCGTTTCTTCCAAAATTTTGCATGCAAACGTACACATTAGCAATGCCCTCCCATGCATGACTCCCTTCAAACGGCTTCAATAGCATTAACTCTTTAATTGTTTCTTATGGGTTATATTTATATGCAGGTTATATGGGAATTAACCAGCAGCTGAAGCAGAAAGAGAGAGGACCCAAACCAAATTAACCCCTTTCTTCTTTCTTTCCGAAGTACTGGTGGTTTGGATTGGGAAGGCTTAGAATAGAAAATAGGTACCTAGAAGGGATCTTTTAGTGCCATGAAGAAACGGAGAAAAGAGCTTGATTTTGCCAACCTAGGAAGAAAGAATCGTTGATAATCTGCAGCCGGTAACCTTCAGAAGGATAATGGAGCCTCAGGAGGAGCTTGGCCTGCGACAGAGCAAAAGGGCTCAGGGGAACGTTTGAGAAGCCGGAGCTTCTCAGCATCACCTCCCACGACTCGAACCTCTCGTGGCGTTCCCTTCTGTTGTCTCCCTCTGCCGACACGATGTCTACGATTTCTCTTCCAAACCATATTCGCTCAACGGCCAGCCTCTCCCGACTGGTAGGTGGCAGCGTCGCCTCGAGAGAATCGAACACGGCTGTGTAGTGGTCCAAGGCCTCCACGAATCTCTGCAAGAAAAGTGGATGATTATGATTGGCTTCTCTCTCGGCGATGGTCACCACCTTAGGTTCCATGGCCTTGATTTTGTGGAGGAAGAGGCGTAGATCACGGGAATCGTCCTTGAGGAGCCTGTGCAGATAAAGCACACAATTCACTGCAAGAGTTTCATCAGGGAGTAGTTGAAGCGCAGAGGGAAGATAGAGAGGCACAGATGTAGGGTCATTGCGGAGTAGAAGTGGGTGGAATTGGAATTTGAGACCAAGGGACTGCGCAAATTTCAGAAGGCGGTCGCCAGTTCTCTGGAGTATACCCAAATCTTCGCCAGTTCCAGTGATTCGGATCATGGGAGGAGGGTGAAGGTTGCCACAACGCTCAGCTATGGCCTGCATCAGAGGGGGCCATTGCACCCCGTGCATGATGTCAAAGTCCAGGATGTGGATCGCCCTTTGCCCTTCAATGGCTTCCAGAATAGCTTGATTGGCAGTGAGCTGACTGAACCTGATGAATGGGGTTATTTGGTTCAGGGAGAGATACGTGGAATGAAACGCCTCAGAATCTGCAGCAGCAGTATTAGCACTAGCAGACATGGCTCCACTACTAGTAGCTGGTGTGGCATAGCGACTGAGGCGGAGGGAGAGGGCAGCGGAAAATTGGTGGACCAAGCGCTCCGTTGAGTCACCAAAAGGAGAGGAGTTGGAGGAGAGGATGGAGAGGAGGCGGCGAGCGGCGGAGAAGTCAGATTGGGAGACAAGCTCGGCGCAACTTATAAGTAATTGCCGCATTTGGATTGCTGGAGGGGAGAACGCACGTGATGGCTGTGGAATCTGATACTGCAGATCCGATGGGTCCTCTTCTTCTTCATGGGAAGAACTGAATGAACCCAGCATATCTGATAACTAACAAAGCACTCCACTGGTGGTGGTGAATTAATACTCTTTTCCCTTTGGGAGGACAAGACTGTGGATGAGAGGAAAGGATGGAAATATATGTATATGTGAGAGAGGATATTGAAAATATATCTGAAAATGAAAATATATAAAGCTGACTATCTAAGGTAGAAACATGAACATTGGTAGAGGAGGAAGAGGAGGAGGAGGAGGAGAAAGAGAAGAAAGAGGTGATGGGGAAGCTTGCAATCCTTTACTTTAACGTAACATATGATGATGGTGCAGTTTCTTATCTGCCAGAAGATGGGAACAACTGATACTAGTAGTAGTTAGTAATAGCAACAGTGTTCAGTGTTCCGTGTTCTTTCCCCACCCCCTTAGCTACCTTCCACAGTAGCTACTATATATTATTCTTCTTTTTCTTAATCATATTCATTTGTCATAACTGATAATCAATGGACATTGATTCTGAATTTTCCCTTAATTAAGAGTGTAAATATTTATCTTTAATTAGTAATCATGCAACTCGGTCCAAATACCCTGACTAATTTTAGGTGTCCATGGGCTAATTAAGCTAAGTGCATACACAGCTTCTTCTTTTTTTCTTTTTTTTTTGCCTCAAACCCAATTGAAATGACCTCAATCTTATTATTAGTGTTTTTATATTTTTAATTTTATTTTAATTTTCGGTTTTTAATATATATTGCAATATTTTATAATAAGTCTTTCAAGTTGTATACAGGTTGGATATGTCAGTGAAATTTTGGACACGCCTAAATTTGGGTCATGGCTGGACGGACTCACTGCCAACTACTTTTTGTCACGTGTATCCGGAATCTAGTTGTCAAATTTGTTTATCCCATGTTTCATTCTGGATTAACATATGTGGAACTCATAGGATATAAACTATTATAATATTAATATAATTAAGTTTAGATGTTTTCTCTCAACATATAAATATACAGAATGATAATCGGATGTCTCTTTTAAGAGAAGAAAATTTTGGCATCGAATATCACATGCCCTTTTTTGGAGAAAGCATGCGACCCGGTTTATCACGAGGACCTGATGAAACCCATAAAAAAAAAAAAGGCAATGGTAGGAATCACCTGGAGACCCAACTCAGAATCATGTTGGACTTTTGGACCCAATTTGACCCACTTTTCTAACCAGTATTAATTGCATCACTTAAGGCTCATTATTTGCAATGATAATAATTCTGAGAAAAATCAAGAAGTTTGTATATATTGCTTTAAAAGTCGAGCTTCTTCCAAACAACACCATTCTGTACGTTTGTGCCTTGTATTTTTATTTATCTTTCACCTCTCTTTTGTTTATGATTTGTCACAGTAAACTAGTGGGAGAGATGGTTATGGAACCAATTCATGTTTCTCTTTCACCACCGTATCTTCATCAAGTCGATCTCCATATTCAAAATCAGTTTCCTCTTCCATATCTCCAACAACCCCTTCCAACTCTCAATCAACCCTTCAATATTAAGCTAGATTGTGACAACTACTTGCTTTGAAAGAATCAGCTTCTGAATGTTATAATCGCCAATGGGTTTGAAGATTTCATAGATGGAACTAATGTTCCTCTTCCCCGATTCATAAACCCACTTCTCTTCCTTAGTCATAAAATGGATGCTCAGTAAAATCATTGGACTCACCAAAGCCTTGGAGATTTGGAACACTCTCAAGAGAACCTATGCTATAGCATCTCATTCTCGTAACTTAGAGCCTCACACTAAAATTCAATCAATCAAGTAAGATGATCTCATTACTGACGAGTATGTTTTTAAGCTTAAGAATATTGTGCATAAGCTTACTTCCATTGGTGAACCTGTCTCAGATAATGATCAGTTGATCTACCTATTTCAAGGTTTAGGAGCTAATTATAATCCATTTGTAACATCTTTCAATGCTAGATCTAATTAACCAACCATAAAGGAGGTCCATAGTCTTTTTTTAAGCTTTGATCTTAGATTAAAGAGGCAAAACATTGTTGAACAATTGAATCTAAATATATCTCAAGCTAATCTTGCTGCTTTTGCTAACAAGAAACCCTTCAAGACAAACCAACAAAACTCTCAAAACTTCCCTTCAAAATCTCCACCTCAGCCTTACTACAACCCATAGAACCAGAATTTTTCCCATATGGTAACAAAAATTTCTTTACTCCATAGAACAACTAGTTTAGATCCCAATTTCAGGCTGGAATTCTTGAAAAACGTCAAGGACCATAGTTCAGGGAAAATGACAACAATGTCAGAATTTTCAAGCTACAAAAGAAAGACCCAAATGCCAAATTTGTAAAAAAAAATGGTCATGAAGCTCTCAATTGCTACCACCATGCTAATTTTAGTTTGTATAGTCCCACTTCTCAAGCTCAAAACTTGAGTCCCGTGGCAGTCATGATAGCAAGTTTCTCTATTGCTTCTTTAGGCTCAATGACCGATGGTGCTTGGTACATGGATTCTAGAGAAACACACCACTTGACTCCTAACTTGAGCTCTATGACCTCTCCAATACCTTTCCAAGGGAATGAAAACATCATGGTAGGCAATGGTAAGACCTTTAACATTTCCCACATTGGTAATATCTCAATTCCTACACACTCTAAATTTCTGAAGCCAAGGAATGTTATGCACACACTTGAAATTTCAAAACAATTAATAAGTGTAACCAAATTATGCTATGGTAACAATGCCTATACCGAATTTCATCCTACATTTATCTTAGTGAAAGATCAATGTTCAAAGAAGGTGCTACTCCAAGGTCCTCTTGATCATGGATTATATAAACTCAACATTGCTACTGAGCTTCTTTCACTAAGTTCCACTCTTAACCCTTCAAGTTCTTTGTCAATCCAAGTTTTTGTGTCTAAAAATAAGCCCTCCAATTGGCATGGCAGATTAGGATACCTATCTTCCAGAGTTTTGTCATTGGCTTTGAATTCCTATAATGATAGTTTTTAATCTAAGAATGCTCATGACTTATATACTTCAAGTCAATTGGCTAAGAGTCATTGATTGTATTTTGTAAATTCATCTTCAAGAGCAATAAAACTGTTTGATTTAGTACATTCTGATCTTTATGGTGTTTCTCCCTCAGAATCCAATTCTGAAGTTGATTCAACATCCCACTACAAAGAATCAACTAAACTCCAATATCTTATTCAAATAACAACATGACATTATGTGCTTGGGTTCGTGACCTGCTATCCATTATGTTCATTCTCTCCATGAACATGGTGTTTGTAGTCTAATAAGGTAAAAGTTATCACAACCTTTCAAGACTGCCTCTACTATCCTTGAGTTACAAATCCTCCTATTGTGTATTCAACTGACATGTCTTAGCTCTCAAAGAGCCTATGTCAAGTTTCACTTAAGGAACTACTATGGCCATAGTGTCCATGAACACACCTTCTTAGGATCACCCAATGAGATACACTTTCAATATCATGAGATGTCATAATGCCTTTTTTGCTATCGGCCTCCATCAATAGTGATCCAATCCATAAGGAATATATGATCAACTTATGATCTCACTCGTAGGTCAAAGTCACTGCTAACTTTAACACAAGTTTAATCTTCTCTCAAGGTTAAAGGACAACACAATGAAGCAGCTTGGTAAAGTCATGACTACTTGATAACCTTAAGTCATGACTCATCGTGGGTCTTGTCCAATGTGTAACCATACACACTAGTGCACTCACCATGGAAAACTCATCCTAATAGCCAAGACTAGTGATCCTTCCAATTAGGAGGTGATGCGCGACAACCTCTAATGTGTTTCCTAAACCCACGAACCGATTCTGAACAAATCATCTATTTGCAGTGAACCCATGACTTAGATCTTATGTGCAACTCCTAATACACCCAAGTAAAGTATAATGCAAAAAATGGAGGCAAGAATGTTCATAAAGTATAATACATGGTATAAGAATAGATAAAAGTGAAACTGGAAAATCATTAAGTAAATAACGAATTCCAAATTTATTACATCATATCATACTTTTAAGGGCTCTATCGTAACATGTTTCTCATTTCCTTTTAGGTTACAAAGATGAGAAAAATAAAAATAAAATTTTTACATAAGAAAAACTACACCATGAGAGGTATTCTAAGATATTGATTAAATTTGATTCAATCAATTTTTACCTCAATGTAATTTTGCAGGGTACTGGAGTTGAGTTTACTCTCTTTAATGGGGTGTTGAGTCAACTTCAGAAATAGATTCTAAAAGAATTAGTATTTTCATTTACCTCTCAATGGTCCCTACTCATACTCTTTGTTAGCATAAAGTCTTGAGGTTTTATAGAGAATTAATCATTTATGTATATAAGAGAGTTTTGGTAAAAGTATAAGGTTACATAAGATTTTATGATTAATTAATTTTAGTTTTTTTGGATTGAGCTAATTTATTAATTAGAACTTAACAAGGCTAATTAATTAATTAGAACCTAGTAAGTAAGATTGTCTATATAAACCCTTTTAGGAATTTTGGGTTAAGACACACTTTAAACCATTCAAAATGTGGTTTTGGAAAAGTTTTCCATTGTTGGGAACTCTAGATTACTCCGTTCCTTGGCCCCGAATCACGTAGGGTGCATGGATTCTATCCTAGGTTTTTCTAAATCTATTGCAACAAAAAAATATGACATCATAAAAACAATAAAGAACATAGATTTAGAGATAGAAACTCAACTTGTGATCTGAATATTCTTACATCGAATCCTATCTAATGAAGATGTCAAATCCCACCCCTAATATCTTTCTCCATGGATCCTGGTATAAAAGAAGGGTAGGCTTCTCTCATTCCCATGAGAATGAATTAGGTTTCTCTCTTTAAAAGACAGAATGACAAAACTCTAAATCAGAAACTCTTAAGGGGGTTTATATTGGGCTTCAATTAATTAATTAGCCTATCCTAAAAAGATTATTTGTAAAATCTAGTGCAAATTTGTATTTTTACCAAAACACCACACTTATGAACTAGGAACCTAAACCCCTTAAATTAAAAAAAAAAACAAAATTTTTGTACTTTATCTTTCATTGAATCTTTATCAAATGACCTTTCTTGAAGTTTATGCCTCAAACATGCCACCATGAACTAGGAGCTTAAACAAGGACACTTGTAGAAAAATAATAACTCCCTCAAAATCTAATTATGAAGTCGACTAAACTCCAGTATCCAACGAAATTACAAAGAGCTAAAGTTCGAGTTTGTTAGCTACTATTCATTGCATGCACACTCCCCATGAATTGATGTTTGTAATCTAATAGGATAATGGTATCAACCCATCAAGATTACCTTTCTAATCCTTAAGTTCCTCTTATGTGATCAATTGACATACTCTATCTCACATGAAGCATATGTTAGATTCAAATTAGAGAATTACTTCAACCACATATTTTATGATTGCATGTCCTTTACATCACCTAAGGGGACATACTATCTCAATCCCATGAGATTTCATTGTGCCTCCATTAAGAATACTCGTTGTCATCAGCCTTCATCAATAGTGACCCAATCTGTAACGAATATATAACCGCTTTAGGGTCTCACTCATAAGTCAAAGTCTCCTATTGGTTTCAGTATAGGCTCAATATGCTTTCAAGGTTGAAAATCAATGTAATATAGTAGCTTGGTGAATCATGACAACCTGATAGTCTAACATCATGATTCACCATACGTCTTGCCCAATGAAGATCCAAGTCATGTGTTCATTGCATGTAGATGATTTCTTTACGGTTGATTAGTAGACTTAGGCAATCATTTGAGGTTGTAGTGTACCACCTCCTAATTGGTATGATGGTTAATCTTGGTTATTAGGATAGGTTTCCTATGGTGAGTGTACTAGTGTATATGGATTATACATTGGACAAGACCTACGGTGAGACATGACATAAGGTTATTAGGTAGTCATGACTTCATCAAGTTGCTACACTATATATTGTCTCTCAACCTTGAGAGAACATTGAGTTTGCGCATAAGTTAGCAATGGTTTTGACCTACAAGTGATATATTAATGTGATCATATATTCCCCTATGGATTGGGTCACTGTTAATGGAAACCAATAACAATAGGTATTCTCATGGACTTTGAGACAGTATGTCATCTTGGGTGATCCTAAGGATGTGTGATCATAAAATCTGTAGACCCACAATAATTCCTTTAATGGAATTTAACATATACTCTTAATAAGTTAAAGTATGTCATTTGATCACACGATAGGAGAATCTGTAACTTAAGAATTACAGAGGTAGTCTTGAAAGGCTAATAGTTTATACATTGTTAAACTACAAACAACCAATTCATGGGGAGACTGTATACAGTGGATAGCAAGTCACGAACCTAAATACTATGCACATAGAGTACTAGAGTGCATTTGACTCTTTGTAGTGGGATGTTTAGTCAATTTCAGAATTGGATTCTAATTGAGCTAATTTTGTCTTATAGATTCTAGTGGCCCCTACTCAAACTCATATACCTTGATGGCATAGTTTATAAGGGTTGGATGGGTTTTATTTCACTTATGTCCATAAGGACATTTTATAATCACGTAAGGTTGCACAAGAGTAAATGAGTGGTATTTCTCAATTAGGCTATTGTTAGGATAGAGCCCTTAAAAGCATGACATAATGTAATAAATTTGGAATTCATTATTTATTTAATGACGTTACAATTTCACTTTTATCTATCCTTATTCCATGCATTACACTTTATGAGCATTCTTACCTGCATTTTTTGCATTGTACATGACTTAGGTGCATTAGGAGTTGCACGGAAGATCCAAGTCATAGATTCCTTGTAAATAGATGACTTGTTCATATCTAGTTCATGGGTCTAGGTAACCCATTAAAGGTTATAGTGCATCACCTACTAATTGGAGAGATGATTGGTCTTAGCTATCGGGATAGGTTTCCCATGGTGAGAGCACTAGTGTGTATGGTTACACATTTAACATGACCTATGGTGAGTCATGACTTAAGGTTATCAAGTAGTCATGGCCTCACAAAACTGCTTAATTGTGTTATCTCTCAACCTTGATAGAATATTGAGTTTGTGCTAAAATTAATAATAGCTTTAACGTATAGGTAAGATAGTAAGTTGATCATATATTCCCTATGAATTGGTCACTATTGATGGAAGCTGGTAGCGATAGGTATTCCCAATAATGGCACCATGATATTTCATGGAATTGAGATAGTATGTCTTTCTAAGTAATCCTAAGGATGTGTATTCATGGAAACTATGGTAATAGTAATTTCTTAAGTGGAACTTGACATAGGCTTTGTGAGAGCTAAGACATGTCAATTGAACACATAATAGTAGGATCTGTAACTCAAGGATAGTAGAGGTAGTCTTGAAAGGTTAATAGATTTTATCTTATTAGACTACGAACTCCAGTTCATGGGAAAACTCAACACAATGGATAGCAAGTTGCAAACCTGAGCATATAGTGTCTCGTTGTTATTTATATAAGATACTGAAGTTCAGTTGATTCTCTATAATAGGATGTTGAACCAACTTCAACATTGTATTTTAAGGGAGCTAGTACTCCTATGGGTCCCATTGGTCCCCGTTCTAAGCTCATATACCTTGTTGGCATGAGTTATGAGGGTCAGATTGGTTCTAGGTTCACTTTTGTGCATAAGGGTGTTTTGGTAATTATGCAAGGTTGCATAGGGGTAAGTGAATAAGGTCTCTAGATTAGGTTAATTGGTTAATTAGTAGGACCTATTAGGTTAATTAATCAATTAGAACCCATTTTGGCTTAGATTAAGTAATCCAAGCTCATGTGGGCTCAAGTCACTTAAGCCCAATTAGAAACCTTATATTCCCTATAGAGGTTAAGGTTTCTATCACTTTTTATCTTCCACCATTTAGAAAAAAAGAGCTAATTTTTCTCCCGACTAAAAGTGTACCAAGAATATGGTTGAGTCATCGAGCAGAAGATCATGGGTTTATGAGACTTCCAACAACTTCAAGGTCTTCTTTAACACTTGTAATTTAAAGTTTGGGAACATCCAAACGTAAAGGTTAGTACTTTAACCCTAAAATATCAACTTTTTATAAATTAGTATTGCTTCCGTTGCTTGAATCTAAGATGTCAATAAGTAATTGATTAATTGGAGCCCTATGAGATTAGTTAATCAATTAGCAACATTTCCAAGCTCAATTAAGTGACCTAAATCCATGGTAGGTTATAAATCACTTAAGCTTAGTAAGAAACATATAAATATCTCTCTTAATGGATGGTGCTTAAGTTTTGTTTTTCCCTCCCTATAGTCTAAAAAGAGAATCCTAGCCTCCAACCCTGAGATCTCCACCATCTCGGTGCCTTAACTCAACAACAAGTCACCAGGTGGATGATTTCAAGTTTACTAGATTTTCTTTAGATTTAGAGTTTTCTATACCAACAAGAATCAATCCAAGAACATCCAAATCATAGGTATGGTATTATTCGCTAGATCTATGGTATTATTTATGTTGTTAATACCAAGTTTTCTCCTATGCTTATATTTAGAAAGCCTAGGATAGGAATTCATGGGCCCTAACAATCCAAGGCTTAGGAATGGACCAATACAGGATTTGTCAACACTATTTAGATTAATCTAACCTAGGCGTAAGTGTCAAAGTTATGTTTGATTAATGCTAAGTTCTTTTCTTGTACATGAGATGATACGTGTTTCCCAGCTGTTGTACCTTGATTTTGGTCCTCTGATGGGAGTAATCAACAAAATTTATAACCTATATCACCATGCACTAGGATAGCATAAGCTAGTATAGCATAGTGGCTCTAGGATCGTTCACTGGGAAGGGTTTTCAACTTACAACTGATACCAATTCAAAGTTGAATTGGTGCCTTTTCATTTCAAGGTTAGCTTCAAAAGAAAACATAAACTTTGGTTGAAAAAGGTTTGGTTTCACTCTAACTAAAAAGAAAGTAATGGGAATTACTTATAAAGAAAAAAGCGTCTCTTGGAGTTTCAGGGTCACTGGGGTCAGGCTCCTCATGCAAAAACAGAGCTCTGGTCACTTGAGTCTTTTACTCGCATTGGAGAATTAACATATAGTTCATTCTCCAACCGGTGTGGTACAGATGCTCCCCTTTTATGGATTTCAGCACTAATTCTCTCTCACTAATGCATCTTGCAATGGCTCGTGCCTCTCACCTAGCATTTGCCATTCAAGGTGATCATTAACCTTGGACTTCCCTTCTCAAGCTCGCAAGAGATAACTAATGAATGCCTCCTTAGAGTCCAAAAGCTTACCAAGTGTTGGCAATTCTAGAAAATCCTACCTTCAAGTCACCTCCCAAAGGCTCGCAAGAGGTAAACTAGTGCATCTCAATGGACGGAGATCACTTGCCTTACCAAGTGTTGGCCCAGGTGAATTGAAGGCGTTTTAAGTTAACTAAAAACATAGAAACCATAAACGGGTTACACTTTCTCTTCATTAACAGCTAAAACAAAAAAACTACCAATTCTTGCATTCGGCACCTTCCCCGGCTACCTTAGCTCCAAGAAACAAAAAGCCTAGCCACCCATTCTCTGAGGAAACATCCTCAGAGCTTGTTTGGCTAGTAAATGAAAAATACAATCAAATTGAGTAGGTAAGGCAGAGCAAAGCTCTGTATTTTACTTCCTTTCAAACTATACAAAAATTTGTCTCTGAGAACAAGCTCCCGAGATCCTCCTGTAATGAAAATTACAAAACAATATATATGAGGTTATTCACCCTTTTGTTCTTGCTTAATAACTAAGGAATCCTATAATTTGTGGATTACAAGGAGAAAATTGGGATTTAGACATCAAATATCTAAAGCAAAATATCAAAAAATGTCGGTCGCAAATATCTAGAAGCACTCAGGAGAAATTTCGCAGGCGCACAAAATGGCTGCGAAATTTCGCAGACGTACAAGATGGCTGCGAAATCATTTCGCAGCCCTGCGAAATTGGCCTTCAGCTTGATGTGATCGGCTTCCAAAGGCTCTAACTTCTTCATTTCAACTCCGATTTATGAACCGTTTGAAGCGTTGGATTGCTGACTTCCCGAGCTTCGAAAAGACATATAGTATGTATCAAATGGACTTCAGAAAGTGCTCCAAAAGTGTCAAACAGCTGATGTCCTCTTGGATTCTTCATGTTAGATTCCTCTATTTTTCCTCCTTGCATTCTTGATTTTCTTATGGCAAAATTGCTTTGCCATGGATTCCATAGAGTTCTCCTTAATCTTGGATTGCTTTGGTGATCAAACTACTATTAAAAGCACCAAAACTTACACAATTTGATTAGAAACGATTGCAAAGGTACTTAATATGTTAATTGAGTTAAAAGGTAATAACTACTACTCAAAAGTGTTTAAAAGAGTTAATTACAAGCTATCAAATAGCACTTTTTGAATAGTAATCATGAGACATGATAATTCTCATTACTTGGTAAAATAAATGATGGAGATACACGTTAAAGATTATCTATCAATGATCTTGAGCATATAAATGAATCATTCAAGTTACTAAAAATTTGTTTGTTATATAAAAAAAAACAAATAAATAATTTTGTTTACATAAACTAGAAACTGAAATCAAAGTTTTCCTAGAATCAGGAACATAAAGACAATATTTTAACTCTAGAAGACAATTATCATCTAAGATAAGGGTAACATCTCCAACTACTTCCATAACAATCCTCGTCTTAGAAGCTAATGTTAGGTAAATGTCCTCACCATTCAACTTTCTCCTTAGTTGAAACCCTTGTAAGAATTATAGACATGATCAATGGCTCCAAAATTTATCCACTAAGAATTAGTGGAATCTAATACTCAACATGATTTAACTAGAAGAAAATGATGCATACCTAACTGTCTCTTTAGGAATTTTGACATTTCTTTTTCCAGTGGACTTTCTTACCACAAAGGAAACACTTACCCTTACACTGACTCTTCTTCCTCTTCTCCCTGCCCTTGAACCTTTCCTTCTATTTTATGGTCTCGGAAATGTTTTTCTTCTTCTGGCTAGAAAAACCTAAAGAACCCTTAACTATTATATGAATACCTCTTTGGTCTTTGAGAATCCCCTCAGTTGTCTAAAGTTCTCTCCTCAGTTCAGTTAAGCTCATCACCTTCTTATTCATAGAATAGTTGAGCTTGAACTACTTGAAAGAATCCGATAAGATCTCTAAAACCATGTCAACCTGGGTTTTCCCAACTATTGCAACACTAAGGATCTCTATCTTTTTAAAGAGTCTGATCATAAGAATCATATGATCTCTAACGGAAATTCCTTCTAACATCCTCATTTATAATAGTCTTAAGAAAAGCTTAACTAGTTGGCCAATCCTTGCTACCAAACATCTCATGGAGACTGACAAGAATATCATAAGTTGTTAGCATAGACACATGTTAATGTCGCAACACGTTATCCAAAGACCCAAGTATGATACACTTGGTATTTTGATCCTCCCTTTGGCAACTATGATCATTATCCTTCTTCTCTTAAGTGGAATGTTCATTAGGGGTGAAGAATGAGCAATTTCCTAAGTTACCCACTTTAGCTTCTCTAAAGTGAGTACTATATCAAGATTCTTTTTTCAATCTACATAGTTTGGTCCGATCAATTTATTAGTAGTGAGAATCAGATTAATCAGGTTATAGGACATCCTATCCATAATAGAAATAAAAACCATAAATTAATAAAATGAGTAACATAGACAACAAGAATAAGTTAAGCAAAAATGCAAAGCTCTCAAGACTACATGTCTATTTACAAGGTATTCTAGTATCATAAGAATCAAGCCTACAATGGGAAAATCATAACCTTATTACTAGTTAGAGACCTTAAATTAATCTCCATGTCTTAACCATAAAGTTATCTAAAGGCAAGATCAACATACATTTTTCTTTGGCCCAGGGACTATGCAAATGGGACCACGATGGGCAATTCAACCACTTCATTGTTGGGATTGAGCCTTTAAAAGCAAGACATGATGTAACAAAGTTAGACTTAACTATCTCTTTGCTATCCTTTTGGTGTTTTGACATTGATTTGAGTATTCAACTCATGTCTCTTACATTGTACATGACTTTGGTGCATTAAGAGTTGCATAGAAGATACAAGTCATGGGTTCCTTGTAAGTAGATAAGTTATCCATATTTGATTCATGGATTTTGGAAATCTAGTAAAGATTGTAGTGCACCACCTCCTAATTGGAAGGATGGTTTGTCTTGGCCATTGGCATGGTTTTCCCATGGTTAGTGCATTAGTATATGTGATACACATTGGATAGGACCTACGATGAACCATAATGTAAGGCTATCAATTGTCATGATTCACCAAGTAACTATACTGCATGGACTATCAACCTTAAAAAAATATTGAGCTTATGTCAAAATCAATAGGAGGCTTTGACCTATGGCTGAGACCCT
Organism: Vitis vinifera; assembly: GCF_030704535.1. Classification (NCBI taxonomy): domain Eukaryota; kingdom Viridiplantae; phylum Streptophyta; class Magnoliopsida; order Vitales; family Vitaceae; genus Vitis; species Vitis vinifera. The sequence goes on along the minus strand of NC_081823.1, from coordinate 10,792,004 downwards.
AAAGTGGTCATATATCCCTATGGATTAGGTCACTGTTGATAAATGTTGGTGGCAACAGGTGTTCTCAATATAGACACCATGATATCTAACGGAATTGAGACAGTGTGTCTTCTTGGGTGATGCAAAGGACATGTGATCATGAAATCTGTGGCCACACTAATTCCGTTAGTGGAATTTGACATATGCTCCTTGGAGCTAGAGTATGTTAGTTGATCATATAATAAGTCGAATTTTTAGCTCATGGATTTGAGAGGTAATCTTGATAGGTGATAACACTATCTTATTATATTACGGATACTAGTTCATGGGGAGTCTGCATGCAGTGGATAGTAGTAGGTCACGAACTTGAGCACTTGGTGTCTTGTTGCAATATATGTAGGGTATTAGAGTGCAATGCAATGGACTCTCTATAATGGGATGTTTAGCCAATTTCAAAATTTGATTCTAATGGAGCCAATACTCCTATGGGTCTCAATGGTCCCCACTCTGAACTCATATTCCATGATGACACGATTTATGAGGGTTAGATGGGTTTTTAATTCACTTGTGTGCATAATGACATTTTGATAATTATCCAAGGTTGCGCAAGGACAAGTGAGTGGTATGTGTAGACTAAGCTAATTGATTAATTAGGGTCTTAAATGGTTAAGTAATCAATTAACAACCTTTTTGGGCTAGATTAAGTGACTCAAGCCCATGGTGGGCTTAAGTAACTTAAGCCTAATAGGAAACCTATAAATACCCCCTTAGGGGTTAAGGTTTCTAGATCTTGTCATTCTCCTTTTCAGTCTAGAGAGAAAACCCTAGCCTCTACCCTTAAAATCTCCACCATCTCAATGCCTAGACATAAGGAAAAGTCATCAAGTGGAAGATCTTGGGTGTACGAGAAACACACTGGAATCATACAAGTCATATGCATGAGAACCACACAAGAATTGCACGGGATGAGCACATGGATAGCAACATAAAGAAAGATTCTCCAATTTTTCTATGCATGTTTTTCACCACGAGGAATTGATCTAAGAACATCCAGATCTAGGTATGAGTACTTTTTCTCTAGATCTTTATTTTATAATGGTTTTTGAAACCATTATTTTCTATTATGATAGATCTATAGAACTCTAAGGATAGATGCATGCATCCTATGAGATCCAAGGCATGGGAACAAAGTAATCCAAGGTTCCCAACATTCATATCCAATGATAAGTGTATAACCATTGTCCTTTAACTATCAATGTCACCAAATAAGAAACCTCATCAGTGGCATGTTTATTCTCACTATAGACATGTCTAGTTTTGTCCTAAATGAGAGTCCATATCCTTAGATTCCTAAGGTCCAACCCACTGATGGCATCGAAATGAACCCAAATCAAAATGGGCTCAACAATAGAGGTTGCGGGCTTTGTTAAGGCCCTCTTCCACTTAATCTTTTAAAAATAAAGACTTTGAGTGATATTGGTAGCCTTTCTTAAAATAAATTCTCTATCATGAGATTTTCCAAATTCGTTATTTATTTGTTAATCTAAGACTTTTATGCTAAAAGAATTGTTCTTTTATTCCTTTATCCTTAGACTATTCATATCTATAAAAGTTCTCCTTCTTTCAAGGGGGGAGAGACTGAAAGAATTGATGGTTTCCTCCTTCTCTTAAAAGAAAGAGCTTGGAAGACCATCATAAATCTCATGCTCTTTCTCTCAAGCTTAGAGAGCCTAGAAAACCACCTATCCAATAACCAAGTGAATAGTCCAAAAGGAATAGAAATATGAATTTTAATAACTAATTCAAGAGAAATAATAATCGAAAAAACTTCTCATGACAACTTATTTTTCTTAAGAAAAATCTAGAATCACTCTTCCAATATTTATTATTCATTTGACACATACAAAAATCAAACATAGCACAAAATAAATAATAAAATAAAACAATTTTTCCATGGCCTTAGGGATCCTATTGCATAAATTTGGTAACCTCGTTGGATAATCATCCAAATTTACCAAATATAGCACCTACAACACAAAATAGGGAGAAGGTTATGGCTCTCTTCACTCTCTAAAGGAGGAAGACAACTCACTCAAAAAAAAAAAAATCCAAAGTGATGGAAACTCTAACTTCTAAAGGGGTATTTATAAGATTTCATAACTAAGCTTAAGTAACTTAAGCCCACTAAGGGCTTGGGTCATTAATCTAGCCCAAAATAGGTCTTAGTTGATTAATTAACCCAATAGGGATGTCTAAATCAATTAACCTAATCCAAAAACTTTGTTCATTAACCAATGTGCAATCCTGCATAATTACTTAAACACCCTTATGCACAAAAGTGAAACTAGAGCCAATCCAATAAATCGTGTCATCAAAGTGTATGAGCTCGAGTAGAAATCGCCAGGACCCATTAGAGTACTTGCTTCCTCATAATCCTATTCTGAAGTTGATTTAACATCCCACTATAGAGAATCAATTGCACTCTAATACTCTATGTAAATAACAACGAGATAAAGCTCAAGTTTGTGACCTACTGTCCACTACATGCAAGCTCCCCATGAACTAGTGTCCATAATTTAACAAGGTAGTATTATCACCTATCAAAATTACCTCTTCAATCTTTGAGTCATAGATCTCACTTATTATGTGATCAAATGACATGCTCTAGATCCAAGGAGCATATGTCAAATTTCCACTAAAGGAAATGTTATGGTTGTAGTCTTCTAGATCACATGTCTTTTGGATCACCCAACGGGATACACTGTCTCAAACCCTTAAGATATCATGGTGCCTCTATTAAGAATACTTATTGCCATCAACCTCCATCAACAATGATCTAATCCATAAGGATATGTGACCACCTTAGAGTCTCACCTATAGGTCAAACCTTCCTGTTGACCTTGGTACAAGCTCAATATCCTCTCAAGGTTGAGAGTCCATGCAATATAGTAGCTTGGTGAATCATGAAAATCAATAATCTTACATCATGATTCACCGTAGGTCCTCTCTAATGTGTAATCATATACATACTAGTGCACTCACCATAGGAAACTCATCCTGAGGACTAAGACAAGGCATCTCTCCAATTAGGAGGCAGTACACTATAGACTATCCATTAGATTTCTTAAATCCATGAACTGACTGTGGACAATTTATCTATTTATAAGGAACCCATGACATGTATCCTTTATGCAACTCCTAATACACCTAAGTCATGTACAATGTAAGAGATAAGGGCATGTATGCTCAAATAACTAATTAATGCATATGGGTTAATAAATGGGAAACTAAGAAAAATAAATATAATTTATAAATGAATCTTAATCTATTACATCATTTCATGCTTTTTAGGGCCTAATCCTAACAAAAGCCTCCTATTAATTTCAACACAGGCTCAATATCCTCTCAAGGTTGAGAGTCCATGCAACATAGTAGCTTAGTGAATCATGACAATTTGATAACCTTACATCATGATTCACCGCAAGTCTTGTCCAATGTGCGACCATACACACTAGTACACTCACCATGAGAACCCCTTCCCGATGACCAAGGCAAGTCATCTCTCCAATTATGAGGTAATGTACTATTGTCTCTACTAGATTGTCTAAATCCATGAACCAACTGTGAACAACTTATCATCTTGAAAGAAACTTATACTTGTATCCTCTTTGTAACTCTTAATGCATCTAAGTCATGTACAATGCAAATGATATGGGTTAAATTATCAAATCAATGTCAATGTATAAAAGGGATATTATGGGTATAATGCATGGAATGAGAATAGATAAAAGTGAACTAGAACAATAAAATTCAAAAGTTTATTACATCATGTAATGCTTTTAAGGGCTCTATCATAACATAATTAACTAATTGTGAAAAATAAAGTGATAACAAATAGATATGATATTTATAACGAAGAAAATAACCATGCATATAATTAAGCATTCAAGGCAAACAAAAATTTAGCAAAAATATAGAGCTCTTAGGACTACATATCCTCTTGCAAGGTATCATAGTATCATAAGAATCAAACCCATGGTGGATCAATCATGAGCTTATCACTAGTTAGAGACCCTCTCATATTGATCTCTCTATTTTAACTAAGGAAGATACTTAAAGCAAGATCAACATACCTTAAAGTTTGGCCCTTGGACTATGCAAGTAGGACTACGGTGGGTGATTCAACCACTTCATATCCAAGTTAAGTGTATAACCATTGTCCTTGACATCAATGTCACTAAGTGAAGAACCCTACCAATGGAGTGGCATACATGTCTAGTCTCGTCCAATTAAACAATACATATCCCTTCATTCATAAGGTACAACCCACGGGTGGGTTGGTGATGAACCCAAATCAATATGGGTTGGATAATGGAGGCCATGTGTTTGAGTTAATTAAGAGCATTTTAAAATTTTAATAATTTCCTTGATGAATAAATTATCTACTTTGAAATTTTCAAAAAATATTTATTTCCTAATTGGAAACCTAATGTAATAGGAGAATGTCATCCTACAAAATTTAAAATTTATATGAGAGTATTTTATTTCAAAAATAAATTTTGATAAAATATCTACTCTTAAATTTTAAAATCCATTTTCATAAAAATTTCTCTTTGTCTTACACAATTCCAATCAATAAATATTTATCCAGGAAATACTTTCAAAGAAATTTATTTTCATCAAATTACTAAAATTCTTATTTGGTAATACATTCTAATGATGAATTATCTCTAATGAAGATTTTCATAATATTTATTTTCCAATTGGAAACCCTAGGTAATAAGGAAATCACCAATTTATGAGATCTTTTTAAATCTTAAGAGCACCTTATCGAAGAAAGGAACTTTAGCTCTTATATTCAAAATTCCTCACAAATTTACTTGCATCCCTACACCTTCCTAATTTAATAAATATTATTATGGAATCTAATTTTCATAATAATTTATTCTATTAAAATTATCAAAATCACCACCTTTAATAATTCCTTAATGGACAAAATATTCTCCATAAAAAACTTCCAAAAATATTTTTCCTGAAGGAATCAAACAATCTATTTTGAAAAGTACTTCCAAAATATTTTATTCTCATTAAATTATTAAAACTTCTAAAAAGTATTTTGGTAACCCTTTTTATTATAAATTCTCTATTATGAAAATTTTCAGAACTTTTATTTATAATCTAAATTGAAAAGCTTGTGCTAAATGGAAATTGTTCTCAATTTCCTTGTCCTTGAATTTTCCTTATTTGAACATAGTCCTTCTTCTCTAAGGGGATGAAAACTTGAAACACTAAGTGCATGTTTGGGAGTGATTCTAGAAAGCATTTCTAGCATTTTTAACACTTATAAAAAATTTCAAGTATTAGAAATATTAAAAGTGCTTCCTAGAATCATTACCAAACAGGTTATAAGAGTGTGTTTTACAGTAATTCTAGGAAGTGTTTCTAGCAATTTTAATACTTCAAAAATAAAAAAATTTCAAATGTTAGAAAGAATAAAAACACTTCCTAAAATCACTATCAAACACACTCTTAATACTAACCTCATTTTAGGGGAGGATAGCTTTGAAGATTAACATAGTCGTTGTTGTTTTTCTCTCAAAGAGGAAGAGCCTAGAGAACAACTTATCCCATAATATTAGGAAAGTTCCAAAAGGAAATAACATCCAATTCTAAATAAATAATATTTGGAAAGAACTTCTCAAGAAAATTTATTTCATATAAGGAACCAAAATATTTTATTTTAGGCCACATATGCAGTACATAAAAAACATAAAATAAATAAGAAAATAATTAGATAAATATCTCCTCATGGCTTTTAAGGATCCTATTACATAATTGGTAATATATTTGGATAAAATCCAAATCACCAAAAATACCTGCAATTAAAAATAGTGTTAGAAATTAAAAAAAAAAATAATCCCTAAAATATCCCAAAATTACCAATAAACCATCAAGAGCTCAAACGCCCAAAATTTTCTTAAAGGGCACTATAAATAACTTAGAGTGCTTGAGCAACACGCTTAAACACTTGATGAGCACTTAAGCAATATAGGCCACTTGGACGCTAATCTATGTACTCGAGTGCTAACGCCTGCAATTGCACACCCTGATGTTGTTTTTCCAACCTTTTCTAGCCACTTTTCCATTGGAAAACTCACCTTTATGGGCTGGTTTCTCAACCAAGGATGTTTCTAAATGCTTGGATTGAAATCTTCCTTGGGTTACAAAGATGGATAAAAATCTTATTTTTACAATGTAAAAGAATCTTATGCTCCATTGAAACGAAGCTTACAACCTATCTATGAATAAAAATGATTTTTACATCAAAATATAAAAATCCTATGCTCCTAAACCCGTAGCTTTCAACCCAATCTAGAGAGAAAAAAAAACTTAGATATCACACTAATCCATATTCATTCACAAGAACAAATAAACATCCATACATATATCCCTTTAAGCCATGGGATGAAAAGGAAAAACCCTATAAAACAAGTAAGATCATACCCTAGAATAGATTTAACATGCAAAAACCAAACCTAGGACTCTAATACCAGTTGTTGGGAATTCTAGATTGCTTTATTCCCTAACTCGGATCATGTAGGGCGCATGTATTCTATCTTAGTCTTCTCTAAATCTATCATAGTGGGAAAATATGGCATCAAAACCAATAAAGAACATAGATGTAGAGATAGAAACTCAAACCTACAATCTGGATGTTCCAAGATCAAATCCTTTCCAATGAAAATGTTGAAACTGTGGTAGTAGTCGTAAAACTCATCTACCAAAAGTCTTACGTCTGATCTTTCCCCTCATGGATACTATCATAAAAGAAATGTGGGTTTCTCTCTCTTCTATGAGAGTGTCTAGGGTTTCTCTCTCATAAGGATAGAATGGCAAAAGTCTAAACTCTAAACCCCTAAAGGGGTTTCTATAAGGCTCTTTGTAAGCTTAAGTAACTTGAGCCTAAATTAGGTTTAGATCACCTAATCCAACCCATCTAAGTTCTAGTTAATTAATTAACCCTATTAGGTTCCAATTAATTAATTAGATCATGCCAAAAAGACTATTCATAAGATCTATTGCAACCTAATCCAATAGTTGGCCTATGATTGGTTCGAAGAACATCTCGAGATTCAAGTGATTGTAGATGATATAAATGCATTTTCACATAAACTCTCTTGTGCACACTTATGAATTAGAAATCCAAATCCCTCAAAACAAACATACCACTATGAACTAGGAGCTTGAATGAGGACCACTAAGACCCATAAGATAATACGAGCTTCCTCAAAATTCAATTCTAAAGTTAACTCAAGACTCTACTAAAGAGTCAATTACACTCTAGTATCCGATGAAATTAATTACAAGCAAAAAAGCTCGAGTTTATGTCCTACTATTCATTGCATGTAACTCCCTATGAATTAATGTTCATAATCTAACAATGTAGTGTTATCAACCTTTCAAGATTACCTCTCCAATCCTTGAGTTACAAGTCTTCTTATTATGTGATCAATTAACATACTTTACCTTATTAAAAACATATATCAAAATTCAATTAAGGAATTACTATAGCCACAGATTTCATGATCACATGTCCTTTGAATCGCCCAAGGGGACATACTATCTCAATCTCATAAGATACTATGGTGTCTCTATTAAGAATACATGTTGTCACCAACCTCCATTAATTGTGACCCAATCGATAGAGAATATATGACCATTTTAGTATCTCACCCATAGATCAAAGTCTTCTATTGATTTCAGCATAGGCTTAATATCCTCTCAAGATTGAGACTCCATGCAATATAGTAACTTAATGAATCATGACAACTCAATAGACTTATGTCACAATTCACTATAGGTCTTGTCTAATGTATAACCATACACACTAGTGCACTCACAATGGGAACTTCATTCCAACAATCAAGGCAAGTCATCCCTCCAATAAAGAGGTAATGCACTAAAGTCTCCTAAATCAATGAGTCGACTATGAACTACTTATCATCTTACTAGGAACTAATAACTTGTATCTTCTATACAACTCCTAATACACCTAAGTCATGTACAATGTAAGTGATATAGATCTGAATCCTCAAATCAATATCAATGCATAAACATATAATAAGTAGAAGGTCAAATCTAACTTTGTTATATCATGTCTCACTTTTAAGGACTCTATCCTAACATCCATCTCTATTCCTCTAAAGATGTGTAGCCACTGTACACAAGTGTCAAGGTTCAAAGGATTAATTGAGTAGAATATCATAAGGATTTTGAGAACTCTTCAACAAAAGGATTTGAGTTTGGGAACAATCAAAACATAGGTATGATTTCTAATATACCCTATGAGGTTAAATGTTTTATTTTGTTAATGCTTCCATCATGATCACGCTTGGGATCTTAGATGCATGCACCGTAAAGCCCATATATTAAATCCCAACAACTAGTATCAACCAATATATGAAATCTTTAACATGTAATATTTAATATTGGGGTGAGCCAATTTTGTTTAGTAGGTTAGGAATTCATCCCATAGCCTTAGAGATGAATGAATGATTTTTTTTTCTTATATATGATGCAATATTGAATGGATAGTTTTATTCTTATCTAGATTGGGTTGTGCACTCCATGAGGAGTATAAGATTTTATTTTTTTTCTCAATTGTAAGATTTGGGAACATTCAAATCTTAGGTATGATTTCTCCTTTTTCATCTTCACCCTAAAATAAAGTTTTATGGCTATATTAGTTTTTACTGCACCTAGAATCCATAGAAGCATGCACCCTTTAGTGATCTAGGGCATGGACTAGATTTATCCAGGGTATTCCAACAATATAATCCAAAAAATAGCTAAGGTCAAGCTGTACCAAATGGATGCTGCAAGTTTAGGAATAAATGCTCTTAAGAAAACGATTTTCAAAGAATGTGAATGATTCTCAGTAGTTGCTAACCTCGTAAATGAATTTTAAGAGTTTTAAATAGAAGCTTTAAGTTGAAACAACCTATTAGGAACAAGTTACAGCTGAATTGATCAACCACTCAATTAACCATTATACTTTTGCAAGTGACAGTTGAAGGAAGTCAACCAGTTTAGCAACCAAACGACCGATACTTTAACAAATTGAGGTTCCCACCATCCGATTAAGCGACTGTCATATACTGCCTACCCAAACTCCATTCCCCTTACTCTAGTTGAGCCAACAAAGTGAAGGGCCAAACCCTTTTTTCACAAGGCAGCCTTGGTTATCTATTGCCTTCCACAACAAGAACATGCTAGAACTAGCCCAATTGACCGCTAAAAATGGGGAGCAACCAAAGCAATCAAAAGCATATCAAGAAAGGAAGCACACCAGCATGTACTACTTAGCTTTTACCAAATAAATCAATAAATTCTATTGTTACGAACTCAAAGCTGGATGTTCCTCAGGCAAGAATAAAGCACAAAAGAGAGAAAGTACGCTCAATCTCACTTCACAACAAACAACATAATATGTAGTCCACCTTCTAATGGTATTATCAACAAAAATCTTGCAGCCTTGACAACACATTGGGTCAGGGCGTCATTTGTAACATTTGTGTGTGGCATCAGTCAGTCTGCATCCGGAAACTTGATACCTGCAAATTCTCTTAGTGATAATATAATGCAGTTCACTGAGAAATAACAGGTTGATGTAGAACTCTTGTAGTTCCATTTGGTGTGTAAAATTCAGTGCTGGCAGCCCTCAGATAGATCATAACCATTTTCTCCAGTTGGCCGCACTTTTATCACTAGATAAAAATCTGGGAAGGCTAAGCAGACTATTCACCCTGGTAACACCCTCTAATGCTGACCACTCCTCATCCTCTGCAGTTGAAATGCACTCAGCTAGGCTCCTCTTAGACTGGCCTCGGCACTTGTCAGATAACTTTTCCTCAGTTGACTCAGAAAGAGGCATGATCTCATTACAGCCTTCTGCAGTACTGGAATGCTCAAGAACATGAGCATGAGAGGGCCGAGAATCAACATCCGAACCCCCATTCTCCCCATCCACAACTATCATCCCATCTGCTACTGCTTCTGGAGTCTTCGTCAAACCATTCTCTGTGGGAGTCTCATCAACAGCAGATGCATGTTCCAGGAAGAGGCACACTACAGCACAATCATCATTTTTGGATGTAGGGTATTTGAGCCTCCATGCTCGAACAGCACAGTCTACCAGAGCTCTGGCTGCTGTTGTGTGACCAGGGGCTGAAGCTACGATATCAACAGCTTCCTTATTTGAGAGAACATCCCAAACCTGGAAGAACTCATGAGCTTTCAAACCATCAAATTTAAATGAAAATACATAAAAGTAGATATCAGCTCATACAGGAGATGGCAGGCACACCAACCCAACTAATCCACAACTATAAAAACAAACTTATCAGCTGAACCAAGACCTAGGCTGTTGAATCATGACTTACTGGTAGCAGGATGCATAATGGCAATAGAAAAATTACTGATAGAATAGCTAAACATGACAAAAAGGCAAGATATCATAAAAGAGCATACAACCAAAAAATGAAGCAAAGAACAAAATTAACTATATAATGAAAGAAGAGAAAGATACCCCATCAGTGGCAAGAATAATGAACTCATCCCTCTCAGTGAGATGGCGATAATAAATATCTGGCACAGAAATTAAACCAAAATCCTTCAAACAGAAGTCCCCAAAAGCTCTAGCCATTGCCAAACCAGGTGAGTCACTATTAGGCAACCATACTCGTGCAACCTCTGGCTCATCCTGCAATGCAAAAACCCTTCCCTTGCATTGATGGATCCTAGCTGCTTCCCCTATGATAAGAAGCAGGACTTTAAGCTCCATAACAATAAGACAAGTAGTATTGCTGATCATTTTTTCCAACTGAGCCCATAAAAAACAAAAAAGATGTATAAATAAGGTAGAGAGAGAGAAATACTTGGCAGATTGGGTTTCAAGTCTATGGTTAGTTGTACCGCTGTCAAGGAGTTCTCTACGTCTCTTGTTGCCAGTACTGCTCTTGAATCACCAATATTTCCAATTACAAGATTTGGTCCCTAAATAAACCATAATTGAACAATTGATGAATGATTTAAGAGCAAGACCATATCTTGAGATATGAATCAAAATACAGCACAATATATAAACAAGATTTTAATATATAAATGTCGATGAATTTTTCTATTTCTGAAATGGAAGGACCAGACCCACCAAGCTGCCTGAAATAAAACCTTGGGTATTCTGACTAACACATCGGTTCTGGTTCAATGTTGGCTCCCCAATCTGACCTAGGTTTTTGACACACATTACAAATATTATATATATATAGCCTTTTGGATAAATTATGTGGCAGGTTCATCGATCAATCTCCAAGTAAATGGTTCAGGTTTGCCTTGCCATTTTGTTTAATTGTAAATTGATAGGGCTCAAGGTGGACACTTTTTAACCTGAACTGAATACTACCTCTAAGAATCTAAGGAAAGAAAACAGTTCCTAATTGTTAGCAGTTGCCATAAATGGAAGAAATTCCCCTACTTCCTCAATATCAATACTAAGATATTTGATGACCTAAATAGAATTTTAATCTAGCAAAAGCACCATGGTAACAAAGGCAGTCAGGTTGAACACGCCGGTTTGAGAACACACAAAAAAAAGGTGGTTAGTGGACTCCTCAAGCTGAAGACTAGGAAAATTGAAACTTGAAAGTAAAACCAATGGTGTAAGACAGATTTGGTTGCTAAAGTACGTCAAAACACTCTTCATAGAAGCAATTTGCAACACTAATGCAGTTTTGTGGCCCATAAAACCTACAATTCCTTCTGAAACAAGATACATATTTATTCAAAATGAGAAAGTAAGCACATTTTCACCAAAAAATCAGAATATGCACCAAAATGAGTGAACAAGAATCCTCCTTTCATTTAAATTTAAAAATGTTTCCACCGATCAAGCAATTATTACAAAGGAAGACAGCAGAGATCGGATGACTAGATTTTGGACTCCAATCAAAAAACCAGCACTTGCTGAATAATTTGATGGATGGTAAGTAAAAAATAAAAATAAAAATAAATGTAATTATCAACAGATCAGATGCCTTTTGACATGTTATCATGCTTCAAGAAAAAGGATAATACAAAGGAAGAAGAAACCATCAAAAGACTTTATTATTCACAAAAAGGAAAAGAAAATCTTTATATTGTGAGCATTTAGATACATAACCGCAAACTTATAAACACAATCCTATAGACAATCATCCTCAGGTACAAAAATAATTGTTGTTGATAATACTATTTGGAAGATATTTTGTAATAATGTGTCATACATGTCAGCCACTGGATTTTCGGTACCTAAGATTCTACTGCTTGGGTGACAGCGCTTTTCCTGTCTGCTCAATATTTTGATTTGTTACTGCAAATAATATTTCTAAATCGTCTCAAAGTATAAAACATTTCATTCTTTTTAAACTTTTGAAATAACAATACATAGGTTCACAAATAATGTTTTGAGTTATCCATGCATTTAATGAAATGGAAAGCTTGTGGAAAGTTTCCTTTTTCTCCCAATGTTCCCAATACTTTTTTTTTTTTTGGTACTCATCTGAACATATATTTTGGTGTGAAATCACCATTTTTTGAAGCAGATGTTATAACTGGAAATATTGACAAAAAAGCCTTTGAAGATAATATTGCACAAAGAATTACCTGCTTTACCAAAGTTACAGCAGTAGTTCCACTGCAGAAACAATCGATTGTTGGATGCAACTTCAATTCCTTGTCCATTAGCTTGAAAGCCTTTAAAAAGGACTCTTTGAGTGGAAGATACATCTCAGGGACTTTTTCATTGTCATCAACCTCCAATGACTCATAATATTCATCATCCATGTTCAAAGATGCAGTTTCTTCCAAATTTGTCTTCTCAGGAGCATTTCCATTCTTACCATCACTTTTTTTATCACTATTTGAGTTAGCTTGCCACTGAGTGTGTAGAATCAAAGGAAGACAGTCCCGCACTTTCTTTGCAACCATATGACCATAAGGACCATGACCATCAAATACTCCACAGAAGATTGTATCACTTCTTGAACTGAAATTCTATTGTAAAAACATTCCAACCCTTCATTCAGTGAGCTAAAGAGCAAAAAATAAATAAATCTTTGCATCTAAACAGGGCTAATGCTTCATAGTGGTTGTGCTTTTACAATAATCAAACTCTGAGAAAATATGTGAAAAGCATGTATCAAATGGATGAGGATAGACATGACCCCATAAACATTGGAAGATCCAAGACCTAGTACAAGACAGCAGTAAATAGAGTTATCGCAATATCAAAAATAAATAAATAAATAAATATTGCAACAGAATTAAGGAGTGTGAGTGTCTAGGGTGGCTCCAGAACCATATTGAGCTAAAATTTTATCTTTATAGGGAAAATTGCACTAGATTCAGTTTCCCTTTCAAGGTGTAAGGGGAGTTCTTTGAAATTTCACTAAACCTCAGGAGAAGTTAGTATAATTTTCCCTTTTATGTATGCCGACTTGGAACAAAAATTCAATTTGAACTAACAAAAAAAGAAAAAAAAAATCCAGGACTTGTAGCATAAGCATATGGTGAACCAAGAACCAGCATAAAAACAATAATAGATAAAATTATCTCACAAACAAAACAAAGAAATTGCAGCAATATTGAGGTGTATCCATGTGCAAAGTGCTTTGTTTATTTAACACTAACAAAGGTGACTCTTGGGCCACATTGCACTAAAATTTCTTTTTCTGAGTGCTGAGCTAGAACACAGTTTCAGTTTCAGTTTCAGTTTCAAATGAAAAAAATGCTGTTTGGTTAATTGAATACCGTCAAGATAAGGTTATATACTTGTATTAGTTTCACCAAATGTTAGAACATAAAATAGATGTGAGAAGATGAAGTAATGGTTTCTAAGATTCATTTTCCAAAAGCAAATTCCAACCTTCACCTAATAAATGAGATACCATACAGTGAAGCTTATTATGGCCGCAACTCCAATAGGTCCAGTTTTCTTGACAGGCAAATAAAATATAATAGATTAAAGTACCCAACAAATGCAAGGTCCAACCCAAGAAGACTAGTAGTACACACAGGTGCACTAAAGGATCAAAGGGAAAGGAGAAAAAAAAGTGAAGAAAGGAGATCAACAACAGAAAAAGCCTCCTAACGCCTTTTATAACCATCAATAAAATCCAGAAAAGAGAGATTCACAAGCCAAGCAAAATTCTGGACCAATCAAAAAGGGTTCTAGGGAACAACTCTTTCAGCCGCTAATCAAAGAGTTGTTCCTCTCTAAAGGTTCTATTGTTGCACTCTCCCCAGATGCACCAAAACAGACACAATGTCACTAAGCTCCTACCTTACTCTTTTGGCCCACCTCTCCACCAACTTTACCTATAGATGCCTAAGAAAGCGCAAGATTACAAACAAGTGAGCTATTCTATGATGGACAAGAATATGGCTGCAGAACTTTACACAAGCAACATCTATTGACAAGAAACCACCTCCTCATTAGCTGGTCAACTATAAGGATCTTCTTCAAAACAGCTTACCACATAAAATAATAATATAAGTGTAATCTCACACAAAAAAATGAGTTATGATACAATGGATACGAATATGGTTGTTGAACTTTACACAAGCAATATCTATTGTCTAGAAGCCACCTCCTCATTAGCTGGTCAACTATAAGGATCTTCTCCAAAACAACTTACCATGCAAAATAATAATATAATAATAATAATCATAACCATCATCACCATAATAACAACAATTTATACCTCCTTAGCAGAGGATTATACTCGCATATAAACATAACCATTTATACTAAATACTCTCAAAAGAGTAGTAGAACACTTTAATAGGGAAGCTTCAATTCTTTGCTTCTCTCCACCCTAATCTGCCCTCTTCAAGCCCCTCTAAAGCCTAGTTATTATAAATGCACTCTAAAAACCTACTCAATATCTTCAATCCCAGTTTGAAACAATCTTGAGAAAAAAGTGCTCCAATGACCTTGCCCTTACCCACCTCCTCCTGCAAGTCCATAACTCTAGCATTTGTCTAGCAAGGTTTGAAATATCGCGATTGATCAGCAATATTTCAAGTATCAGATGGCCCCGATATGATAAGTAGTATGGAAATTTTGATCTCCCAATTTTTCAAATTTTTTCCTCATTTTTTGCCAATAAATCAGCAATATACCAATATTTCACCGACATTTTGCTATTATTTTCCGGTGCCATGTCAGCACCTTTTTCAATTTGGGTTTTCAAAATTTAATGTTTAGATTGCTGGGCTTGAAGTTGTACCAGATCATGTACAACCTGCCAAGAGCAAGCCCAAGCCCACCTGGCTAGCTGTGGCAGTAAAGGGGAGGCACACCATCTATTAAATAGGGCCCTTTTTTTCTCTGAAGTTGTCGACATGGGACTTTTTTCATTCACACTTTAAAAAATACAACTCAAACAGGACACACAGACTTGGCTCAAACCCAGGTGCTTAAGCTTGCCATGAATGGCCTGCGCCATTGAACCATATGTGGATTTGTGTCCCTATATACAATATACATATCTTTTATACATTAAAATATCTTTTATATCATAACATTTTTTATAAATTATAAATATCTTTTACAAACTATAAATATATATATTATATATATTATATTATAAATTATTAAAATAAAATTACTATAAATAAGTTAATTTTAATTATCTTATTATATATTTTGTATACCAATTAAATACAAAACAAATATAAATTTATAAATAAAACATTAATATTTGTAAATAAAAAAAACTTATCTAAATAGCATTGTTTCTTTTTTATCCTTCAATATATTCAAACTAAATATATTATCATTTTAATACAAATGTGTTTTTAAATTGGAATATTATTGTCTAATGTTATAAATTTATTATATATATATAATTTCTTTAACAAAACAATTTCAATGTTTATTATTACTTGTTTTATCATTTGAAGAAGTCTTTTTCAATATTTCTATGAATTTTGATCAATTTTCTCTCATCAATATTTTGTGTAAAAATATCCACCGATATTTCTCGATATATCCGTAAAATCAAGTTACTAATATATCCATCAAAACTAATATTTTCATCCTTGTGTCTAGGAAGCAAGCCTAAAAAAGTAAGAAGGAGTTCTTTAAGATAACTCGTACCATTTATCCAACAAGAATTTGCCCATCTCTCATCAATATGCAAGTTCAAGGCTAAAAATCGTCCCAATCTTTTCTGGTTGTCTTCCACATGCTTACGGTACAAGTTCCCTGCATCTCCCTATAATGCCACCACCCTTGAACTTCCCATGGCCATTTGCAAGCAACACTCCACTCAGAGAAGCTAACATCGTAATGCCAAACCTTCATTCCTATTGTCCAAACAAACCATCTCCCACTTCATTGAATGTATCTTTCTACCCAAAAATGATCACTCCACAAAAGGTTCAACTAAATCTCCTCATCACTTCTAACTGCTATAAGGATTGGAAAAAGAGACAAAGGATACCAGGGGACTAAACAAAGAACTTTTAATGAGTGTTAATCTTCACCCTTTACAGAGATACTGTTTCTTCCAAAAAGTCAACCTCCTTTTGAATCTCTCCATCCCCAAATCCCAAACTGCATAGGATTTGAAGGGAGCCAAACTTCCCACTTTACAACCAAGCAATACACTAACCATTCAACCCATAACAGCTCCCCAAATGAGATAAGCTCACTCATGCAAATTAGCTTCAAGCCAAAGACAATTTCAAAGAAAAGGACCTATCTCAAAGGCGATAGTTGTTCATTGCTCGCATAAGGAAATGGAAGTGTATCATCCATGAAAAAAAGATGAGAAATATGCACTCCATCTTCCTACTTCCCCTAACCCTAAAACTACTGAAATAAAACCACCTTGCACTGTCCTGGAGATTAGATAATTAAGATCTTAATTTATTAGCACAAAAAGGTAGAGGGGGAGACAAACCCCCTCTCTTAAATCTCTAGATCTCAAGAAGAATCTTGCCGATGACATGTTTACCCAACGCCAAAAATCTAATAGAAGAAATGCACAATCTTACCCATCCCACCATTTCTAACCAAAGAACAAAACTCCTATTTTACACAACCATAGGCTTTTTCAATCTCAATCTCTAGTTTGCAAGCAACATCCCCTCCCTCACCTTCCACCCCCCCATATGGAAGCCACTTCCCCTAACCATAAACCCACTAAGAAAACCACCTTGCATCATTTTGAACACAAAATAACAAGGCTTTTTATCACCATAACAAACAAGAAGGGGAGAGAATCTCCCTATCTCAAATCTGAACTCTGGAAGAAGCTTGTGGAGGATCTATTTACCAACATCAAAAATCTAATAAAAGAGCCTCATACATCCCACGCACTTCTAACCAAAACCCATTTTGCTCAAAAATAACACAAAAACTCACACTTTATATGATCATAAGCCTCCCAATCTCTAGCTTGCAAGCAACATCCCCACCTCCAACCCTCAAGCTCTTAACTCTAGAATCATAACTTCATTGTTTATCTCCCCTCCACAAAAGCATTCTAGGAATCCAAAACTACTTTGTCAATGACATTCATCGATTTGTTAAACAGAATTTTTTATAGCAACCTGTAGAGCCCCCTACAAAATCGATAGGTCTAAAATCTTTAATGTCATCTACTATTCTGAAATTGCGGAAGCTTGGTTCGATCAAGCCGCTGAGTATTGGAAACAAGCTATAGCACTTACTCCTGGTAATTATATTTAAGTGCATAATTGGTTGAAGATCACGAGGCGTTTCGAATAAAAACACTTTGTTTATTATTTAGAATTTTTTATATTTCTTATTATTTGTTGGACCTATCAGTCAAATAAAACGGATCATTCCTATGCCTATGGGAAGAACCAATCAAAGAATTTCATTATATCCCTTCTAAGATCGTTCTACCTTTATCTAGGGACTAGAACTAGAAAAATTACATTTAGGCTTCTATTTGAAAACAAAGAACTCATAAAGGAATTCCATCACCTCTTCATGCACATAAGACCAACACCTTTGTCAAAAGACCATTGAGAAACCATCTAGGCCTAAGACTGTCTCCCTCTAACTCGTCAAGAGCACCCAATGCCTTTTCCTCCCTAAAAGGAGAAAAGACATTCAACCTATTCTTATAAAACAATTTTCTTGATGTATGGTCTACAAGAATGAGAGTCCATATTTAAATTCTGCAAGAAGTTAGAAACCCCTACTGTCAACAAACCCTCTTCTTAGAGCTACAACCCATCCCCTTTCAACCTATTGAGGAAGTTGCCTCTCCTATGAGCACCACCTATATAGTGAAAAAGGTTTTTCTTGTTTGCTTATTTGATCCATAACACCGTTGACTCTTGCCTCCACGAGGTTTCCTACAAAATAGATAAGTAGATAAACACATTCACAACTCTTTGTTATCCTAGAAACAATTTGTTCCAAGGCAAGGTCTTTACAAATAGCCACATTATAGAAACCAATCTATTGCACTTTAAATCCTTCAAAGCTTTTAACTTCCTTAGCAAGAATAATATTTTGTGCACCCTTGAAGGAATAGCTCTATCAACATGACTTTAACAAATCACCAAAACCCTCCACTTTCAGCCACATATTTTCAAATTAAAGGTGGATTTCCTGCTTCTTACTCCACCACAGTCAAGAAAAATAGGAGAGTAACCAAACACCAGCTCGGTATGGTCTTCTAGAATGATAGTCCATATTTAAATTCTGCAAGAGGTTAGAAACCCCTACTTTCAACACACCCTCCTCTAAGAGTCACAACCCATTCCCCATAATGAATATCCATGAGGGAATCCCATCCTCATCAATGCGCCAAGGAATAAACAGTACTACATTAGGGAACTGCTGGTAGTGATTTTTATTAAGATAAAGCTATCCTACTAAGAAATGGAAAGCCGATCTTCTTCCATATAAAGGAATATGCAAAAGCTCATGCTCCTGTCTGAACTCTGAGAAATCCCTATCACCAGGAACAGCCAACTACAATATCTTCTCTCAGCAATGAATCTCACCACACTGAAATCCCCATCAATGCACCAAGGCTCTTCTCATATCCCTCTTCTAGCCCAAGTTCCTCGCAAAAAACCACTCTCTCACCCTCCACTTGATCCAGTTGAAGCTTATTGTTTTCCTATCAAATGAATAGAGAAAAGTGAAAGAAACTTTCAGTGCAGAGATTGTGTGTCCACTTAAGAATGCTAGCATTAGAGACAGTTGAAGTAAAGTACAAATGTTCATCTTAAAGTCATACCATGAGACTTATGAAAAAATCTACAACTATAGTGGTTTGGAGAATGAATGGAATTATGAGTATATCTCTTCTCAAACATTCAATGAACGAGAGTTACTCTGATGTAAACAAACAAATCAAACAAAGAAAAGATTACAGAGAGAGAAAGGGAAGGACAAGGACACCATCTTATTCATACAAGGCTTAGTATAAAAAATAAACAAATAAATAAAGATATCTCAATAAAACTGTCTTCTGATTACCTGGACGGCTAGACCTTGGGGTTGTGAACATGAATCTTATTTTTTTATCAGAAGAACATGAATCTTTTCTCACCTTTCTTTTCTAACCTACATCTAGTCAGCCTAATCTTCTGTTAATTGTATTCCATAATCCTTCAGCTCTGACCCATCTCTTGATGGCCTTGCTGCTGTCCTTACAGTGCTTTCAAAATTCAAATCGAACCAATCACTTCTTAACAGCACAGTGATTGGATAAAACATCATAGTTGATCCCTCTGGTCTTCTCCTTAATTTCTCTACCACAATTTGTAACCAACAAACTGATTTACAATTATATCTCATCTCATTTCAGTTATTCCCATTTCCTGGTCATTCTCTCCCACAGAAGAATGGCAGGTGGGTGCCCGTTTTAGCTACTCCTTTGCAGATTTTCCCTTTAATTTGTGTGTTGTGTATGTTCTATAGATCTACCTGTTGTTGATTGAAAATTGGAAACTGATATTCAAAAGAAACATTGGTCAATTACAGTATTGATTTCAGAATCGCTATATTTTGTGGCTACTCCTTTACAGATTTTCCCTTTAATTTGTGTACCATGTGAAACCAGTTCAGCGGATGCGTTACTGACCAATAAATTTAGTATGGCGTTGAGGCTTAAAAGATCCCACCTAGTACTTCACTCCAAACTCTAAACCTAGGTCTTTCCAATTTAGAAAAAGACATAACAAACCTAGATTGTACAAGATAAAGACAATCATTTTCTGATATAATATTCAGCACCCCATGGTATTCTGCAATAGAAAATAGCCAATCAGTAAAGAAAGGTCTCAATCTCAATACGTTTGTTAATACAAGCAACCTCATCTTTGGGTATTTCGTATTTGGCTCTAATGATACTTGAAATCTGTCCAACAATGGAGACCCGCGATTCACACGTTCCATTTGGTCTTTGCTTTACACATATTTGGCTTCATCTGTGAGTGAACATGGATTATTTTCCCAAAGTAAATCATGTTTGACTTTTTTTCAACAAACCGAAAAGTAATGGGGGATGCCCAAGTGGATTGTCATCTCAAATTTCCCCAAACTTGTAGACAGAAAAGCAACGAGATGAGAAAATTTTGTAAAGATTTGATGATGAGGGAGAGGGAGACTAACCTCCCAAACAAGCATGGCGTCCTGATTGGTACCCTTCTTGCCCTGCTGTGTGAATAAAGAGGCGACGGTGCTGGCACCGTTGACGAACATTCTCTGGGGAATCCGATGGAGCTCATTTTCTCCCCCTCCAAACAAATTCCTTGATGAATAGGAAATGATACTGGTAGTAGCACCACCACCACCCCCACCACCACCACAACCACCACCACCACCTCCTCCTTTATACCTCTTCCCGATGGATGAATAGCAAGCACCCATCTCTTCCTCCCCTGCTTCCAATATTATCAAATAAAGTACCCCCTATCTACTTTGAATTTTTCTTTTTTTTGCTTTTTAATATGAGATTAAAAAAAACAAAACAGGGAGGAATTGAGTCAATTGACTGCAGATTCAGATGAGAAGATGGGTGACATGGAATCCCACTCTTTTGGGTTTTTTATTTATGATTTAGCCTTACAGCTGACACCATTCCATGGGCCCCAAGCTCATAAGTCATGAGACTCATAACCCCACCACCCACATCCCCCAGTCATTATTCTATAACCCTAATCTTCTAATTCACTCCATTTCTCAACCTACACCTCCTTTGCTTTTATTTCTTCATTATTAATCTTCGCAACTGTCGATTTTGTGCTAGAGTCTAGATTTCAGGGATTCGGGTCAGTTCCGGAAGATAAGACTTTCAGCCCCACGTGTGCGGAGTGTACTGAAAATTTTGGGGAGGAAATTATCGCAGGGAAAAAAAAAAAGGAGTTGGGAGGCGAAATTAAAGGGTGAATTTCTTTTTGGCACTGTTTGGTAATTATTTTTAAAAAATAGTTTGTGAAAATGATTTTTGAAAACTATTTTTAGATTTTTGAAGAATAAAAGTATATTTGAAAATCTAAAATATTTTTCATATCTTTTTAATTTGTTTAAAAATAATTTTTATACCTAATATTTTATTTTTAATTATTTTTTAAAATAATCTTTAGAAAACAAGTGAAAACAATAAAAAAAATCAAAAGATGTTTTTTAAATACAATTTTTTAATTGTCAAACATGTTTTTTTATATTTTTTGTTTAAATAAATAGAAAATTGTTCTTAAAAACAGTTTTTATCCTTAATCCTTCGATGGTTTTAGCACAATCCTATTACAGTATATTTTTTGTAAATGATTTTTTTATAGTTTTATCACTAAATTCTTGCTTTTTGTTTGAAAATTACTTCTAACTGTTATAATTATTGATTTTAATATATTTATTTTCGGAAGTTTCAAAATATGATATCTTATGCTTTAGACTCGTATGATGGTGTCGATATCAATGCTTATCAACAATTAATATTGAAATTGATATTTTGAAAATATGACCCTTCAATGATACTATTTTTTTTTCTTGTTACATGGAACACAAATTCAAATTTGACATGGCTAATTTTCTACCCAATAAAAATAACATTAATTAATATCAAGCTTGTGTGGATAGTAACATGAGGAGTAAGCATGCCTACGAAGAAATAAAGGCAAATTACAATAGTGCCTAATACTTACGAGAAATGAATCAAATTTTGAAAAAAAAAAAAAAAAAAAGACAGGTAAAAATGAGGACATGCTTGTAAGATTAAAATAATAATAAAAAATAAATAAATAAATAAAAGTAGGCTCCACAAAAGTTTGAGCATAAAAAAAGCATGAAAAGGGTATGAAGGTAATTTGAAAAATATTCCATATCCAATCAATGTTTCAAACAAAATGAGATTATAATGCATGCCACTCATGCTATTTTTGTGAACTTCACTAATAAAAAAAGGTTCAAAAAAATTGTTCACTCTCTATATTGATCTTGGCTCTACAATAAATTTTTGAAGGAGCATTTTTGTATAGGAGTAAAAATTTTTAGCTACTTATGAATCATCATGTCATAATACAAAATAAATTAAAATGGTCACTTAGCAATAATTCTATCAACTTAAATTATGATCCATGTCATGACTCCACAAAAAAGAAAAAAAAATGTCTTCAAATCAAATAAAGAAATAAGAATGTTGTTAATTAAAATATAAATAAAAATTGTGAGCTTAATAAGTAGAAATGAGTGCCAATTCTCATTCAAAAAAAATAAATTAGAAAGTATCCAAATATGTTGGCTAAGTTTTCTAATTTTTAATTTTTAATTAAAGAATAATATTTCAAGAGTTAAAACCACCTAAATATGTTTGAAAATATTCCTAAATATTAATTTTAATTAAAGAACAAAGAAAATTATCTAAATATGTATCTCTCTTACCCTATAAATAGAAAAGTCAGTCTTTACTTTTAAAATATATAAGCAAAGAAGTGAAGATTTTTGCACTTGAAAAGAGTTTGGATAAAGCTCTCCTCATGAATTTCAGAACTTCTTCAAAACCTTTGAAGATCTGAAGATCAAGCATTTGAAGAGATAAAGATCAAACTTCTAAGATTAAATTCAAAGTGTCTTCAATTTGAGATCAAGCATTTGTGTTCTTAACGAACATGAGATATGTCAATGTCTAAGATATGCCAATGTCTAAGCCTACCCCAAAATACACCAAGGTTCAAGCCCAAGTTGAAGACAAGTCAAAATTCAGGTCTGACCAAAGATATGCCAAAGTCTAAGCCTAGGTTAAAAACACACCAAAGTTCAAGTCCAGCCAAAGCACACCAAGGTTCAAATCAAGTCAAGGCCCAAGTCAAGTTTTTTATTAGAAGAATTAGAGGAATAACTAGAGATTGTACTACATTCCTAGAATTAATAAATTTTCAATTTGACTGCTAGTTTTTCTTCAAGATAAATTTATATTATAAATTTTCTACATATTTGATGGGACAATCTCTACCTCTCATCTCTCTTCTTTACAAGTTAGAAATCTTTGTATGGAATCTAAGAAAAATTATGACACCATAACTTAAAGCAAGACAAAAGAAGCTTCCAAATAATAAACTCAAATTGCATTTTCCTTTAATCAAGCTACAAATCATGAAGTAACTTCTCTCAAGAATCTAGTCATCTCATTAGATTCATTGGTTGTAAAAAAGGACATGGTTGAGCAAGTGATACCACACAACCATCTCTTAGAAAACATCTTCAAATCATATGCATTTGTCCAATTATGAAGACAACAAGTATGACATTACATCTATGTATACATGTTCATGTGGATACAAGTTACTCTTACAACATTGAATAATATTGTCATGTCAGTCATAATGGTTAAAGCATTCTTTTGAAAAACAAGTTGTAAGATTGACCCAAGATATTAAAGAATTTGAAAAACGCATTAATTAAAAGCACTTTTTGGCAAGCTTGGCTTGTAGTAGGATTAAATAAACAACAACACACATCCATGTCAAGATGCGTCTTAAGACAACCTTCAAATTTGCTCTAAAAAAAGAGGTCATTGAAAACATTCTTTCAAATGAGTTTATTCCTAAAAATCAATTGAAAGACTTCATCTTAGAGACAATAAAAGAAACATTGAATGATGGATTTCATCTTTCTCGCACATATACAAAACTATATACAAACAATTGTGTTAATATAGACACGAATAGGTTACTAACCACAAAAATTTCAATATTTGGATAGGAAAGAAAACCCAAAACAACATATAGCTAGCTTTTTGGAAACATGACAAATATTGGAACAGAGGGAGACCATCTAGTCAAGCAATTTGTTAGCTTACTAAAAGGATATGCATTTGATTGGTACACAAATCTTAAAGCCAATTTTATAGATAGTTGGAAAAAAAAATGGAAAGAGGGTTCCTTAATTACTTTTATAGTATTTGTTGTACTGTCAACATATTTGAACTCACAAATACTGGACAACAAAAATATAAACTAGTGATTGATTATATCAACAAGTGGAGAAATTAAAGAATTGATTGCAAAGAAAAATTATCTAAAATTTTTGTCATTATAATTTGCATCTAAGGAATTTGGGAATACTTGGATATCTCCATTCTCATCTCTAGACAATTAAGGTGCATGCAAAACTATCCTAGGCTTCTCTAAATCTATGCACAATGGAAGCAATAGGCATTTAAAACTTGGATTTAAAGATAAGAAAACTATACTTGTGATTTGGATGTTCCCCAAATCAAATACGATAGAAGAAGATGTGTTATAGATATCAAACAAAAAGGTTTTTCACCTAATTGCTCTATTTCTTAAATCTTGGTAGACGAAGAGGTGGAATCCTCTTTAGAGGGTAGAGGCTAGGGTTCCTCTCTAGAAGATTGAATGTCAAGTGTCTATGGAAGCCCTAACTCCTAAGGGAGTTTATATAAACTGCCTTGTGGGCTTAAGTAACTTAAGCTCATTTTGAACTTAGGTCACTTAATCCAACCCACTAGGTCCTAATGAATTAATTAGTCATATTAGACTAATTAATTAATTAACTCAATCTAAAAAAATGTAAAATAAATCATCACAAGTTATTGTGTAACCTTGCCTTTTATTGCCATAATGCATACATATGATTAGATCTCCAATTTTCCTTAAAACTGTATGTCAACAAAGCATTGTGAATTTAAAGGCTAATTAATTAAGAAAATCACCCAAGGGGAGTGGTGAATTGGGTTTTTGAAAAGTTTTGGAAAACACAATAAATTTAGCCAAATATAGAGTAGTGAATATAAAGAGATAAGAAATAGAGAAAGCAAACTTGAGATTTATAGTGGTTTGGCAATCCTTGCCCACATCAACTATTTTCAAACTCCAACCAAGTAAAGGTTCCACTAACTTAAAGCTTCAACCAAACTTCCAATCCTTTACACTTGGATTTTTCAGCTTCAATGGGCACTACAAGTTCCTTTCAAGTATACCTCAACTTGAAGCTCTAAACACTTAAAACCTCACTTCAATAACTACGAATGAAAGCACTCTCATCCTAGCTCAATAAATGAACAAGTAAATATAATCTAGGATGAATAACAAGGGTGTGCTAAGGTGGTTTGCATATGATGATTCAATGCACCAAAAGAGAAGTTGAAAGCTTTTATATGATAAACAAGTAGGTAAGAAGATGATAGCAGGTGTTTACTATGCAATTAATAAAGTGGAGTTCTCAATCTATAAGTTTCTAGCCTTAGACACTAAAAAGGACATCAACTAGCCTCGTTCAGTGAAACTTCGGTTCGATCAATTGATTAGTCGTTGGACATTTAATACACTGCAAATGATTAGGACTTATTCGAACCTTGACTAGAAAAGGGTTACCTTTGACCTGAAAAGGCTTATCCTCGATCGAGAAGACAAGCCTTCTAGAAAAAAATGAAGGTTTTTGTGCACCCTTGATTAGTCCTCGACTGAGAAAGGGTAACCAATTGAATCAGATCACAATCGATTAAGCATACCCTTGACTAGTTGGACAAAAAAAACACTAAAAAAACCCTTCATTTTTTAACCAAACTTTTCTAACACTCAAGCAACAACTTTAAAAAATGTCTTATGAGTAATTTTGAGAGAATTTGCCTAAATTTTTTAATGATATGTTCAGGTTTTGATAAAACGGTCTTTTAAAGAAAGAACCGAGTATGAGAAATGATGTATGAATAGGTTAAGATTTCTAGGTGCACGTAGATATCCATCTTACATTAAGTTCCTAAACGTGAACAACCTTCATGCACACTTGTTCTCATGCTATTTTGATCCTTTGATGAGTAAGTTGAATTTCTAAAAGAATTTTGCATTTAACACCTATATCTTATCTTGATTTTAAACCATAAGCAAACTAAACATGATTTATTATCATTAAAACTCACATAGAGGAACCCTTGGGCTAATAGGAATTATTGTGGCACCATAGATTTTACATTCATAAGTCCTTAAGATCATCCAAGGGAACACACTGTCTCAATCTCTTGGGATATCATAACAACTCTATAAAGAATAATTATTGTCACTTACCTTAATCAATAGTGACCCAATATATAGAGAATATCTTACCACCTTAAGGTTTCATCCATAAGTCAAAACTATTAAAGATCTCAATACTAGCTTAATATTCTCTCTAGTTTGAGAATCTATGTAGAATAGTAACTTAATGAAATCATAATTACTTGATAGTCAATAATGTCATGATTTACTATAAGTCTTGTTCAATATATAACCACACACATTAATGTACTCATCATAGGAAACTCATCCTGATAATTTAGACAAATCATCCCTCATATTAGGAGATATTACACTACAACCTTAGATCAATTGTTTGAGTCTATGAATTGACTGTGAATAAAAATAACTCATGACTTAGATTTTTCATAAAACTCCTAATGCACTTAAGTAAAAGTTATTATAGTTTTATTGCTTTCATCGTATACATTGAGTATAATTGTCTCAATATGATTTTTTATAAGAAATTTAAATGTCTTGATCACATTGCTAAAAAATTTGTCTTCTGCATATTGTCCAAAGATACAAGCAAGTGTTAGCTTATGCTAAAAAACAATATTAAATACTTTCATAAAGCATTGTTACTTTTAGTATATATGTCTTTTATATTCAGTATATTTATATCATATCTATCTCTTAGAATACAATTTATTGCCTTAGAAGTCATGTCTTATCATACCATATTAGTTTGTATTGTAAGTCATTATAATTCTAGTGCAAGTGTATCATACATGTTTTTTTTGTTAGAAACCTAAATATCACAAAACCGCCAAAAAGTACTTACATTAGAAACCAAAACTAGGCCCTTTTATATGGTATCACACTTTTAATACATTTGTCTTGTCCATTTGGTGTATTTTTATCATATATATCTCTTGCAATAAATCCAGTCATGCTAAAATTTTGCATATGTTTAAAAGGATTTGATTGAATTTGGTTATTTTTATTGCAGTCAACCATGAGCTTCCTCCCGTCTTCCCCATAACCCAACCGCATTTACAACAGCCCTGTTAAACCCAATGCCACAAAACAAAAAGTAGCTAGTCAAGAGTAGATAAAAGGTGTGTGTGAATCTATACGCCTAACTACGTAGCAGAGTCGTGAGACCCAAGGGTGTACTGTGTAGTGACTCTAAGTGAGAGAGAGAGAGAGAAAGAGAAAGAGAGATTGTTAATATTGATTATGTTAGCATATGCATAATTGAATGTTTTTTTTTTTAATGAAAACATGTATTAGTACTATACATTTATGATTAAAATAAATATTTTTAAAATAATTAAGAAGTTTATCATTTGTGTGAACAAAAATATTGTCAAAATTAAATATAATTATGCATGTTTACAAAGTAATCATTTTTTAAAAAAAAAAGTTATAATCAATGTAAAAATTTCAAAATGGAATAATTTTTTTAATTTAAATGAAGTGTAAATTGAAAATTTTATTTATTTATTTATAATATCAAGTTAATAGAAGAAAATACTTAATAATAATAATAATAATAATAATAAACAACAACAACAACTCCAAACATGTTTTTTTTTGTTTTACTTGTTTTAAAAAAAAATATTAACTCAACCAAACATTTTTTTTTCTAAAAACACAAAAAACTATTCTTAAAAACTATTTTCCATAACAATTTTCAAAAATAGCAACCAAACAAGCCTTTAGAGTTTGTTTGGTCATGGGATTTAAAAACAATTTTTTGTTTTTAAAAACAATTTTTTGTTTTTAAAAACAGAAAATTGTTTTTAAAAATTTATTAACACTATTTGGCTATTATTCTCTAGAAACAATTTTTTAAAATAAAGTTAAATAGAGAACAAGTAAGAATTATTTTCACTAGTTTTTAAAAATAAAAGGAAAATATGAATTCATTTTGTTATTTTCTTAAACTTTTTTTAAAAAATTATTTTTTATCCTTTAACTTAAAAACAGTTTTAGAAAACATGAACAAACGGTCCTTAGTTTCTATTTAGAAATGTTTTTAAAAACTATTTTTAAAAAATAGATCTTGAAAACAATTTTAAAAAACAGTTCATTCATTTTATTTGGGAATTTGGAATGTCTTTAATTTATTTTATATGTTTTCATATATTTTTTAAAATAAATTTTGTATATTAGTACTTTATTTATTTGTAATTATTCTTTATATTTATCTCATTATTTTTTTAAATAACTCTTAGAAAAATAAGTGAGTTCTAAAAAAAACATCTTTTTTCTATTTTTGAAAATAAGAAATTATTTTCTGTTATTTAATTGTCAAATATACTTTTTACTATTTATTTATTTATTCTCATATACTTAAATTTATGACATTATCAATGAAAAAGTGAGTTTTCATGTACTTATATAAAAATAATTATAAAATAAAAATCTTTTAAAAATAATTTAAATTTTATGCACTCATTAATTAAAAATAATATCTAAGATAGTAAAAAATAACACATATATCATTAAAAGATAATATCTAAATAATCAAATATAGTAACTTTGACAAAAAAAAAAGGTATGAAATATTAATTATTTTTTTTTACAACAGAGTTTCTATTATGTGAATTTTTTTTTATATGAATGTATGAAAACATATATCTTTTTAGAAAAATATTTTAACTTTAAATATTGAGGATATCTTTTTAAAATACAACTTCAAAATTTTAATAAAAAATGATTTTTTTTATTAAATTTCTTCAAATTTGAAAGTATCATAATTTAAAAAATAAATATATTTTGAAAAATTATTGTATTTTTCTATTTTTCTTTTTTTCTTAGCCTCCCCTCCCCTCCAAGCCTTTGTGGCACAGTGGAGCTAAAGAAATCAAGACCCGCGGTCGTCATATGTCATCACAAAGCCGCTTCTGGAGATTTAAGCACTTAGAAAGCGATTGCTACGTGCTTCCACTCTAAGCCAAAATCATATCTATCTACAATTAGAGGTTAGCTTTCAAATAATTGAGTCTGCCATCACAGCAATGCTTTGTGTCTATGCACATCCTTTTCAACTGTGATGTTAAAACCAATTGGTAAAAGTGGTTTAACGTCATGCTTAAAGCTAAAATTTGGAAATATTTTAATATTAAAACTACACTTTTTGCAGGTGGCCAGGCCAGGACATACTAAAGACCCACAGTACAAATTAATTGAGTCGATAGCTTAGTTGCTACATACCAAATATATATAATATCATATTTTATTTATATTATATTCTTTTTGTCTCATAGCCCTAGGTCTCTTATGTGATTCTCTTTTCTTCCCTTTTTTTTCAGCTTTTTAAAAATATTTTTCATTTTTCTTTTTTAAAAAAAGGTCAAATTGATGTTTTCACCTTTTTTTTTTTTTTTCTCTTATAAACTCAAATTTTCAAAACAATAATAAATAAAAAAAAAGGGTGCTACTTAGAGGGTTTGATTAATCTAATCCAATATGAGATTTGGATATTGGATCGTAATCATTTTCAATATATGAGTTGGATTTGGGTTATGCCTTTTTAACGTAAGTTCAATTTATGTCGGATTTGAGGCAAGGTTTAAATAACCCAAGTTTAACCCAAATTCAATTGATTTTTTATAATATTTATAAGATAAATTATCATATATAGTAATATTAATTTTTAATTTTTTTAAATAATATCAAATTATGTCATATCTTATACATTTTCATTTTTTAGAATGATATATAAATATAATTTTTTTATTTTTTTTGCCGGCATCATGGAATTTTATTTGAATTACTATTTAAATTTTTTTATACATAAATAGAAAAAGGGTTTTTCCATATTCATTATACAAACCGTTGAATCCGAGTCTAACCTAACCAACTCAAACTTTAGAGAAATAAAATTACGTTAGATTTAGGTTGAATACTTTGGGTTAGAGATCAGATTAAGTTTAGCTCAAATTGATTGATTCTTTAAGGCTATGTTTGGTTCTTGGAAAATTTGAGGGAAAATGCAAAGGAAAGAAAATAGAGAGGAAAAGTAAAAGGAAAGAAAAAGTGAAGGAAAATAAAAAATAGAGTTAAAGATGATAAATTATTTTTATTTACTACTTCAAACTCATTTTATTTATTTTAACTCATTAATATAAAGATTAAATAATTTTAAAATGTATAAGTTTCTAACTAATTTTAATTATATTTAATTTTCTTTGGAATATTTTATAGGACAACCAAACATGAGAAAATCATTTTTCTTAGCACTTTTTTTCTTTCCTTTGTACTTTCCGGGAACCAAACATAACCTAAAAATAAATGACTAATTTTTTTGTACCAACGATGCCTCTGGAAATAATTTTCTACCGCAAGAACAAGGTGCCCAATATATGAAATAATGTAGCATTTAAGATTCTAATCTGGAAAACAACCCTTGCCTTTCCTCAAACCATAGAAACATGGTCTTCACCATCTCTATCCATCCGAAAAAGCCCTTGAAACATCTTGAAACATCTCTTCTTAAAGGGATGAAAATGACCCAACAAGAATCCAAGGGAAAAAAACAAAATCCCTGACAAAAACTATTTTAACCCTTTGCTTGCTTGCTGAGAAAACTCTGAAAAGGAAAACAAATTGATACTTGGCTGTTGACCATTGCTAAAACTGGGTGAAACGACAGCAGTATCTATCATCATTGCCTCCTTGTAGGGGTGAGCTTCTGGGGTCAGAGAGAAGTCTTGGGAACACTGGCAGAAGTAGAATTGGTCAGTTTGTCTCCATCTTAATTGCCATCCCATAGGGGAAGCTTAGATGACAAGGAACTTTCTGAAGAGTACTAGCAGAAGTACTGTCAGTTTCAATCTCGATTGGCTCCTCTAAGGTAGTCTTAGACCACATAGAGAACCTAGTTTAAGGTTCATCAGTACAGCCCCTGCATCAAAGAAAAAGGAACTTAATAAGCACTTCATAATCTAGCAGCTACTGTTACATGGGTTGTGAAACATTATTTATTCTGATTTTCACTCTTCCAAAACTATTGAAATCCCATGGTTAGTCTGATAATATGGTGGAACTTACATGAATATCTAGACCCTGGTTAAGGAAGCTGGCGAGCACTTAAAAATGATCAAGATCCAACTTTAATGGTCTCTGGTCTCTGGTCTATGGAAGTGCCACCCATCATGACATCCCATTTCACAGCCATCCAAACAGAGAGTCAGCCAGGGGCGTTCATTCAAGATTTCATTTGCTTTACCACTCAAACAAGTGCGTCCAAGACCAATCCACTTTAGAGCTTGAAAGAAAGGCCTCTTCAATGACTCTAATGATTTAACAGACAACCCAGTGCAGTGAAAGAGATCTAGCTTCCGAAGTGGTTTCCTTCCATCCTGAAGCCTTCTTTTTGTGGCCAATGCTTCCACTGAAGAATCAGTCACATAGAAACAATACCTAATGCACAATTCAGTAATCCCTGTACCAACTGCAGCAATTGTGAGAATGGCTTTATCTGATATCCCTGGCATGTGGCCTAAATCCAGTGCTGTCAATGTTTTACTAATCACTCCACA
The DNA here is from genome assembly GCF_030704535.1 of Vitis vinifera. NCBI lineage: Eukaryota > Viridiplantae > Streptophyta > Magnoliopsida > Vitales > Vitaceae > Vitis > Vitis vinifera. The sequence goes on along the minus strand of NC_081823.1, from coordinate 10,759,920 downwards.
GCCATGAAACAAAAGAGAAACCCCTTTGTCAGTTACCCTCTTACAGCCTCGAAGGCACAAATGTGAAATGGGTGAATACCCCTGACTGAGAACAGATAAACCTCTGTCTGTAACATCAGCACCTCCAAGATTCAATGTAGTTAGTTTATTAAGACATGTAATGGAGCTGAGAGATGAGTCAGCTATGCTCTTGCAGCCAAAGAGGTCAAGCACCTCCAACCTTCTGGAAGAGGCCATTTTATGAACGGTTTCACTAGTTATAAGATTACAGGATGACAATTTCACCTCAACCAGGGAACAGGGGGCTCCAGTGAGATCATGGAAGGCCAGATCAGACAGAAGTAAGGCATTACGAACTTCAAATTTTTTTAGGTGCCAACAAGAGTGCAGAATTGATGCAAAACCAGCATCACTAACTCTACAAAACCCACCAAGTCTCACCGACTCTAGGAGCCTGCAGCCCTCAGAAAGGAGAAACATGCCCATATCATTTATCCTTTTGAAATATACTGGGAGGTTGTGTCTACTTCGTATAAGAGAGATGTCAGTTAAATGACGACAAAACCTCAAAGACTGAAGCCCACTGTTAGTCAAATCATGGAATGGTGATGGTTCTTTGCTTGGTCTATCTTCAAGATGAAGCTCAATCAGAAACGGAAGAGAGTCGGTGATGGAACTAATAAGTTCATCGGATATGATATCTAAGACAAGAGATAAGGACTGCAATTTGAAACCAGGGGATGCTGGAGAGAAGGGAATTCCAAATTCAGCTGTATCCAAAATATTCCGGTTAACTCTGAGCTCATGTATAAAACGAATCACATCTTGTTCAAGCACTGGCTGCAACTTCAAGATTTTAACAGTTTTGGGCAGGAAATGTTGAATGGACCGGAAAAAAGTGGCATCAAATTCTGCCCCTCGAATCTTTAGACATAGAGACTGCATAAGTAGAAAGAAAGGTTGCTTCAATAGCCCGTATGCATACTCTCTCAGTGTGAGATCAAACATTTCGAAAGAGAGTGATGGTAGGATCAGCAGAACATGGAAAAGAAAAGAAGGGTTTAGTCTCATGATTTTACCTCCAAGTAAGAGCAACCCGTAAGCATTTGTACAAGATTCCTGTTGAACACTTCAGGCAAGTCCCAGTATGACAGTTCTAGTGTGAGCAACCTGACAAAATACAAAAGAAAGAACAAGGTAACTGTCACACCTCAAAATTCTGGACCCATGGTCTTGATCTTTGCATTATTGAAAACTTTACAGCAGTCCATGATTCCAAAAGTCCAGTGTGTGAAGAAGAAAAATTGATTCTATTTGTAATGGTTCTCTAAGTGTTGGGGGGGGGGGGGGGGGGGGGGGGGGGAGGAGATAAAACCCTTTTACATGACTGATTCAAATGAAATTCCAGTAAGTTTTTAGCCAAATTTGTTTTCGTTTTAATGCCAGCCATAGGTGATGTGATTTCTTAGAATTCCAAGAGAAAGTGATGTGGGAGAAACTGAAAATACTCTTTCATGAACTGTTTTCCATTTCAAAATTTGGTTAGAAAATCAGTTTGGATTCTCACGTGTTCAATCTATCTTCTTCAAAAATCCGTAACTTGTTTAATGAAAATCTTTCACTTGGAAGTGTTTCAAAAAATGAAATGAGGATTTAATGATTTTTAAAGCTAAGGAAAACCACCAGAGTATCTAACCATTAGGAGACAATTTTGTAGTGTTAACAGCTAATTCAATAATGATTAAAGAAGGGAAGGAGTCGCATATGTGTCTTTGAAGGATGCTCAAAGGTTATGCAGGTTTACGCTTGAGCATTTTTCCTCAAGGTGGTATAGTTCCCATAAGTGAAATGAAGAAGAAAAATAGGTCGTGCAAGCAAAATGAATCAGGAATACCAAGACTTGTAAGCTAGGCTTAAACGGCAATTTCTTAAACATTTTTATATCATTCCAGAACAATTATGCAATCTCAGAAGGACGTGTAATCGACATCAGTTTAAAAGGGAAAATGATTAAAGACAGCCCTACTACCTGCATGCCTAGCAAGGATGATTATGCGAAGTATGCAATTTCACATACATGGCCTTTGTTCAGAACAAATGATCACTGATTTCTCAGGGAACTATCAAGCAAATTTACATTCGACTTTTAACCAATGCAATAAATTCACTATGACGTGTAAACATCCTTAGAGACAATCGTGTGAACCTAAATAAAACCCAAAATGATTAATTCCTTTTGAGGCAAAGCGCTTATGTTGCTTTGCAGAACTATCTGCCTCTACAATTGGGTTTTCTTACATTTTTATCATCTGGGAGTCTTGTTTAGGCATCCATTACACAATTTAAAACTAGATGGAATTCTGATTTTAACTAAAAATTGAACTTCCGTTCCTCAAACCGGTTTGTCCACAACATAGCAGACGTTATTCTTAAGGTTGCTGTACACCTGGGACTCACTTACATCATCCTGGCTTCTGTTCATCGATTCAAACCATCATTAGACAATCTTTCAAAGGATCAATATTATTGAAGAATACTTTGTTTTCAACTTAAGGATGGTATCTTATTCTTCTATGTATTTTTTCTCTACGATAAAATAGAGAAGCCTTCACCATAGGTTTACATAAAAATGTTTAAATAAAATATTCCAACTTGCTTTCTATACTTTAGAGTACAATATAGCAACTTCTCAATTGAACTTGTACATGCTCAGCTGATTATTAAACTCATATCCAACAACATTGTTCAAGACTTCAACTCAAGCATCAATGGCTCAACATAGCTCAGCTGGGAAATAATTGAAACGATGGGCTACCATAGGTCAGCTGGGAAATATTCTATCCCAAGTATAAGCACAATATATTCACCAGCTAGCACTATAATATGGTATCTCATCACAATTAACATTTGTAGGATATTGCTACATCCAATTGGAATACTGCAAATAACAACAATATAGCTTACCCAATAGCACCCATCTACTTTGGATACTGATCATTCATCTCATTTAGGTACCTTGTACACTTAACCACAGCATATATAGCCATATCACATTCCCAATTCCCACTTAACCATGACTGATATTTAATAAATGATGCATTTACTCTCACCTAGGAACATACATCAATATCCTCTCTTACATCCCAACAGGGATCTTTGTGGAATATGTTCTTCCTTTTAGGATCTCTCACTTCAGGACCAGGTTCATTGTCACCATATCCCCTCATCCTCTCCCTCCCCCCCCCCATCCCCCAAATCTCTTTAATGCACATATGTATGACAAACCTATATCATTTTTAGGTGCACTCACCTAAGGATGTGTCACCCATTAATTTACACTTGCACCTGACCCTGTGCATACATGCTATCTTTCATTTCAGTCATTGCCATCCATTCTACAGAATCTAAACCTTCAAATTAGAAGGTGATTTACACTTCCAAGTGTCCCAAAGGACCATTTCCTGCATACAGTTATGTCCCAGATGACCATTCCCTGCATGATAGTTATATCCCAAAGGACCATTCTCTTGCATAGTTTGCATACTTCATAATCTCATAATCATTAAACCATTTCAGCATACAAGAAACCAGTCCCAAGGCCTCAAAAAAACTATACATCATGAATTCTTCTTCAAACATGTAACATTACTCATAGCAGGGAAAATATCAATTCATCATAAAATTCATATACCAACACATATCAATCATATTACCACAACAGAGGAATAGAGAATGAAGGAGCAAACCCTTTTTACATTCCCTCTTCAATTTAGACTACTTGATTACAAGCAAGATATATATAGGTGTAAGCATATACTTACCTCAAATAATATTTTAAACTTCAGAATAGAACTTATCCTAATTATAGAGAGTACCATCTTTATTTCATATCTCCAGAAAAATCATGAAACTATCCAGCAATCTCCAACAAAGAATTAGTCTTTTCAAACTAAGAAAATCCTGATCTTTTATAGTTTACTTCAGGACCTAGTAAGCCACTGTTAGACTTAGGCAGCAGCTACGTGCCTTTTTCTCATAACTAATAAGTGTACTTTGCTATTACTCCATTCAGCCATCTACTAGATGTTTACACAGCTAAGTTAATCTGATGACAATTGGACCATTCTATGCCATGAGTAATGATAAAACTTAGCATCACAAACAACTGCTAGGTATCTTCTAACGGAGGCTAATTAGTGTACCAACTATATTCTTATGCAAGCCACTTCCATTGGCACTAAGTACTCATTTAGCAGGGTTCTAGACAACACGTGGATTATTTCCACTTATATCTAGTGATGAATTTTCTGGTTTGTGAGACAAGCAAGTAGCTGATGTAGCTACTTCTCAACAAACCCAACCCAGCTAATCTTATTGACTAGACTTCCTCTATTTTCTTCATTTCCTCTCTAACTGAATGGTTCTCTACCAAATGATTCTAATACCAGTGAGGAAAGCAGAGATATCATCCCAATCAAGACTGAACCCTTTACAACCTTAACACATTTAATTAAAGAAAGCTAACCAAGGATTCATGTGAATATCTGATGGACATCCCTGGTAATCTGGATTTGGTTTTGCTTGTTAATGATTCATAAATAAAAAAAATAAATAAAAAATAAAAAAAACAAATTAATGATTAAAGGGCTAAGAAACTCACCACACTGAGGTGAGCATGCATGAACTAACTCGGAAAAATCCCCAAGTATCAGAAGGTTATGATGAAACGATTAGAGATAGAGAGGTCGTGTACATGTCTTACATAAGATGCTCTGGAAAAAAGCTGATTTGCGTGTGGTCATGTTCCTTAGAAAGCAGATCGTGTGATCGAAATAGAAAAGAAAGCCCAGAACAAGTAAGCATCCTCCAGGCTTTGGTCGTGTACACGTCCCATGATTTCACATACGTGTCCCATGACTTTGCATACGCGTCTTTTAGATTATCCAGGACAATCCCTCTGCTACTTGATTTCCTTTCATTTTTAACACCTAAAAATCATTACTAAGCAGCCCATAGATGATTTAAAACATGAAGAAACTCTGTTTATAAATTTAAACTCTCACTCATTATAAAAGACCTTCCCCATAAGCCTCCATTTACATAAGTTTAAGCATATTCTTATCATGTCATCCCTTCATTTCTTTCAAAATTACTACAGCTAAAACATCTTAATACAACAGATACATGATCAGTATCCTATTGAATACATTCAACCACACTCTTCAAGCTTTCAAATCATGTGCCAATGTTTCAGCACAGTGAACACCCTCAGCTACCTAAAACCAGCTTGCTGACCATGTTTTAACGAAGTTTATCCTATTTCTTCTCTATTATTTAATCTGATTACATCAGATATACCTGCCTAATACAATAATTAATCATATACAACAAAAATTCCTTATTTTTTTTAAATTAATATTTTCAGGGTCATTACAAACTGCATTGGGTAATTGCACACTTAACTACAAGTTCTTGCATGGCTCTGAAACAATTTTTGTTACAGTTATAGTTCAAACAGGTGGCAAATGAGGGAGGCTTAAAACTGATTAGTACAGACAGAATTTCTGAGGGAACTCTAAATGCCAAGCTCAGAACTTAAGAAGTTAGGTTCTCAGATAGAACACTTCTTCAAGATTTTCTTCATTCAACAACTACTTTTGCAATTTGCAAGAGCTCAAGTCTTTTCCCATTTCTTCCCATTCCGGTCCCTTGAGCATCATCAACATCTGCTTTATTTATTCATAGTTATATCAGCAAATTCTAATTTTGTTGATCCATTCAAGGCACGCAGCCCCCCTCATGCTATTGGGTATTAATGCGATATCTCCTTATCTCTATGTCTGGGTATGGAATCCTCTAAAAAAAAGAGTGAACTATTTTAAACCAATGTCCTTCCCCGTTCAACTGAGCCACTCAAAACAAATATTCAGATGCTACTGCCTTTCTGCTAAAGAGATTTCAGTATGCGCCCTCTTTTTGTTTCACTAATAGATAAAAATCATTTCACTTCCTTTGTGGAATAGATTAAACCATCTGGGTGTTGGTTATCATACTGAATGCTTTTATGACAGATTAAACCGTGGCTTTGGCTATTTTATTGAAGACAAAATTCTTAAAATCCTGCTTGGGTTCTATCGAATGCTAAGGAATTTGCTTGTCAGAGGGGAAAGGCAAGTCATTTTGAAAGATCTGTTTGATCTTGGATTAGACATATAATTCTCCTACAGGCTTCTTCATCTAAAACTATCAATAAATTGCTGTCAAATTGCTTTCCGATTCGGCTAATCAAGTCTTTATGCAATGTCCATCTCATACCTTAAATTGGGCAAGCTTTCGCCAATGGAACGAAGAAGTTGATATGACAGCAAGGAACATCTCAACAAATTCAATTCCTGGATATGTGGACCAAGAAAAATGGTGATGGAAGAATCATCCAGGCGGAGGCAATCAAGGGTGAGAATCTTGAGGCCTTTGCACCGGGAAACAAGGTGATTCAGGGTCTGGGCATCTGGGGAAAATGCCTACACAAGTTGAAAAACGAAGGAGCTCAGGTAAAGGACCAAGTAACAGGGGCGACCCATAAAAAATTTTGGGAAAAAAAATGGAAAGAAGAAAAATTCAAGGAAACTTACAGAGAGATCAAGAGAAGAAGAAAGAGGAAGAGCTTCAGAGACGGCGAAGCGAAGAGCTCGGGAGACGCAAGCTACAGAGCAGAGTGTCTCCGTGTCCAGCTTCACTATTATTTCGTTAATGAGGGTGGTTGGGAGGCCCTCCAAGCCAACACCCACCATCTTGCTCTGCTTCTGCTCAGTCTCCAACAGTCCCATCAAAAGTTTGTTCTATAGTCCCCGTATGTAAAACGTAGGAAATTTTTAAGATTTATACGGATAGCTATGGCATCCAAGACATTAAAAGGAAAACAAGCTAGGGAAAATTATTGGGATAAATATGACTTACAGATAAGGTACGCCCCAAAAGCCCATCCTAATTGCCAATTGTTGATAGCTCTGTTGGGAGAGCTCAGCAAAAGTAGACTATTTTTCCAAACCAATATTCGACTCTGAGGGAATATTTACCCATTGGACAGAAGCTAATGAAATATACCCCACATGAATTGGGTACTGCTTACCAAAAGTTGGGTTGGATTAATCAGTCTATTCATGTTACTTTGAAATTTTCCTCTTAAGAAAGGTTTATATGAATAGCATGGATGGTTCTCATCTCCCACACTGAAACCCTTGGTGGTGCTTATACTCAGACCAATCCTACACTCACAGAAAGTGACAAAACACTTGTTCTAGCCTTATGGAAAGGTGGGACACCTAGTCCTTTCTCTCAATTTGAATCATCACCATATAACTTAGTAAGTCTTGCAACGGATTGATAACAATGGATATTGCCGTCATTTGAATGACCCATCCCCACCTTAAGAGCAGCATTATTACATCCCAACAAGTATGTCTGCATTAGAATGTTACAATTTTTCTTGCCTCTTTTTCTGAATGCATACAGCCTGTAGTATCACATTAATAAGAAATTACACTAGTGAAGTATCATGTTTACAGGTTGTCCCGTCGACATTAAACTCCACGCCATGTAAGCCCAGAGTTCCATCTACTAATCACAGCTCCTCAGTACCGAGTGCCCCAAGAGTGTGATTGTGCTGTTACTCAATGACATAACATGCAGAGAGTACTAAGACAAGAACATGCTGAAGGCGAAATGTTATTACAAGAGAAAGGGAAAAACACAAGTTTATTAAAACATCAAGAGAGACCCTCTGTTACAATTAGTTTGGAGCTGCGAGTAATGTTGAATCTGCAATAGCTAACAGCAGGACAAGAACTTTCTGGTTTATTACATGTTGAGCATGAAAGTAATCTGATATGCATAGTCTGATAGGCTATCAGGGAATGATGAAGTGATAATTTAGAACCCAATTTCATATTATCAAACACTTAAGTGGGGGAGTCGAAACCGCTGGTTCAAAGAGAGAGCTCAAATTTTGAGACTAGAATACCGTCGCTGTCTGCGTATAACCATTCCCCATCACGAATTAAGGCACCTGCTATGTAAACAGGGACATGCTTCTCACCGATGCCTTTTTTGTTTGATTTCATGGGATGAGCCCCCAAGGCTCTAACTCCAATATCACAATCCTTAATCTCATCTACATCTCTAATGCAGCCATTCACCACAATTCCAGCCCATCCCATATTTTGTGCCAACTGTCCTATATTCCCTCCCACCAAGGCACATCTCATGCTTCCTCCACCATCTATAACTAGGACTCTTCCTTCACCTCTGGTTTCAAGAAGCGCCCTTACCAACACATTGTCCTCAAATACCTTAAGTGTGACAATGGGGCCTGAGAAAGCTCGACACTGCCCATAACTCTGGAAGATTGGTTGCAAAACACGCAAATCACCGCTCGTCAGATGTGCTGCATTTGAATCACAAACTTCAGCAGTTGCTAAGGCAGCCATTTGTTATCCTGCAGGTATAGCTGTTATGAGTGTCATGGCAAATGCAATACCCAAAAGTTAAAGAATCCTTTCATTACAAGCCCATCCAGGTCACATGAACTTCTTCATAATTTTCTCTTTTCCTCTGATTCTCAATACATAAGTTTGATATAAACAACCAATTTAGAAATTCACAAATGTGGGTATTCATTCCATATGCATATACTACATTCCTATAGAATACAAATGTCCAGACTACGTGCCCAAGATCAAACTTTAGGTAGCATTCAGAACCATTATAAGGCACCAATGCACAAGTATGCTACATGATTCTGCCTTTACTTAGAGAGATTATATGACAAAATCAGAACTACTGTGGTAAAAAGACAATTCTTAGAGTTTAACAAAGACATGGAATCTCATCAAAACCTAGAATGGTCAAGTTCCAGAGAACAGAATATAGCATTCTTTTTGGGACCTGATAAGTGGCACATTGCCCTTATATTAATCTAAACCCCAATGCTAGGTAAATATATTTCTGATACCAATGAACATTTTCACATTATTTGAAGTTTAAGGACTGGTTAAAAGTAATATTTATGCAAAGGCATAAATATTATCAGAGGAATTGTCCTGCTTAAAGGGGAACAAGACAGACAACCATGTCTGGCCTTCTTTCATTACTTTGGACCAAGTTCAGAAACCCAGAGGAAATAAACCTAGAAGTTGATACTTTACTTCTCCCATGTAAATTAAAATAAAGACAGACTAGACAGTAATCCAAGTCAATGTATTTTACCCAAATACATGCACCAAGGGCTGTTTGGACCTTCCAAGGTCACAGGTTTCATTTCTACAGAAGGTTACTTACAAGCTACAACAGCTAACATATATGAAATTCTCAACCCAAGCAACATCAAGGATTTCATTCAACTAATCCGGAACCTCTACATTTCATCTACTGCTATGGAAAACGTCAATTACTAGCTAATGACTGAAAATGGCGTATGGAGAATTGCTTGAGCTAATATTATACTTCTGAATGAGTTATTGCTACCAACAACAATACCACTCCTCCAAACTATTGGAAATTGGCATCAACATCCATGGATTCCTACCTCCTTAGTTTTGAGGATATTCCTAGGTTTTTGAAGTGCCCAATTTTACAATTTTATGAAGTGGGTCTGCTTCATTCATTTTAAATTTTGAAATACCCATGTAAGAAACTGATAGAAAGATACCAAGATCTGCAATTGTCTTCGTTTGTGGGACATGCTTGTCTTGCTGAATACCTGTTCAGAAATAGAGTCTCATTGCATCTCTATGCTGATTCATATCAACCACCTAGAACTAGCACGGTAGGAAAGGGGGAAAATTCATTTGCTTCCATAGCAAAATTCACATAGGATTATAAAATTACTGTAAAACGAAGACTTTAAAGCTAACCCAACTAACATCTCTAATCCAACAGTCAGCAATTGGGAATCAATTAATTATATATTCAGTGGGAAAGGAAAAAGATTCTAACCCCCACCACACTCTGATTAAGATATTAGTACTTGATATTGACCCAAGAAGAATGCTACAGAAGAAAAAAAAAAAGCAAAAGAGAGATGCAAACTAGATGCTTACCAGTGGAGAATGATGAACAGAAAGAAGTTTTATTTCATAGAAGGATTTGGTGAATGAATAATCTGAGAGGTGTGTAGGGTGGTGGGTGTATGCATGGAGATAATGGAGGATAAGTAATGACAGATAAAGAAGGGAAGAGGAAAGAGGCGGGCTGAGGTGAGGCGGTTGATGCTTCAGTTACATTATCTGATTGGGCCTTGTGCCCATGACATCCCTCTCACGTAATCACAGCTACAGGTTGGTTGAATGCGTACAACACCCTTCCCTTTAATTTAAACAACCAATTCCACACGTCCCGTTCTTCATCCTCTCTCCTCTTGTCCTTCTGTCCCACGACTCCTACCCTCCTAGCCTCACTTTTCTTCTCTTTTTTTTTTTTTTTTTCTTTTCTTGTCTTTTCATTTTTGAAACCTTTGAGGCAAAAGTAGAAATTTTACTTCCCTTTCAAATTCAAATATAATTTTGTTTGGTATGGAAAAAAAAAATTGTGTTACCTACGAAGAGGACATTAGGGATGAAATGAGGTGACTTGTGGAAATAGATTCCATTATGTTTTTTTATTATTATTTTTAAAAACTATTTTTAAGTTGAAAAATAAAATATATTTTATTAAAATAAAAGTGTTTGAGAAGCTATTTTTAAAAATAATTTAAGAAAATGCATAACAAAAACATGTTTTGATAAACTGTTCTTAAAAATAATTTTTTATTTTGATTTTGTAAAAATATTGTAAATTTAATTTATATGATATTGACTAAATTCAATTAAAGTCTTATTCAAAATGAAAATAATTTTATGATTATAAATAAATTTAAAAATAAATAATTTTAAATAAAATATGATAGTAATATTATAATAAAGCCATAAATTATATTTTTTTTTTAAACAAAATATACTATGTTAGTATATGTTATAACATTCAATAGTTACATCTTTGTAAAAACATAATTGATTTTTTTATCACAAATAATAATAATAATAATAATTTTTAATAATATTTTATTTAAAATGATATATATATATATATATATAAAAGAATCGGTTTAGTTATGACTCATAATATATCAATTTTAGTCTATTTTTTGTAGTAATTAAATTTATTTTTTGAGTTTTAAATTAATTTTAAAAATTATTAAACTCATTAATAAATGTTATACAAAGTGTTGTTTGAATTGCAATTTGTTTCTCTAGTAAGAAAAATTATTAAAGATATAATCATGTGTAGAAAAGAAATAATAGAATCCTTGTAGACAATTTTATTCATGTTGTAAAACGAGGATAAATGCAATGTAAGTAAAAGTAGAGACAACTATATATTATTTTAATAATATACATAATGAGGAGGAAAAAATCATAGAAAAGAATTAAGAAAATTGAAAGAATGAAAGATAGGGAGAATGAGAGTTAGAAAGAATGAGAGAGAGAATTTCTTTCTTATTCCATGATGGATTTGTACCAAAGATGAAAACCTTTTTATAGGCCTCATATAAGCCTTCCATTAATTCCTTTATTTACTGATATTAATGAAGAACTTATTATGTTGTTTAATAAGGGGGTTTTAAGTGGTGATATTTACATTTCATTTACAACACTCCCCATTGGATGTCCACCACACTAAAGAATATGCCTCATTAAAACCTTACTAGTAAAAAACCTTATGGAAAAAACCTAGCGAAGGAAAAAAAAAGTACAATATTCTTATAATTATTTACTCTTGGTCTGTTAGGACTACATTATTAAAAACCTAACCAATAAAACTTAATGGGACAAAACCTAAACAAAGGGAAAAAAAATATAGTACACTAACACCCTTTTACAAGAATACTCTCCCTTATGTCGATATCATTGAGTTGAACATTCCAATCTTGTGTATTAATTTCTTGAATGTTGAGGTTGACAATGATTTTGTGAATAAATCTGCTAGATTATCACTTGAGCGTATTTATTACACATCAATTTCACCACTCTTTTGAAGTTCATGTGTATAAAAGAATTTTGGTGAAATGTGTTTAGTTATATCTCCTTTAATATAACCCCCTTTAATATGTGCAATGCATGCAACATTATCTTTAAATAATATTGTTGAGTCATATTTGATAGAAAAGAGTATACATGTTTCCTAAATATGTTGGATCATAGATTTTAGTCATATACATTCACAACTTGCTTCATGAATTGCAAGTATTTCTGAATAATTTGATAATATGACCACTATTATTTGTTTAATAGATCTCCATAAAATAACAATACCATTGTAATGAAACACACACCATGTTTGTGATCTAGCTTTATGTGTATCTAAAAGGCATCATGCATCTGCATATCCAAGCAATTGTTACTTTGATTCCCTTGAGTAAAATGGACCCATATCGGTAGTTCCGCGAAGATAGCGCAATATATATTTGATACCATTCCAATATGTTCGAGTTGGAACGGAACTAGATCTTGCTAGTAAATTGATAGAAAAAACAATCTATGGGCGTGTACAATTGGCAATACACATAAGTGCACCAATAATACTAAAATATGGTACTTTAGGACCAAGTAATTCTTCACCCTTTTTGTAAGGACAAAATTAGTCATTTTTCACATCAAGTGATTGGACAACCATTGGAGAATTTAAAGGATACGCTTGATCCATATAAAAACACTTCAATTTTTTTTTAATATATGTTGATTGATGTACTAAAACTCCATTTGGAAAATGTTCGATCTGCGGGCCGAGACAAAATTTTGTTTTTCCTAGATCCTTCATCTCAAATTCCTTTTTCAAGTAATTTGTTGTTCTTGTGAGCTCTTCAAAAGCTCCAACAAGATTTAAGTCATCAACATACACTACAATAATTGCAAATCCAATTTCTGATTTCTTAATGCAGATGCATGGACATATAGGATTATTTATATACCATTTTTTTAGTAAGTATTCACTATGATGATTGTACCACATGCGTTCGGATTGCTTTAATCCATACAAGGATTGTTGTAACTTGATTGAGTACATGCTTAGAGATTTTGTACTATTTGTTTTAGGCAATTTAAATAATTTAGGGATTTTCATGTATATATCATTATCCATGGATCCATATAAATATGTCGTAATAACATTCATGAGATGCATATCTAGTTCTTTTAAGACTATCAAACTAATTAAGAAATGAAATGTGATTACATCTATGTCGAGAGAGTTTGTTTCCTCATAGTCAATAGCAAGTCTCTACGAGAAACCTTGTGCTACTAATCGCGCTTTATATCTTTTAATCTTATTATTCTTATTGCGCTTTCATACAAATACCCATTTGTACCCAATAGACTTTACATCTTTAAGTGTTTGGACTACAGGTCCAAAAACTTCTTATTTTGTTAATGAGTTTAATTCTACTTGCATAGTTTATTTCCATTTTGGTCAATCATTTCTATGTCGGCATTCTTCCACATTTTGTGGTTCGTGATCGTCATTATTTCTTATGATATCAAAGGCCATTTGGAAAACAAAAATATTGTTAAAAACAATATCATTTCGATCTCATTTGTCTCTTGTGTGTACATAACTTACTAAGATCTCACAATTTTTAGGTACCTGTGCCTCTTTAGGGGCTTTTTGTATTATTTGTACCTCTTATGAGGCTATAAATTTATCAATTTTAGACTAATCAATCATTTTGATGATCTCTTCTAGAATGCCAAGTTTTCCTTGTGTTATTCTCTCCCAAGGAGTTATATCATTGAGTTGACAGGTTTACCACGCTTTAAGCTTATCTTAAATTAATTTGTTAACTGTCCTACAAGGACATCAATTCGTGTTGGAGTATTTGTAGCCGGGGTATGTGATTTTGTCACTTTCTTTGTATCAATGCATCTAGTAATTGATCTGTAATATTTTGCAAATAAATGATCCTTTAAACTTCTAATTCACATTGATTTGTACGAGGATGAAGATGGGACCTAGTAGATGCATTCCAAGTAATTTCTCGTCATTATTTAGGAATCAAATTTTCTCCTCCTAATGACAAGAAAAACACTGATTAAAATGACAATTCACAAAGCGGGATGTAAAAACATTGTTTGTCAAATATTTAAGATATCTTATGATAGATGAAGAATCAAAACTTACAATAATGCTAAGTCTTCATTGGGGGGCCATTTTGGTGTGTTGTGTAGGTGCAATTGGTACATATACTGTACAACCGAAGGTTCGTAAATGAGAGATATTTGGTTGTTTTACAAGCACGAGTTGTGAAAATAAGTATTCATGGTAAGTTGTAGATCAAATACATACTAAAGCTACAACATACATAATAGCATGTCCCTATGTAAAAGTAAGTAACTTGGTTTTCATTAGTAATGGTCGAACTATTAATTGAAGACATTTGATAAAGGATTATGCTAAACCATTTTGGGTATGAGTATGAGCAATAGGATGCTCAATATTTATTCATAGTGACATGCAATAGTCAATGAATGTTTGAGAAGTAAATTCGTCAGCATTATCAAGACGTATTGTCTTAATTGAATAATTTGAAAATTGTGCTTGTAATATGATCGTTTGTGCAAGAAGCCTAGAAAATATAACATTACGTGTAGAAAAGATATAAACATATGACTACCTAGTAAATGCATCTATTAAGATCATAAAATAACAAAATGGTCCATATGGTGGATGGATAAGCCCACATATGTCACCATGTATTCTTTCTAAAAACACTGGTGACTCAAATATGATTTTAGTAAAAGATGGCATGACTATCAATTTACCTTGTAAGCAAGCAACACATGAGTATTCATGGGGCAAAAAAATCTTTTGGTTCTTTAGTGAATGCCCATGTGAGTGTTCGATTATTTGATGCATCATTAAAGACCCTAAGTGACCTAATCTGTCATGCCAAAGAACAAAAACTTTTGAGTTGTTGAACTTCTGGTTCACGACAACATACGATTCAATAGACTTTATAGTTGTATGATACAACCCAAAGGATAAAGCCAAGAGTTTTTCCATTATAAGCTTATGGTCAAATATAATGTAAGTAATGTAAAAATATTCTATATTATCTTCATTCATAGTTTCAATATGATATCTATTTCTGCGGAGAATGAAAGTTAATTAATAGAGTTGAAAGAATGAAAGAATGAAAGACAAGGAGAACGAGAGAAAGAGAATTTCTTTCTTGCTCCATGATAGATTTGTACAATAGATGGAGACCTTTTTATAGGCCTCGTATAAGTCTTCATGCCTCTATTTATTGATATTAATGAAAAACATTAATGGAAAACTTATTATGTTGTTTAGTAAGAGGGTTTTAAGTGGTGAAATTCACATTTCATTTACAAAAATTCATAAATTTCTAGTATTAATTGAATCACTATTTAAATTTCAAATTATAACTAAAAATTACTAGTCTAGTTAATAAATCATATACATTCAACCTTATTTGATTTAAAATTTATTTGTTTAGTGAAAAAATTTGCAAGAATTTTATTATATGCAAAAAGAAACTAATAAAATCATTCAAAATAAATTTTGATCTATAATATATATATATTTTAAATGTTCTTAAGTTTCATGAATTTTTAGTATTAATTAAATTAATTTTTGAGTTTCAAATTATTTTTAAAATTTAATAAATGTTATATATCTACTATAATTTAATTTAGAATTTATTTGTGTAATGAAAAATTTTAAAGAAATTAAAGAAAATTTACAAAAAAAATATATTTAAAGGAATATCATGTTTTAAAAAATTTTGTATCAGTATTGGGTTGGGGAGAGAAGAAGAATAAATATATCATGTTTAGTTTTTTTTATATATATATATAATTTTTTAATTCTTCTATATTTTCTTTTTGGTTTTGAAAAATAGTTAAAAACATCTTTTATTTATTCTCTAAAAATTGTTATCTATATAAATTTATATAAATTGAAAATTGAAAATAAAATTGTTTTCAATTTTATAAATTTATTTTTAAAAATTGAAAAAAAATATAAATTTTTAAAATTTATTTTATATATATATATATCTGTGTTCTTTTCTTTATCCACTCCACAGCCACCCTCAAAACCCCACGAATTCTTACTTTATCTCCTTTAACTTTCTTTTTTTTTCTTTCCCTTTTCCCCTTTTCCCTTTTTTATTTATGATGAAATATATATAAAAGGAAAAAAAATACAAGTAGATGAAAGGAAAGAAAAAGAATAAAAGTTTTAGGTGACCGTACAATTGAGGAGATAAAGAATGGGGCCCTTTATCTCATAAAGAGAAAAATATTTTGGACCAATACAGTGAGAAAAGAAAATGGATAAGAATAAATTTGTGTAACATTTTTCACATGTGTCCCTATTTTACGATGATCCTATTTCCTGATAAGTGAAAATTTGCATTTTATAAAAAATTTGAATCGTGACTTATTTTTTATTTTTTAAAAGAAAAAATAAAATAAAAAACTAAAATCTAAGTAAAAAAAAACCGTTTGCAAAACCCGAGGTGAAGTTACCTATGGAAAAGGTATCTTAAAAAAATAACATCCTTTTAAACCCTAAAAAGGTCTACACGAGTTACTTTAAAGAAAATGTGATAATTAATTTATTGACTTAGAACACCAAGACATGATAAAGTATTTATCTAAATTCTAATAACTTAAACAAACAAACATAAGCACACCTGAGGTGCTTTTTAAAATGCTATCATAAGACAATAAATTAGAACAAAGAACGGTGTGTGTATATATATAGGAGTGATTTAAGGAAGCGGTTTTTTTAGTTTTTTAACATTTTTATTTTTTTTATTTTTTAAGTATTAAAAAAATTAGAAATACTTCATAAAATCACTATTAAACGTAATCATATATAAATAGATTATGATAACGTATTTTTCAAATTATAATTTTCAAGTACATAAATAATCTATTACACTAAAAATATGCCTTAGAACAAATATTTATACCAGTTATTTAAAAAAGAAAAAGAGCTATGCGTGATATTATAAATAATCATATGATTTAATGTTAGATGGTTATGAAATAATTGTACTCGTTAAAATTTAACTTTTATTAGATGTAACGATGCTTAGATTATTACATCATTTTTTTTTGCTAAAATTAGTAAATAAATATCTTTAAAAAAAATAATATTTTTTTAAGAATTCAAATCAAATGTGATCTTAAATATGGAGAGGCAATATTTAACAAAGAAAAAAAAAGTTAGAAAAAAATCCATTTAGGAATGTATTATAGTAAATGTTACCATTCGTGTACAAGCTTCCAAACTTGCTAATTCCTAATGCCACCAAACTTGGCTAATTCCTAAAATGTGTTCACATCTCCTATGAATTGAAAAACTAGAAGCAATTGTAAAAGTTACGGTTCTATGTAGGAAATGTTTTTTAAAATAGTTCAAAGAAATAATTCTTAAGAATAGTTTTTAAAAACTATTTATAATGTTTTGTAGAATACAAGTATATATGAAAAATTAAAATATTTTTAATTTATTTTTAATGTTTTTAGATGTATTTTAAAAATAATTTTTATATTTAATACTTTATTTTTAATCATATTTCATATAATTATTTTTTTTAAATCATCCTAAATAATTAAGTAAAAATAACTAAAAAAAATATCATTTGAAAATATCATGATCCTGTTTGGCAATTGATTTTTAGGATAATTATGAAAAATAGTTTTTAAAAATTGTTATATGATGTTTTGTAAAATAAAAGTCTATTTGGAACTTAAAATATTTTTAACTATATTTTAAAAATAACTTTTATAGTTGAAATTTTATTTTTAATAATTATATATATTTATATAATTATTTAACTTAAAAAGAAATGAAAACAATTAAAAGATTATTTAAAAACATCATTTTTTTTAAAATAAAAAATAGAAAACAAATTTTCGATTATCAAACATATTTTTAAATTTTTTATTCTAAAAACCGGAAATGCCAATATTTTTAAGAATAAAAAAAGAAAATAATTTTATGGTTATTCAACATGTTTTCCAATTTGTTTAATTTTGAGAAAATGAATCCGGAATACACTTGAAAAAGAAGGCCTACATGAAAGCTTTTGTACCACAAATGTCTCCACCACGCTTTCTTTACAGAGTGTTGGTGATAGCCATTGCTTTCCCTGAAATGGGGGTCGGTTCCGAATGTCAAAACCCAAAAAAAGGGGAGAAAAAAGAAAACCTCAAGTCATACGTGAGTTGGTGGGTGTGGTGAGAAATTGAGAGAGATTGGGGCAGGCAGAGGCAGCTTTGAAGGAAGGCGTGGTGGCCACGGTATCCTCCCATGGCTCCATGGCCTTTGTCTCACAAACAAATAAATTGACTAATGAAAGGGCTTTTATCTGATTAGACCAAAAACAATACCACTTGTTCCCCAAGTAATACACCTAGTACGAGTCCCACACAAGCCTTTAGCCTCATGTATCTCACAAAGCATATGTAGGTCTGCCTAGCCTTTAATCTCATTAAAGACGTTTAACAAAAAGGAGGGAGGCTAGCTGTGTCCACACTCCTACTTTCTTCCATAAGTTAATAGAGCCAGTCAAAATTCAAGATTTTCAATTTTGACGATAGAGAGTGATTTTAAAAAATAAAATTTTTAATATTTAAAAAATAAAATTTTTACATATTAGAAAGATTAAAAATACTTTTTTAAATTTTTGTTTATATTTGATAGTGATTTTAGTAATGATAGAAAATGTTTTTAGTTTAAAACATGTTTTTGAGAAAAAATTAGATATTTGAAAAATTTTATAAAATAATTTTAAAAATATAAAAAATCACTTTTAATATTAAAAAATCACTTATAGTATTTTTTGAAAAAAAAAATATGATTTTAAAAAAAAATATGATTTAAAAGAAAATATTTTTTGAAAAAAAACTTTCACTAAAAATGTTATTAAATACATTTTAAAAGTGTATTTGACAATCACTCTTAAAAACGATTTTATCTTAGAAGCGACTTTAAATTAAAAGGTATTCTTTCTTAAAAAGAAATTAAATATTTAAAAAAAATTAATAAGCACTTTTTAAAATTTTAAAAATCATTTATGGATTCCTGTAAATTTTAAAAATTATTAAAAAAATCACTTATAATGTTTTATGAAGAAACACTTATCGTCTATGGTAAAAACACTTTTAAAAAATAACACATCTACTAAAAAAAAAACATGGTAAAATGCAATCAAAATATATGAAAAATTGTACACTTAGAAAGAAATTTGATTTAAGAGCCGCCCATATTTGTATGTGTCCAAATCCCTTAAAGCACTTGATTACAAATAATTAAAGCTTAGTGGTTGTCAATCTCCAATTTATGCTCCCGCTTCCTGCTTTGTTAACTAGGCAAATGATGATAAGGGCATGATCCCTTCATCAATCTCGAAACATAACTTGACCTATATCCTTGTGGGGCCTTTCTTTTTAATGCAATTTTCCAGCCATATCGATTCATTTTTAAAATCGAACTCGTAGGGATGTGAACATCATGTGAGCTGTGGTGGCATGTAGTGTAAACCACAATCTACACGTTGGGAGAAGAATTAGCTTGGAAAGGCAAGAAGCTAAAGTCAAAAATTTGGGCATGGTCCACCCTGCAATGGTACCAACTAAGAAGACCAAACGGCAGGACCAAATTACTAATGCCACTATCACAGTTGCAATTTGTCAAGAAAGTAGCAGTATGGGTAGGCAAAAGATAAGCATGGGTCTTCAAAATCTGCTTTGCTTAGATTTTAATTAAGGTGGGGCAGAGGGGGGCGATAATGGTATATTATATTGATAATGAATAAGAGAGAAAACACCAAAAACAAAAAGGACGGTCCAGAAATCAGGCTGATTTCTTTGCGAGGATTCCGGTGTTGGGTAGCGAAAACGTTGTTAAATAGTGAATAATAATTAAATAAAATGGGGTTGGGGTTGGGGTTTCCCTCTCATGGTATATTTTAAATGTTGGGGAGGAGGAGAGTGGGGGGCCAAGGGGCGAATCTGATGGAGGGGTCAAGCGGGGAGAGAATAGGATGCGCTCGTGTGTGGTGCTTACTGACAAAATGTCCCCCAAGCCTACCAACACATTTGGGGCAGAAACTCGGAGACAGTGAAAGATCCGCAGCCCCACGTCCCCCCGCGCCCCGTGCCATGTTTCCATCACCATCTTTTTAAGTTTTGCTACTCCCCATTTTGGATTTCCCCGACATTTTTTATTTTTCCTTCATTATATATTATAAAAAATGTTCCCCTTCCCATGCATTCTACTTATCCTTTGCTCCACTATTCATGTAAACATTCACTATTTATTATAAAATACAAATGAAAAGGGAATTTCGTAAAATTATTTTTATGAAATGTACATTTTTTTTAAAATAATTTTTATTTCATACATTATCTCATACGATAAAAATGTATCAAAGTAATATTATTTTAAGACTATAAAGTATTTTCGAGAATAATATGAGATAAACATTATTTTAGTTTTCATGCACTCTCATGAAAGTGATTTTTTTTAATTCTTTTTTTATTTATATTTTGTAGATGATACCTATTTACTTAATTTATTTTTTTATTTAATTTTAATTTTATATAATTAATAGTGTTAAGTTGAAATAAAATTTTAATTTATTTTACGAATTTTAATTATTTTTCACTAGAATAATGCTTGGGAATGAATTGTTTTTGATTTCCAAAAAAAGTCATGCACGTGAACCAAAATTAAATAATGGATCAAATTGGATTTTATGTGATTAAATATTCACGTTTTAATTGCACTCTACTCAACCCTTTTGACAGAGTTAACCCTCATCCCTCACCAAGGCAAAGACCATAGAGAAAGTGAACAAAAATAAAATGTGTAGGCAAGCTATTATTAAGAAATAAATAAGACTTTGGCTCATTAGCGATGGGGACGCACAGATATTATAAAATAATCAAACGAAAAGGGGAGAAGGAAACTTCCCGACTTGCCTCTTCCTCACTCAAGCCCAACTCTCAACAACTACGGCTGGGATTTGGGTATGGGGGGTTCATGCAATAATATAATATTTCAATATTGGTTGGATACGTAGATAATGTAACGGGTTGCCAAAAACATGATGGCATTTTAGAAAACATTTTTATAGAATAGAAAATGATTTTTAAAATTTAGAAAATATTTTTAAAAACTTCAAATATTTTGCGAGTTGAATCTAAATTCACCAATGCATGATTTCCAAAACAGTATCACTGCCCATTTCCCAATTGATTGATTAAAGGGCAGTTAGGGAAAATGTGGAATTCCCCTTTATTAAAGGAAAATTAATGGCCAAGTGAAAAAAGGAAGAGGAGGAGGAGGGAGGGTTGAAGAGAGGAATATAGTTTGGTAAGTTGATATTTTTGGGAGCAGTGGTACAAGTGAAAGGAGGTGACCAGGTTTGACTGTGAGGGGGAAGGAGGGCTTCTTTACTGGTCTACGACGTTTTCCTTCTATTTCATACGGCTTTTAGTTTTATCCCTTTCGATCCGAAATTCAAGGCAACTGTTGTGGTTTTTTTGTTCTTTTGGTTAAGACTTGCCGACTTGGGAGTGAGGAGGATAATGGATGGATTGAAGTTGAGTTGAGTTTGAGTTGGGTTGTGTTTGTGACTGGAAGCTCTGTAAGCTCTGTGTTGTAGAATCCATCTGACTCTCCCAGGGCCAGGCCGACATTTCTGAACATCGTACCCACGTTCCTCAATAATAACGGACTCTGATTTTGGACTTACCAGGTGCCCTTATCTCTCTCTCTCTCTCTTGTTTTCCTGTTCATGATCTCAGCCAATTATTAGTTTATCAAATAAATAAATAAACAAATAAAAGTTTTGAAATTGGGTTGATTTGATTAGATATCTGATAGTGATTTTGACATATTATTTGAACAGATCTGTAAATGGAAGAGTAAGGAGGAGGAGGAAGAAGAGGAAGAGGAAGTGGAAAAGAAGGAAAAGATGAAGAGAGGGTGGAGGGCATCGTGGTCCGAAGAGCATGGGGTTGGCCTGTTTTGCTTTCTGTTGCTGCTAATGGCGTCAGACGCCAAAGATTTGTCTGATGATGATGATGATGTGGTGGGGTTATTGGCTTTCAAGTCCTCCTCCGTCGTGTCCGATCCCACTGGGTTCTTGAGTGATTGGAGTCATGATTCTCCCCGTCCCTGCGCGTGGAGGGGCGTCTCGTGCTCCTCCAGTGGCCGGGTGGTTGCGCTCGACCTCACCAACGCTGGCCTGGTTGGTTCTCTCCAGCTTTCTCGACTTTTGGCGCTTGAAAATCTTCGACACGTCCATTTTCACGGCAATCACTTCTCGGAGGGCGACCTCTCCCGGTCCTACAGGGGCTCTTGCAAGCTTGAGACCTTAGATTTGTCCGCTAACAACTTGACGCTTCCGCTTGCAGGACCACCTCTCCTGTTGGGTTGCCAACGCCTTGCTTCCCTCAACCTCTCCCGCAATTTTATCCCCGGAGGCAGTCTCGCCTTCGGCCCTTCTCTGCTCCAGCTCGACCTTTCCCGCAATAAAATTTCTGATTCAGCTTTCGTCGACCACTTTCTCTCCAACTGTCAGAATTTGAATCTTTTCAATCTCTCCGATAATAAGCTTGCTGCCAAACTGAGCGCCTCCTCTCTCTCTCCCTGCAAAAACCTCTCCACCCTTGACCTCTCTTACAATCTCTTGTCTGGGGAGATGCCCGTGGGCCATTCATCACCCCCGTCTCTGAGGCTTCTGGATCTCTCTCACAACAACTTCTCTGCTAAATTATCCAGCATTGAGTTTGGGGAATGTGGGAATCTTACTGTGCTCGATCTGTCCCACAATGATTTCTCTGGCACCGACTTCCCACCCAGCCTGAGAAATTGCGAGCTTCTTGAGACGCTTGACCTTTCTCATAATGTGCTAGAGTACAAGATCCCAGGGGACTTGTTGGGGAACCTCAGGAATTTGCGGTGGTTGTCGCTGGCCCATAATCGTTTCATGGGTGAGATTCCCCCAGAACTGGCTGCAACTTGTGGGACTCTGCAGGGGCTGGACCTTTCTGCAAACAACCTTTCTGGTGGGTTCCCTTTGACTTTTGCATCCTGCTCGTCTCTGGTTAGCCTCAACCTGGGCAACAATAGGCTGTCCGGGGATTTCCTTACCATGGTCATCAGTACTCTCCCCAGTTTAAAATATCTCTATGTCCCCTTCAACAACCTAACTGGTTCTGTACCCCTGTCCCTGACGAACTGCACTCAATTGCAAGTGCTTGATCTCAGTTCTAATGCCTTCACGGGGACCTTTCCTCCTGGCTTCTGCTCTGATGCATCCCAGTCAGTCCTTGAGAAGATTCTCTTGGCCGACAATTTCCTCTCAGGGACAGTTCCCTTGGAGCTCGGAAACTGCCAGAAACTGAGGTCAATTGATCTTAGCTTCAACAACTTGAGTGGCCCAATTCCTTATGAAATTTGGACCCTACCAAATCTTTCTGATCTGGTTATGTGGGCAAACAACCTCACTGGTGAAATCCCAGAAGGCATTTGCATTAAGGGAGGAAATTTAGAGACCCTGATTCTCAACAACAATCGGATAAATGGAACTATTCCACTCTCCCTTGCCAACTGCACAAATTTGATATGGGTTTCACTTGCCAGCAACCAGCTTACCGGAGAAATCCCTGCTGGTATTGGAAATCTCCATAACCTTGCTGTCCTCCAATTGGGTAACAATACACTTAATGGACGGATCCCCTCAGAGCTTGGAAAGTGCCAAAATCTCATTTGGCTCGATTTAAACAGCAATGGTTTTAGTGGTTCAGTACCATCTGAGCTCGCCAGTGAAGCTGGCCTAGTCACGCCTGGACTTGTTTCAGGGAAGCAGTTTGCATTCGTGAGAAATGAGGGTGGGACAGCTTGCAGAGGTGCTGGAGGACTTGTTGAATTTGAGGGCATCCGGTCGGAGAGACTGGCAAGTTTTCCTATGGTTCACTCTTGCCCATCAACCAGAATCTACTCTGGTGTAACGGTTTACACGTTTTCGAGCAATGGCAGCATGATCTACCTTGATCTCTCCTACAATTCCTTGTCGGGAACTATACCTCAAAGTTTTGGTTCTTTAAACTATTTGCAGGTCTTGAATTTGGGACACAACCAGCTAACTGGAAATATACCTGACAGCCTGGGAGGTTTGAAGGCAATTGGAGTCTTGGATCTCTCTCATAATAACCTTCAAGGATACATCCCCGGAGCACTAGGGTCTCTCTCATTTCTCAGTGATCTTGATGTGTCGAACAACAACCTCACTGGTCCAATCCCTTCTGGAGGGCAGTTGACCACTTTCCCAGCCTCCAGATATGATAACAATTCTGGCCTTTGCGGAGTTCCTTTACCCCCTTGTGGCTCTGATGCTGGAGATCACCCCCAGGCAAGCTCTTATAGTCGAAAAAGGAAACAGCAGGCTGTGGCTGCAGAAATGGTCATTGGCATCACCGTCTCACTTTTCTGTATCTTTGGCCTTACATTGGCTCTTTACAGGATGAGGAAGAACCAGCGGACGGAGGAACAGAGAGATAAATATATTGAAAGTCTTCCAACTTCTGGTAGCAGCAGCTGGAAACTTTCTAGTGTTCCTGAGCCTCTGAGCATCAATGTTGCCACATTTGAAAAACCTCTGAGGAAGCTGACTTTTGCCCATCTCCTTGAAGCTACCAATGGCTTCAGTGCTGAAAGTTTAATTGGATCTGGAGGGTTTGGTGAGGTCTACAAGGCCCAACTGAGAGATGGATGTGTTGTTGCGATCAAGAAGCTTATTCATGTCACAGGACAGGGAGACAGAGAATTTATGGCAGAAATGGAAACCATTGGAAAGGTAAAGCATCGGAACCTAGTTCCTTTGTTGGGTTACTGCAAAATTGGGGAGGAGAGGCTTCTTGTATATGAGTACATGAAATGGGGGAGTTTGGAGGCTGTTCTTCATGATAGGGCCAAAGGAGGGGTCTCCAATCTTGACTGGGCAGCAAGAAAGAAGATTGCCATTGGGTCAGCAAGAGGTCTTGCATTCCTTCATCACAGCTGCATACCTCACATTATCCACCGAGACATGAAGTCTAGCAATGTTCTTCTAGATGAAAACTTTGAGGCCAGGGTGTCTGATTTTGGCATGGCAAGATTGGTGAATGCCCTAGACACTCATCTCAGTGTGAGCACCCTTGCAGGGACTCCGGGGTATGTTCCACCAGAATACTACCAGAGTTTCAGGTGCACAACAAAAGGGGATGTATACAGCTACGGTGTTGTTTTGCTGGAGCTTCTCTCAGGCAAGAGGCCAATAGATTCATTGGAGTTTGGTGATGACAACAACCTTGTTGGGTGGGCAAAGCAGCTTCAAAGGGAAAAAAGAAGCAATGAGATATTGGACCCTGAGTTGATGACGCAGAAATCTGGGGAGGCTGAACTGTTCCAGTACCTAAATATTGCCTTTGAGTGCCTAGACGACAGGCCGTTCCGACGGCCAACCATGATTCAGGTGATGGCGATGTTTAAAGAGCTTCATGTTGATACAGAAAGTGATATCCTAGATGGTTTCTCACTGAAAGACACGGTTGTTGAGGAATTATGAAAGAGAGAAACTTAGCTTATGAAATATGAATCTAACCATCCAAAAAAGGTTGTGCCCTTGCCATCCCAGCCCGGCATGTGACCAAGCTGCGGCTGCACAGGTGTGGTGACAATGATTTGAACATCTGAATTGGATACAGGTTAATTCTTCACATTTTGCCTGCTGTAAATAATAGAACACTGAAGGAGACAGAAGTTGAAGAAAACCATGGGGAGAGCAAACAGAAGGGATTTCTCAGTTGCTTAAAGTGGGGTAACTTGCATTGTGGTCATTCTGTTACTAAAAAGTTTGAGAATTTTGTCCCTTTCCATATGCTTCTGTTTCCTGTCACAGTTTTGCTAACTGATGTGTTGCTATTTGTTTTGTTACCGTTGTTAATTGTTGTTGTTAATAGAAATCAGCGAATGTGAGAAGTGATATCCTCTGATATTGTAAAGTTGTAGGCAGTTGCTTTGTTGGAAAATGAAATCATAAATTTATCATTTGGAATACTATGGAATTACATTGATTATGGAATTTGGTGGGATGTTCATGTTGATTCAGGGATGCACTGACAAACATATTTTAAATTTAATTGAAGCTTGCAACACCCACATCTGCAAATAACTGGTTTCTTCTTCGTCTTTTGGTAGTGTAGTACTCCATGGCATGTAGTCATCTGTTTCTTTTATGGACCTCCTGCTCTATGTAATAGAAAAAATGTTTCCAGGGTTAATCTTATTTTAAGGGAGCAGCTATTAAATATTAAGGTTGGGCACAAGTTTTCCCACATTCATTGTGATATTTCATTCTTTGCAAATTAGTTAGAGCAATCTTAATTGCCTAACCCTTTGAATGCCAGTGGTTAGAAATTGGAAAACGTTTCCTTGTATATTTACTATTAAATATAACTTGAGATTCCTGCTAAAAGCAATCTGTTAGATCCAATTACAGAGATATGCAGACTCTCCTCCTTGCCAGCATTCTTAATTGCCTACCCCTAGTTGATTCTTGCTGCATCCAATTGTTATTAGTGTAGGTTCTAACAATCTAGATTCCTGTTTGCTTGGATACTTAGTCATTCTAATAATTGTGACCTTCTTGAGCCTCCAAGAGAAGGAATCTGCAGGGGAGATTTCTGCATGTCAAACGGTAGCTCTTTTTTCATGATTCTGCTAGTTATTGTTTATATGATGTAATCTACTTGAATGAGTGATCAGGGATGAGATAATAAATCTCACAAACAGCTATCATGCTCCTTTTGGTTGCTAAAAGGAAGGAAAGAAAGAAAACTGGAATTTTCCCAGCACACAGGGTTGGAAATGTTCAAATTTTGTTCCAACTACCCCTTTCTTCCATCTGCATTATACTATCATGTATCAAACAGTAGTACAGTAGTATATGATTCTCTCAGGGTGATTTGATTGTTCAAGTTTTATTTATAATGCATCTCCATCAAAGCCCTTTCATGGTTGATTTGCAACTAGGAAAATGGATGTATGAGTTTTGGCAGTATTTATGGTTTCGTTTCTCCTTTCAACCTAATGATGTCAGTTTAGATGATGAGGTCTCTGTTGCAGCATTTAGTTTTCAAACAAAAGCATTATTCATGATTCTGGAAAAGTGGTTTGATTCTAAAATTATGAAGCTGTGACGTGGTTAAGTTCGATCAAATAGTTCTTGATTTGTTTCGAATATCGTTGATGCTGTTATTGGCATTTTGTCTCTGTAGTAGCAAACTTCAATTTTGGTGGAGCCATTATCAGCTCAGACACTTGCTCATACATGGATTTGATAGTTCACCAAAATCTCTGAGCTGTCTGACCTTGCTAAGTACAAGTAAATTAGTTTGTTGTACCTTAGCCATGCCCATGTTAGGATTTTATTACTACTGCTTTTGATTGAACATTTTTCTAAGTACTGGAATTGCGTCTGAATATCTTTTGAATCTAGGTGTGTTTATTTGTTTTGCCGTTAATGTTCAATTGCTTTATATTTATTTAATAATTATATCACAGATAATGGAACTTCCATGTTTCTGTTGCTCATGGTTAAGAATTAGGCCACTGAAACTTTCACTCTTCTCCAGAAAAAAAAAGAAAAAAAGAAATGTTGTTTGTAACTACTGTTGTCTGATTATAAAATTGATCGGATTGTGCCATTTAGTCAAATCATTTTAGCTTTAAATCATCATTTGCATGTTCTTGCATGATGTTCTTTATCTTTGATTTGAAATTTTGTTTGTTTACTTTTTCCCTGTAGAACTTTTGGATTTTTCTGGATTACCTTTTTCATAGTGATTGTTTTTACATCTAAACATTTATAATCTTTGTTTTATTTAGTATCTGGACATTGAATCATCATGACATGTTTGAAAAGCTTCATCTGGTTGATAATAAGGATGATTTGTGGCCCCCCTAGACAATAATGAATGGGATTTTGGGCAGGATGTGATTGTGATTATTTTCGTTTTCCTTCTTAGTTTTTGCCCCTATATTTTATTTGTTTATCCGTTGTATTGCAGCAGGAGCCACACCTCATGGAGCCAGACCATTGTCCCAATACCATATACTGCTATCCAGTTTTCACTAGTTGAAGCATTTGCTTGCTGTTGATTGACCATTGTCTGAACCAGATTTAATTCCATTTATGTGGCTTCTAGTTCCAGTTTGTCATTGAAATTGTTGGCCTGCTGCATGGGTATCTGCCTTTTCAAGTGATCTTCCTAACCCCCTTCAAACCTTGGAGCCACAACCAATTGTTTCAACTGCTTGATAGCCTTTCATAGAAGCGTTCATTAAGAAGAAATCAGATTCTCAGAATATTGATAGCAGGAGCTGCAATTGAGGAATCTGCCCATCTTGATGATCTAAGTTTGATGTTTGCTAGGCTCATATAATCACATCAAAAGATCAATACACCAGATTTAGCAAGAGCCCTTCAAAATCAGTGAAACAGTCTTGGTCTTGTTCTTTTGGATTTGTTCTTCATTGCTTTTCCATTTTTATGGAGAGTGTACCTATACAAAAACTAGTGTTGGTGAAAATTTGAAATTTCTGGTGGCAAGCCCAACAATTGTGGTGTGCTCATGTTGGGTGAAGTTGGGTAGGCATGTTTTCAATTCCTTATATGATCTTACACTTGATTAAAAGACAGAATATGGTTGTTTGTAATGGTCTCAAGTGAAGCAACCACCAGTTTTGTAGGTCCTAGTGTGGGTAAGCAAGTCATGAATCACAGGTGCTCCACTGCATATGATGTTGAAGTTTAACAACCGGATGAGCTTTCTTTCTCCTTCCAATTGAACTTTTGACGAAGACATGGCGTGTGGGGTCACATTTACATTTTCTTCTATGTTGGTTGCTTATGTTTTCAATTTCACTTTTTTTTATCTAGACGAAGCATAATCTAGAGCTAGTGCACCTCTTGGCTGGGATAACTTTATGGAGCTTACCCCTTTTTTATCTTGACTCTTTCGAACTAATCATCTTATTACGTATTAAAGTTGTCTGTCATATCCAATCCACCCATCCTTCCATCCATCCATCCTTCTAATCCTTGTGTATGCTATAGATTTTTGGTCACCAATGTATGATTTCAGATTGCTTTCATTCTTGTAGACATTGACACTTTTGAGGTTGTTGTGCTTGGGGTGATGGTCACAATCCAGTAATATCAATTGTGATGCTGGGTGTTAAATGCAGATCACAAAAATACACATCAGTGGGAAGAGGCCCACCTGCCCACATGCATCCTTGAATATTCTAGGACTCTGCCCTTTATTCCCCGAAAGCCCATCTCAGATACAAAACGTCTTAATTTTGTAGTAATTATATTGGGATGGCTACAGCTGACACGGAAAGTTGGCAACAGAAGCGCAGTGGCGATGGCAAACCGGCAGGGACAATGACTTGGTCAAGGCATCTTTTTGACCGAGTTAAGGGAATTGATCAATCAATTGCATTTAAATATGTGTGTCTCACTGAAATACATTTGAACGAAGAACACTTTTCTTTTGTATTTTGTTGGGGCCTGCGGGGGTGAATGGAAGAGTCAGTGATGCTACCATTTGGCAGGTTGCTCCGTCCTCTGATGCCAGATTTTGGCTCAATCTTTCTTGTTTAGCTTTACCCCTTTTGACTAAATCCAAGCAAGCATCCCAACACATCCACCTTTCATCTTTCATGCTTCATTTCCCCTGGCCCACTACCTACTACTCTGCTACATGTTCAGTTCACTGTGGGAGATTTTTCACCATACTTGTGCTCTCCCTTTTGCTTTTGCTTTTTTGCAACATATTTCCTGCTCATAAATCTAAATGGAATATTTTTGCATGTCAGTTCATTCCAAGACGAGAAATGTTCCTATCAATCAGGGTTAACGAGTCACTTGGTAGATCAGTGATTTTTGGATGGCTCATTATTGGTATGCCTTTCATTCAAGGAAGTTGATCACATCAACAGAGAGAGTGAGGAGTTCAAATTTGAGAAAAGGGTAGAATAGCATGAGAGGTAAAAGGAAAGAAAAGATAGGAAAGGACAGTACCAACATTTTGAAGTTAGCTTCTCAACTGAAAATTAGGGTTTTTAGGAAATCAATTTCATCAAAATCAATGACAATGAATTTGGGAGCCATTAGGGTTCTTAGAAAGTTGTAAGCAGTCCTCCCTCCGTTTCAATTAGTTCAAACTTCACCGAACAAGTTTACCCATGTCTATGTTGTTCTTATTTTAATAGCCGTCCAATTCCAATTCTAATTCTAATCACCGAATAAGAAATCTAGAAGAGATTGGAGAGGATAGGATAGGGCTGAATTATATAAGAGAGGTGCAATTTTTCTATATAATAAGCTCAAGGAGGGACCTCATTACATCCTTAGTCAATGCCACATGCCGGTGCTTTTTGGACTATCTGCAAAAATCCATGGTCATCCTAATATTATTCCATTACCCTTGGTAAAGGGTGAGGGGACTGGGATCAGGAGTTTGAATTTGATTATAGAACATGACATGAGCATTTATTAGAGTTATTGGGCATTGTGGAGGAGTCCAAGCACATGCATGGATGGAATGAAATAGGCTTAGAAATTAAAATACAGTCAATCATCTGCTGGGGAGGGAATAACTTTTTACATAGTGGGCAGTGGCCAAAAACAAAAACAAAAAGAAATAGAGAGAGGGAGAGAGAGAGAGAGAGAGAGAGAGGATTCAAACCTCAAATGGACCATTCAACCGAAACCCAACTCCAAGGGTTGATTTTGTGGTAGGGTGTGAGAGAAGAAGTGGGCATAAAATCTGTGTGGTGTGAATGCTAAAAATGGAAGGTAACTGAAAAGGGCTAAACAGCAGCAAACAGCAACAAGTGGTTATAACATATTTCAGTTAGCACAAGGGGTACAAGTGTTTGGCAAGTAGAGCAGACAGGCGATTCTGTAACACATATTTACCATAAATGTTCCAATTAAATTTGAAAAATATCATGGGCCATGGGAGCCAGGCAAATGAAGCCCAGTCCAAAAACAGGGAACCAGGATTATTGCTGAGAGAGATAAGTTAAAAGGAGAGAAAAAAAAAAAAGTGGGTAAAGAAGCTTTGTTGCTCTTTTGATCTCTTCAAAGATTCCATCCATTTCCCGTCCACCACCATTCCGCAAATCAACTCTTTCTCCCCCTTTTTATTATTATTCTTTTTTTAATTATTGTTGTTGTTAAATGTTTTTTTGTTGGGGTTAAAGAATAATAATATTATTGGGTTTTTGTTTGTTTGTATGTATTCTTGATCATCGTCATAATCATCTATGTTGAGATTGGTGTAAACAAACAATTGACAGGAGGATGAGGGGGGTGGATGTTTCCATGTTCTTTTCCATTCCTGTTGGATTTTGAAGGGAAAAAGTAGAAGAAAGAAGGAGAGGGGTCAGGTCCGGTCTGGTCAGGTCTGGTCTGGATTAGCTTCTACCTGACAAGGTCTTCTTCCTATCTTCTTCGCTTTTTGACTCTGTAATAAGGTATACATCCATCATTTTTATATGATTGACTAATTTAAACACTCACTCTTTCTTTCCCTCTCTTTCTCCTCTGCTTCCTCTCTGATATCTGCCGATTTCATGTCCCTTTGTCTCCTGTCCATACTTCCCTGCAGGTTTCAGGTTAAAGATGTATATTGGTTGATGCCCCCTTCTCTTCTCTCGTTTAGATTTTGATCTTGATGTGATTTTTCCATTTCTGGGTTTTTTTTCCTTTTGTTCTTCAATGTCAAATTCCCTATAATTAGATCTAATAAATGGGTTTGCTTTTCTCATTCGATGGGTTTCTTCTGTTGATTTTCTTCAAATTCTGAACTTTTTTTTTTTTTTTTTGTTATTTCCATGTCTTTATTTTGGCCTTTGGCTGCGTTTTAGGTTTTTTTTTTCTTAAATTGTTATGTTGCCGGTGATAAATTGTTGTAATGAGTTGTAGATTTAGAAACAGGAGAGGGAACATAAACAAGGTTTTGTTTTTAGAAGATGATTCATGGGGTACTTTGTGAGAACCTTCCCTTTTTCAAAATTCAAACCCTTTCAAACATTTACGGATTTTTTTGGCTCCTGAGAGCATGACTGTGGACCTTTTGATTCTAAGAAAACTGAGAAGATAAGGACAAGAAAAAACAAATTATATTGGAGTTTTGTGTAGAAACTTAGCCAGAGCCAATTGAGTACATGTGCGTTTTGATTTTCTTGGGTTGTGACTAATGAAATTTTAATGATGGGTGTTTTTAATTTCTTTTCTTTTCCTACATTTCCTCCTCAACCAAAAGGAAGTTAGGTTCATTTCGCCTTGTGTTTTAGAACTTTATTTATTTGAAAGTATTGGGATTAACTGATTGGGACAATTTTTGCATTGCTATCAACCTCTCAGGGATTCATTCGGCCTGTACATCACTTTGACTTTAAGTTGCTCTGATATTGAGGCAATAGCACTCAAGGGTTCCAATCAGCATGGCGGGTATTGATGACCATGTTGCTATAATTGGAGATTGGGTGCCTCCCAGTCCAAGCCCGAGAATGTTCTTCTCAATGATGCTAGGTGATGATGTTGACTCAAGAGCAACCTCTGAACCTACCAACGAAAATAGAAATGAGGGTTTCTTTCTGGGATCTCCAGAGCAGATTATGTCTGGGGATACTGACAAAAAGACACTAGCTGGTGACTTGGGTGATCAATTGACTGAATTCGGTGCATTTTCTGATCAGAAATTAAGCTCACGGGGAGGTCTTGTGGAAAGGATAGCAGCCAGAGCTGGATTTAATGCTCCAAGGTTGAATACAGAAAGTATCAGATCTGCTGACCTGTCATTGAACCCTGATGTTCGGTCTCCTTACCTGACAATCCCTCCTGGTCTCAGTCCAACTACACTGCTAGAATCTCCAGTTTTTCTCTCGACTTCACATGTAAGATTCTAATCTTGAAAATCACAGGTGTTGAAAGGTTACCTGCTGTTTCCTGCCCCTACCATTGGCACGTTTGGGAGTGGTTTCATTTCTTTTAGGAGTAAACATAAAAAAAAATCTGTTAGTTACTTCTGGGATGCAAACTGCTTTAAAAGGTTTTTGATCAATTGCAGTTGCAAAACTAGGGCTTGACAACATGCTGACAGAAAATCTATTGAAGTACAAAATCTCTAGAACAACCTCTTTGTTCTATAAAGTCATCCAGTCTGTATTTGTTGTTGTGGAAAATGGTTCATTTTCAGTTTACATTCCTTTGTTTCAATGAGTACATGACTAGTTGGTGGTTGGTTTTAACAAGCTCCAATGAGATTGGTGACTGGAACTGTTGAATGGGTGCCTGTTTTACTTCTTGGACTAAGAAATTTGGGAATTGGTAGGGACGTTGTTTTTCCAATCTGCATTTAGCTGCAATTCATCAGTTTGAAACCATGGGGAACTCTTTTGATTAGGTGTAAGGTCAAATTTCAAGGCTTGAATTAGTGCTGGCTTTGCCTCCTGTACATTATTGTCATATTGGTGGGAGATAACTGATTTCCCATATTTTCTTCACGGTGTCTTTTGGCTTCTTATCTCCAGGCTTGTATTTGAAATTCATGATGCATGTACCAGTTCCTTGCATTTCTTCATTCATGTTTGTTTAGGAGCAGCTGCTCAGAAACTCACAAAAGTTCTTATTTGGATGTTTGTGACATTAAGACTGTTGGCAGGTGTCTTTGTATATGTCGTCCGGAAAGAGGACTCAATGATAATTTGTTCGCCCAAACCAGAAGTTAAAATTTTGGTAGATGGGATCCCAGAAAAACTTCCTTCTTGTTTAAGATTTTTCTCTTCCACGAGGATCTTAGCTTTAATCATTGTCACTATGAATGTCTCAATGATTTTTAAGTTGAGCGAAATGCACGTTATTTCAGATTTAGAGAACCAAAATTGTACAATTTATCAAAGTTGAGGGTTGTGAAGTCTGTTTTACCAAAGTGTTTCTGCCTTGTACAAAATCTTATCTTCTAAACTTATTTTACTGCAGGCTCAACCCTCTCCAACAACGGGAAAATTCCCATTTATTCCAAATGTTAACAATAGGAGCTCCATGTTGATCCCAGCGGCCCCTGATAGGAGTAAAGAAGATCTGTTTGAGGACTTCAATACCTCATCTTTTGCATTCAAGCCTGTTGCAGAATCGGGTTCCTCCTTTTTTAATAATGGAGCCAGCAAAGTAATTATACTCTCAATAATCTTAATTTTTTGTCATTAAAATGTGAAAAATATGTGCATGTTTATAAGCATACATATGCAAATACACACATGCATACAGTACATATGTACACAAGTACATATGGCACATAAACATGTATGCACATGCACACACATGCGCGCATATTATGCATAAATATATATTGAATTTTAGTTAAATGCTATTCAAATGAAATAGGCAATTCCTTATCTTAGTCTGCTAACTAGTGACTGCTTGGTAATCTTGTCCTTTTTGGCATACAGATATCTGCTGCGACCATTCCACAGCAATCATTTCCTAGTATTGAGGTCTCAGTTCAGTCAGAGAACTCTCTACCTTCTCAAATTATGGAACCTACCAAAGTCCACTCTCAGAGTAGGAACACATTCCATGTTCAGGCAGACTTATCCAGATCATCCACTGAAAAAGATATCCCTGCTACTATTGCTTCAGATCCAACTGTCCTTGGTACAGTTGGCAGTGCTGAACATTCTCCACCACTTGATGAGCAACAAGATGAGGATGGAGATCAAAGGGGTGGTGTAGACAACATGGTTGGTGGTGCCCCAGCCGAGGATGGATATAATTGGAGAAAATATGGACAGAAGCAAGTAAAAGGCAGCGAATTTCCACGAAGTTATTACAAGTGCACGCATCCAAATTGTCAAGTTAAGAAGAAGGTGGAACGGTCTCATGAAGGCCACATAACAGAGATCATCTACAAGGGAGCCCACAATCACTCCAAACCTCCACCCAATCGCCGATCAGCCATTGGGTCATCTAATCCACTCAGTGACATGCAGCTAGATATACCAGAACAGGCAGGGCCACATGGTGGTGATGGTGATCCAGTTTGGGCAAGCACCCAAAAGGGAACTGCTGCTGGAGCTCCTGATTGGAGGCATGATAACCTTGAGGTGACATCATCATCTTTGGGCCCTGAATTCTGCAACACGTCTACCACTTTGCAGGGTCAGAATGGTGCTCCTTTTGAATCAAGTGATGCAGTGGATGCCTCATCCACCTTTTCTAATGATGAAGATGATGATGATCGAGTGACACATGGCAGTGTATCATTGGGTTATGATGGTGAAGGAGATGAATCTGAATCAAAGAGAAGGTTTCTACCCCATTTAGTTATTTTATTAATGTTATCTTGTATGCAATTGGTATAATCATCCTTAGAGGTTATTAATATGGTTTAATATTCTAGGAAAGTCGAAGCTTATGCAACAGAAATGAGTGGAGCCACCAGAGCAATTCGTGAGCCTAGAGTTGTGGTTCAGACAACCAGTGAGGTGGATATCCTTGATGATGGATATCGCTGGCGCAAGTATGGGCAGAAAGTCGTGAAAGGAAATCCGAATCCAAGGTTGGCTCATTATCATCCATGTGCATTATTTTCTTCTTTACATAATTCACTCACATCCACAGGAAACAATTAAGTAAATAAATAATAAATAAAAAAAGGATAGAATCATAAAGCAAATTGCAAGAGTGCAACTAGAAACAATCTGTTGCCATTTTGATGCAGGAGTTACTACAAGTGCACCAATGCAGGCTGCACAGTAAGGAAGCATGTGGAGAGGGCATCACATGACCTTAAGTCAGTTATAACCACATATGAAGGGAAGCACAATCATGATGTTCCTGCTGCTCGCAATAGCAGCCATGTCAACTCTGGTGCTTCCGGCACAGGACCTGCCCAAGCAGCAGCAGCTGCTGCTGCTGCTGCAACTGTTCAAACCCATGTTCACAGGTCAGACTCATCACAAGTTCATAACATGGCGAGGTTTGACAGGCCTCCTTCATTTGGTACATTCAACCTGCCTGGAAGGCAGCAGCTGGGGCCTTCCCATGGTTTCTCTTTCGGGATGAATCAACCAGGCCTGGCCAATCTTGGAATGGCTGGCTTGGGCCCTACCCAAGGCAAGCTGCCTGCTCTGCCGGTTCATCCATATCTGGGACAGCAACGCCAGGTGAATGAAATGGGTTTCATGTTGCCAAAAGGAGAACCAAAGGTGGAGCCCATGTCAGAACCCAGTCTAAACCTCTCCAGCGGCTCTGCTGTTTATCATCAAATTATGAGCAGGCTACCGCTTGGACCTCAGATGTAACCTTTTTTTTCCTAAAGAAAAGCAGAAAATATTTACCTTTTTTTTTAATTTTTTTTAATATATATATATATATATATATATATATATATATATATATATATATATATCTAAATGGGAATTATAGTAGTGATATCCTCACGATTCTTGGACCTTTTAAATGCAAGCTCAGCTTTCAATTCCTATTGGAAAGTAGTTTTCCTTTCTGCTTTCTAACCTTGTGTTTTCCACACCAAACAGGTAAGTACTTGGAAGGGATGATGCTATTTGATCTTTTAGCTACGCATGTGGCTTCAATGAACTTGTGCGTTGTTTGAAAGCCAAGTCAGCCGGAATTTTGTTAAATATCAACTTTGATTTGACTATTGTCTAAAGACTAAGTTATGCTGACAGGGAATATGGATAAATGATGTCGATACTTTCAACTGTTATTCTTGCCAGCCTTGTCAACTTAGGGTAAGCTATGTCATCTAGCTCTTGCCTTCGTTTGGTAGACTCATATTGCAAGACTCTACCCTTGTAGCTTGTCATTAGGCAATGTTTGGTTTGAGAAAGAAAAAGTTAAGAGGGAAAGAAAATTAAATTACTGAGGAGTGCATTTTTTCTCAAACTTTTTCACTTAAGAAAAATAGGACGACAAATTTTTCAGCATTTTCCATTCTCTTTTCTTTAGTGCTTTTTTTCCTCACATTTTTATGGCATCCAAATATCATAAAATCAATTTTCTTAGAATTTTTTTTTCTCTTTCTTTCATACCTTCCGCGAATTAGACATAGGCTTTTGGTATGCAAAGTTGATGGTTGTTTTGGTAGGCAATTTAAGCAAACTTTTATCATTAGTGTCATTCTCCTTGAACGATTGTCTGATATAAGTGAACAAAACCTCATCTAACTACTTAGGTTAATCCTTTTGGTTTACACTTTTTGATTATCTATTTGTTTTAACATTAAATTGTAAAGCCTATATAGAACATGTTTTTTAGTCATGAGCACTAGAAGTAGAAGCTAAAATTAGTGTTGTTCTTGCACCATTGATTTTGGATTTGAAAACTATGTTTTAAAAATGCTTTTATGAAAAACAAGAATAATTTTGACATTTTAAAAAAAATTATGAAATCAAAGTTTCATTTTTACATTTCGATCAACTAAAAACAAGAGTTATTCCATTTAAAAAATTTTGATAAATAAAAGGTACATTAGGATGCTTGATCTAAACATTATTCCATTAAATTCCTCCTTGGGTCCCTTCACCTATGACATAAGTCCTTTCCCATGTCATAGGAAATGTTCCTCACAAAATCATTTTGGTATTCAAGTAAACCAATCTCTTGGTAATGGTTGCATCATACATCTTTGCTATGAAGTAAGCCCTTAGGAAATTGTATTTGATGAACTTTGAACCAAATATAAAATTCAAGATGGATCATTTTGTGCAGCATTAAGTAGTCAAACCCATTCTAATCCTCATTGGTTTAATGCCCATCTTATTGGGTGGTCGAGGCAATGTCACTATTACTTCACTCCATCCCTTTTAGATAGGTGTTTTAGCTTCCATCCTTTATCCATCCTCATATAGAACAAATGTCTATGCCTTATCTTAAAAGGGTCAATGTGGAAGTTAAGATGTTGTCATCACATGGAGATCATATCCCAAGGCAAATATGTCAATAACTTATTTGTTGGTTCTTAGCTATATACAAATAATTAGCTTAAGGCTAACGAAAAAAATTGGTTACTCAAAATATTCTCTATCTTCCAATTCTCTCTTTAATTTTCCCTACAATGCATGTGCTAACTTGACTATTAGAGAGGAGTTCTCTAGATCAGTCAAGTCTTGTATCCCCTTTTAATTGCAAGAGGCATGCATTATAATGGTGGACAAAGCAACAACACTTGTCGGTGACATAGCAAGGAGGAGGTTCAAGATTAAGAGTTGAAGATTGTTGCTCCAACAACTAGAATCATTTGTGGAAATCAATTAATAAAGAAGTTATTCCCCTACAAAGATGATTCTTAATGGAGGAGATGTGTCTCTGAGTGATAATGGAACCCGACCCTCAAAGACTAAGTGAGAGTTATTATAGGTCAATTGGAAGCAT
Organism: Vitis vinifera; assembly: GCF_030704535.1. Lineage (NCBI taxonomy): Eukaryota > Viridiplantae > Streptophyta > Magnoliopsida > Vitales > Vitaceae > Vitis > Vitis vinifera. Next base: position 10,721,321 of record NC_081823.1, on the reverse strand, counting down.
AATAGGTAGAGCATCATCACAAATCTTTCTACTAGACTATTGATCAACTATGAGTAGAAAACATACTTCTTCGATTGTTCTTAGAGCATTAACTAGTATTAGATCAAATAATTAATCCTTCATTGTATCTGTTTGTACATAATTTCCTATCAGTTCTCTGTTAATCTTTTTCTATATAGGGTGAGATTTCTCCTGATGTTGCCACATGTCCAACCCCACATATAAAATGGAATGTTGTTATTTTGCTAAGTAGTGAACTAAGCTTCTTCACCCTATTCTCTTCTTCTTCCTTCTGGTTATTCTCTTCTCTTTGTTTTTTCAAATTTGTTTTGAGATCAAAGCCTACTTCAATCCAAAATGGATTCCCTTCATTAACCCTCTCTTGGGACCTCTTTTTCCACAAATCCCCTTTCTCACATTGAAATTCCTTCATAAAATTTCCCAGAGAACTAGTTTCCGATTCAAAACGCCTCACCTGCTCAATTCATTCATTAACCTCTTCACCACTCACAATCAAATTAGATCAAGACAATTACCTTCTTTGGAAAAATCAGTTGTTGAATATAATCATCGCCAATGGTTTTGAAGAATACATCGATGTACCTCTCCCTACTCCACCTCATTTCCTAGATCTATAACATCATCTTGTGAATCCTCAATTTTGACAATGGCAGATGATGAATTGGCTATTTATGAGTTGGTTCTACTCTTCCCTAACAAAGAGTGTGATTAGTAGGATTGTTGGTCTCACTATTGGAGCTAAGAACAAAGATTCAAAGCATTAAGAAGGAGGGTTTTCTAGCTTATGAGTATATTCTTAAACTTAAGACTTTAGCAAATAAGCTTGGCTCTATTGGTGAACCAGTGTCCAATAGAGATCAGTTGATCTACTTATTTCAAGGATTGAGAGTTGAGTGTTATTCTTTTGTAACTTTTGTAAACTCAAGACTAGACCAACCTATAGTTAAAGAGGTTCATAGCTTGCCCATAAGCTATGATCTTCGGTTACAAAGACAAAACACTTTGGCTTCAGATAAGCTAAATCTGGTTCCCACAAAACTCTCAATACCAACCCAAATGGCAAGTTAAGTTTAACAACCAAAGTGTGAGTAACAAACCTCGATGCCAGATTTTTGGCAAATTTGGCCATATTGTTTTTCATTGCTATCTTAGAGCAAACTTGAGCTACCAACTACAACATACTGCAATATTGACATTTCAAGGATAGAATCAAGTGTAAGACACTAACCCTATGGCTGTAATGGTGGCAACATCCATGATGGCAACACCTAACACTAGTTGATGGAGCATGGTACATGGATTCAGGTGTCTCACATCATTTGACACTAGAAATCAGTCATTTGAGTCATTTTACACCATATTAAGGGTCTGAGCAAGTGATAGTAGGCAATGGTAAAGGTATAACTATCTTGAACCTTGAAATATCTCAATACCCTCTCCTTCCAAATTTTCACCTCAAACATGTGCTTCACACGCTTAAAATTTCAAAGAAATTGATTAGTGTTAATCGTTTATGCACTGATAATAATGCCTTCATTGAGTTTCACTCTACTTTCTTTCTGGTGAAGGATCAACTATCGAAGAAGGTGTTAATGCAAGAACATCTTGAACAAGGGCTTTATAAACTCATCAACTTTCCAGGCCATTACAATTCTTTTGAAGCTCAAACCTCCTCCAATACTTCTTCGCCAACTAGTGTCTTCCTCAGTCAAAATGAAAGCTCCAATCTCTGGCATGAGAGACTTGGACATCTTTTTAGAGTTTTATTATAAATTCTTAAACATAGTAGTATACAAACTGCTCTTAGCACTTGTTTTGAGTTTTGTAATTCTTGTTAGCTTGCAAAGTGTCATATGTTACCTATTGTAAATTCAAACTTAAGAGCAATAAAAACATTTTATTTGGGTCACTTTGATCTATGGGGAGTTTCCCCAATTACATATGTGACTAGTGTTAGATACGACCTCCTATTTATTAATGGCTACTTTTGTTTCACTTGGATTTATTTTCTCAAAACCAAAGATGAAACATTCCCTACATTTCTAAAATTTTAAAACATAGTTGCAACCTATTTTAATTCCCAAATTAAAGCTCTTCAAAGTGACTGGGTTGGTGAATATAAACCTATTTCTACATTTCTCTACTCATAGAATTAAACATAAAGTAGCATATCCTTACACACCACAACAAAATGAAAGAGTTGAAAGAAAAAATAGACATGTTGTGGAAATGGAACTTATCTTGTTAGCTCACTGTCATACCCCTCTTAGCTTATGACCCTTTGCATTTCAAACCAATACCTTTTTTTATAAATAGGCTTCTCTCACCAATCTTGTCAAATAAATCTCCATATGAAGTTTTATATAACAAAACACCAAAGTATTGAGTTTTTGTATGTCTTAGGGTGTTTGTGTTTTCCTTTCCTTCATCCCTATAATAATAATAAATTTGAGCTCCAGTTTGCTAAATGCATTTTGATTGGTTACAACTCTAGTCACAAAGGCTACTTATGCCTTCATAAAAATACTAGTAATGTTTATGTCTCTCACCATGTGGTGTTTAATGAATATTCTTTTCCATTTTAGTCATTTTCCTTGCCAAATACAACACCTATTTCCCAATTTTCTGTTTCATTGTCTTTTCTCGTATCCTCCACAATTGGTACTAATTCCTCCATTTTGGCAACTAATTTCCTTTCTACATCAGTACCTACTTTTCTTTCTCCACACCATGCATCTTCAATCGTTTCTACACCAAATCAATCTCCTATAACCTCTCTTACTCTTACCACTTTTGCCTTGAAAGTAACAACCTTATCATCTTCTTCTACAGTTTCTACACATAACCATTCTTCACCTCACAGAGATACTACTGATGTTCAAAATGATGTTTTTATTGTTACTTATGCTTTTCCAAGCATCCATCTCCATAGAAAACCTACAACCACATATGTCCATCCCATGGATACTAGATCTAAAAGTGGAGTTTATAAGCCCAAATTGTTGTTGTCTGTATGTTAGTCTCCTTTCTCCTTATCCCTCACTAAACCAACTTCAGTACAACAAGCACTTCAGTGTGTTGAATGGAAAAATTCCATAAAGTTGGAGCTTGATACGTTACAGCAAAATAACACTTGGATGTTAGTTCATATTCCACCAAATTATAAAGTTATTGGCTATAGATGGGTCTACAAACTCAAGCTCAAACAGGATGGTTTTATTGAGAGACATAAAATTGGGTTAGTAGCTAAAGGTTTTTCATCAAATACAAAGCCTAAACTATTTTGAGACTTTTTTTTCTAGTCCCATGAGGAAGCTTATTGTGATTCGTATTGTTTTTATCCTAACTCTATCTCATGGATGACCTTTAAAGCAACGAGATATGCATAATGTCTTTCTAAATGGAGAGATAGAGGAAGAAGTTTACATGGAGCAACCCCCGGGTTTTGTTAACTTTTTTATTCCACACTTTGTCTGTAAGCTTTCTAAAGCCCTCAATGGCTTAAAACAATCCCTTAAAGCTTGGTTCACTAAGTTGAGTACTTGTTTACACCAATGGGGATTTGTGAGCTCTATGATTGATGCCTCTATGTTCATTCTGTCTATTACTAGCACACTTATTATCATTCTTGTTTATATTGAAGATATTGTCATCCTGGTTAGTGACTCTTCTTTGATTCAACAACTCATTTCTAGCCTCGATAGTCATTTCACTCTTAAGGATCTTAGACAACTCTCATACTTTTTTGGGCTTGAAGTTCATTATACTCATTCAGAACTGCACTTGAGCCAAACCAAGTATATAAAGGACCTCTTTACATGTGCAAACATGCTAAATTGCAAATCTATGTCCACTTCTATGTCTTCTGGTCCTACTCTATCCCTATGTAATTGTCAACTGCTTGATGATCCAACCTCTTACAAAAGTATTGTTGGAGCTCTCCATTATTGTACTTTGAATAGACTTGAGATCAACTTCTCCGTCAACAAAGTGTACCAATTTATGCATAAGTTCTCACTACAACCCACTGACAAGCTATTAAATGGATCCTATGCTATCTTAAGATTACTTATTCTTGTGTAATCTTTCTTTATGCTTCCACATATTTTTCTGTTTCTTGCTATATAGATGCTAATTGGGCAAGTTTCCTCGATGATAGAAGAAGCACCAGTGGTTATTAGACCTTTCTTAGTCCCAGCTTAATTTCTTGGTCTTCTTCCAAGCAAAAGGTGGTATCCAGATCCAGTGTTAAATCGGATTACTGGAGACTTACTAATGTTGCTGTTGAGGTTACTCGACTTGAGTTTGCCATTCTTGAACTTCATATTTGCCTTCCTTCACTTTCTCTCATTCTCTATGACAATGTGTGTGCTACTTATTTAGCTGTCAATCCTATTATGCATGCTAGAACCAAGCATATGGAGATTGACTCACTTCATTCATGACCAAGTTGTGCAAAACTCTTTCTTCATTCAGTATAAAACTTTTGAAGATCAACTAGTTGATTCTATGACCAAAGCTTTTCCAGCTACTTGGTTCTCTAGTCTTCACTACAAATTAACACTCTTACCACAACTTGTGAGCTTGAAGGGGGATGTTAGACCAGATAATTAGTATTTTATTATATCTATTTGTACATAATTTCCTATTAGTTCTTTGTTTATCTTTTTCTATATAGGGTGAGATCTCTTTTGATGTTGCCACATGTCCAACCTTACATCTAAGATGGAATGTCACTGTTCTGCTCAGTAGTGAACTAAGTTTCTTCACCTTATTCTCTTCTTCTTTCGTCTAGTTGTTCTATTATCTTATATTAGTGGTAATGAAGCCCAACCCTCAAGGAGTAAGTGAGAACTATTATAGGTTGGAGACACAATAGGCAGAACATCATCTTAAATATTTATGGTTCTTAGAGCATTGACTAGCAAGGTCAAGTCACCTTTTTTCACACTCAAAAGTGACCATCATCATTGATGTGTAACACTAACACGAAAAGTCTAGTGGAATTGAGTTCCCCAGCTCCATGCTTAGAGTTAGATTCTCTTCTCCCGTTCTTCACTTGGAAAATGCAGTCATCATACCCCAAGCTAGTAGATGTGCACATCTTCTTCAACACCAACCTTTGTATTCATGTCTGGTAATGTTTCAAATCCATCTTACCCACATATTTACATGACATTGGATTATCTCATCTAAATGTTGTTTCCTCAAGATATTATGGCTCATGAAGTGTTACCGTATACAATTTTAGGAATTTATATAATTTAGGACTCTATTAATATTAGTTATATAGATTGGCTTACCATGTATAGATGCTAAATATTAGGAATCAGTTAGACTCCGTGTATAGCATATACTTTTGTATATAGATGGCACTCATGATATAATGAAGGGAGAAGAGGAAACTCAGGGAGTCAATTTTTTCCAAAAAAGTTCTTGGTTTCTCTTAGGTTTTCTAAGTGTTTTTGACATAGTATCATAGTCGGTTCATAGATTACCTGTCTTTCACGATTTTTTTTTTCCTTTCTTGCATTATCGATGCCTTTTGAGTGGAGTTCATGCTTCTTGGAGGTTTCGACACTTCCTGTTGGTGCATTTGTGGTTTTTGGTGATTGCTATGGGTGTTTTTCTGGGTTTCGATCCCTTTAGTAGTTGCGTTTGAGGGTATCAGCGCCGTCTGTGGCTGTTTTTTTGGTCTTTCTAGTTTGTGCTCTTGTTTTTTGCGCTTATAATGTTGATTTCTGGTTGATTTCGAAACTTTCTATTGCACGTTTCTGGTTCTAGGGTGTATCTCGGTAGTTGCTGTTCCAATTTTCCGGTGGGCTATTTCCTTTATCTCTCGGTTGCATCATGTCATTAGATAAGTTGGAATCATTTCCTATTCGATTTATTGGCAAAAATTATTGTGCTTAGGAGTTTCAATTTAAATTATTTGTTAAAGGAAAATAATTATGGGGTCATATTGATGAGAGTACTCCCGCACCTTGTGATGTTGAGGCTTTGTCTAAGTGGGAAATTAAAGATGCTTAGGTTATGACCTGGATCCTTAACTCAGTTGAACCTCACCTTGTTCTCAATCTAAGGGCTTATAAAACTGCTGCTGCTATGTGGAATTATCTCAACACAGTTTACAATCAAGACAACTCTGCTAGGCATTTTCAATTGGAGTATGAGATGGCTAATTTCACACAAGGAGACCTCTCAATTGAGGAATATTTTTCTGGTTTTCGAACTCTTTGGACTGATTATTCCGACATTGTTTATGCTAATGTTCCCATTGCAGCTCTTTCTACTGTCCAAGCAGTGCATGCAACCAGCAAACGAGATCAATTCTTGATGAAGTTACGACCCGACTTTGAAATTGCACTGTCTAATATGATGAATCATCCTCCTATATCATCTCTGGATGCTTGCTTGAGTGAACTTCTGCGTGAGGAGCAACATGTCGTAACTCAAGTTACCATGGAACATCGGGTTAATGTTAGTGTACCTGTTTCTATGGCTTATGCAGCACAAGGGAGGCATAAAAGTTGAGACATGCGTGTTGTCCAGTGCTTTAGTTGTAAAGATTTAGGTCATATTGCTTGGGATTTTCCTAAGAAGTTCTGTAACTACTGCAAGAAACACGGTCATATCATCTCTACTTGTCCCATTTGGCCTAAAAGGAAGCAGGGTACTGCTTATCATGCCTCAACTAGTGCCTCTAGTTCTATTGCATTGTTTGCTGCCTCGCTGGTTGTTCATATTCCTACTCCTACAGCCTTAGCAAACCCAAACACACTCACTCCTGAAATGGTACAACAAATGATTATTTCTGTTTTTTATGCTTTTGGGCTCTCAAGTAATCATACAGTTTCTTCTAAGCCATGGTATTTTGACTCTTATGCCTCTAACCATATGACCAATATTGTTATTTCTCTTTCCAATGTCAGAAATTATGATGGAAATCTAAAAATTAATACTACTGATGGCAGTGCTCTGCTTATCAATGTTGTTGGTGATCTTTCATCTTCCTTAATTGATGTTTTTGTGTCTCCTGACCTCTCCACAAATCTTATTTCTGTTGGTCAATTAGTTGATAATAATTGTAATGATAATTTCTCTCGTTCTGGTTGTGTTGTGTAGAATCAAGTGTCAGGGAAAATGACCGTGAATGGGCCTAAAGTGGGACAATTCTTTTCTCTTCATGTTTCTCCTTCCACTATTATTCCTAGTTTTCCTTTACTTTCCTTTGCATGTAATGTTGTTGGTTCTGGAAATAAGATGTGGCATAGATGTCTTAGCTACCCAAACGCTGATGTACTTCGTACTTTGTTTAATTCTGGATTATTGGGAAATAAGACATGTTCTTCTCTTGATCTTTCTTTCGATTGTACATCATGCAAACTTGGCAAAAGTAAAGTTCTACCTTTTTCTCATCATGCATCTCGTGTCTCACAATGTTTTGATATTATTCATAGTGATGTTTGGGGGATTACACTTATTGTTTCTCATGTGCATTACAAGTACTTTGTTACTTTCATTGATGACTTTAGTCGTTTTACTTGGGTTTATTTCGTCTAGGCTAACGCTGGGGTTTTTTTAGTCTTTAAGCGTTTTCTTATACTTATTAGGACTCAATTCTCTGCCAGCATCAAGGTTTTACGCTCTGATTCTGGTGGCGAATACATGTCTAATGAGTTTCAGGACTTTCTTCAAAGCAAAGAGATCATCTCTCAACGTTCTTATCCTTTGACACCATAGCAAAATGGTGTTGCTAAGAGGAAAAGTCGCCACCTTTTTTATGTGGTAAGAACTCTTTTACTTGACTCATTTGTTCCTCCTCGTTTTTTGGGTGAAACACTTTCTACTATAGTTCATTTGCTCAATCGCTTACCCTCTCCTATGTTAAATCATGTTTCTCATGTCTCTAAGTTGTTTGGTCATTCTCCTTTATATTATGATCTTCGTACATTTGATTGTGTTTGTTTTATTTATCTCTCTACTCATGAATGACATAAGCTTACTGCTTAGTCTGGTAAGTGTGTTTTTTTTAGCTATGCTATCCCTTACAAGGATTATGTTTGTTATGATCCCCATGCTCGTCATATATGAGTTTCCTAGAATGTGATTTTCTTTGAAAATCAATATTTTTTTCCATCTCATGTTGAGCTGTCATTTGCATCTGTATCTCTTTTGCCTAGTTTTTCTGAATCCCCAACAATTGTGGAAAGGTTCAAGCCCGGTTTTGTGTATGAAAGATGTAGTCAACATAAGTCCGGTTCCACTTCCTCTATGCTCCCTTCCGATCTTGACTCGACACCTGATCTTACTCCTGCTTCCACCACTCTTCACTGGTTTACTCGTCTTTCTCGACTCCCTGATTGGTATGGATTCTTCTCTCCTATCTCTCTTGTTGTTATTTTATCCACTATTTCTATTCCCTCTTACTACAACAGGCCATGGAACATAAGAGTTGGCAAAATGCAATGCAAGCAGAACTTCAAGCACTTGAGGAGAATCATACTTGGGATATTGTTCCTTGTCCTCCTACAGTCAAACCTATTGGGAGTAAATGGGTTTTCTCTGTAAAACTTCGTTCTGATGGCTCTTTGGACCGGTACAAAGCTCATCTCGTAGCTCTGGGTAACAAGCAGGAATATGGGGTTGATTATGAGGAGACATTTGCTCATGTTGGCAAAATAACCACGGTTCGAACCATCTTAGCTATTGTTGCTTCACAGTCGTGGCAACTGATCAGATGGTGTGAATAATGCTTTTCTTCATGGTGATCTTCAAGAAGAGATTTACATGAAGTTTTCCTCTGGTATGACTAATTATTCTCCTCATGATGTCTGTAAGCTAAAATGTTCTTTGTATGGGCTCAAGTAGGCGCTCCGGGCTAAGTTTGAGAAGTTTCGTAGTACAATTCTTTTGTTTAATTTTACTCTAAGTCAGTATGATTCTTCTCTCTTCTTCCACACGTCTGCGTCGAGTATAATCCTTCTTTTGGTTTATGTGGATGATATTATCATTACTGGCACTGACTGTGGTTTGATTACTAAGATTCAATGGCTATTACATGTAACTTTCCACATAAAAGATCTTGGCCAACTCACATACTTCTTAGGATTGGAAGTTCATCATCGGGCCAGTGATATTTTTGTGAATCAACATAAGTATATTCAAGATCTTATCACTTTGGCTGGTTTGGAGGACACTTCCTCCGTTGATACTCTTGTGGAGGTAAATGTCAAATACAAGAAAGATGAAGGGGACCTTTTGGATGATCCTACTCTCTATCGGTGCCTGGTTGGGAGTCTTATCTACTGACCACTACTCAACTTGATATCTCCTAAGTTGTTCATCATGTCATTCAATTTATGTCTTCTCCTTGGAATTTCCATCTTGCTGTAGTTCGACGCATCATCCGCTATTTTCAAGGTTCACCTACTCATGGGTTGGTTTTTCCTACCGGCTCCTCTCTTCAACTTGTTGCTTATAGTGATGTTGATTGGGCTGGGTGTCCAGATACATGTCGATCTACTACAAGTTGGTGTATGTTTTAGGTGATGCCTTAATTTCTTGGAGATGTAAGAAACAAGATCGTGTTTCTAAATCCTCTACTGAGGCCGAGTATTATGCCATGTCTACTGCTTGTTCTGAAATTGTATGGCTATGCAGTCTTCTTAAGGAGCTTGGGTTTTCTCAGACTACTTCTAACCCCCCTTCATGTTGATAACACTAGTGCCATTCAGATTGCCACCAATCCCATTTTCCATGAACGCACCAAGCACATTGAGGTTGATTGTCATTCTATTCCAGACATCTTGGAAAGTTGGGTGATATCTCTTTCTCACATCTCTTCTGATCTCCAAGTGTCTAATGTCTTCACCAAAGCTTTGACTCGACAGCGACATCATTTTCTTGTTGGCAAATTGTTGTTGGTTGACTTACCAACATCAATTTGAGGGGAGATGTTACCATATACCATTTTAGGAATTTATATAATTTAGGACTCTATTGATATTAGTTGTACAAATTGGCTTACCATGTATAGATGTTGAATATTAGGAATCAGTTAGACTCCATGTATAGATGCTGAATATTAGGAATCAGTTAGACTTCGTGTATAACATATACTTCTGTATATAAATGGCACTCACGATATAATGAAGGGAGAAGAGGAGACTCAAGGAGTCAATTTTTTTACAAAAAGGTTCTCGGTTTCTCTTGGGTTTTCTGAGTGTTTTTGACACAAAGCACCAGAGGATTGTTCTATGTCCAAATTCAATTTGTTTGTTCAGAGTACTGACTCTTATGATCATATATTGCATTTTTGAAAGCCATAATATTTGAAGCTTCCAATAGGCCTCTATTGTGTAAAATTTTTTTGGCTACCCTACATGGTCTAATCTTGTTATGATTTCCATAGGTTTTTGGAAGGTGATGTTCATTCATTTGGGGCCTTATGTGAAGCATTAATAACCTAAAATAGGTGTTTGGTCTACCCCAAAGGAGAAGTTAACCACAAATCTCTATTGTGTCAAAATACTAAGCCTTATTACATAGTAGCTTTGTTAAGAAAAAGTAGATAAGGGGTTACTAAGAATTTTTTTAGTATTTTGAATCTATCATCCTCTACAGATTGGCCAATAGAAATTGTCACTATTAAGGTAAATTGATTACTTTTATCTAAATCTAAAAGTGAAAGTATTGAACGAATTGATTTTGGTGAATCAAAATTGACTCACTAAAGCTAACAGACTGGTAAACTAATTATTGATTTCTACTTCAATTGATTCAAGTATGAGGGCTCCGCAATTCAACTTTAGGTATAGAACCTTGGAGTGAATAAGGGTATTCAGGTTAGGGTGATCTATAGGTTTTTAGAATCCTTGGCTAATCAAGATTAACCTAGGTTCTTTAACTTAGAGTCGAGTCTGAAACCTAATTTTCCTTTTAATCACAATTCCTAATTGCCATACGATGAATGAAAATTAATTTGGGTCAAGTCTTAGCTTTTTAGTCCTTACTACTCCCATAGATTTATCATAGAATGGGTAATAAGAGAGATAATCATGATAACTAGCTATCAAAGTGTACCAAGAATCTCTTTTACCTAGTAGTGATTTACGGTACCATTCCTTAATTCAAACAAGCATGGAGAATATTATAATCTCATTAGTTTTGCCTCAAATTGTTCGTCAATTCCATTGTTAATCTTATTTTATCCATTGTTCCTCTTACTCTCTTATCTAAGATTTTTACGTTTCATACATCAAGATTGCTTTTTAACCTCTCATGGTGATGTTGTTACTCACACAATTCATAGAAGAATGAAAAGTCATCACTATTGTATATATATAAAAAACTAAAAATAATCATTTAATTGAAAACATAACAGACCTAACAAGTCTTTAGTGTCTTCTCTATAAAGAAAAACTTGAACAATGAACTAACTCCTTAAAACCCCAAAACAACCAAGTTTAAATGGTAAATTTAATACTTAGACATGGCACACCTCATTGACCATTTTTTTTTTTCAAAATTACATCTTAAATGTACAATAAAATAAAATAAAAATTATGAAATTTAAATGTGAGAACGCCATTTTGAATTTGACAAGAGCTTAGAGGCTGATTTTGAATTGGTTTAGGACATTGAGTCTTGTCTATATGTTGGCAATTTTGTTCTTTTTATGTTTAGTCATAGAAGTCTTTTTAGATAGTGACTTGCTTTCCATTGAAAATCAAGAGTTGTTGTTTGCTCTATCGAGAAGTCACAGGTACGTCTAAAAAGATTTGACTTATTGCACATTAGACTCCTTTGAGGTATTAAGATGATCAATTTTTCTTTGTACTTAAAATGATTTAAAATTGAATTTTTGAAAATAGTAGGATCACTTAAGTACTTAGTACTGCTCAAGTGACCCACACCGCTCAAGTGCTTAAGGTGCTTAAGCAGTGGGTGAGTTGGCTCGAGTGGTTATGCATGTTATGTCGAGATTTTCACACAAATATGATTTTGAACTCTTCTAAAACCAAAACTCTTCGACTTTTTTTCCTATAAATACCTTTCTATTAACCCTTAGAAGGTTAGTGATTGGAGAAGAGATCTTTAAGTGATTAAAAGGAAATCACATATTCTCTAGAGAGGGTTTCCTAGAGAGAAAGCCTAAAGTGTCACACTATTCTCAATCTCTTATTCAATGATTCGATCTTTGAATATTGGTTTAAAGACTTTCATTCCTTCGGTGAGGCTGAAGTGATACACTTGAGCAATTGAAGGTTGTTCTGTCGTAGACGTGAATCAAATTATAGGTATTGGAGAGCAAGCCTTTAAGGTAAAACAACCAGGTAAATCTGTGTAACTTAATTTCGTATAGTGGATTTAAATTAGTAGGTCTTAAACCTGGTTTTTTTATCTCCATAGTTAGTGTGAGGGTTTTCCACCTAAAAAATCTTGTGCCTCATTGCTTATATATTTTATATTTGATATTCTAAGGCTTTATTTAGTATTTTTAATGGCATTTTTCCAAATCAGTTTTGTAAGATAGCAAATTATAAATGTGCAAAGGAAGCATGGATATTCTTCAAGTCACTCATGAAGGTACGTTTGTTGTAAATATTTCTAAATTAAAAATACTTGCCACTAAGTTTGAGAATATTAAGATGCATGAAAATTAGAACTTCTCTTCCTTTTATTCCAAATTAAGGGATATTGTTAATTTTTCATTTAACCTTGAAGAACCTATTCTAGGTTCAAAGATAGTAAGAAAAACATTGAGATCTCTACCTAATAGATATAGACCTAAAGTTACTGTCATAAAGGAAAGTAAGGACATCGATTCCATAAGAGCTGATGAACTTGTTGGCTTCATATAGACATATGAGATAACCCTACCTGGTTCTCAAAAGCTTGAAGACTCCGCCTTTAAGGATTTTGAGAATGAAGAGAAAGATATTGAAATGTCATATGATATAACTAAGGATAAATTGACACATATAGCTAAAGGAATAAAAAAAAAAGGTCATGAAATTCAACAAAATGTTTTACAAAAACCAAGAATCTGGAAAATGAAAGATAACTAATGAACAAATATTCAAAGAAAATGATAAAGGTTCCTTCAAAGGCAAAAAAATTGAATGCTTTAACTATAGAGGTCTAAGACACTATGCTAATGATTGTCTTGGCCCTAAAGATATCAAAAAGTCTATGTAGACAACATGGAATGACACAAACTTTGAAGAGAGTGTTGCTACAACTTCTAAAGATGCAGGGTACGATCCTAATGATTTTTTAGCTTTTATTTCAACTATGAAATTTGTGCATGATAGTGATAGTGATGATAAGTTTACTTATGAACAAAAGGTTGGATTCTTGAGTAATCTTGTTGTTAAGCTTGAAAAACTAATTAAGAGTTATTTAAAAGATCATGATATTCTTGAGGCTCATAAAAACAAGATTGATGTGCTCATAAAATTAGTTTTTTTTTAGTCTAAACACCATTCTCTCCTTGAGAACAATAATGTTCTCACTCAAAAAATGAAAAACAATAAGCCTTCTTCATCTATTAATGAAGTTTTTCACCTTTGAACTAAAGGGCTTAATGAAATTCTTGATAAATGCATAACCCATGGTAATAAATGAGATTTGGGATACATTAACAAAGATGAAAATCCTTCTAGTGGAGAAATTGTGTTTGTCAAGGGTAAAAATGTAACCCCTAACCAAGCAAAATCTCCTAAAAAGACATCACCATACACACACAATAAGAAAAGTGGATACTCTCAATTTAGATGCTACACTAGGTTCCTAAAGAGATTTGAATCTCAAATGAGTAGTCTAATGAATGATTTTAACTCCCTTAAAATAACATCTTGAATAATGGGAAAGGGAATAAAACTAATCAAAAGCCTAGAAACCAACAAATTTCCTCTAAGTCGTTACCTAGGACTAAACAAGTTTAGATGAGAAATGATAGGAATAAGTGTCAAGTTGTCTTCAATGCTCTTAAAGCTAGATCTTCCAATGAGTGGTAACTTGATAGTGACTACTCTAAACACATGATAGGTGATAAAACTTATTTCAATTCTCTTGAAAACTATAATGGTGGCACTACTATCTTTTGAGATGGAAGCTTAGCTCGTGTGAAAGGTAAGGGTAGTATGGTTATCCCTAGTTGTCCTACATTAGATGGACTTCTCTATGTAGATGGACTTAAGGCAAGCCTCCTATGTATTAGTCAATTGTGTGACAAAGACCATAGGGTGAATTTTTTGCCAAGACTTATGCAAGGTAGTTAATAAATAAGGAAAGGTCATTATTACATGACATAGGATAGTAGACATTTGTTATCCGATAAATCCTAACTCTAGAACACCTCTTATGTGTAGTAGGGTAAAGCTAGATCCTATTGAACTCTGGCATAAAAGGCTAGGCCATATAAATTATAGGGATCTTGTGCACTTGGTGAATAGAAAAAATTAGAGGTATCCCTAGACTTAGTGGTGAACCTAAACCTATTTGTGGAAAGTGCATGAAAGGTAAACAAACTAAAGGTTCTCACAAAAAAAATCAAGGAAATTATGACCACTAAACCTTTAGACCTTCTTCATATGGATCTTATGAGTCCAATGATTTTTCAAGATACTCTTTTGTGAGTTTTCTTAAAGAGAAGTCTAAAACTGTTGAGCGGTTGAAATCTTTATTTAACAGAATACAAGTAGAAATAGGTCATCCAATCGAAAGGATTAGGAGTGATAGGTGAAGAGAGTTTAACAATGTGGATGTTGACCTATTTTATGAGCTTAAAGGAATTAAACATGAGTTTTCAACCCTAGAACTCCTCAACGGAATGGAATAGTTAAAAGAAAAAACAAAATGTTACAAGAAATGGCTACAGTGATGATTCATATGCATAACACCCTATGCAATTTTGGGCAGAAGCTATACTGCCAATAAAGTTTTTCTTTGGCCCGAAATAAAGAAGACATCTTATGAATTATGGACTAGGAGAAAACCTAATCTCAAGTACTTTAGGACTTTTGGAAGTGAGTGTTATATACTCAAGAATGGGAAGAACCTTGGAAAGTTTGATGCTAAATTTGATGTAGGTATCTTTTTAGGCTATTCTACCGAGTAAAACCTATAGGGTTTATAATCAAAATTCATAAGACATCTAGGAATCCTCTAATGTGGTTATAGATGATATTGGGTATGATCATAATATAATGGAGAGTCAAATTTTAATCTAGGATTCAATTGGGGATAATCCTAAAGATATGGAGATCACGAAAGAGAACCCTAATGATATCCCTGAAAAAGACATTAATCCCAATAAGGATGAAATTGTACCTCTAGATGACACTTCTGAAGAAATGAGGAGTAAGCATAGATGTAGAGTACCCAAGAACCACCTAATCTTGAATGTTATAGGTAATATAAATGAACTTGTGGTTACTAGGATACAATTAAGATTAAATGAGATGGGCCTTGTATGTTATACCTTCCAATTAGAGCTAAAAAATGTGGAGGAAGCTTTAGGTGATGAATATAGGACTATTGCACTCTAGGAAGAGTTAAATCAATTCACTAGGAATCATGTAGGTATCTTTCTAGACTATTCTACTATGAGTAAAACCTATAGGGTTTATAATCAAAATTCATAAGTCATTTAGGATTCCTCTAATGTGGTTATAAATGATACTAGGTATAATCAAAATATAATTGAAAGTCAAATTTTAACCTAGGATTCAATTGGGGATAATCCTAAAGATATGGAAATCACAAAAGATAACCCTAATGATATCCTTGAAAAAGACATTGATCCCAATAAGGATGAAATTGTACCTCTAGATGACACTTATGAAGAAATGAGGAGTAAGCATAGATCTAGAGTACCCAAGAACCACCCAATCTCGAATATTATAGGTAATATAAATGAACGTGTGGTTACTAAGAGACAATCAAGATTAGATGAGATGAGTCTTGTATGCTATACCTAGAGCCAAAGAATGTGGAGGAAACTTTAGGTAATGAATATTGGACTATTGCACTCTAAGAAGAGTTAAATCAATTCACTAGGAATGATGTGTGGTATTTAGTCCCTAGGCCTAAAAATAAACATGTCATAGGTACAAAATAAATTTTAAAGAACAAATAAGATGAAATAGGGTCATTGTGAGAAACAAAGCAAGATTAGTTGCCCAAGGATACTCACAAATAGAGGAAATTGATTATGAAGAGACATTTTCACCTGTAGTCAGATTAGAATCAATTAGGATACTTTTGGAAATAGCATGCTCCTTGAGGATAAAGCTTTACCAAATGATGTCAAGAATGCATTTCTAAATAGGATTCTGAGTGAAGAGGTTTATGTTGAGCAACCTAAGGGTTTTGAGGATCAGATATTCCCCAATCACCTATATAGGTTAAAGAAAACCCTTTATGGATTAAAGCAAGCTCCTAGAGCTTGGTATGAGAGGCTCACGACTTATCTTTTAGAGAAAAAGTTTGAGATAGGGAGAGTTGACAGAACCTTATTTATTCATAGGTCCAAGGATGAGTTGTTAGTGGCTTAGATTTATGTAGATGATATAGTTTTTGGAGCCACCTCTAGTGACCTTACCCTTAGTTTTACCAAGGAGATGAAAACAAAATTCGAAATGAGCATGGTAGGTGAACTAACCTTCTTCCTAGGATTGTAGATTAGACAACTACAAGATGGAATCTTTCTTTCTCAATCCAAGTATGTTAGGGAGTTAGTCAAGAAATTCAGTCTAGAATCCACCAAACACTCTAGGACACCAATGAGCACTACTACTAAACTTAGCAAGGATGCATCTAGAAAAGATGTTGAGCAAAAGCTTTATAGAAGCATGATAAGAAGATTATTATACCTCATAGAAAATCGTCCTAACATATCTTTTACTGTTGGAGTTTGTGCTAGGTACCAAGAAAACTCTAAAGAGTCACACTTAATGTTTGTTAAAAAGTCATACATATCAATTTTAAAAAGAAGCAAACAACCCTTTGTTCAAAATCAGGACAATGCAGTAGGTGTAGCAAAGGAAAAAAATCTCTCAATTGGGAAAGCATTTTTTAATATTCTATGCATCTAAAAGTAACTATAATGAGTCTAGAATCAAGGAAAAATATCAACACAAATTTAAAAAGTCACCAAATAATTTAAAAACATAGAAATAGCTCGGATGTCTATAACTGGGTGAAAACTAAACCTATTAAAGGATTAATTCATAACTCCTATTTGAAAATTGTTTTTTAACTCAAACAAAATTCTAAAATCAAGTTCAAGGAGTTCATAACACCATGCAACCATGGGAAAAATATTAGGAACATCCTAAGTAAGTCAGATCGATTATTTTATTTCATAGTCACAGTCAATCAAGCAAACTAGCAACAAGAAGTTTTAAAAAATGAGTTTATGTAGGGGGTTCATCAAGTTCCCACTTGATATACATAAATCTAACCTATGCATTCTCAACCTTGCATGAGTATTGATAAATTCATCAAAGCCAAGTATTATCCCATTTATTTGGGTCCACAAGCTTGGATTCATATTTCATACAAAAATATAATTTTATTGAAAAAAAAAAGATGCAAACTAAATAAAATTTGGTTGCATACTTTTTAAAAAATAAACGGATTTTGACCTTAAGGATCCTAAATGAATTTTTGAAATGGATTTTACATGAATATTTGAGAAAATGAATTCTTTTTTTAAAAAAGAAATTATATTTGCAAGCAACAAAACATAAAAATCACACACCAAATAAATCAAAGGAAAGCAAAACCACACAGTTAAGTTTTCAACAATCAAATAAACTAAAATAGTAAAGCAAAAGCAATGGTCAGTCTTCATTATTTTCCAATAGTCTCTAAAAATTAAATTAAACAAAGAACTACCAAAGCAATAAGTTAATGACTTCTAAATCAAATAAAATAAGAAGATATCAATCAAGAACTAACCACTAGAATTAAAAAAAAAAATACACACAAAGTAAGATGAACAATCAAGAACTAACATTCAATCCAATTAAAAAATCAAAACTAAAGTAAACAAAAATTTTATCTTTTTCAACCCAATATCAAGAATCAAAACAAAATTTTAACTTTTCGAACTAAAACAATGAATCAAAACTAAACTAAATGAAATTCTAAATTTCAATCCAATTAAGAATCAAAACTAATATATAAAAATTTCAACTTTTCAAACTAATATAAATGTATCAAAACAAAACTATAACAAAACAATTCTAACTTTTAAAACTAGTATAATGAATCAAAACAAAACTAAGCAAAATCAAACTTTTTCAATTTAATGTAATGAATCAAACCTAGACTAAACAAAAATCAAATTATTTTTTCAATCTAATATAATGAATTGAAACTAAAGTTAAACAAATCTCAAGTTTTTTCAAATTGATGTAATGATTTGAAACTAAAACTAAACAAAATTCGAGCTTTTTCAATTTTCTAACTTTTCAATCTAATGTAATGAATCAAAATTAAATTTAAACAAAATTTAATTTTTTTAATTTAATATAATTAATCAAAACTAAACTAAACAAATTGTCTAACTTCTCCATCTAATATAAAGAATCAAAACTAAAAGAAAACAAAATTCCAACTTACCTTTCTAACAATGCGTGTGGCTATGAGATAAAAAAAAATGCAGCCCATTTTGGTGTTCTTTGTCTCCTAGAATGCGATTGTTTTCGTGTCTCTTGAGAGTGCAACCTATGGGGATCCTTTTATGGTATAGCTATGAAGAGATTCTTCAGTGCGTGGTTGTGAATCCCTTATCAATGGTACAGGTTGTCCGTGGTTGAGAGAAAGATTTCAAGTGGTAGCCGCATGGAAGCTTCTTCGAAAATGTGATGTTGTTTTTAAATCCAATGAGACTCCCACTTTCCTTTGTGAGTGGCTTTGTGATTCTAGGAAAATCTACATGTAGGTTGTCCTCTATTAAATGGCCTGTGAGTGTTGGGAAGAATTCCCCCTCAAAGGTGCGTGCTTCCTTGGAGAAGGAAGAATGATCTCCTCTTGAAAGGCTCTATGTGTGTGGCTCCTTTGGAGAGTGATTTCCATCTTCAAAGGCAGTTCTGTGTGTGTCTTCTTATGGTGGATAGAATCCTCTCAATGCGTGTTGCTGACCTTTTTAAAGATGCAGCTTGTGTGGAGAATCTCATGGAAAATGGAGATTTCTTCCTTGGAAAATCCCATGCAAAAATAATAATAATAAAATATAAGTTAAAAATCATGTTAACTGAAAAAAAAAAAAAAAAGACCTATGCAATTTAAAAAAATAGTAAGCCACTCACAAGCATGTACACGAAAATTAGAATACCAATTCATGCAATTAGGAAAATTTAAATTTGACTTCATGTAATTGTCCTAAAATGAATAAATAAATGAAACACATAAAAATATAAATATAAGTTTCAGACATATATATTCAAAAAGGATAAAAAAAAAATATTATACTAATGCAATAGGTAATAATAAAAAAATGAACCACCAAAGTCTCACCACCAAAGATCCGTATTCTCATGCAATCCTAAAATTAAAAACAAACCAAATACTCACCTAATCTCAAAATCGAGCAATCAAAAATCAAGAAAAAGCCTTGGAGTTCATATACCCAATGTTTTTCCACTCGACCACCCTCATACACAAATCCAAACATGAGAAAAGTATGGGTTATTTTTTATAACTAAAAGGTGGTTAGGGTTTCTCTCTAGAGGCTCTTTTGAAAAAGAAGATAGATAAAAGTTTAGAACGCTAACCCTGAAAGGGGTATTTATAAAGGCTTCCTATAGACTTAAGTGACTTGAGCCTAAATTGGGGTTGGGTCACTTAATTCAAACTACTTAAGCCTTAATTAATTCATTAGTCCTATTGGGCTCTAATTAACTAATTAGCCTAATCCAAAAAGACAATTCAGAAGATCTAGTGCAACATGATGCTTTTACCAAAATATCCTTATGCACACTTATGAACTTGAAACTCAAATCTTTTAAAACAAATGTGTCACCATGAACTATAAGCTCAAGTGGGGATTACTAGGACTTATAGGAAAATATTGACTTCCTTATAATCCAATTCTAAAGTTGACTTAATATTCCAATAAAGAATATCAATTACACTCCAATATCCTGTGTAATTATAACAAAATGAAGCTTAAGTCCATTCCCTATTGTGTACTGCATGTAGATTCCTCATAAATTGGTTTTTATAATTGAACAAGGTAGTGTTATCAACTTATCAAGATTACTTCTCTAATCCTTAAGTTACAGATACACCTATTATGTGATCAAATTGACACACTATAGCTCTAAGGAGCATATGTCAAAATCCCATTAAAGAAAATGCTATAGTCATGGTCATAGTCTTCTTCATCACATGTCCTTTCTATCACCTAAAGGGACACTATCTCAATCCCATGAGATATCATGATATTCAGAATATCTGTTGTAACCAACTTCCATCAATAATGACTCAATCTATTAGGATATATAACCACATTAGGGTGTCACCATTAGGTCAAAACCTCCTATTGATTTTGGCATAAGCTCAATATTCTCTCAAGGTTCAAAATATATGCGATAAAATAGTATGGTGAATCATGAAAATTAATATCCTTATGTCACGATTCACCATAGGCCATGTCCAATGTGTAATTGTACACACTAATGCACTCACCATGAGAAACTCATCCGAATGGCGAAGACAAACCATCTTTCCAATTAGGAGGTGATACATTATAGTCTTTACTAGATTTCCCAAATCTAGGAACTGGCTGTGAAGAACTAATCACCTTATAAAGAACCATGACATGCGTCCTCTATACAACTCCTAATATACCTAAGTCACGTACAATGCAAGTGAAATGGGTGTGTATGCTCAAATAACCAATTAATGCAAATGAGATATTAAAGAGAAATAAAAACATAAATAAATAAAATTTATTTATGAATCTAAACATGTTACGTTATGTCGTGATTTCTAAGACTATCCCAATAGTTAGAAAATTTCACTTTATGGATTTCTTGGTGCTATTTTAGACAATTGAATCTTTTATTTTCAAGAAACAAATATCAAAACAACTATTTTACAACCCTAAAAATTTATCTTGAATCTATTTTAAGCAAGAATCCCTATGGGATGATGATACCTAGTATTCACTAGTCTACAATTGAAATCCTCACACTTCAGGATTTGACATATACTCAACCTTCTCAATACACTTATCTTTTAGAGGAACAACATGGTTTTTGGAACCATTTCAAAGATTTTTTTCCCTTATTTCTTTGGAGAAATCTTTAATTATCACTTGGAAAACCATATTTGAATCCTTTTTAATTGTTTTATTTTTATTTTTATTTTTTTACTTGTTTTGTTGTGTGTAAGTTGGGTTAACCAAGAGGTCTTAAAGGGAGATTGATAAGAATTCAACATTTTAACTACCTAGCTTCTTTTTAACCCATTGTACAATAAGGTTTACAACAAATAGAAAACATTAATGTACATGAATCAAACATCCATAGTCCTTAAAAAAAGAGTGACCATGATTCGTTTAATCCAGTCAGGTCTTTTAATCAAAAACATTTATAAAACCTATGACCTCATACAAAAGCTACTATAGCATAGTGGCTCTAGGGTCGAACTCTGGGATGGGTTTTCATTCTACCAGTGATATACTCAAGATTAGAAATTGAGTCTGATGAGTTCCTTTGTAAAAAACTTAAGGTTTAAAAGAAAATAAAATTTGTTTTGAAAGTGGTGTTTGAAACTAAACTAACATAGAACTAAGTAAAAATGGAAGAAAGAAAGTTTCCCGGAGCTAAAGGTTGCTAGGATCAAGTTCAGAATGCAAAGTGGGAAATTCCAGATTTTTCTCCTCGCATTGGGGACAACAACATAAAGGATGGTTGCTTCCCGAACCGGTATAGGTTTAACAATGAAGATTTAATCCATAAAAAGTCAATAGAAATGGTAGTCAAGTTCCATTAATGGCTTTAGACACTATGGGTCTTCACCTTGAGCCACTTTCCAATGGCTCGTACATGATAACTAATGGACTGATATGGATCTAGCAATAAGTATCCACAGAGACCTGAAGCTTACCATGTATTGGCCATTCAAAGTGATTCTAAGGGATTTAAAGCAAAAATTTAGATTTAAAAGCCATTTATGAACTCCTACTACCTGTATTTAATGCACGATAGTTTTCCACTTTAGCATCTAGACTTTTCACCTAGCTTCCTTCACTCCAAGAAACCAAAGGTTTAGCCTCTCATCCTTTGGGAAAACATCCTCAGAGGTTGTTTGGCTTCCAAGAAAAAGAAAATAGTAGAGAGAAAAGGAAAGCAAAGAGAGCCCTGTATTTTACTAAGTGTAAAATATACAATGTGTTCGTCTTTTTTTCGAGAGGTAATTTCCACCCCTTATATAGTCTTTACAAAAGCAAAGCCTGTGATTGGCTAATTACAGGGATAAAAAAGGAATTTACATCAAAAAATATAAAAGAAAAGATCTAAAGTGGAATCGGCAGAACAGAGGAGATTTCGCACCACGCATGGGCTAGTGCGAATTTCGCACAAGGAGGAGGTGTTGTGCGAATTTCGCACAAGCTTGGAGCAGTTGTCTTCTGAAGGCCATATCTTCCTCATTTCAGCTCCAAATTGTACACAGTTTGAAGCATTGGATTTTTGACTTCTTGAGCTTTGAAATGGTATATAGCATGTAGAAAATGGACTTTGAAAAGTGCTCCAAAAGTACGAAGGAAGACTGCAGCTGCTGTCCTCTGTTTTCTTCATTCTGTTTGTTTTTCCTCTTTGCTTCTCTCCTTTACTTGGCTTGTCTTAATGATCCAAAAAGCTATCAAAACACTAAAAATAGCCACAAATATGATTAGAAGTCATTGCTAGGTCCTTAACATGCCAATTGGAATAAAGATGGAGAACTACTACACAAAAGTGCTTAAAACATAATGAATTAAAGGTGCAAAATAGCACTTTTTGGGTAGTAATCAGACCATGATAGAGATGTGAATGAAAATTTCAATCAAGAAGCTCCCCTTGTTAGAACTCCAAGGGATTGCTTTTAAACCCCTAAAGTTAGTGTTCTTTCTTGTATTTTATTTCCATAAAATGCTCCAGCTATTAGTATTTAACCTTAAATGATTTAACTTTTACCTCAATTTTATGGAATGAAGGGTTAAAACCCTTATGTCTATTTAACTAAGTTTGAGGAAGTTTGTTAAACTTTTAAAGAGTTTAACTATAGCTTGGATCACTTGATGTTGAAACTATTTTCATTTTGCTTTGAAAAAATTTAAGCATCCTTAGGAGTATGTTTAAGCATAATTAAATGGCTTTCAATGCATCCAAGTAGAGAACACAACGAATAGCTTAAAGCAAGCCCTAACTATATTAAATGTTTGTTGCATTGGTTGTGAAAGGTCGTAATTCAAACAACCTTGGGAGCAAGTTTGAGTTGAAGGAATTGCTTAGTCTGAGTTAGACATAGTATATTATAGTGCAAAACCTATATTGGATCACATAGTTTCTATCAATGGTTTAGTTATAGTTTTCCTCTATTGTAAGCCTAAAAAAATACGTTGATATGAAGGTTTGGTAGTTGAAAACTATGATCTTAGTGGATTTATTATCCTTGATGCTATTTTAGACAATTCCATCTTTCATTTTCAAGAAATGTATTTCAAAACATTTATTTTATATCCCTCAAAAGTTTTCCCAAATCCATCTTAAGTAAGAACATATATGGAGTGATACTTAGTATGCACCAACTTGTAATTGAAATCCTTGCACTTGGGGATTTGACACACCCTCAACTTTCTTAATAGACTTATCTTTTAGAGAGATAATTAGTGAGTGGGAGTGATATTGTAATGTTGAACCCCCATTAAGAATATGGCTAAAAAGCAACTAAGGGCGAGGGCTCCTTCAAGGGTGTACGCAAAACAAATACAAATCTTTGGCTCTATCGCACTTTTACACATGGAGTCTAGAGTCTCTTTACGTTATGGGTTAGTAATAAGATTAGAACTATCACCTTACATGTCCCCTACAAAGCCCTTCATGAATATCTACCAACCAACACAAAATTATCCCAAGTTGAGGGACCATGTGTGGCCTCATAAATGATCATGCGGACCTGCATTTTTCATGTGCGCTCCCACTCATCGATGAGATTTGCTTTTTAATGGTGAAAACTTAGTTTTAGTAAAATTGGAGTCGCTACCTATTTTATTTTATTTTAAGAGGGAAAATAAAATAAGAAAAAAAACCCTGAAACAAAGTGACTCCAAAGTTTTGGAAAAATATGTCCTCGAAAAACCAGAGTCTAAGTCCGAGTATCAGGTTACCTATTAGGAAGGTACCTTAAAGAGATAACACCCCTTTAAGCCCTAAAGAGGTCTCCACTAGCTAAGTTAAGGGAAGTATGACAATTAATTAATTGATTGAGGATACCATAGTGGGTTAAGGTGATTTCAAAACTAGCATGCCAAACAAAAAATCAAATCACAATCATAAAGAAAAGTTAGGGTGTGTACCTGGACTACTTCTCAAGTCTTATCACAAGACATCATAGTTAGTTAAAAAAAAATGAAGCACAGAACATGCCAAAAATAGAGTTCTCACTAATACACATACTCATAGAATTTTGAAATTTGAAGGATAGGAAGTGTACGTAGGTAGCAAACTGAGTGCTTCAATGGGACACAAGGTTAGTCCATCAATAAGAATAAAAAAATCTCATTTGTATCACAATATGAATCATAGTTCAACAAATATCAAACAAATCGTATCACTTGAATCATTATCTTAAGAAAATATCATGGATGTCAGCCTCTACCAAGGCCCATTTTATTTTTTCATAAATAAAAATAAGAATGCATGCCAAGATGAGAAGTGGAGGCAAATTAATTTGGAAAATGGGATTTTATTGACCTAAGAGAATTTCTAGGGAGGTGCAAAAAGTTAAGAAATTAAAAGTTATTTGAAAACAAGAATTTTGAGAATCGGATTTTTGAAAGCAAGGAGAAGAACAGGGAATGAGACACACGGGTTTTAAAATGATGCACGGGAGGGTGGCCATGCAAGCCATGCAAGAGTGAGGGCTCAGGGTGCAATCGAGATTGCATTGCTAGTGCTAGGTACTTGAGCTTTGGATGTCCTAAAACAACATAGCTTGGTAGTCAATGATAGCCTACTAGACTCTATCAGGTGATGATTTCAGCTTCAAATTAAGCCATGTTCTGGAATCTTGTAAGACCTATTTATGTGTATCCACAAATCGTCTTTGATATCCCAAGGGATAAAGCAAACCTAACCCAACCATATAATCGACTTGCCATAGCAGAGCTTGATTCACATAGCCTAAGGTGAGGCATATCATTTCCCGCATTCAACTCTATCATGATTTCCAATAAAATTCCCATGAATGGTTCGATTTTATCTAACGGTAAGAATTTTCAATTATAACTGATGACGTGAAGGCTGTTAGAAATCTAGAATGGTCTTTCTTTCCAGTCTGATCATGAAGCACAGACTCTACGTATGCTTTTTTCCAGCATGGATGCAGAGAAGTTCCTTCTGTAATGCATACGCTATACTAAGAAGTGAGGGACCCAGGATCCTTTGCCCTCTTCCTTGCATAAGATGACGCAGAATATTCTCCACTAACATCAGGTATGAATCCGGGTTACTCAGGACTATGATCTTTAAGTATGGCGTTGAACCTCTCTGAAAAGATGAATCTCAATAATGGACTACACCTAGAGGGGGGTGAATAGGTGTTGTAGAATAATTTAATAATTCTCCCAACAAAGATTACCTAACCTTAGACTATCTCAATGTCAATAAACTTCTCTTCCAACAACTTTTCAACAAAGCATAGCATTCACAGGCAATAATGTATGCATCAACACTCCTCCAATAATTTATAAATGCAAAACACATCCAAATGCTTCAACACTCCTCAAAAATAAATCAAAAGAACAATCATCTCCTCAACTCATATCAATTGACTCCATGATATCATTAAACAAAATGAACAGAAAAATTATTAAGGATATTCCATGGATCATCACACTTATATCACCTCATATTTCTTCCATTTAACATGTATGCCCAAGTAATCAATGATATCAAAAACAGAAAATAATTCAAAGTGTAGAGTGAGAGAAAGAGACAATGAACACCGGATTTTTAATGTGGAAAACCTCCAAAGAGATAAAAAACCACGGGTCTATCACTGATTGAAAAACTCCACTATGAAGAATAAAAACTAAGTATAAGGTTTTACCTAGCTCAAGCCAACCAATCCTTCCCGGACTACTTGACTAGTACCTTCACTTTCATCTTCTCACCTTCTTCTTTCAGAGCACACTTAAAGTCCGCACCAAGCTCAATTCGGCCTCTTCTTGAATCCACACAAGAAGCAAATGGGCTTTTGCACAAACCCAAATAGAATGAGAGATTGAGATATGAATGAAGGAATGAATCAACCGATTGATTGCTCAAGAAAATCCATTAAAAACTAGTTTGGAAAACATTAAGAGAAATGGATTTTCTTTGCAATCAAAAACCCCAAATTAGGAAAACAAATGAGAAAATGAAGAACACATGGAGTGGCTACTCTCTCCACGTTTTCTACAATCACTCTACAGAAAAATGAGAGAATATTGTTTTTTAAAGTGTAAAAATAAGCCCTTAATCTAATGGCTGAGATTTGATCTAAAAAAAATAGTTGGATCGATCCACCCCTGCACCTAGATCGATCCAGAAACAGGGGAATAAAAGTCTTGCACCAAAAACCATTTCTCACAACTTTCTAACCCATTTAAAGATTAAAAACCTGGTTGATTCACATTCAATTACCACACACTCGGCAACATACCTCGGCCTCTTAGCAAAATCTTAGTCTTCAAAGTCAAGTAGTCCGAAGAGGAATTGGGAAGCTGAGTTAGGGGACACTTAGGAATTTTGTCCGGAATTGCCAACCTAGCTAAACACTCACACTCTCTATGTCCTTTGCTTGGTAAATGTAGGACCAAAGGCACTGGGTTCAGTATGAGGGATGTAAATCTTGCAGAATTTATGATGCGAACTACCGGCAGAGCCACCTCCAAAACTACAAGCTTTTCAGATAAGCCATAAGGTAGGATCTCAATCTTTCTAACTGGACTGAGCAGAAGACACAGTGGTGTTAGGAAGTGTCCCAAATTCCTAATTAGTATAGATTCCTTTTTTGTAAAGAATATTATATAGAATATTTCTAGGTTGATATATTATTGTAATATTAGATTTCCTTATAGAATAAGGAAGGTTGTGGGAAATATCTCTATAAATATTCTAGGTCATGAGGGGAAAAAGTTATGAGATGGAGATGGGCCTATAGAGACTATACGAGGTGAATAGAGATGTGAGGAAGAACGGGAGGTACCTGGTGGAGCGAGAGGACTAGTAGTAAGGTATGGATACAAGGAGTGGGGAAACATGGGATGTTTCGGGAACCCAATAGTTGTATCTGGTTTTATCCTCTGTAATATTCTCTATTGTATAGTGGAATTATTCTCTCTCATCCGTGGACGTAGGCATGGTTGGCCGAACCACGTTAAAACCTCGTGTACCGTATGTGTGATTGTTTTATCTTTGTGTTCTTGAACTAACATTGTTGGCATCAAAGCTTTCGTTGGCACTACAATTGGTATCAGAGCTTGGGTTGAAGATTTCTGGAAGAGTAAAAGATCACAAAACACACAAGATGAAAACAAAAGGAATTTTCATTGAAGGTGGAGTCGATTGCTCTTTCGTGGTGATATGATACAAAAAGGTTTGTGTCATGGAGAGATTGAAGATTAACTTCATGTAATTTGGTCCAAGGTGGAGATTGTTAGGAAGTGTCCCAAATTCCTAATTAGTATAGATTCCTTTTTTGTAAAGAATATTATATAGAATATTTCTAGGTTGATATATTATTGTAATATTAGATTTCCTTATAGAATAAGGAAGGTTGTTGGAAATATCTCTATAAATATTCTAGGTCATGAGGGGAAAAAGTTATGAGATGGAGATGGGCCTATAGAGACTATACGAGATGGATAGAGATGTGAGGAAGAACGGGAGGTACCTGGTGGAGCGAGAGGACTCGTAGTAAGGTATGGATACAAG
This sequence comes from Vitis vinifera, assembly GCF_030704535.1. NCBI lineage: Eukaryota > Viridiplantae > Streptophyta > Magnoliopsida > Vitales > Vitaceae > Vitis > Vitis vinifera. The sequence continues at coordinate 10,693,092 of NC_081823.1, read as the reverse complement.
GAGTGGGGAAACATGGGATGTTTCGGGAACCCAATAGTTGTATCTGGTTTTATCCTCTGTAATATTCTCTATTGTATAGTGGAATTATTCTCTCTCATCCGTGGACGTAGGCATGGTTGGCCGAACCACGTTAAAACCTCGTGTACCGTATGTGTGATTGTTTTATCTTTGTGTTCTTGAACTAACATTGTTGGCATCAAAGCTTTCGTTGGCACTACAATTGGTATCAGAGCTTGGGTTGAAGATTTCTGGAAGAGTAAAAGATCACAAAACACACAAGATGAAAACAAAAGGAATTTTCACTGAAGGTGGAGTCGATTGCTCTTTCGTGGTGATATGATACAAAAAGGTTTGTGTCATGGAGAGATTGAAGATTAACTTCATGTAATTTGGTCCAAGGTGGAGATTGTTAGGAAGTGTCCCAAATTCCTAATTAGTATAGATTCCTTTTTTGTAAAGAATATTATATAGAATATTTCTAGGTTGATATATTATTGTAATATTAGATTTCCTTATAGAATAAGGAAGGTTGTTGGAAATATCTCTATAAATATTCTAGGTCATGAGGGGAAAAAGTTATGAGATGGAGATGGGCCTATAGAGACTATACGAGGTGGATAGAGATGTGAGGAAGAACGGGAGGTACCTGGTGGAGCGAGAGGACTCGTAGTAAGGTATGGATACAAGGAGTGGGGAAACATGGGATGTTTCGGGAACCCAATAGTTGTATCTGGTTTTATCCTCTGTAATATTCTCTATTGTATAGTGGAATTATTCTCTCTCATCCGTGGACGTAGGCATGGTTGGCCGAACCACGTTAAAACCTCGTGTACCGTATGTGTGATTGTTTTATCTTTGTGTTCTTGAACTAACATTGTTGGCATCAAAGCTTTCGTTGGCACTACAAGTGGCAGTGGCCATGCAGAATAAAAATGCATGCACATGGAAAAGGTTGTTGGATAGATGGAACTATATATAGATGATAGGGTGAAAGTCTAGGAAGTCCAGATATTTGCATGGGCAACTGAACATGAATTCCATTGCTACATGATGATAAACTTGACCAGATCATGGGACTCGAAGAGTGAAGCTGAAATGAGATGGAGTTTCCCCATACGCGCACGTGAATAATCCTGAGCCGACATGTAACTATGCAGCAAGCTCTGCCAAAGCAATTTGACTACGTTCTTGAAACCTCTCACTAATTTCGTCTGCTACATTATCCCAATATGAGTCTAATACTATTTTTCCTCAAACTAATGCAAGACCCGGATCATCAGAGACCATACGTACTTTGCACTTGCTTTTCAACATGATAGAAATCAACTCTAGTAATGTTTGCAAAATCAATCAAAGAAACACGTCCTAATTTCATGATTTTCGCTGCCATTTCATGCCTTAATTTCTCAAAAGTGATAGTATTCTTTTCCAAAGACGGTGCGGAAAAGGTCGAAGTCAATAATGATTCGAAGCTCATGGAGTTTCTAGACCGTTTGTTCAGATAAACTAATACTCAATGTCACTTGCTGTGCAAACTTCAACTGTCTCTGCAATTCCAGCAATTTTTCGTCCATGATTTTGGATCTTTGGTCGGGTTCAGAGACTTACACCGACACAGGAAGATTGTAGAGTTGTTTTTTTTTTTCCCCTTAGTTTTTCTTCCAGAGAGATGATCAGGTCTCATTTCACCTGCACCTTTCTCCAAAGAAGTGAGAGAAGCCAAGATAGGGTCAGGTCTTAATCTCTCACCCATGTAGAATGATAGATGAACTCATCATTTTTGGACACAAGAAATTCTCTTGAGAAGGACAAACCTGTTATTCTCACATATTGACCACCAATCATTACGTAGAGTAACTTCAAGCAAACTGGTTCTCTATGTAATTTTTCAACACTCTAAACACATCTCCCACAACAAGCTTTTAGCTAGAAAGCTCCTCATTCATCTTCTTTATTTTCATTTCCCTTGCTCTCATCTTTTTCATTTTCAATTCTTAAGGTTCAGACCCCCGCTACGGCTCCTGAGGCACCACTTTAGAATTTGACTTGGACTTCTTGCTGCTGTAAGCAAACTCTGAATCGGAGTATGACAAGAGTTCAGTCAGGTGAAGGATATCCCAATTCAAAATATCAAGAGTGGGATTTATGGCATCAGCTTCATCAGAACACTTGACATCATCAGCAATGATTCAGAGATCAGTTAACCCGAGGTTCAAGAAGAAAGCTTCTGATAATCTAGAATAGAACAAACTTTTCCGAGAGCTTTTCTGATCGGGGACCACCAATTAGGACAGGATTCTTTCCAGGTATTATACAGTTTCAAGATGGGACGTGAGGGGTGATGATTTTGGTTGTATGAAGGTTAGAGATATGGTCGGCTTGTCCTGAGGTTTTAGGCACGGGGTTGTTTGGCTTGGGATTTGGATTTGATGAAGGAAGGATTTTGCGGGAATGTTTTGCAAAGGCTTTGGGTAACTATGCATGCATGGATCACATGCACATGGGGAGGACCTTCTCGATGAGGGATACTTGTGTCGTGGAATGAGTCGATGCCGGATTGCCATCAGCTTTGCCATCGTGTTACTGGCCCTCATTCGGGATCAGATTTTAACTGTGCTTCATATTTAACAGTCTATAACCAGGCTGGAAAACCTGGGTTGCCATCTACGACAACATCTCCATAGTTCAGGAATTCCACCGATCATCTTGGAATCACAAAATCTCTGCGCACAACTGAAACTCAAGTCCTGCATCAAAGTGCATGATTTTAGCACAGAAGGGAACATATTATGATCCGGTTACTTTCCAGAAGTCGGCGCTTGAATGAAGAATGGTAAAGAATGGAGAAAGAGGCCATGGGAAATGGCAATGGTGAAGATTCTGAACTTGGAGCTCCTGGTGTGTGCCTCTTAGTTGTCTGAAACCAACCATCTTGGTGCTTAAGTTCAGCAAACTCGCTCATCCAAAGTTTGAAACTTTTAGGTTTCCATTCTCATCTAGCAGAAGATTTTCTTTTTTTTTTTTTTGCTTTTTTGGCTTTAAATCTCTTATTGAAGAGTTATCCTTGAAAAGATCTTCAGTAATGACGCCTAAACAACGAACAGTACGCCCAGGGATTGTCACGTGTCTCACAGAAGTTAGAGTGCTATCAATCATCAAGCCGAATCCACAAGAATTTATCAATTTGACCAACACTTGGACCGGTTCCCCAACGATCCAAATCAACTCCTACTTACCGGCATCATTTGGCTCTCCTTCGTTGAACAGTGCATTATGTAACTTTGTTCCTTACCAGTACGGTTTCATCGTTCAAGACCTTTACATTATGAATCGATAACTGTTGACCACATAGAAAATTGTCCCTTCCTTACACATCTTCACTGCTTCTTGAATGTTTCTTGAGCCAAGTTACGTTCATTCACAGCTTCAAACCTTGTAAGAAGATCTTGGCATGAGAAACCCAAACCTACTCCACAAGCTCCTTTGACAAGGGCATTTTCTGTTGCCACATACAACCCCCAGAGGTCTAGTGGTATTCTGGAATTTTCGTTTAGGATCAATTACATTCAGGTAACTTGAGATCAAATCAAGTGCAATAGCAGCAGACCATTGGCAGTGATTCTGAACTTGTAATTTCTAGGGGCTAGAGAGGGGCATAAAGAGAGTTTGCATGGGAAACGGTCATCCGATACAAATAGAGTAGGTTGTCAGTCACATCCAAAACCCATAGAACCAGACCCTTCAGACCACTTACCATCGAAAGCAACCATGCCATATATTGCCACCAGACTCAAAACCACATCAGCATTACCTCGGAATCTTTCTTCACTATCAACATATCTGTTCCTCTCGCATGGTAGGTCTCAACTTGAACCGAAAACCCACTGACCCATAGAAACAACATTTATTGCTAAACAAAGGCAACTCTTAGGTATTCAACAGGCTGCAGAAAGCAAAAGACGACTGGAAGACATCCAACTAAAGTCCAACGCGTGAGACAGGTGGAAACTTGGATCGAAACGCCGGCACAAAGGAGAAAAAGTAGAGATAGGAGCAGATAGAACTTGAGGGGAAGAATACATGGGAAAACAAAGCAAATTGTGATTACATAGAGAACCTCATTTCAGGAGACATCCATGAGCTAAGAAAAACAGGTGGGTTTACTAGAGTATAAGAACATGATTCTCGGATATCGATTTCAGCAATAAATCCCTGGATTAGTCAGGTACAAGGGGAAACCAAAGAAACCCAAAACAGAGCCTATATCTACATAAACATATTCAGAAAGATTTACGAACAACTCTTGACGTCGGCACCAAGCAATCAAATAACACTCAGAAATATACCGAAAAACAATGTAGTATCAAATAGAGGCAAGAAGATAAAGATGTCAGGGTAACCATACCTGGAAGAAACTCCCTTCAAGTGATAATCTGCCTGGCTTCAAATATTGTGTTTCCTTCCTCCCTCTGTTGTTCCTCGTTTCTTCCTCCGGAAATCAGAGTCCCCCTCTACTCCTTTCTTCCTGTCAGAACCCCAAGTGCTTCCCCCTCTCTTAGCTCGCTTCCCTCCTTCCCACTTCCCCACCCTAAAGAATCAGCCGAGATCCTTATTCCCAACATGATCCTCTCCTAATATGGGCATGGGTTGCTCGTACCTTTCAATGGCTTCAGCAGCTGTCCAGATACAGCGCCCGCCCCGCTCACCAACCCCCACCCCCCATCTTTTGACTTTATTTTTCCTTTAAAAAAATTCTAACCTTGATTCTGCTTTCCAAAATATGTAACCCGTTTCCTCATGCAAAATAAATGAGAAAAATCAAAATACAAATATCAAACTCATACAACCAAAATAAAATAAATAAATAAATAATAATAATAATAATAATAATAATAATAATAATAAATAAAATAAAATAAATCAAAACTCACTTAATTTTAAAATCAATCAATAAATTAAATAAATAAAAACAAGAAAAAAACTCTAAGTGAAACTAAGTATAGAAAAGTACCTAAGTGCACTAGATGTGCCTAGGTGGGCTTATGTGAACCAAATGGGCCTATGTGAACTAGATGGGCCGAGGGCCTAGGTGGTGCCTAAATGGGCTTGAGGGTATTTAAAGAAAAGTGTACCTAGTTATACCTACGTGACCTGCGGTGATAAAAAAAGTGCCTAAGTGACCTAGAGTGTGTCTAATGGTCCTAAAAATGTATCTAAATAAACTATCCTAAAAAGAAAAAGGGAAACCCTAGATCTAACTTGAGGCTTCCAAAGTCATAGTAAGGGTCCAAATGAGTCTTTCAATGAAGGGCCCTTGAAGGTGGCTCAAAAAAAGAAAAAAAAAAAAAGTTATATAAGTGTCGATGGGCCACCAAGGGATGACTACGAGCCAAAAGAGAAGTATAGGAAGGAACCTAGTGTCACATGTCTTAAGAGGAAAAAATGGAGAGTCTATAGATCACTTATACAATTTCCCATTGATTAAGTTGTAATAAGTAATCTTCTTCTATACCTTGTTGGTCTCCTGTTAATTTGCTAGTTCCTTTCATTTTACTAAGAATTAGATATAAGACTCCATATACCCTTGGTTCTCCTTACATGCATAGTAAACTTCTCAAGTTTCAAATATTCTAGGTTACTCTAGCCATTCTAATAAGATAGATTCTTCTAATAAATTTTTGGTTAAGGCTCCAATAGTTGAGGTGTCGGGATTTTCATTTTGCTCTCATGGAACTTATGTGAAGGCTACATCTATAAATCTCTTCAACATTCATTGATTTAGATGTAGATATATTTACATGGCAAGGCTTCACGCCTTAAAAGGGCCTAAGACTTCCTGACCACCATATATAAGTGGTTATAAATTCTTAGAGTTCTTGTCCATACTCTTTTTATAAGTCATAATTTAGTTAAGATTGCCTCATGTTTGACCTTGTTATTAGTGGCTTTGAAGGCTAGTTTTATGAAATTGTTGAAGTTAGACACTATTACATGATGTTAAGACGACCTCACCTCGACTAATATTAAGGTAAAAGATCTAACAACTTAAAATATCCATATAATACCTTGTTCCAAGGTTGATTCATATAATCCTTACTAGTCTCTAAGGTTAATGAAGTTAGCTAAAAACTCAAATGATTTTTTATGTTATTAAAGCAACAAACTTCCACATCAAACTCATTAAGCTTTACTAATAATTTCACAATTCTAGGAAAGGTTTGATTTTCTTAAGGTCAACTTGAGTAGATGTTTAGAGACCACTTTAATCATGTGCACTTGAAAGTGTAGCCATAATCTCTTAGCTACTACCCTAAGCGACAATGCAATTCATTTGGCATAAGGTTACCAAGCTTCAACTTCAACCTAGGCATTGTTGATATAGTAGATCGACTTTTGTACATCTTTTTAGTTATTGCAAACTAAGATGACTTTCTTTGCTATTATGGAAGCTATTAAATGTAGTGACACAAGTCCCCTGGATCTAGTTTAGCCAAAATTAGCGAGGATGAGAAGAACCTTTAAGCTTCAAGAAGGCTTCTTTGCAATGATTAGTCCAACCATGGTTAGATTTCTTTTTGCAAGGAAATGATAGGATAACTATGGTCAAGTAACCTAATGATCAATCCTCTTGGTATTGCAAGTTGCTTTATCAAGCATTATATCTTCTTCAAGTTCTTCAAGGCCTTTATTTCTAGCGTAGTTCAAATATTCCAAAGATTTGCTTCCATTCCATATTGTGTCACTAGGAAACCTAAAAATTTCTTAGATGCTACCCTAAAAGAGTAGTTTCTAAGGTTTAACTTCATATAATTGTTTTTCTTTAGCATAAGTTCCTTGGAGCTCTTTTTGTATTAATGCTATAATAGATAACGGTAGTCCTAATGGTAGGAATGATGTTAAAAAATTCCTTAAGCTTTCCCTTCTTATCAAAATCATCTAGATGTTTCATCAAATTTCAACATTCTTCTATTCTGTGGTCTCAATCTTAATGGTAATTATGGTGCTTGTGCAAATTTCTCTTAGCTAATCTTGAAGGCAATTATTTTGGGTTTATAAATCCCTTCATCTCGTGATTGTTTGCAATATTCTCATATTACCTTTAAAATGGTTTAACTAGGTTTAGGTCTAGTTTTCTATCACTACTTATTGTCAATGGTGGTACTTTGTCTGTAATGTCCTTTCTATTTTGGTCTTTTCTTTTTATATAAAGTCCATCCAAAGATCTCATGGTTAGTGAGTCCACTATTATGGTTGATCACCATAATCACCTTGCCTTAATATCTTTTTCTAATATAGCGTACTTATGAGCCTTAGCAAGCAAACATTTTACTATAATGGAGGATAACTTATAAAAGGACCCTAATAGTTCCAACTCCTCTAGTAGCTCCTCCTTAAAGGTTATCACTACCACTCAAGTAGTGCATCCTTGTATTTACATCAAGTCAAAGTTGAAATAGCATAAGTATAACCAGAATAATTCCCTTAAGGCATTAATATTGGAAAGAACATCTCTAGTCCTTAAAACTCACAATCGAATAAGGTGGCAATTGGAGCAATAGAAGGGTTAATCCTTGGAGGCTAAAAGAGAAGACCTTGCATAGAAGTTGGTCAATGTAATGTGCTAACACCATCATCTACCTACTAAGGATCAAATTCTTAAAAAGATTTATATTGAACATGTTGAATTTGAGGGAATCAATCTTGTTAGCCCAAGGGTTCTTCTAATCGTGTTTTGATGATAACAAACCATGGTTAAGTTGCTAATTGGTTTAAATTATAAAGAATTTCAAGTGTTAGTTTGGAAATTGATCAAATGACTCAATGAATGCAAGATCGAGACAATTAGAAGACTCTTTAATCATAGGAAACATATGTAAGATGAATGCATAGGTGCACTTAGGATTTTCATATCTTTTCATGTATCTATAAAAACTCGGTTTATGCATTAAAGTTACATTTTCATCAAAACCTAAGTTTTACCAAATGAATCTTAGGCAAATCATTTCAAAATTGGCATATTAGTTACCTAAAGACCTTGCCTAAGTGTTAGAAGGAAAAAAAACATAAAAATATAGGTTTTCAGGCAAAAAATGGTGAACCGATCGAGGCACTGGCCAACCAGCTCAACTGACTAGGGTACCGATTGACCGATTATACCTCCCCAGTCGAGGACTAACAGTTACCTACTATGCATTTATCCCCCAATGGCTAGTCAATCGGTCGACCCCCAACTCGACCGATCGAGACTGCTTTTTGGCCTTTTGGCTCTCGATGCTATAAACCTATAAATTGAGAGCCCCACTTCATTTATGAGCAAAAAAATACTTGCATTTATTTGTTTACCTACTTATTCTTACCTAAAAAGCTCTCATTCTTTCTTTGCTGCATTAAACCTCCATTTGCATATTCATTATTGCACCTTTGTGATTCATCTTAGCATTTGAGTTGTATTTGAGCCCTTGTTGAGCTAGGTTGAGATATTTGCATTTGTTATTTGAGTGTTAAAACCTTCAAGTGAGTAGAGACTTGAATAGATTGTGTAAGAGCCCATTGGAGCTGAGATCCAAGTGTAAAGGTGATTAGAAACTTGGTTGAAGCTTCAAGTATAGTGGAACCCTCACTCGGTTAGAAGCTTAAGGAGAGTGGACATAGGTAAGGAAATGTCGAACCACTATAAAATCTGAGTTTACTCTCTCTAACTTTATTTCTTCATATTTTTGTTTCATTTGCTTCAATTTGTTGTGTTTGAAAAATATTTTTTAAAACCCAATTCATTCTCCCCCACTTTCCCTTCTTGGGTGTTTTCTCTATTAAAATTAGTTTTTATTTTCTCAAATCCCTTTTAAGCCTCCTCACTAAGATTTTTTTTTTTCGAAGGGATAGCCTCACCTCCTTATATAGTATGTAGCGATTCCAGTTTTATTCCTTTGGAACAATGAATTGGGATGTTTCCTCTCATTAGACTTGTTTTTTACTACTATCTTTCTTTTGTGAAGGGCTCAGGGTAGTCTACCACTCTCCATTACTTTGTTTGCCTAGTGTCAATTGAGTTGATGAAATCTTTTTCCTTATCTCACTACTCATTTTCCCATACATGACTTCCCCTTGATTGTGGGTGAGCTACTAACTAACATCATTCAACTAGATCAAGTTTTTTAGCTTCCCTTAGGCTAGTTGTTTCTTTCTCTTTACCAACTCTTCCAATATTTTCATCATCCTCTCCCTTTCATCACTAATCGTGTTTCCATTGTTGTTGTTTGATCTTGTAGTTGTATAAAATATAATGGATTCTTTGTAGATGTTGTCCCTCTTATGCATGTATGCACCATAGTGCATTGATAGCATGTTTTTTCTTAGTTTCCCATGACAACAACAATCTATTGCATTTTAGTCTACTGATAAGGGAATCAGATGTGGGGAATATGAATAGAATGCTTTGGTCTTTCAAAAGAATGATTAGATGTTGTCAGAATGGAGGTGCCAATGGCCTCTATAGCTTTAATGTCATGCCAATCACTATCTCTATAGAATAGGCAACAATTACAAAAGATATAAAGAAAAAAAATCACATTTTGGTTGTGTGCAATAATGATCAATCTTAAGGAATTTATAGGGGCATGTTGAAAGGTTGGACAATGATAGCCATGTTGATAGACAAGTAATTTCTCTTCACCACTCCTAATTAATGTGCTAGAGTTAATCATTGTTTCCTCCTTGATTTTTGAGTATAGATTTTTTTCATGCCATAATTATGAATGGGAGTCTTAGTGCATTTAATGCTAGTCATGTCATAATACATCAATGGGAGGAGACTTTGCTTTGCCATGGAGCAATGGTGAGGAGTTCATCCTCAATGCTCTTAGCCTACAAGCCTAAGGGCAAGTTTATCACGTGTCTAAGTTTTTTCATGTTCTAGGGTGCTGCATGTTAAGGTGATCTCATCCCCACCTAGTTCTAACTCAATCTTATGATCCTTCTTAATTTTAGTGGGTATTTCTAAAAATGCTTGGGTGGAATTATGTCTTTGAACTATTCAATGACTCCTATATTTGTGGGTAGTATTTTTTTTTCAAGGCATTATTCACTACCTTCTTATTTATAATAGATAAGAATATTTTCTTTATTCAATTACATATCTAGGACTAGGGTACTTTTTGTCTTATTTCTAAAATGTTGAGATAAAAGCCCTTAAAAGCATGACATGATGCAATAAAATAAGATTTTAATAATATATTTATATTATGATTTTAGGTTCCATTGTTATATCCATGATTGACTATTACTTATCTGAGTATTTACACCGACATAACTTGTATCGTACATGAATTTAATGCATTAAGAGTTGTATAGAAGATTCTAATTAGATGTTTCTTGCAAGTTGATGATTTTTTCACAGTTGGTTCATGGACTTAGGCAATCCATCTGAGATTGTAGTACACTAAATCCTGATTGAAAGGATGACTTATCTTAGTCATCAAGATGGGTTTCACATGGTGAGTATACACTGGATAGAACCTATGATAAGTCGTGACATAAGCTATCAAGTAGTCCTGAGTTCACCAAGCTACTATACTGCATAGGCTCTCAACCTTGAGAAAGTATTGATAAAGTCTTCAATGTCTTTAACCTATGGGTAAGACCTTAAGACGATCATATATATTTCCTATAAATTAGGTTGATGTTGATTAAGGTAAGTGGTAACAAGTATTTTAAAAAATATACACTATGATATCTCATAAGATCGAGATAATGTGTCTCCTTAGGTGATCCTAAGGACTTGTGTTCATGAAATCTATGGTCATAGTAATTCCTTAATTAGAATTTAACATATATCATTTGTAGACTAAAGCATGTCAATTGATCACAAAATAAGAGAATTTGATAGTCAATGATTATAAAAGTAATCTTAAAAGGCTAACAACAACTACCTCGTTAGATTATAATCACTAGTTTTTATGGGGAGACAACAAACGGTAGATAGTAGGTTACAAATCCAAAAAATAATTATTAAATTAGATGTAATTAATTTTGTCTTAATTTAATATTACAAGTTATTAGAGTACAACAATTGACTATCTTTAGTAGAATATTGAATTGAATCAAAATTAGATTATGAGAGAGTTAGTATTTTCTTATGGATCTTAGTGGTCCCACTAAGGCTCATAGTCTTTGCTGGTACAAGGTTTTAAGGAAAATTGGACTTAATCATATGTCTGTGCATAAAGTCGTTTTGGTAAAAATGTAAGGTTGCATAAGAACTTATAATTATTCATTTTAGATTTTTTGGATTAAGTTAATTAATTAATTTGAGACCATCAAGCTAATTAATTAATTAAGACCTTGTGGGCTAGTTTAAGTAACACAAGTCTATGATGGAACCCCATTAAGCTAATTAATTAATTAAAACCCTTATGTCAATTTAAGTGACACAAACCTATGATGGACCTAAGTCACTTAAGATCATAAGAGAATCTATATAAACCCCTTTAGGGTTTAGGGTTAGACACTCTAGACACTTTGTGTTCTTCCATTTCCAAAAAAGAAAACCCTAGTCTCCCTTATCTCTCTCTCTCAGGGTTGTTTAATTACTCTACATTCATGCCAAGGAGCAAGGACAAAGCCATTGGGTGGAAGACACACCTAGTTTTTGAGATCTCTACGGTGAAAAATTAAGAATTTTACCACCTAGATCTAAAATTTTTAAAATATATATATTTACTTCCTATATGCTTGGATCTAATAACCCTAGTATCTTAGAGAGCATACAACCACTATCCCATCCTCACATGAAGGTCATTGGAACTATGCAAGGTGCCTCATATCCAAATATATCTATTAAGGAAATGTCATGCTATCCTCTTCACCTTATTTATGAAATCCATCTCAAGTACCACTTTGGAATCATCTCTCTAATATGGTTAAACTTTCTATTCATACTCCAATTAATTAATTCCATTTTCTAGTCATGCGTTGCAACGATTGTTTACCATAGCACATGTAGGCTTCCCCATAGATGAGTGTCTCCAAGCACATGAACACTTTGTTTGAGATGTTCTTGTCTTTTGTTTAGCCCTTAGGATATTTATTAGTTATATAGACTCTACCTACTGCTCTTTCTCCTTTCCCCCAATCACAATATTGATTTTCTTAGGGGTTAGTTCTATCCCTATGCACCAATCTTATGAGAAGTAATCCTAAGGCTCTAACACCTCTCTTTTGTTTATATTGTTACCCTATCTGTTTGTGGGGCACTTGAGCCTTCTTTCGTGTAGGTGTTGTGTTTCACTCTACAAATGGGGAACTTCTTCTCATCATCACTAATTAATGTGATCATGGGTAACTATTGTTTTTTCAAGTTTTGGGTAAAAATGGCCAATTTATTAAAAAAAAATATATAAGATATAACAGTTTTTTGAAACTTATGTTCAAATTGGCCTATTTGGTGTCACGTAGGCGTCATGTCATAATTTTTTTTTCCATCAATTTAGTTAAAACCTCAATTGGCAACTAAGACTTCATTTTTTAACAAAAGCCGCATTTGCCAATTGAGGCTTCATTTTTAAACTGAAGCCTTAGTTGGCAACTAAAGCTTCATTTTTAAACTAAAACCACAGTTGTCAACTGAGGCTTTAATTAATTTTTAAAAAAATTAAAAATTTAATTAAAAATTATTAAATTAAAATTTATTATTAAAATTTTAAAAATATACTTAAATAATAAATTATCTATATTTAAACTTGAGAATCTATTATTACTTCAATAAACGTAAATTGATAAATAGAATATATTATAAATGAATATTTTATTAATAAATTAATCATTTTAAATATAATAAATTTATATAACATATTAATAATATATAAAATTGTATAATTTTTTAATTTAAGATATTTAATTTGTTGTTTTTTAATATATTAATGTATTTGTATTATGACAAATTTATTTTATTAAAATAATAGTATTCTTTTAAGCCGTAGTTGCTAACTAAGACTTCAATTATAATTGAAATTTCAATTAACAACTGCGGCTTAAAAGTATACTATTATTTCGATATTGAAATTTTAGTTAGCAACTACAGCTTAAAAGTATATTATTATTTCGATAAAAATAAATTTATCATAATACAAATAAATTAATATATTAAAAAACAACAAATTAAATATCTTAAATTAATAAATTATACAATTTTACATATTATTTATATGTTATATAAATTTATTATTTTAATATTATTAATTTATTAATAAATAAAATATTCATTTATAATATCTCCTATTTATCAATTTATGTTTGTTGAAATAATACTAGGTTCTTAAGTTTAAATATAAATAATTTATTATTAAAGTATGTATTTTTAATTTCAATAATAAATTGTAATTTAAAAAAATTATAATTGAAATCTCAGTTAGTAACTACGGCTTAAAAGTATACTATTATTTCGATAAAGATAAATTTGTCATAATACAAATAAATTAATATCTTAAAAAATAATAAATTAAATATCTTAAATTAATAAATTATACAATTTTATATATTATTTATATGTTATATAAATTTATTATTTTAAGATTATTAGTTTATTAATAAATAAAATATTTATTTATAATATTTTTTATTTATCAATTTATATTTGTTGAAGTAATACTAGATTTTTAAGTTTAAATATAAATAATTTTTATTTAAGTATATTTTTTAAATTTCAATCATAAATTGTAATTTAATAATTTTAATTAAATTTTAATTTTTTTAAAAAAATTTAACTAAACCCTCTTGATAATTGCGATTTAGTTCAAAAATAAAACCTCAATTATCAATTGAAGTTTCAATGTAAAAATGAATGTAAAAATAAAGTCTCAATTAACAACTGCGAATTAAATATTTTAAATTAATAAATTATATAATTTTATATATTATTTATATGTTATATAAATTTATTATTTTAAGATTATTAGTTTATTAATAAATAAAATATTTATTTATAATATTTTTTATTTATCAATTTATATTTATTGAAGTAATACTAGATTTTTAAGTTTAAATATAAATAATTTATTATTTAAGTATATTTTTTAAATTTCAATCATAAATTGTAATTTAATAATTTTAATTAAATTTTAATTTTTTTTTAAATTTAACTAAAGCCTCTTGATAATTGCGATTTCATTTCAAAAATAAAGTATCAAAATTGTCGATTAAGACTTTAACTAAAATGATTTAAAAAAAAAATTTATTACACGACGTTTATATGTCACCGAAGTAAGTTTCGGTTATATCTTATATTTTTGACTTCTATCGTACCATAGTTATGACTTATGGTCATATCACATTTAATGCTCGTCGTATCTCATTAAATGCACCGGTGGAAACGGATCTACTCTACCGGACAGTCACAACCAATTGACCCTTTCCAAGGGTGTCGTGCCAATGGGAAGTTCTTTTTCTAGGACAAGTTTGTCTTATACCCTAGTCTTTACCTGTCTTGAGAGCACCACACGTTATGTCTAACTCTACAGGACCCTTGAATTCTCCATCTCCCTTACCTTTATCATGGTCCCATTTTTGTTATTGGTCACATTTCCTTTCCTCCCAGAGTCAGGTTCCACCCGTCACGACATCCAAGTTCCTTCTCAACTGAATTTCGGCAACTATTCATGAAAGTAAAGAGTCACATACATATTTAAATCCACTCGTATCTCCAAAATAACTATAGAAAAATATCTACAAAGACTTGGAATCCGCGGTAGTGATTATTGGCAGTGTTTCTTATCTCTCATACCTTGTAAAAGGTGGAAATCCATACCTAGCCTTTTGAACCATGAGTATCATTTCTTTGAAGTAACACTCCATATGATATAGGTATTCTTAAGCTCCCTAGCATCCCCTTTGCTATCAAAAGCTTTCAGAGTGGGCACCTCTGCCTTTAGGCCTTCCATTGGAGGCACAGCTCCCTATAGTTGCTACATTCTTACTCGTGGCCATGGGTGTCAAATTAAACAAGACGAGGCAGAAAACAGAAAAACATGGGTGCTTATCATTAATATGAATCGTCATCACATTCATGAATTCCAATTAAGGGGACAAACGATATGCTTTCCTTAGATTCTGCACCAAAATTAACCCATATAGCAACAAGCATTCTCTACTTAAGTTGCCTAAAATAAAGTATAAATTTTTCTCTTAATTTGTATATTGTTATCTTTTTTCCCACTCATACAGTAGTTTGATATATAAATTGGGATAGGAACTTAACATTTACAGATTGTAATTCCAAAATTACGGAGAAGAATCAGCAAAACTCATCATACTAGCCATCTCTACCCTCAAAATGAGCAATTGAAGGAAATACAGATGCCGAATCAACTGAGAATGGAGGCTCAAATCCCAAATGTCTATATAGGAACACCGAGCTCTCATTATCAACTTTGTTTTCAAGCAGCAGTATGGAATTTGAGTCTTGACAATCAGTTCCATCACCACATCAATGGCTATTTGCAATTAACCACCAATATTCTCTTCTTTCCTCTGCTGATAGACTGGTATTCTGCCATTCATCACCTCTCTGCAGAGGAGCAGGGAAATCAGATAGGACGAAGCAATTAATAAATATGACAAAAAGGCATGTACAAAAATCAAATCATATTCCAATATATGCAAAAATATCTAGGCATATAGTATAGCTACCTTCCTGATTTCTTTATATGTGACATAATCATCTATCCCTCTTTGTAGAAGTACTTTAAGAGGAGAATATATAATCTAACAAACGGTAGTAGAGATGAATGGCCAATAAGATTCATGTAGCTAACACAAGCAGTTAGAATTTAAGATTTCATTAAAGTGATTTGAATGAAGAAAGACTGTTGAAATTATTGGATACTCATTGAGCTTTGGAAGTCTAAAAACGATATAGGCGCGAAGAAGATCTTAAAGACCATGCCAATGCCCAATCAGTGAAAGAAAAACACTCTAGTGCCAATGTTAACAGCTAAAAAAGTATTTTGAAAAGCACCAAGTATCATATTGTCAAACTCATGACTAATACTAAAATGTTTATGGAAGAGATTAAGCAGAGACCAAGATATGAAACCAGTATTTCAGAAACCAATTTAGCTTTGTTACATAGAGACCGATGCAAAGATTTAGAATGAAAATCAGTGTTTATCAAGTTAAAATCACCAAATCATACAGTTCCTGAACAAAGAATTTGGTGGATTCTGAAAAAGAAAGCCATGTGATTTAGATACACCATTGTTACTAGTAACGAGCATTTTCCCCCCTCACTCTCACACTCATACACAAACGAGTATGTTAGAGAGAAGGGGATTATTAGGTGTTAGAATCAATTCAAAACCAGGAAACGAGCATCACATATAGGTAATCAAACAAGGACATTATATGCTATAACCATAAATTGTGAAACCAATGAGCACCTGAGAAAGTTCCATATTGAATCATAATGAAGAATAGCAACAATGCTGCGCTTTCTTTCTTTTTTTGGTTCACCACCACGCTTAACCACTGGCAACTGCTTGATTCCCTTAGCTTCCATTAGCTCCTTTGCACTTGCTAAGTCAGTGTCTGGATAACAAGTTAAAAGTCCACGGGCTCGCCCACGGTAGCTCATCCCTCGAGTACACACAGAGGAAACAAGACTTGCATTTACCTGTAAAAGTTTTGAGGTTTGCAAATCTTTCTATGAAAGACCATAAAGAGGCAGAGTAAAATATCACATTTTAGAACTAGAAACATGAATAAAAAAAAGGAAGGTATCATGAAACTCTGAATAAATAGAACCTTCTCTATCAATGTAAAAATTTTATACCACCGCTAGCAGCATCTCATCATTCCAATAGAAATTCAAATCTGGCTCTAATAAATTTTTCTCACACAAGCAACCACCAAAAAAGGATGGAGATGAGAAACACACACAGAGGGCCTGCCTTGTTGCACCCAAGCGCGTGCACACACACACACACACATGCATGTACACACACACCATGGGCCCACTTTCTAACTAGATGGTTTCCCAGGCTCCTATTGTAGCACCCAAGCATGCGCGTGCAGGCACACACACACACACACTATGGGCCCACCTTCTAATTAAATGGTTTTCCAGGCTCCACATTGTAACCCCATCTTATAAGGTCAGGGTCCAAAGCCTGCTTCAGATTCCTTTGAGCAGAAAAGCTACCATCTTGACTTCTTATAGATCACCTAAAAGAATCTAAAATCCAAGACACATGCATACATTCACACACGTTTTTTTTTTTTTTTCAACAGAGGAACCTTTCATGGTCAAGCCCTTATAATGCACACACACATGTATTATAATTATAAAATAATTGTGACTTTAAAAACAAAAGTTATAACTGTGGTAAATTTTTTAAATATATCAGGAATAAAGATGGTACGGTTCAAACAGTACATACATCAGGAAGTGATGAATCACCCTTAGGAGCCTCCTTGGACTTCTTGGACAGATAACGTTTAATGTCACCATAAGTTAGGATTCCCTCCAGAAAATCTTCAGCATCAACCACAAGCACACAATTCTGCTGCCGGTCATGCATACATTTTGTTGCTTCTTTCAAGGTCATGGTTGATGAAACCTTCACAAAGTTCTTTGACATGGCTTGGGAAACCTGATACAATCAATAGTATGGATAAGGGAACTAGGACCACAAAGCAAAAACAAATAACGGAAATTATGCTCCAGGCTACTACATGGTAAACTAAAACGATCAAATCATGATCCAGTTTATCAATATTCATTATCAGTTGGGAAAAGAAGAAATTAAACCTTCAAATCTTCCAGAAGTACATCATCATTAATTGCTTCATTGTCAGAGGAATTTCCTATAACAGAGAGTTCTAGACTATCTCCATCACCAGTTTGTCTCCAAATGCCCTCATTTTTATCTTCAACAGGCGTAACAAAGGAATAACCTCTTGATGGACTCCTTGTATCAGATGCTTCAGTCTCCTTGGCCTGGTTTGCCACAGAAGGAACCCAAATTGCTAATCCAACAGCTCCCTAATTGCAAAATTCACACAACATAAAATCAAACATTTAAATAACAACTTAATCCAAGGTTCTAAAAATCTAGTGTTGTGATGAATAACCAAACCAAGCCAGGATATGTAAGATATTGATTTAAAGCCACCATACTGGGCATATATTTTCCTCCATATAGCTTCTTTCCTTCCTTTTTCTTTTCTTTTTCTTCTTCATTTTATTTATTTATTTATGTATTCGATGGATGAAAATCATCCCGAAATAGCCTATAATATCACTGGGAAATTCTAGTATTTCTAGATTGCTTCAAAACAATAGCATATTTCCTTCCCATACATGGTTCACACTGCCAGGCACGAGAAATGAAGGAAAACAAGCCACGGAGAAAAGGCTGTAATTACTGCTTTTTTGCAAGCAGCAAACTGAAAAGTGGTGTAATAGAATAGAATAAAGCATCTGTTGCTGCAATTATTTACTAAACCTTAGGCATGCAGAAAATTTATGTTCAAAAAAGAAATTAGATTAAGCTGATAAACAAGGATGTAAGGAAAGAATCTGCTCCAGGGAGCGAAAGCAGCTATGAGCTGCTTCCAAATGTTTAGACAGTCCAGACAGCTTATGCTATGGAATAAGCCTGAATCATTATCAAGAAAGAACATGGAAGAATTACCATGAGAGGAAGCAATATCCTATAATCTTTTGTCAGCTCAAACAGAAGTAGAACTGATGTCAAGGGTACAGAACAAACTGAAGCTAATGTAGCAGCCATCCCAACCTGCATTAAGAGTTTGAAAAGATATGCATCAAATTCAATTGATCAAAAATCACCTTTACCAACTGGAGAAGAAATAAGACCAGATCCTCGTTCAAGTTAACTTGGCCAATTACAGAGGAAAAACTTTACCAATGCATATGCCTGTGGCTGCGCAACAGCAGCATTTCCCGGAATAGCTGAATTGATAAGTTCTGCTGCTGAACCCCCAAAGACCGCACCAACAGCAGCACCAATCATCAAACTCGGAGCGTAGAGGCCACCTACAAGCCCAGATCCCTTGCACAGAGCTGTTGCCACAACTTTGGCTGCTGCTAGTTGAGCTAATAGTCCGATTCCAGGTGCTGAAGCACTCTTCCCAGTATGTAGAATTTCTTCAACATTTGTGAAACCCCAGTAAAGTATTCCAGGATACTTAAGAGCTATTATCCCAGCTCCCAAGCCACCTAGAGCAGGGCATACAACAGCAGGAAGGCCAAATTTTTCTTTGATAAGTTCAAATGATTTAGAGTACCATGCGACCAAGCGGGTGAATGCTACACTAACAACCCCACATAGCATACCTAATATCAGGTACAAAGGTAATTCTGCAAGGCAACATCAATGAATACCAAAATTTAGGCAAACATTCATCCATCAACATAAGTTTATCAAGACTTCATTTGGATCACAGAAAATATAAGGGAAGGAGAAAGGAAGAAAAAGTGGAGAAGAAAAAAACAAAGTTTAAACTCGATAATTTTTCTATATTATGTTTTTCCAATTAATTCTCTTTTATGTAGAGAATGAAGCATATAACATTGTATAAGTTCTTAAATATTTGTATATAATTCTCATTACATTTCACTTTTCTTCATATTTTCCATGATAAACTAAGTGAAAGAATTCAAGATTCCTTCCTCTCCTTTCTTTTTCCTTGGTATTTTCCAAGATCCAAAAGGAGCCCAAGTATTTACATTTGTTTCAGAAAAGGTGCAAATAGGAGTTGATCAAGGCAGTCCAAACAGAGAATATAAAGGAAGGAGAAAAGAAAGAAAATAAGGAGGAAAAAAGGAAACAAAAGTTTAAACTCAATAATTTTTCTATATCATGTTTTTCCAATTTCTTTTCTCTTTTATATAGAGAATGATGCATATAACATTGTATAAGTTCCTAATGATTTTTAAATAACTCTCATTACATTTCACTTTTCTTCATATTTTCCATGATAAACCAAGTAAAAGAATTCAAGATTCCTTCCTCTCTTTTCTCATTACATTTGTTTCAGAACAAGTGCAAATAGGCGTTGATCTATGCAGGTCCAATGTTAGCACACAGTTATTGCCCCATATTACATTCATGCATGCATGAACTTGCATAGCACATGCATACATGCATACACTTCACACCCATACTATCATACATGCATACACTTCACACCCATACTATCATACATAAAGACATACAAACAAGGGAAATGCAATATGAAGAGCAAAGTTGCATATTCTACGCATGTGGCCCTATTTGGATCAACTTTTTTGGAAGACAAAAACTCCTTAAACCTAAAAACTGCTTTTGTATACTAAATGCATAGTTGTTAAAGGTGCACTTAAAGTGCGCCTAAGCCAAAGGCGCAACCACTCCTAGTTATAGTGCCTTGCTTATGCACCTTGGTGCACAGGCACAGCCTCATCTACTTTGCTTTTTCTTTTTAAACACTTTTATTTTTGGAATTTGTAATTATATATTGAAATTCATATAATTTTATTATTTTTTTGTTACATGCTTCTTTTTAAATGTTTGGAATCTTAAATTTTTTGTTACTTGGATTGGATTTTGGATCATATTTTATAAAATTATCATGCAGCCTATACCGTGTTTCACTTCGCTCAAGTGTGCATCTTGTGTTGCGCCATGCACCTAAGTCTCAAGAGACTTTCATACCTTAGGTGTGGCTTGCGCCTTTTAAAACTACAACTAAATGAGCTTCTTGCTCAAAAAAGAGGTTTAACATGAAAGTAAAACCAAAGTTGTTTCTTCAGAAAATCCTTTTTAGCTTATGCCAGATGCTCTTTCATGTTTAATAAGACTTAAAATGATAAATTCAGCTTCAACTTCATTTTCTAGTGAAAGCCAAAAGCAAAAAACTATTCCAAAAACAATTCTTGTTTAAAATAATAATAAAATTATAAAAAATAAAATAAAATTGTTATTCCAAACATGGTTCATATCATCTATCTTGGCATCAAGCGAGCAAGATTCACAAGGAAGCTGATACAGAGAGACCATGTGGTGGTTGCATCCTTAAAAGCTTATGGCAGTGGATGCAAAAAAATTTTGAAATAGATTCAGGAAAGGCAATAGGAAGATTTGAAGCAAGATATAGGAAGAGGCAAAAGTTATTCAAGGTGGTTAAAAGTGAGTAGAAAGACTTGGAGTGATTGCTAAAATAGCTGCTACAAGGAAATTGGAAAGCCGTTCTTTGGTGAAATAAAGGAGAAAGGAAAGTGGTTCAAACTAGGGATGTCAACGGGGCAGATTGCCCCTATCCCAACCGTACCCCCACAGCCAAAGTACTCCATTCTCAGACCAAACCAGAGGCAGGGTGAGAACTGTTCCCATCTACTAAGAACATTGGAATGCCGTTAGATTTGATCCCTGTTCAGGCCAGATCAGGTCAAGTTCTGCACTTTTAGATTCAAAAAGCAACCATGTGTGAATGCTTAAAAACAGGGAAGTAAGCTTATGGCATCAAGCAAAAGAAAAAAGAAAAGTAAACAAAAGATAAAAAAGGGAAAGATAGGAAAGACTTGGAATTTAAATAAGCCCTTTTGGGAGTCTCTGCTAGAAGAGAGAGAGAGAGAGAGAGAGAATCACACCATTGATTCTTTAGCAAAGTAAACAAAAATTGATATCATTCGACATTTTATTTATTGTTCTCTTGGTTTCATCAGGTAACCCTATTTATAGGCTTTGAAAAAATTCAAAAAACCAAACAAACCACTAAGAACAAAACCTAACCTATAAGGTAACTTATTATCACTCTTAGCTCTTTCCTAAAGTACA
The DNA here is from genome assembly GCF_030704535.1 of Vitis vinifera. Lineage (NCBI taxonomy): Eukaryota > Viridiplantae > Streptophyta > Magnoliopsida > Vitales > Vitaceae > Vitis > Vitis vinifera. The sequence goes on along the minus strand of NC_081823.1, from coordinate 10,671,259 downwards.
AAACTTTTCGAACAATAGGATTAAAAAATAAATAAGTGAATACTTTCAGAAAATATAAACTTTTTAAAATGTAGAAACTTTTAGAAACTAGAGATTTCCATAAAATAATCATCATTTAGAAAACAAAGAAGAGTTTAAAAGTATAATGACTTATTAGCAAAGAAGACTTACTAAATTCTAGATAGGACACAAATAACGGATTACCAATAATTCTTTTTTATAGGTAAATATTGATTGTATTAAATGGCTCAATGAAAAGTACACAAAAGTATATCCGATGCATACAAGGATGCCAACCAGCCAAAAAACCAAGGCGAGGGATGCATAAAAAACAACAACCACGCCTTACTTAGAGTTGAACAACACTACAAAGCCCATCATGGACAAAGAGCAATCACCTATAGACACTCTGACCCATTCCTACCAAATATACATGAAAGATTGTTTAGCAATCCACTTGTAGAAACCTCCCACCAAACTAATAGGCCAAAAGTCTTTCAAGTCCTCTACCCATTCCTTCTTTGGAATCAACACCAACACTATGGCATTTTAAACTTCTTTCAAAGAACCATAATCATAGGACTCTTTGAAAGAACTCATCACTTCATGCTTTACAAAATCCCAACAATGTAGCCAAAACACCATACAGAAAGCGTCAAGCCCTAACACCTTATCCACATGCATCGACTAGAGAGCAAACAAAACCTCCTCGAAAAACGGAACCTCCATAGCCTCAACAACAGTTCTACTCAAGCTCCCCAATGACAATCCTCCAATACTTGGTCTCCAATCACTAGAAATGGATAAAAGTCTACGAAAGGGCTAAGTTAGCCCCTCCTTTATCTCCTCGTCCTCAGAAAGCTAGCAACCATTTAACTTAATCTTGGCTAAAAAATTCCTCCTATGAGCATTTGTCATTTTATGAAAGAATTTAGTGCTATGAGTGTTAGGAGTTTTTGTTTTCATTGTTAGGTAGCATCGGTTTTGGAGAAAAATGGATTGGTCAAATTATGTCTAACATTTCAACAATTCACTTTATTATGCTAGTTAGTGAACTGCAACCAGACTCTTTTGGAGCTGGAGATAGTTGAGGCAAGGGCATCCAGCCTCTAGTTTTCAGGGCAACTGCCTATCAAGTGTTAGGTTTACTTCTTGGGGCTTCCTTTGAATGCATCGCTGTTTGGGATTCAGTAGAGAAGAGTTTCAAAGAAAAGATTGTCTTCATGCAAGAGGTTTAAAACCTTCCAAAAGGAGTCAAGCTTACAATGTTGAAAAGAACTCCATTTACTTTCCTAATTTTCTTATTGTCACCCACACCCACAGTTACCTATTGTCACGCATAGTTTTTCCTAGGAAAGTTCAACTTAAACTTGAAAAAAGTTCAAGGAGAGTTTCTGTGGAGAAGTGGGCCTTCTGATAGTAAGATCCATATAATCAATGGCAATGTAGTATTCTCTAAAAGTGTAGAGAATGGTTGGCAATTAGAACCTCTCAATGTTGAACAAGGCATTGATTAAGAAAAGGTTGTAGAGATACACTAGTGAGAAGAATAGTTTGTGGAGTGATGCAGGACTATAAAAACTCCAGCACTGTAAAAGTTGATTTTTGCTATATTAGTGTTTTCAAAGGTGTGCTTCAGGGGCACACCTTGGAGCACGCTTCAGCATGATGTGAACCCAAAACACACAAAAGAAAAGCAAAGAACCCCCAAAGGTGCGTACACCTTAAGAGGTCAGGGCATATGTGAGGCATGCTTCTGACACAGCCATGTTTCAGATTTTTTTTTTTTTTTTTTTTCATTTAGATTTTTAAGTCCCACTTCTTCTCAATGCATTCACATAACTTCTCTTCTCACGCACGCACCTCAGTCCAACATTTAGGTTTTTTTCTATTACTTCAATTTATATGTTTTGTTTGTTTTTATTGAGGTTGTTAGTTATTTATGTCACTCTCATTGTATATCATTTATGCAATTTTTTTTTTAACTCCACTGATTTCTGTGTTTTTTTCATGTAGCAAAAATTTTATACAATTTAATTATTCTTGTTTTTCATATAGCAAAAATTTATGCAATTTATCTTTTTCATGTAACAAAAAACTTACAAAAAAAAAAATCATTTTTTTTCATATGCTTGTAGCAAAAAGTTTATGCAATTTAATTTTTCCATTTTTAATGTAAGAAAAAAATTATTTAATTCAATTATTTTATATGTAATTTAAATTGACTTATTATGAAGTATATCATATATTTTATTTTAAATTTTTTTATAAACTATTTTTAAATATTTATTAATTATGAAAGTCAAAGTTCCAAGGCTTATGCCTCAAAAGTCTCGAAGCTTACACCTTGCCTCAAGGGCACAAAAACACCTTATTTTATGCTTTTCACCTTTAAAAACTTAGTGTTATATAATGGTATGAGAGTTCAAAGAAGACAAAAAACATATAAAAGAAAAAAGAATATATCATTGGCAATCACAATTAAGTGAAAAGGAAAAAAACAACATAAATCCCTCACAATCATACCAAGGTTCCTAGAAATCACACCTTTAAGAAGTTCCATTACTACTAAATCCTCAATTTCTTTTTTTCTTTTTTTTTATAGGCAAAACAGGAAAATATATTACATGCACCTGAATAAGGGTACACAAAAGTACACATGATTTATATAAATAGCTCCAACAGGTGAGCAAAAAGCAAGAGAGCAAACAAAAGCTATTAAATTCTTGAAAAACATATTTATTTAAATTGAAAGACTATGTGGGTTTATATACACCCATGGAACTCATTCTCATAATCAGAACAAGACTATGTTTCCAAATAGGAATATAACTTCCTTTTCTAATCAAACTAGAAATTAAAACAGATAGAAATTCAACAACCTATTTTAATAAAATAAAAAATAGGTCCAATTAAAAAATTGAAATGCTAAAATTGCTAAATTATTGTTGCTGAATGTTATTTTCCATCATAGATGCACATCATTTTGTAAACTTTGGAGAGACGACAAATGTTTGATGATATAGGGTTAGTAGAAAGGCCTTTGGAAACCCATAAGCAAAGAGTGAGATACTTTGGCATGAACAATAGCATTTCCATTGGTAAATGATTCATGGACATAAGTATGGACTACATATGGTGAAATTAGATGTCTTTCAGGGATCATTTTCCAATCTTGTTAAATGTAGCAATGCAAAAAGATGCTAGAGTGGTGGACCCATGTAGCGATCAAGATATAGTTCTTAGAACTCTTACATTCAGTGGTGTAAGTCTGTCCTTAGAAAAAATGTAGGGAAAATGGTGGTGGACCCATTTTCCAATCAAATTTTCTTTGATTGGGAGATGGAGATGGTGGAGCATTTTTTGCAACTTTTACATTCAGTGTCTCTCCATGTTAATTCCAAAAATAAGTTGGTATGGACAGCATCCTAGAAGGGTATCTTTTCAATCAAATCCTACTACAATTATTTGTGTCAGGAAAAAGTCTGTCCTTTTTGGTCAGAAAGATTTGGACTTCTAAGGTGCTGTCCAATATTTGCTTGCTTCTTCATTTAGAGGAACTTTGAGGGAAAATTCTCACCTAATGAGGAGAGGTTAGAGGATGACAAGTATTGTCTTAGTAAGCAACAAAAAGAGTCAACTAACCATATTTCCTTCAATGTGAATGGTCTTCTATCCTATGGTCGTTCTTGTTTCAGAGTGGCCTAGGTTCTTCCATGGAAAGTTGTTAAAGGTTTAGCTGAGTTGTATGATAGTTCATAGGTCAAAGTAAAAAGATGCCATCGAAGATGCCAGTCTTTGTTCATTCTAGACAATTTGAATGGAAAGGAATAGAAGAAACTTTCAAGGAGAGGAACGTACAACGTTTCTTAGAGTTTTTACTTGCGTGAAAAATTGTTTTGGGGGGGATACCAATTGCTCCATGATAGATTTTGTCGGTAGTTCATGCAATGGGTAATCCAAGGCAGTTCAGTGAGGCTCTTTCCCTGTTCTCTTTTGTGGCCTTGACAAGCCTTGTATACCTTTCTGAGTACTAAGGTTGCACCCTCATTTTCATTAGATGTTTTTTTAATGAATCTATTCTTATTTCCCTATCAACAAAAAAAATAGGTGCAAAAGCAACTATTTTCTACCCTCAATTCAGTAAGTAGATAAACAAAACTCTGTAAGGATAACTTGAAAACAATCAAATCAAAATGTTTATCAGAGGATAGAGAAAACTAATATTTTATTCAGAGAAACCAGAAATTTTTTGAGAAAAAGGGTAAACTAAGCACAATCAGATTTTTTTTTTTTTTTTAGTTAAAAGAATCGATAAGAAGATGAGGATCATCAGATAGGGTCAGTTTACATATACACATAGATACAAATCAATAAACAGCACATGCATATATACACATAAATATAAATACATATCTTAACAAACCCAGTTAGAGTAAGATAAATACCAGCTGCAGATTTCAGTTCATACACAGGCACTGTAAAAGCTGGTTTCTCCCCAAGTAAAACATTGGACACAGTAGATGAAATAACAGAGGCCAATATTATCATTGCAGTTGTGAAAGGAGGTGAGTTTTCTGCACGAAGAGGCCTTAACACCGTTTCAATGGCAAAGAAACAACCAGCAACAGCTGCGTTAAAACCTGAAGGGAGAAAAAAGAAAATAAAACAATGAAAAATAAATAAATATGGACACAATTGAAGTAAAAAGAGAGGAGAAAAAATAATGTAGTTTTTCCTGTTCTCTAAAGATAGAGAATAATGTGGTTTTTCCTGGCAAGGAGATTTGGGGATCCCATGCTCCTCTCAGAACTTGTTGTTTTGCTTGGGAAGCTATTTGGGGGAAGATTTGAATTGTAGATATAATGAAGAGGGGATGGCAAATGGTCAACAAATATGATCTTTGTAAAGATGATGAAGAATCAGCCGATCACATTTTGATTCATTGTGCCAAGACAAGAGAACTATGGACCTTTTTGTTAGTCCTTTTTGGATTGGTTTGGGTATTTCCAGACTCAGTGAGAAATCTCCTTCTACGATGGAAAGTTAAGGGGTTTTAAAAGAAAAAAAGAGCAGTTAGGCATTTGGCTCCCATTTGCTTATTTTGGTATATTTGGAAAGAACGCAATCGAAGGACCTTCAAAGATGAAGAGCTTTCCGACCAAAGATTAAAGGATCCCTTCATTCAGATACTTTTTGAGTGGTCTAGGGATTCTTTGAAGTTGGAGTTCCCCTCTATGTTGAATTTCCTAGATACTCTTTATTATGGTTAGCCTTGCTTTCCTTTGTTTGTTAGTGTAGATCATCTTTGTTTGAGGTGTGTCTTGGGTTGTTTCTGTGTATACTACTTGAATACGTAAAACGTGCCCCCTCCTTTTTGGCACTTCTTAATACATGATCTTGTTGTCTATCAAAAAATAAAAACAAGGGGAGAAAAAAAAATACATGCTTCTATAAAGAACTAGATATTTTTATGGTCAAGTGAAGGAAGCCAAACATGCTAACAAAGTTGAATATGAATCAGAGAATATCTTTCATTGAATGAAGTGCTGAATTTTCCACACAGAAATACAGAAGTGAGACAGATCTCAAATTAGCCCCAGCCCAAATTATTGTTGCAACAATGCAAGTGGATGTGAAAAGAGGACAGGAGGCATCTCCAAGCAACTATTGCAACTCTTCACCCCACTCCTAAGATACACTACCTGCTAAAGCATACTAACAAATTAGAGCATATTCAAGCTCATTCAAAGGTAAAACTTGTGATATTATTAATCACATGCAGAAGTTGCATGGTGAATTACCGCAAGAAAAACTGCAACAACCTCAATCTTTCATCATCAAGATCTTATACCTTTGAAGCAATATATGTCTAGACTTCTATCAATTAATAAATTTTTTAGTATCTTATCATTACTTATTGGAGCATTAAGTGTACACAGTTTTGTTGCATTAGGCTATCCTTGAGAAAAATGCCATAAGATGAATTGCAACAAAGGGAAATCCAGAATCGCATTAGAAATCTACTCTTTCTGGGTTTATCTTAACAACCAAAGCACAGACCCAATAAATCATTTTGGAAATGTGCCAATCAACGGAAGAAGAAGAGAGAACTTGTACAATTAAAACAATTTGCAACCAGAGACACAAGATACCTGAAGCAATGCCAGCTGCGGCCCCGGCGGCAACGAGAGCTATCTTTCGTTCTCTATTGTTTTCCATCATTACTGAGAATCCATTTGCACATGATTTACCAATATCTACACTAGGGCCTTCAGGACCCAAGGAACAACCAGTGCCTAAGGTCACAGCAGCTTGGATGGCCTTGATTGTTGGGGAGACAGCAGCAAGCAAATCAAAACCTTGCCTTTGAGAAGAACTGGACTGCTTTATTTGGTCTAATATTTCAAGTAAACCATGCATCATGCCAACAACAACTCCTCCTGTGACAGGTATTAAAAGTATCCGATGCCAAGTATCAGCTAGTCTTTGTAACCGGAGCCAAGCAGCACCCTCATTTGGAGTTCCAGCCCAAGCCCATTCATGTATTACATGCACCTAGATAAGTTGCACTTTGGAGTCAGTAAATGTAAAAAAGAAAAGAAAAAGATTTGGAGTAACAACAAAAGGTTTAATATGTAAAGATAACAATAGAGATCAAGCATATTAATATCAGATAGAAGGGCCACCATCTGCAAAGAAGAGAAAATGATCTGCATACAAACATAGATGAAGGATAGTGGCATCTAAAAAGATTAGAACTTTAATTTATTTTAATCTTCTATCACAAGAGATTTTAAATGATTGTGTTTTGTGTACTTCCAAATAAGGAAAAAAAAATGAGCATCGAGACCCATCATGTAAAGATCAATATCCATGATTTCCATAGAACATGATCTAATTGGTTTCCACTCTTTTCCCCTTTCATCTGGTTATAAAGCACCATCTATCATCTATCAAGTATCAATATAAGTGTAATTGCACGACATATTGAGCCTAAGTTACAGAAGAATAAATTGGAGAGAATTAGAAAACAATATCATCTTTCAGAACAAGAAGAGACCACCACAATAAATTGGTTATTAGTTATCTTGACCTCGTTCATCAGAACTAGAAATCCCACAATTGATTCCATTCAAAGACATGTGATAGTCATTCCAGTGAATTCAATCACACATCAAAACTTGATTCAAACCAGCCTCCTAATCAAGTGCTAGCATAACTTTTCTTACTAATTGAACCCAAAGTGCTCTTTAGTCTTCCCCTTCAACCAGAACCACCAACTCACAGCATTGAACTGCCACTAATCTACTCACTTTGTTGATATGGGATTATGATTCTATGGTGAAGTGCTATCTCTTCCTTTAAACCCTGAACACCAAATTCCAAAATTTCTTTTTTGGGTTTAAAGTCTATTCATATGTTCTCATAAAAGATATTCATATTTTTCCCAAAAAGACAAGAAACGAATCAGTATTGAGAAAACACGAAATAACAGATCCAGATCAACAAAAACGAAAAAAGGAAGCTAACGAAGAAAAACGGACCCCACGATTGAAGGCTGCAACACAAAGACCGGTGGCGAGGCCGAGAAGACAGCCAATAAGGAGCAAAGCCCATTCGGGAGGGGCGCTGTCGCCGAGGGCATCGCCGAGGTCGGCGTGATCAAAAGAGGAATGGTGATGGTTGTGGAGGTCTCTCTCCCTATTACTCTCCAATCGCTTGAAGCTGAGACGGCGTCCGGAGAATCCTCGATCCAGGTGATGCTTCAGTAGATCCTTAATGCCTTTACTCTTGCTGTTGCCCCCTCCTCCTCCTCCAACTTCCACGTCCCCTTCTCCGTTCGATCTCAGGAGATGACTCTGATCGCTCAATTCCCCTCCCGACATTTCCATCCCCTTCCTCCTCTTCTCATATCATCATCACGCGCTTCCACATATATGGACAACACAACCTTCCTCGACAATCCTAACTGTAGCCTACGCAACAAGCAACACAGGACAAAAGCCCACTCCTCAATTCAGAATCAAAACCCCCGCGTTTGATCTCAAGTTATAAAACAAATCAGCAACGTTTTCACGTGCTGTGTATTGTGCAAGGACGACAACCGGCTTGTGCACGTAATTCCATAGCCTCTACCCCTTTCCTTCAATTTCTCGCCAGGCAAACACGTCCTGGGTCAATTCAACTCACAAAATTTCCACCGGCTCTGTTAAGGCATCCAAATTACTTTACCATAAAAATAAATAAATAAATAAATATTCGAACCCAATCATAAAAATGTCAAAATATGGTAAGGGAGTCGCTATGATTTGAAATTTATGATGGAAAAAGACATTGACTGAATTTTGACATCAAGTAACAGATACAAAATAAACATAAATAAAAAATAAATAAATAAATTGAATTTTTTTTCCTTTTTTCATCAAATGTTTTGGGATTCTTTTTCATATCTACTATATACTCTTGAAATTAACTAATATTTAGAATAAAAAATAAAAATAATATTTTTAAAGATAATTTAAATGTAATTAATACTGTAACACTCTATACCCCGAGACCAAGGGTAATATTACCAATTTTAAATATCCAACATAAAGTTGAAATATATCTAATTGACTAAATAGTCAAAAAGAACAAAAGTCATAGATTCTCCTTTAAAAGCAAGTTCATGAAACCCAAACTATTTTTTCAATGTGGAAGTTTCATGTTTTACATAATTATGAAACACTAATTCGGTTCAAATTAAACTCGATAATCAAATTTAAAACATAATCAACTCAAACATTTGGTTTAATTTTATTTATATTTGAACGATATATAAACTTAACTTATATGAGTTGAATTTTAAAACTTATATATCAAATTATTGCTAGAAGTGAAAATTTTATATTATTGTTTACATGTAAGAAAATTCTTGAAAAGCGTAGGGTTGAAATGCAAAATCAAATTCAATAAAATTAAAAAAATTATGATATATGTATAATAAAAATATATATAATAATATATATTTATGACAATTTATACCATGCCACTATAATATATAAATGATAATAAATTATAGCTGCTAAAAGCTCATATTAATGGTGAAAAATAATTGTCACTAATTTTTATTCTTTAATGCAAATTGTGTATTTTTGTGGTAATTATAATTTAACATTGTAGTAGTAAATATTGTCACAAAAAAACATACTTTAACCTACAAAAAAATATAGTATGGTTAAAGCTATAATATTTAGTGACAATATTTTAGAATGATCGTTATAATATTTAGTGACAATACTCATAGCACCAATGTTGTGGCAACCAAAATATTATTATTAAATCTTTTAACCGTAATTTTATTTATAGTTAAAAGTCTAATTTCTTGTAGTAGATGATATTTTTTTAGATATAATGAATGCTTATTTATGAGATATAATTCATTATTTTTTTTGTTAGATAATTTATGAGCAAAATCTTGTAGCTACGAATAAAATTGTAACTGATAGTTTAAAAATTATCACTAAAAGTATTGTCATAATGTTGTCACTATAAGTACTATTACTAAATGTTGTAATTACTACTTTGAAATATTATTGCTAATTATTACAATTTTAGTGCAATATATTTTTGGTGGGTAAAATATTGTGTTAAGCGACGATACTTATTATCACTATTTCAAATTATAATTGTCACAAAAAGGATAAAGTTGCCACTAAATAATAAAATTTAGTGACAATCATCTATCGCCGTTAATATGAGCTTTTAGTCGTGATAATATTTTATCACTAAAAAATTATGTTTTTAGGGATAAGTTTATATTGCAACTAAAAAAATGTTTTAGTGATAATTATTTATCAGTACTATATATATATTTTATTAGAAATTGTATATGGTAATCATTTGTACACTTTTTGCTACAATTTTATATTGTTTTTAAATATATATAGTTTTAGTCATAATGATGTATCATTGACACATGTCCTTTTTATTATTAAAATATATTATCATCAATAATTTGTATTTAGCTTCATTTATACGATGTCACTAACCATAATTATTTGTGATCAACAAAATTTTTCATCACTTTTATTGACTACATATGCAGATAAATGAGAATATAAAATTTTACCACAAAAAATAATTAAAAAATATACATTTTTCATAATCAATTCATGTAATCCTCTTAAATAATTGTTTATACATAAACATCATTATGTTGAATAGTTTAGAGGGATTACAATTAGAAACAAAAAAAATAATAATAATACAATGCCATAATTAATAAACTTTTCACTAGTATAGTATCACGTGTCTCTAATATGCAAGAAAACAAATGAAGAATAATCGAATTGCTATTACAAAAAAAATACTGCATATAATATTTATTCATGATTATATAAAATTAATATATTTGAAGTGAAAGATTAATTTTGATGTATTATAAAATTAAAATTTAAGAAAAAAAAGTGTAATTAAGATTAATTACTATTGATTCATATATTTAAAAAGGTTAAAAACTCGAAACTATCAAATTAAAAAAACGATTAGTATTATTTACAAAAAATACAAAATACAAAATTTTGTATTATAAATAAAAGAAAAAAGAAAAAAGAAAAAAAAACCTATATACTGCCTTGAGCTTTAAGGTAAGAGATACGAAAAAAATAAATAAATTAATTAATTAAATAATTTTGTTTTTGAAAAATTACTTTAAAAAGGAAAGAGATAAAACTATAGCAAATCTCTCTATAAAATAATTTTATAATAAAGAAACTTTTTTCAACCTTCCTTCTAATACAACTAAAGTTTTGAAAGGAAATAATTGAAAACTTTGACAAAATCACTTAATATAATAATTTGTTTAAAGAAAGTTTTTTTTGCTTGATTTTAATATGCTAAATTTCTCAAAAAGACAAAAAAAAAATGGTAAGATATTATAATAAAAGAAAGTTTTTTCCTTTTTCTTTTTGTTAATATTTGGCTTAGCTAGAGTATCTTCCCACATGTCATAACAATAGTAATTTCTTATATTTAAAGTACATAATAAATATACTAAAATATACTATGAATAAGATATAAATTCTTATTTAGTCCTTCATTTAAATTATCTTTATTTAAATATAAATTAATCTTTTAACTCATTAGAAATATGATATGTATACTTACTTTAATTTTAGTCACAATGACTCTTAAAAGGAAATTTGAGAGAATAAAAAAAAGGGAGAATTGTGTTTTGGGTCCAACTGGCCCAAAAATTAACATTTGATCCATATAACTTCCATAATTGATGGAAAGGATATGAGATGTTAAAAGACCAATATATCCTTCAAATTTCTATACATTACCTTTTAAGGACATAAAACAGTGATGGACTAAAATACCCAATGACCTTTCACATAAACTTTTTTTTTGTCTTTATTGCACCATTATTCATGCAACCATACTAATTCCATTTTAACAATTTGGATTTTTCATTATTTAATTTTTTTTATAAATAATTGAAAATCAACATTATTTTCTATTTTAAATTATAAATAAAGAAAAATTATGTTCGAAAGCTATTTTAAAAAATACTTTCTAAAAAATAGTAATATGATTTATATTTTTTATATTTTCTTTTTGAAAAAACATTTATTTAAAAAATGAAAACTATTTTAAAAAATAAAAATTGAAAACCTTGTTTAATACTATTTTTTATATGAAAATAATAAAAAGAACTAAATTTCATTCATTGATTATCCATTTTTATTTTTTTTCATTAGTTATTTTAATAATAAAAAAAATATAGTATGTTTACGATTAAACAAAGAAATTGATCAATTATGTGTTTTTTGTGGGACTATCTTTTACATGAAAAATAATTAAATAACTAAATTATATATATTTATTACTCTTTTTAATTTTATTTTCTTTATTTATTTTTTATCGAAAATTTTAATATATCCATAATTAACAAAGTAATAAATCAATTGTGCACATTTTAATCTATTAAAATAAATTAATTTCTAATTTAATAAATAAAATGAAATAAGTAAATAAATTTGGAGTTATTTCTATTTTTTAATATATCTTATATCAATATTTTTTATGATTAAATAAATTTTTTATTTTTTATTTCTTTAATTCCAAAAATAAAATGAAATAAATAAATAAATTTAGAATTTTCCAACTGATCTTATATTCATATTTCTTATGGTTATATAAATTTTTTATTCTTTTTTCTTTATTTCCAAAAATAAAAGGAAATAAATAAATAAATTTGGCTTAAATAATAGTTTTTAAGTAATTTCTTTGTCTTATTTTTAATTACATTTTGCATTGAAAATAAAATAAAATAATGTTTTTTTTTAGTCACTGTACAAGGTATTTACACTAAGTGTACATGACAAATATACTAATTGTACAAGGGTGTACAAGACTATTATTTGTGAAGGATTTTAAGTGATTCTAAAAAACTTGTTTGTTTATTTCCCTTAACCAAGGATAAATGACATTCTTTACACACATTGGTTAAACATACATTCATTTCATGTATTTTATCTAACTTGTATATGGTCATTTTAATAGGTACCTCACTTATAATGATTGTAAAACAAAATTATACAACAATTTTTTTTCCTTTTTAAAATCAAACCGATGCAAACATGGTTAACCGACCTATTATTAGATATTCATAAAATGATGTATGAAATTTGAGTTATTGTACAAGAGTATTACACTAACTGTACAAGGGTATTACACTAACTGTACAAGACAAATTTACTAATTGTACAAGGGTGTACAAGACTACTTTTTGTTAAGAATTTAAAGTGATTTTGATTTCCCATTTTTTTCCACTCAAATATTTTTTTTCCCCACAAATGTTTTTCCCCACTCAAATTCTCTCACTTAAGAATTGTTTCGAATTTTATTTTTAAATTTTATCATCAAATTTTTGTAATTGCATATTTTGTTTTTGTAGTTTTAACAATGTTCTTTTTTTCCACTATTTTTTTTTGTGAAATTTTATCCACATGAATCTATATTTAAAATTATAATCATATTTATCAAATTTTTTTACTAAGATTATCTTTAATTTTTTTAAATATATTTATACTCATTTATTTAAAAAATGAAAAACTAATTTTTTTTGTAAACATGTTCTATTACCTTTCAAGTAAAAAACTAGATAAGTTTCAAAGTCAATAAATAAAAAAATTAAATACCACTTTCAATAATTTTTAGATAAAATTTTATATAATATATTTTATTTGAAACTTAATTTTTAAAGTTTAACTAAAAAATTGTATCGACAATTTTCTTGTTGTGAGTCAAAATACTTTGCATTAGTCTATCTAGATAAGAAAAATTATTAATATAATATTATAACTTTATATCTTAGTTATTTTTTTTCAACAAATTTATCTTTTTAAAAATTTTAAAATAAAAACATTAAAAATTAAAAAGCTATATATATATATATATATAATAAAGTGAAGTGATAGTTAATTTTAAAATTTTTTAAAATATGGTTAATGTAGAAAATATAAAAAATAAGAGAAAAATATAGATGAAAGTGTAATATAAATTTAAAATAAAAAATGAAAATTAAAGGAAAAGATAAATACATAAAGATAAAAAATATTTGGATGAAAAATCTCAAAATTTTTATCATTGCTTTTAATAAGAGCAAAAAGATGTAATATCTTTAAAAATGAAAAATAAAAAAATATTATTATTTTTTATTTGACATAAAATAGAAATATATATTGGAATAAAAAGGAAAAAAAAAGTTAGAAATGAGTAATATTTAATAGGGAATAGAAAAGGAAAAAAAACACAAAAAAAAATTAAAATTCACACTCACTTGTAGGCATATAAAGGATAAGGGTATTTTAGGAATTAATGAAAGACAATATCCTTCATCTTAATTTTCATACTTTGTTTGGGTCTTGGGCTTAAATATGGGTGGTTGGAGGACCAAATGTTAATTTTTGGGCCCAGCTACACAATTCTCCCTAAAAAAAAATCCACTTAAATATCATAATTATAAATTAAATGTAAAATTAGAAAAATGTTGTCCTAAATGTGAAATTTAATTATATGATAATTTTTGTACAAAATTTATATAAATATAAGGAATATAATATAAATTCTTGTTTGAACTTGCATTCAAATTATTTTTTATTTTTAATAAAATTTTATGAAAAAAATAAGATTTTATCTAAATATAAAATTTAGTTGATATATTCTACTACTAATTTAAAAAAACATAAACATAGATATAATATATATTATTGGTCTCTTTAAGTTTGTATTATGATTGTCTTTTATTTTTTATTTGTAAAAACTCTATAAGTTGTTGTTACAATAGTTGCCATTAAAAAAATAACATTACCAATAATAAATTATAGTTGTCACTAATGCATGTTCCCTACATTATGTGCATCAACAAATTGGTAAATAATTCTTTGTAGGGATATTATGATTGTTAGAAAATAATAATTTTATAGTATTTTTAGTGATAACATTTTTAGTTGTTCTTAAAAGCAATAAAGTGAATACAACATATTTAGTGACATTATTATAATCTTGCCACAAAATGTTAATATTTAGTGGCATAGAATATTTTGTTGTTACAAAAAATAATGAATTTTATTTTTAATGGTAGATTATAAATGACAATAACAAAATAATTGTCATTAAATAATTTTTTCCTCCAAATTAGGTAGCACCAAAAACTAGCATCAAATAATTAGTGACAATATTTTCCTACGACATTTATGTTATCATTCAATATAGTTATTATTATACTTTTAGTGTTAATAATATATTTATGTCATTAAAAGTAGGGTTTTAGTGGTGAAATTTCAACTACAGCTAAACCTCTTGTCACTAAAAGTCATTTTTTCTTTATAGTGATATCATCTTTTGGTAGTAGAAGTTGTTAAGTAGACATGTGACTTGCCATTTTTCTAATACACCTACAAACCCTTAGTTGACTAACTCATTGTAATGAGTCAATCCTACATCATATCATGAGCTACATTTTCATATCTTTTTCCTAGAGGCTTTATTAGTAGATAGTATTCTTGTTGGGATATGAGTTAACCATGGGTATATCATATTCCAACATATGAAATAGTGTTGTGAGAACAAGTCTTTAGTGTTATCATAAAGCATGATCATCACTAAGACCATGTGGGCTTACAATATTAGCTTTAAAAAATAAGTCTAAGGTAGAGTAGTAGGGGACTATGATACTGTAGAGCCCAAAATTTGTCCCAAACTCTTTTATTTTTGTTTTTGTTCTTATTTATTTATTGATTTTTATCTTAAGACTTTTGGTAAATAATTATTAGACTTATTCCTTTTAACTTTTAACCCAATTTCTATTAGAGATTTAATCTTAGCCTCATTTTTTCATCAAATCCCCACCATTCATTTCAAGCAAAACCCTAACCTTCTCATTTAGATCCCACACCCACCTCCCTTTTATTCTCTTTCATTTTTCTTCTATTTGCATTTTCTTCTATTTTCTTTCTTTCTTTACGTTTTCTTTTCTCTTCCTTCCTATTTTCATACCCATGACGCTACCCCTCTCAATGCTGGCAATGCCACTATTAGACAGTCCTCTCCAGCCACATTTTTTTTTTCTCTTTCTATTTTCCCCATATTTTTCTCCTCTCATTCTCTCATATTTTCTTATATGAAATCTCGTATCCATGGTTGCTACCAAGAGCGTTCATCCCCTTCTGCTTTCAATCAAGCAACTCATGGCCACTATGCCCTTCAACTCCATTGCTATCCTTTCTACCATCGTTGTTTCTTGTCTATGGGTTTCAAGGTGGGATTAATGGTAAGAAGGAGGTTTCCATCTTGATTTACATAGTAACTATTTTAGGTTTGAATTCAAGTTCGAGCTTACTTTCAATATTATTTAGGCTTTGGATTTATTGGTATTTGGATTCCATTTTAAGTTGGGATTGTTTTCTTAATTGGACTTGATTTTTTATTTGAGATATTAGGCTTGCATATTTATTGATTTAGGTTGCTAACTTATGTGATTTGGGCTTGATTAAAATATTTTCAATGAGTTGTGACATTTTTTTTTTATTTCTTCATGTTTTGGTTGTTGCTGAGGGTAGAAAAAACGATATGGGAGCAATTGGGGTGGTTGAAACAGGGTATGGGCATGGCCATAAAGTGGGTTGAATCTGATTTGGGATAAGAAGATCATTGGCAGCAAGGAAAATGGGAGGAGGGGGAAGGACAAGCTCTCTCTTGGTGTATTTTTCTATGAGTGTTTTGTGAAGGTTGAAAGTTTGGATATGTTTGAGCTTCATTTTGAAAGCTGTGGGAGAGTCATTATTGATCTTAGGATTGCATTGTAAGAGTATACATATTCATTTGTTTCTTTCCTCTTATTTATATTTATTTCTATACATACTTGTATATGTTTTTGTAAATATTTGGGTATATGTTTTGCTCATTTTTATTATTTGTCCTATAGCTATGTAATTGTTGTAAATATATTGTAATTATTCTATTATACATTTTGCTTATTATTTATTTATTTTGTTATAATATATATATATATATATATATATATATATATATATATATATATATATATACATGTAATAGGTATTTGAATGAATAAGGATTGTGGGTTTGTTGGTTCACTTTTTCAAGATATTATAATAAATAATAATTATATTTTTCTTTCTCTTTCTCTTGTTTGAATAAAGTCTTAAAGTTGATTTTTTTTAATAAACTAAAGTAATGGCTAATGAATTTGGGAGACATTGTTTCTAAATTGTAAACTTAAAATCCTTTTGTTTGAAATAAATAAAGTGAAACCTTTTCTTTTAAATAAAAAAATTTAAATAATTTTTATTAAAGAAAATAATGTCTTTATTTTTTTTGTATAGTTTGTAAAAGTTTTTTTTTTTTCATAAAATAGATTTTCTTTTCTATAGTAAACATTTTTAATGCTAATGAAAAACTATTACTTTTAATGAAATCAGAAACAATTTTATTTTATTTTATTTTATTTATCTATATTTTTTAACAATATAGAAGGTTTTTTTAATAAAATATTTTCCAATAAAATTGGGTAAGTTTCTTTTAAATAAAATTTGAATTGAAATTTCCTTTTAACTAAAATTTGTAAAAAGAAAAAGTTAAATATATATTTTTAAATAACGATTGAATGTACCATTTTGGAATAAAAACTATTTTGGAATATCTAAATGAATTTGTAAAAATTGTTTCTTAAAATAAAACTAAAAAAAAATCATTTTTTTTTTGCATAAAAGTTTGGTTGAAATATCATTTCTAAATAATTCTTAAAATTCAATTTTCTAAATAAAGGTTATAAAAAGTCTTTTTTTTTTTAAATATATATATATATAACTAAAAATCCATTTTCTAAATAAAAGTTGTAAAAAAAATTTTTTTTAGGGAAAGTTGTGTTTGCAGCAGCCCATTTGAAGGTAATATGGAAATCAAACCCAAAGAAACTGGAATATGGGCTTTGACCGTTAATAACAAAACTATTATTATTCTTATGCACTATATACTGTTTTGGTAAGCTATTCCAAAATTGCCCTTTAGTTTTCCCTGTCAGTAGCCACCGGTCTCCAAGTTAGCAGGCCGATGCGCAATTTTAGAAACACTAAAATGTGAAACTTGAAGTTATGAAGTCTGAAACCCACAAAGCACCTGACCTGAAAAACATTTGAAACTTGAAGTTATCTCTATCACTTTATCTCGTTTTGCCCTAACCCGATCTCAGAAAATTCTCATTTTCATAGCTCATTTGATACAATCGATCTGTTTATTGAGGTCTTGAGTAGGCGATGGATACCCATCTTTCGAAATTCGGCTTTGTTTGATTTTTCCCTAACCCTAGCGTGTCTTTTCACAAGTTGACGACCCAAACCTGATAGGTTTCTTCCAAAAACCTTCAAGGAAGCCAAAGTCGAGGCAGATCTTCATATTTCTTCATCAAAGGTTGATTTTTTAAAGGTTTCTGGAAACCGAAGTGGAGCTTCCTCAATCAATCATAGGTGAGTTTTCCATTTAAGCATTCGTTTGGGTGTTGAGAACATATTAGGGCCGAAGGTGTTATCATGAGCATCAGAAGAGAAACTAGTCTAATAACATATTGAAACTAAATATTATTTTTTGTGATGATTAAATCTCAACTTGTTTACTGTCTGCATCTATTATCCCTATGATTCTATATTCATATACACCTTCAAGGAAGAAATACTTCCTTCTTAACTTTTATGAGAAATTTCCATGAAGTTGATAATTGCACGTTCTAGTTTAGCAATATCCAGAAATTTCACTTATAAAATGAAGCCTAATTCACAAATTTTATATATTTTTTGAGGCAACTATGAATGGTCTTAGGGGTTGGGGTTAGATAGGTAATCTGTTTAGTTCCCATGGCCAGGCACAGTCCATTTGCAATTTTTTTTTTCTTTGAATGATGATTGGAAAGAGGGGTTATTAGCCTGCATTCTTCCTTCAATAGCTTAATATACTGAAGTATTTACCTCTACATAGTATACAGGTTCCATAAGTCGTGGAGTTGCCATAAGGAATGCAGAGTAGGCCACTCGCTGACACTTTTGTATATACCATGTATGCCCTAGTACACCCTTATGTTTAGATGTTTTTATAATGAAAAAAATGATTATTTGCCTATCAAAGAAAAAGATACATTCTCTTTCTAAATAATTTGTAAGCATATTTCAATTCTCTTACTTTTAAAGGATCAAAGGGGAAATTATTGATGCTTTCCTAACCCAACCCAACCCAACCCAAACCAAATCCTTGTCACTTGAACCAGACCCCAAGAGCTTTTTCGTTTTAAATTTTTGGTTCTGCTTTTGGATTTAATGTTTTGCATGATGGTGTAATTTCAATAGTATTAACATGCAAATCTACATATGGATGCAAATATTGATGTTTCTATTGAATTGAAATTCAAGCACAAAGAGAAAAATGGAGAAGCTGTAAAGATTATTGTTATTATTGTTATTATAAGGAGATATTGTTTTCATTAAGTGTTTGGACATCTTTTAAAGGATTCTTTTTTAACATTATAGATTGTTGATTGGTTCAAACTTTTTCCTTCTTCTCTAAAATTCCCAATCAATTCAGGTTAAATATATTCCTTTAGATCTTACTCAAGTTCTTATAGTTTGAAAAAAAAATTAAATAGCTTGGTATTGTATGTATTCCGACTAACATTATGGTTCTAATTCAAATGCCTTTTGATCACATATTAGAAAAGGTCTAAAAACTTTTCAAATTTCTTGCAACCATTTCATTTTTCATCTTTAAAGTTTAAAATTTTTTCTTTTATACTATTCTCTATTCTTTGTTTTCGTACAAATTCTAACTTGCTTTAGCTCTTCCAATGAGCCCTGAAGTTTAACCACTAAATAAACACTTTATGAAGCCGCCACATGAGGAAGAAGAAACTTTACATTTAGAGTACAATCAACACAAGGGCATTTTGCCCCCCTCTTACTTTTCATGATACATTGGCTAAACTAAGGAAAAACAAAAAGGAAATAGAATTGAAATATATATTTATTGACCACTTAGAATTGGTTTAAATCATTTTTTTTTAAAACAATGTGAGTGCTTCTAAGAATACGAACCAATCAATTCTTTTGCATTCCCATGAATATGTGGGTGTTTTAATGATGAAAACAATGAATTTTTTTTTTTTTTTATAAAAAAAAACACATAAATTATTAGATTGCTTTTCTTTTTCCCCAATTTTCCTTTTTGAAGGTTAGATTCCAAAGCATGTTTCCTATGTTATTCTCATCTGATTTATTTTAGAAAATGAAAAATAATTCTACCTAATAACTCATATACATATATGTTTAAAACTGAATTTGGATTACCCACTTTGGTTTGAGTTGCAATGATTCCATTAATAATCTCCTCATATTTTGAGTTAAAATGTGGGTCACAAGTAAAATTATTGATGACATTTAATTTAATTTTATTATTATTCTATGAAATAGTTAATAAATATTTTTGAAGTTTTTTACATAACCTTAATAGCAGTCTTTAGTTAATCTTTTCCACTAAGGATGTTATTTTATTTTTGTATAAGTTAGTTGTATTTTATTAATTAAATTATTAGAAATTGGCTTTGCAATAATTGCAATATTATTTACTCTAAATTAGTATTATTTATATATTATTGGATGACACTTGAGAAGGATAGGATATATGATATATGATTTTTTGAGGAAGTTTAATTAACTAATTCTAATATTGATTATGTGTTGTGTTGTGTTTATGATTTGTTTATCTAGAGATTTCAACACTAACTACGTGACTCTCATTACGAGTGGAATAGACTTGAGGTATGTAGCTAAAATTAAATTCTTATTTAAGTGAAATTTGGATGTCTCTTGCACTTATTATAATAATGATAAATCATGGCATTGTTTTGATATAATTCTTTTTACTAAAGATGTTTTAATTTCCTAATATTAGGTTATATAATCTTATTTTATTCATTATTGTTATATTTACCATGGAATGGTTGATCAATATGACAAGATGTTTGAGCATATAATAAACAATCAAAAAAACTATTTCCCATAGCAATAAATAAATAAAAACATGCAAACCTTGTTTTAAAAAAACATGTAACACTCGTTTGAAAAAAACATATTTTCCAAACAAGTTCTTTAAAAATTATTTTTTATGGTAAATTATTTTATAAAAAAAACATATTTTGAATTATATATATATATATATATATATATATATATATATATATATATATATATATATATATATTTGTTCTAAATGATATATAAGGCTCTTTTCAACTTTAAACCTTGCTCCCACCATCCTACTTAGCTTACCTATTCTATTATATTTTCTTTTCTTGAAACTAATATTTTATACATACATGTGTGTGTGTCTATATATATATATATATATTCGAATTAATTGGTTAAAATGGATGAAATAATCCCCATATTTGTGAATTTGAGCCCTCTCATATTTTTGTTTGAAGAGTAGCCCATTTTTTTATATATAAATGCCATTGATTATTTCAAGCATTTACATGTATGTTTTAAAAGAAAGCATTCTTTTTATAAGAAAATTTTGAGGGCATTTTTGTCAAAATCAAGCAAAAAAATTATGAAGGGTTAGATTTCCAAAATTAAGTTTTCAATTACCCTTTTAATTAAATAAACCTATTTTTTATAAATATTTTAATTTACCTTTCTTCCTTCTTTATGCGTTTATTTTCCATTTCAATTTTTAATTTTTTTTGTCCTACAACAAGAGGAAGGGAAACTAATTAAGAATTATAACAAGCAACATTGTCGTGCTTAGGAATTCATTGTACCTAGATTTTGTATATGCTTTACTTTCATCTAAACATTTGTTGATTACTTAAATACATACATGCAAGTGAGATAGATTTAAGGCACATAGCTGAAATTAGATGCTTATTTGAATGAAATTTGGATGTCTATCGAATTTATTATAATAATGATAATGATAAATCAAGATATTATTATGAAATAATTCTCTTTACTAAAGTTGTTTCAATTTTGCAATATTAGGCTATATAATCTAATATTATTTTATCATTGATATATTTACTATGAAATGATTGATCAATTTTTTGAAGTTCTTGATATTTAACCTTAGTACTAGACTTTTCGCTCCTTTGATTGCTTTCTTTTATTGTTCCTCCTAATTCGTCAACTTCAAAAAACCATTAGAATCATATTAAAATTTTTGTTACCTTTGTAATAATAATAATAATCACCATGTACACAGTGTCATGATATAAACAGTTGTTAACAAGGAATTCGTATCCTTCAAACTCATCACCAAAAATGGAACATAGAGAAGGTATAAAGATTTGCCTATGTCTTTCATATAGTTGTTAAAATCATATTTGATTGAAAACTCACCATTGTATTACATTTTGTAAAATATTTAAAGAAAACACATATCAAATACAAGCACAAAAACGTAGCTATCGAAGAAGTCAATATGCTAGATTATCTACTCAACAAAAAGAAGAATATATACAACATATTATGGATAATCGGAAAAGGAGAAAGACAAGTATCATGTTGGTGGAACGTACTTCGTCTAAACATAGAACCAAAATGGTTGTAATTGGAACAACATTGATTATCTCTAATGAACCATATTCAAATCTAGAAGAACCACAAGGTTTGTAAATGAAACTAATTCATGAAATTTTCCTACTTGCTGTAATTTTTATTCTTAGAACTAACATAACAACAATTTGATATAGGTGAAATAACAAGCCAACTTATGTGTTCCCTATTACATGAGTTAAGTAAAAAACAACCTTGTCATTTTTGTGGTGTGAAGTATTTTCAATACGAACTACCAAGCTTTTATTGCTACAATGGACAAACACTTCTTTCTACCCCTCAAGTTCCAATGGACTTACATACTTTATACACTTCTCAAAGTGATGAAGCATTAGAATTCTGATGACATGTTCGAGATTACAATATCATATTTTCCTTTACATAATTTGGAGTAAAGTTGGACAAAGAACTAGCAACTTCAAAAAAACAAGTTTATACATTTCGCGCACAAGGATAGATATATCATAATATTCCATCTCTACTACCATATAATGATTCTCCATGCTTCTTCCAGTTATATTTTTATGATACTCATAACGAGCTTCAAAATAGATTATGGATACTAAAAGCTACTACCCTTAATGAGGTTACTGTTCAACGATTAATGAGAGTATTGTTAGGAAACCCATATGCACAATTTTTTCGTAGATTAGAGGATGCTCCACTAGATGCTTATGAAATCCGAATACGAAGTGATGTAAAGTTAGACCAAAGAATTTATAATTCTCCATCAATTGATCAAGTGGTTACTATATGGATTGAAGAAAATAACCCTAATGTAGCTCATGAACGAGATATTATTGTTCATGCACATTCAGGCCACAAACATACTGTTAAACATTATTATGGTTGTTATGATCCACTACAATACCCTTTATCATTTCCTCAAGGAGATGTTGGGTGACATCAAAATATTCTAAAAAGGAATTGTGCTCAAGCTAATTATCATATGACACACTCATATGGTGATTCATGTGTACATGATTATGAATCTATAAAAGATATTATGAATCGAGAACAAAAAAATGTTGATAGTGGTGGAAACAAAAAGGTTTCATGTCACCAGTATTATTGTTATAAATTACAAATTAGAGATGATAAATCGATTCTACTGTATTTTGGATGATTATTACAACAATGTGTAGTTGATATGTATATCAAACTTAAGACAACAAGGTTAGACTATTATCGAAGGTAATAATCAAATATCAAAGTAGAGTTGTACCAAGGCATCGTAAGTGTGTTAGCTGGAGAAAGTAGAGCGAACAAAGTTGGGAAAAGAATTGTTTTGCCTACATCATTCATTGGTGGCCCTAGAGACATGCGCCATCAATATTTAGATGCTATGTCATTAGTTCAATAATTTGGAAAACCTGATCTTTTTATAACAATGACATGCAATCCCAAGTGGAAGAAGATTCAAGATGAATTAAAGGAAAATCACATGTCACAAAATAGACCTGATTTAACAGCATGTGTTTTTCAAGAAAAACTACAAGATTTCAAGGACCAATTATTAAAAAAACATATATTCAGAAAAGTTGTTGTACATGTGCATGTGATAGAGTTCCAAAAAAAAGAAAAAAAAAAAAAAAGGATTGCATCATGCACACATTTTGATAACCTTAAAGGTAGAATACAAAATTATGAGCCCTAATCAATATGATAAATTTGTGAGTGTTGAAATCCCATATCCTACAAGATATCCAATTTTACATGAAAATATTTTGAAACATATGATGCATGACCCTTATGGAGTATTGAAGAAAAATAATACATGCATGCAGGATGGAAAATGCAAAAATAAGTATTCTCGTCCTTCTTATAGTGAAACAGTGTAAGGTAAGAACTCTTATTTGATTTACCGTAAAAGAAACGACAATCATCAAGTATTGGTTCATAATGCAATATTAGATTATTGTTGGGTTGTGCCTTATAATTCATATCTTTTAATGCGATATGACTATCATATTAATGTGGAAATATGCTCTACCATCAAGGCAGTTAAATATCTTTACAAGTACATATGTAAGGGTCATGATAGAATTGTAGTTTATGTAACTGATAATAAGGATGATGTTTTAGTTGACAAAATTCAACAATTCCAAGATGCTTGATAAGTATTATCACAAGAAGATGTATGGAGGATTTTTGAGTTTGAATTAAATGAAATATATCCCGCTATTATTAATTTGCAGTTACATTTGCCAAGTAAGCAAGTTGTTTCTTATTAGGAAAACCAAAATTTAGAAAACTTTCTTTGTTTTCATGTTGCATCTAAAACAATGCTTACAGTATTTTTCAATACATGCTCTCAAGATGATGAAGCAAAAACATATTTGTATAGAGAATTCTCGAAGTATTATGTTTGGAATAAGCAGGGTAAGTGTAGAAATAAAATAAAAAGTAGAGAAGTTATTGGTTGGGTGAATGGAACAAACCCATTTGAAGGGGAGCGATATTATTTGAGACTCTTACTGAACCATGTTAAATGATCAACTTCTTTTCAAGATTTATTAACTTATGATGGTGTTCAATATTTATTATTTAAAAAGGCTGCACAAAAACGATGTTTGTTGGAATCTGATGACTTCATATCAGAATGTTTACATAAAGCTACATGTTTTCAAATGCCATTAGCAATGCGTCGCCTTTTTGAAAATATATTGGTTTATTATCAACCCGTTGATGTTATGAAATTGTGGGATACTTATCTTGAATCGATGTCAAAATTTTTTCAAACCATCCACCAATTTACACATGAAACTCAAATTTTAAACAAATAGACAAGTATTGACTTTTTTTTTTTTTTGCAAAGTATCGGAAAAATTAGTATTGATTATAACTTACCATTTATGGATTTAAGCGATCTAGAAACAAACACCATTGGAAAAAGAGAGATTTTTGATGAGTTGGTTATAGACATTAGCGTTGAGGATTTACATGCTCCAACTACTTTAAATTTAGAACAATCAATTGCCTATTCAACTATCCTTAATCGAATAAATTATGGGACAAGCGGGGTTTTCTTTGTAGATGGTCCATGTGGGATTGGAAAAACATATTTGTATCGTGCATTACTTGCAACTACCAAATCAAGAGGAATGATAGCCATTGCAACAACAACATCAGGAGTAGCTTATTCCATAATGCCAGGTGGTCGAACATCACACTCAAGGTTTAAAATACCCATTAACGCTAATGAATCCAGTTTTTGCAACATAAATAAGCAAATTGGTATTGCAGAATTACTTAAAAGAGCAAAATTGATAATATGGGATGAAGCTCCAATGGAAAAACGATGGGCTATTGAGGCATTTGATAGGACTTTAAAAGATATTATGGATACCCACTTAGTGTTTGGTGGAAAGGATATTGTATTTGGAGGAGATTTTCAACAAGTGCTATTAGTTACACCTCAAGACACAAAAGCTGAAACTATTAATGCAAGTTTAGTCATGTATTATCTTTGGCCTAAAATGGAGAACTTAAGAGCAACTACAAACATGAGAGCTCGTTCTGATACCATTTTTAGTGATTCTCTTTTACATATTGGGAATGGTGATGAACCCACAACAGATGAAGATATTATAAAAATCCCTAATGAAATGTTGATTAAATATGGAGATGATGAGAACCCTGAAGAATGTTTAACGTCTTTCCTTTACTTAAAGATCATGCATACTCAGTTGAATATATTACAGACCGAGCTATCCTTGCAACAACAAATGACAATGTTGATATGCTAAATGAAAAACTCATTGAAATTTTTCCAAGGGAATCTAGAACATATTATAGTTTTGACTCTATAGTTGATGATACTCAAAATTATTGCCAAGAAGAATTTTTGAATACTCTAACACCAAATGGGCTTCCTTCTTATAAGTTAGTCTTAAAGAAAAATTGTCCTATCATGCTCTTATAGTACTTAGATCCATCAAATGGAGTTTGCAATAGGACTAGAATGTGAAAAGGTTTTGAGTCAAATGTAATATCTACATAAATTACAACAAGACACTATGTTGAAAAACAAGTGTTACTCCTAAGAAGACCTCTTTCACTAGTAGAAAATGAAAGATACCTTTTTCATTTCAGACAATCCCAATTGTCAATTCAACTTAGTTTTGCAATGACTATAAACAAAGCATAAGGCCAAACAATCCCATATGTCGGTGTATATTTACCATAAAATGTCTTCTCGCATGGTCAATTATATGTTGCATTATCATGTGGTACTTCAATGACAACAACAAATGTCCTTATTAAAGAAAGCACTCCCCAATGTACCATTGACAAAAGATCTTATACTAAGTATGTGGTATATAAAGAAGTTTTAATTCTAAGAAGGTAATGAACCTACCCATGCTTTCTATTTTTCATTATTTTTATTAATTAGTTTTCCTTTTTTCATATTGTTAGATTAGATTTCTTGCCATAACTAATTTTATTTTTCAATATTTTTGTAGCCACAATGTCTAATGAAGAAATTAATTCCCGAGGCTTTATACCTCTTAGCATGTTTTGGCCTTTTCATAGGGATTGGACTATAAAAGCACTTGTTCTTTGTTGAAAATCAATAGAATTGTATAATACTTCAAAATGATTTAGAAAACTTTGGAAGATAATATTAATGGATGACAATGTTTGATAAGCTTATATATATATATAATTACGTTCATGTTTACTTTGATTTACCTTCTGTTTAATTTAAGCATACATTTAATTATCTTTTTATGATTTCATAGGGCACAAGAATGCAAGCAATTTTATTCAATGATGCAATTGACAAGTTTGAAAAGGAATTCATTAAGGAAAAGACATTTTATTTCAAATGGATTGGTTAAACAAGTGAATGCTAATTTTCTCAATGTTCATGACACTCTTAAGTTTACCCTATTTATCCATTCTTGAGTGGAGGAGGCTACAATTAGCATTGACCTGTCAAATGATATGTACAACTTCATTCAATTTAAGGACATCAACCATCATCTAGAAACCAACAATATAATCAATAAATAGTTATATATTATTTAGAAAATTTCATTTCATATTTACAATTTTAAGATACTAACATTTCAATGTTTTCATATTTCTTTCTAGATTTATTGGTTGTTATTGTGAATGTTGATCCTTTTGTTTTCATAAAGAGACATGGAGCTTTTGGTGACACTTGCAAGCGCAATGTTACATTCATGAATTCATCGTATTTATTTTTACTCTTTTAGAATTAATATTTTTAAATTCTAATGGTTATAACTTTATAACATATTTTATTCATGTTTGTTACAGTCATTATACAATTTTATTAACATTATGGAGAGATCTTGCAAAAAATGGTCATATATTGGAAGAGCAAATCACTTGTAAACCAATAATTGCATTATCAAAAGCAAATATCACAACATATGAATGTATGTATTACACATTATTGGATTTTTTTTAAACATGTTTATTTGTTGGTTATGCATATCAATATTAACTATTTAAGAATTCTATTGACAATTAGGGAATTTATGTTTATGCACATTGTCGATTACCATGCTTCATGCCAATCCGAATTTGGAAGAAGTTGTGAAAATCAAGGAATGGTATATTTTAAAAAGTTAATGCCTCAAAAAAAAAAATTTCTTTCTACGTTCAAATACCACTATTGTATTAATATGAATTGTAAACGTGATTTGTAAGTCAAACTCTATTATCAATGCAAGTATGACAAGGATAGCTAGTCTTATAAAGATTATGTCCTCAGAATATGTCACACTTGTTGATTTAATAGAAAAATCATTATCTAAATTCCAAGTATATGACATTTTATCCTACAAGAAGGAGGAGGGGGGGAACCTATTGATATTTCTTTGATTCCAATACTTAAATTAACACTATTGTTTAATTAAATTTATAGAAAATTCATTATTCATTCAAAGCAACAATTGTCAGTGTTGACAATATGGATGAACCTTGGTACAACACATGCACAAAATGTAATAAGAAAGTGGTGTTGAATGACCAAATTGTGGAGTGCCCAAAATGCTGCAACACTAATGCAAATTATTGTCCCAAGGTAATATCTTTCATCCATGTTGATTATTAAACATTCAAGCAACGAAGATAATTACTAAAACTCCTCTTTCTTTATTTATTTTATTGATTAATAGAATTAATATAGGTATATGTTGAGACTTACAATTGTTGATGGAACTCACCAAGCTGCCTTAACTTTGTTTGATGCTGCAAAAAAATCATGGGATGTCCTATACCTAAATTTGTTGAAACAAAAAAAAAAAAAAAAAAAAAAAACAAGTGCAATATTTTGAAATTTTACCAAATAACAAATTTTGATCATGATTAGAGAGGAAAAAATTCTTCTTACATAACTTCATCAACTTTGTATTCCAGAAAGGAATGAATAGTTCATTTTATAAAAAGTTGATCAACTCTTATGGAAAGGCATTTGTTTTCATCCCAAAGATTAACAAAATGAATGACATGGCCTAAATGTCAGTAAGGTTCATTACAAAAGAAGTATATAATGAAAAAAATATAAACACTGTCAATTCATGCAATAGTGACAACTTACAATTGCGGAAAAATCTCAAGATTGCCAAAGTCTAAACTTAACTTCACTTCTTATAAGTACTCTTGTAATATTAATTTGTTCATCTGATAATTTCATTAGCAAAGACAAAACTAGAGCTAACATCTAACAAGACATTCTTATTTTTGTTTGTGTTCTTTCCTTATGTTACTATTTTGTTGATATAAGACATTTTCTAGGGTCAAGTTATCTAGAAAAGTGTTTACGCTTAGTTTCTTTTGAAGAAGAGTAGTTTTTTAGAATGGAGGATTCATTCTTTACGCATATTCCTATACTTCAAATTGTGATTTTCTTGCTTATAAGTAGGTCTAAAATTTTGGAAATATATTTATTGATAGATTACTATTACAAAAAATGCAAACAAAGACGCTTTACTCCTTGACACTTTTGAGAAGTGTCAAGATTTAATGTAAATTATGGCACTTGTGTTCAATCTTGGCGCTTGATAGAGAACCACATCAACCTTGGTACTTTTTAAACTAGGATGATGGCACTTCAATATTATGGTGCTTCTTAGAAGTGTCATTGTGAGGGTTGCACACTACTTTGGCGCTTTTTAAAAAATGCCATGATCTCATATCTATATATATATATATATATATATAGATATAATTTCTAATCTTCCCACTTCTTCACATGAAAGCGCGAAACACAACCCTCCAATGTTTCATTACACGCGACAAACCCTACACCAACTTTCCTCATTCTCTGAAAACCCTAAATTTTTTACATGTTTCCATTTCTAACCATAATATACCCAGTTGTGCCCTTAGTCCAACCCCGTAAGAAAGGAAAGGTAAGTCAAATGAGGCCTCTCCAATTGTAGTCTCCTTCATAAAAGCTTCTCTCGACTCCACCAACCTTTTTGTTCCCTAGCATTGCCTTCTCTTCAATGATGGTGAATTTTGTATATTGTAATCTACTTCTCCTTCTTTTAAGACATGTTCTTTCTTATTTATTTTTATCTTTATGAGAAAGTTTATTAAAAATTAGGGTTTTCTCTTTTCCTTCTCAAGTCAACCATGAACAATCCCAACAATAAGCCTTCTATAAGACCCTAAACTCTTCACTACCTCATTAATACAATGGCTTTTCCAAAACCCTGAAGTACTATCAGTGTGAAACCCAAATCAAGGTATAGATGAGCCCTAACATTCATGCCCTAATATTGGTTTTTCTTTTTATGTGTTTGGATAGTGAGAAAATTAGGCGAGATGGAATTAAAGGTTTGTGGTTTTGGGATGCAATTGGTGGTTATTTTTTTCCTTGACCTTTTTTAGTTGCTAAATGAATCGAAGAATTGTGAAAATGTAACCCACATTTGATTTGATTTATAGTGTTATGAGGTTTTCTATTCTAGGTATAGGCATATGTGAAACTAAAGACAAGACCCTAGCAATCATGCTCACAAAAGGTCTTGATAGGAATGCACTTTAATTGGTTAAAGTGGTTAGTTTCACTAACTCAACCCATAGCTTTTTTTCATCTTATTTTGGCAATTATTATTTTACATTTTCAATTAATTATGGTTCACTTCTTATTTGGATTTGGGTATTGTTGATTTTCTTGCATTCTTGAAAATTTTAAAATTAAATTTAAATTTAGGTTTCTTTGAATAGGCGAGAGCTTCCACAATTTCGAATCTAATTTATCAAATGTATCTAATTCGAAATATGGGTAAGGGCATTTGGGGTTACTTCTTAGCTAGTCCAATACTGAGTAAACAGTTGGTCCACTTATCTTTCCTAATTTTTATCCTGTATTAAGGTCTAATTTTTCGTATATTATTGTCAATCATGTTATTTTTTCTTATAGCTCTTTATCCACATTTTCTGGAATTTTTGCTAGTCAATAGTTATTACAGTGGGTTGAGGATTGGGAAAATGGAGCAAGTTTCTAATATAAAGCTTTGAAAGGCCTATCTTGTTGACTAATTTTTTTTCCTTATATATTAAACTTGAGAAGAAGCAATAGCAAATTTGCGAATTAGAAGATGAATTGCTTTTTTTTTTTTTTAATTTCCTTTTTTACTTGTGATTGTGAACTTGATTGAGAAACCTGACCCTGATAATCGTTTTGTGATTTTGTATAAATATTCTTTTTATATTTGTTTTATACTTTGATGGATATGGTAGAAGAATGATTGTTCTTAAATGTTTCTATTTATCATAATGCTTTCTCATTAGTAGACTACTTAAATGTTATTTTTTTTTGTAATATTTTTCAAGAGAAATGCACAGGAAAAAAATCTCTTCAATGGGGTAATTACATCTATTTGCTTGAATTCGAATAATTTTTTATAAACTGAAATGACTGAATATTCCCATTCTCTCACCTATCTTAAGACTTGATTGTGGAAGATTGGATCATTTCTATCTTGATACGGGAGGCCTTCGTTGTTATCTTAGAATGAATATTTTGGGATGGCCTAGTAGAAGTCCCAAATCTATATATTTAGTGACCAGATTTGGTACACATGTCGTATATAGAGGGGAAAGGATATAACATTTGTTTTTGTATTGCATGACTGGCAATAGGAATGTATTGAGGTCTCACTTATGGTCTAAAAGAGCCTCATAATGCTCATGATTTGGTAAAGGTTCCTATTCACAATCTCATAGGAGCTTGAAAAGGATTATGCTTGGCTATTATATTCCCTTATTTTTTCACTTCTAACCTAAGCTACATCAATTTTCCTCATAGCCTCTTTAGAAACTTCTAGTTCATCTCATTTTAAAAGATGATAACAATAATAGATATACAAAATAATAATATTTCCAATTTTTTTTCTCTTTTTGGGAAACTTTAAATAATTTTTGTTCTACAATTCACTATCTATAAATAATGGAACTAAATTAAGGTCTTGCTACCTACTTTTTTTTCTTTGCAAATATTGTGTCTAAGATATTGAGTTTATTTTCTCTTCTAGACAATGGGCATATCTACTTACATTCTTCTGCCTGGTTTTCAATTTTGATGGAATATTGTAGATTTGTGATGAATGCTTTGAAGCCTAAAGAAATTTATTGGTGGGATGTCCAATACATTGTTACAAATGGAATGACTTCTATAATCAATGAGGAACCAATCTAAAAAATCACCAAGTAAGGTGTTGTTGTTCATTTTTTTTATATTATTTTGTCCTTTGAAAGGCTCCAAACCCGGTCACTAACCCACTATAGGCCATAAAATTTATTCACCATTTTGGTGTTATATGTGTCTTTATTTTTCCTTTTATATTTTTTTGGTTTATGGCCTTTGACTTTGTTTATTGTGTTGTTGAGTGGTTGTGCCGCTTGTGGTTTATAGGAGATTTAGTTTTGTACCTCTTAAATTTTCCATAAAAACTTTTGTTTCCTTTTATAAATAATGAAAAAAGAATTTTTTTTCTTCATATATTATTTACTTTTTTAATTAGATTAAAATTTAAAAAGAAAGATAACATTTAAATTAATGTTTTCATTTCAGGTTAGGATATCATGTTTGACTATGGTGCTATGTATAAAAAGTTTATTTTTCTACCATAAAAATCTTGAGCTTTAAGAAATGTATAATTTTCTTAACAGATCATTCTATTTAAAGTTGCTTTTCGAAACTTAAAATTCTAAGAAAAATTGGTTGTTCTGGGTAAGATCAAATCTATTTTAATCTCAAAGAAATAACAACAATTTAAATATTATTCATTGAAATTGCAACATAGGCCATATTGGAGATGGTATTTTGGCATAGGCAGAAATGAGAATTGAACTATTGTATATTCCAAAACAAGAAAAGCTAATGATAAAAGCTTGTTTGGTAAAACAAGAAGTAAAATATTATCTCTTAAGTGATAGAAAATTCGATTTCCTTCCTTACTAAATAGTTGACATTGAGGGAAAGAAAATATTAATATGATTAAATTAAGATATACTTTATTATCTTATTATACTATAGGGTATTAAATGGTTACATCATATCTATTGCTTGTTTAAACTTTATTTACTTTTATTTTTTTCCATTTTCCATTTATTTTCTCTTACTTTTTCAAAACTAATTTTTAATTCCCTTTATTTTAAGTTATTTGGTTTGTGATAAAAAAAAAATTATAAATTGAAGCAAAATGCAATACTCAAATTTTAGTTTATGTTTCTCCAAGATAGCAGAAGTTCTTTTCAAAGTTTATTTATTTATTTTTAGTCGTGGGAATTAGGGTATTTTAGAATAATTTGAATCTCGGATACAACTTGAGGTGATAGTGCTTTGTTTTGTTCACTGGTATCTTGTTTTTGGTATGTAAACCAATGTCTCTTTTTCTTGTTTTTGGAATGGTATATCTGGTATGCTTTGTTTTGTCTTTAAGAATCTGAGCAAAAAAGTAGATTTGTATTAGTTTGATGAACCCATTCTAGAGGCTGAGATTTTTGTGCATAATGTATTGATTTGGTTTTTTTCTATCCCATTTGATTATATTTGTTTTTTCTTTTTCAAATAAGAAACATATTGTTTTTCACTTTACTTGATAAGACAACAAGGGGGTAACTGCTGACTAGTTGTTAAATCCTTGTTTGGTTGCTAAGAAAATGTACAACACAACCATTTGGCTACGTTTGATTGGGTATTTCTTTCCTCAAGGACGAAAACAACCTAAAACATGAGATCCAATTCCATGTCATCTTCCTTTTCTTTTTCTTTCTATTTTTTCAGAAGCCATATGGAAGATAATGAATTATGATATTAATATGATAAGGTGATCCTTGATTTACCACTAGCCTTGTAGTCCTATAGGCCTTTACACGTTCTCATATATTTGTTTGAGGGTTTATGTTGGTTTCCATATTAATATGAGAAATGAATCATGACTTGGCAAGTTGTTGATTTGCGAAAAATATCATTATGAACCTATACCAAGTTCTAGTCTTCCACATGGTTCTAAAACAGTTTTGAACGCTAAGAAGGTTTTCGGGTGTCTCCAAAAACTCTTATTTCTTAGCTTGATGGTTTAGCTAAGGAGTCATCCATTTTCTGGTCAACAAAATGATGATAAATAATCGAGTGAATATAGTAGGAGAAGGGTATGTGTGTCTATATATATTCATTTTCCTTCCTTTTTAAATTTACTCCAATGTCATTATAATGTAATTTCCTTCAAGTATGAGTTTATTCATTTTATTTTATTTTATTTTATTTGTGTTTTGGGATAGTAGGATAGGTTGCATTCACAAGAAACTATCATTTAGAAAACTACACTAAGGAGACCCATCAACAAAGGTAATGACTATTATACCTAGAGTTCCTTGTTGCTGAAAATATCATATATTTTTTTCATGCTCATTGTCTATGTTGGGGCATTGGCTAGCTGATGAAAAGTCCATGTTTCTGTTTAGTTTATATATGAGAATAAATGATAAAATATTTATGACATTTCACATTTATCTTTCTTTTCCTAAAGGACTAGATGCTAATATAAAGGGGTTGGTATTTATGATATGAATCAATGTGACAACTAAGCTTATTGGCACTTTTAGGTTCTGAATGAGGTTTATCACCAATTTTCAACTAGCATGTAGGTTTGGTCACTTATTTGTCATATTGTTTGATTTTTAGTATGATCTTTAATTTTCTATTCCATTACATTGTTTTGATATGGTTTGTAGATGGTTGTAGTCATTCTTATCCTTCATCATGGTGTCATTCAATTTGGTTCATCCTTAGTTGTAAGTCCTTTTTTTCATTTTTTTTGATCTCTCAAAATAACTTTGATTGCTCACTAACTTCTCTAAGAGCTTATTTAGTGAAGAAAATATTCTTCTTTTTTTCTGTGTCAAAACTGAATACAAAGTGACCTATATATATACAAGTGGGATTCCTAATCTATGCCATATAATATGCATAATCACTATCTCTAAGGAAACAATAACTAATTAGGAGAGATTCTCTCATCCATAAAAATAGAAAATATCCTAACACAATCCCTCTAATCTTGGCACTTAATCACAAATCATAATCTCATATTTCCACACTCCCCCTCAAGTTGGGTAATAGTTGTCTAGCATTCCCAACTTGCTTTTCATGTTTTCGTAGGTGGCCTTTGGAAGTGCCTTTGTCAGAATGTCTACTATTTGACGACTTGAAGGAATATACATAAGTCCGATTGTTCCTCTTTCAAGTTTCTCCTTGATGAAGTGACGGTTTATCTCCACGTGCTTGGTTCTATCGTGTTGAACTGGATTCTTTACAATACTTATGGTAGCCTTGTTATCACACAAAACTGTCATAGTGGAGTTTGATATAATTCCAAGTTCCTTGAGTATTCTTTGGAGCCACATTCCTTCACATATCCCATGAGCCATTGCCCTGAATTCTGCCTCTGCACTATTTCTCACCACTACGGACTGCTTCTTGCTTCTCCAAGTTACCAAGTTTCCCCACACATAGGAACAATACCCAATAGTCGACCTCCGATCTATCAAGGATCCTGCCCAATCAGCGTTTGTGAATACCTCAACTTCCCTACTTGAGGTTTTCTTGAAGTAGAGTCCTCTACCCGGGCTCTTTTTAAGGTACCGTAAAATTTTGTATACGGCTTTCATGTGTCTTTCAATGGGATTGTTCATGTAACGACTTACCATGCTCACAACGAAACCTATATCGGGCCTTGTGTGAGTTAAATAGATCGACTTTCCTACTAACCTCTAGTACCTGTCTCTGTCAGTTGGATGATTGTCGTTATCTTTATCAATCTTACCAATAGGATCCATAGGCGTGTCCACTGGCTTACAACCTAGCATCCTAGTCTCCTGAAGTAGATCAAGGACATACTTCCTTTGCGTGACCACAATTCCCTCCTTAGTTCTGCCAACTTCCATGCCAAGAAAGTATCTGAGTTGTCCAAGATCTTTTATTACAAATTCTCTTGCTAGCAGCTTCTTGAGATTCCCTATCCCTTCTTCATCGTCTCCGGTAATTATAATATCATCAACATAGACAATGAACAGAGTCATTTCACCTTCCTTAGAGTGCTTCATAAACAGTGTGTGATCTTCTTGACATTGGATGAACCCATGTTTTTTCACAAATCTAGTCAGTCGATCAAACCAGGCCCTAGGTGACTGTTTTAGACCGTATAGGGACTTTCTCAGTTTACACACTTTTCCTAAATTTTCTGGAGTTTCCATACTAGGTGGAATCTTCATGTAGACTTCCTCTTCTAGTTCTCAGTTGAGAAATGCATTTTTGACATCAAGTTGGTGCAGATTCCAGTCCAAATTTACTACAACTGACAATAACACTCTAATGGAGTTGAGCTTTGCTACTGGTGCAAATGTTTCTTCATAATCAATGCCATAGGATTGAGTAAATCCTTTAGCTACTAGTCGAGCCTTGAACCTGTTTATACTTCCATCTGAATTGTGCTTCACGGTAAATATCCACTTGCATCCAACAAGCCTCTTACCCTCTGGTAATTTTGAGATTTCCCATGTCCCATTTTTCTCCAAGGCTTGTATTTCTTCTTAAACAGCAGTCTTCCATTCAAGTTGTTGAAGTGCTTCTTGGATGTTGGATGGGATACGATCATCTTCAAGAAAAGTGATGAACGCTTGGAAATTCTGTGAAAGCTTTCCATAGGACACATGATTACTGATTGGATACTGAGTGCAGGATCTTACACCTTTCCTTAAAGCAATGGGTTGATCAAGATCATCAAGGTCATTACTGGAATCTAGATCATAAATTGTGTTACTTGGTTGTGAGTTTGGGTTGCTTGGATCCTGGTCCAATTCTTGGTTCTACTCAAGTGGAGTGCTGTCCTCGGGCTCTTTTTGAGGAGGTTTCTTGGGCTTTTCCTTTAATTTTTTTCTAGAATAAACTATTACCTCTTTACTGCCTTGTGTAGTTGACTCAGGTGTGACAGAAGGGACATCCAAGGAATAGTTTTCGGGGACAGAAAGAGTACTATCTATTTAAGGAGGCAGTGATGAACTCAAAGGAGAAGTAGTGCTGATTTCGGTTTCCCAAAATTGGAATTCATCTGTGGACCAGTTCTCCCCCTGAATGCAATTTTGGGGTAGAAGGGTTGATTTTCGAAGAAAGTGACATCCATGGAAGTGTAGAATTTCTTAGTTGTTGGAGAATAGCACTTGTATCCTTTTTGGTTTGGTGAGTACCCGAGAAAGATGCATTTAATGGTTGTCGGATCAAGTTTACTACATTGGGACTTATGGATGTGAACGAAAGCAGTACAACCAAAGACTTTGACTAGGATAGACGAGATTATTCAAGCGGATGGATATGCAGCGAGGAGGATTTGACACGGGGTTTTAAATTGAAGAATCCTATAAGGCATTCGATTGATCAAGTAGGTTGCTGTGAGTACAACTTCACCCCATAATTGTTTAGGCACGTTTGAAGCTATCATGAGGGATCGTGCAACCTCCATCAAATGTTTATTTTTCCTTTCTGCAACTCCATTTTTCTGTGGAGTATCAATGCACAAGCTTTGATGTACGATGCCATTCTCCAAAAGATATGACCCAAGAATGTTGTGATAGTATTCTCGAGCATTATCTGTCCGAAGGACTTGAATTTTTGCCTGAAATTGCATCTGAACCATGTAGTTGAAGTTTTCAAATATTTCCCTCACTTCTGATTTCTTCTTCATAAGGAATACCCAAGTCACTCGAGTGTGGTCATCAACAAAGGTGACAAACCATCTAGAACCTGTAATGTTGTTGATTCTAGAGGCCCCCCAAACATCACTGTGAATCAAGGAAAAATGATGAGATGGTTTGTATGGTTGAATGGAATAGGAGTTGCGAGTATGTTTCGACAATTGACATATTTCGTATTGAAAATTTTTGGAATTTTTATTGAATGATGATGGATATAGTTTTTCAAGATAGGAAAATTTTGGGTGACCTAATCGATAGTGCCATAACATAACAACACTATTCGTCTTGGTACTAGGGTTGGAAACTACACAAGCAGTCTTCATTGGTAGCCTTCGAATTTCCTTAGCTCTCAGAAGGTAAAGTCTAGCACGCACCTCAGCATTGCCAATCCTCTTCCCAGAGTTCAAGGCCTGAAATTCACACATGTGAGAAAGGAATTTAATAACACAATTAAGATCCTATGTTAGTCTACTTATAGACAATAGGTTGCAATCCAATTTCGGAACATAGAGCACGGAGTGAAGAGTAATATCCTTGGAAATAATAACTGAACCTGTGCCGAATACCCTAGAAAGGGTTCTATCGGCAATTCGAACAGAAGAATTGTTATGGCAAGGAGTATATTCATGAAAAACCATGAGATTCCCAATCATGTGATCTAAAGCTCCTGAGTCCACTATCCATGTAGTGTGATTTTCCTGTCTAACATTTAGGGCATGAGAAAAAATACCTTTCTGGGCTACAAATGTGGTACCAATAGTTGTTCCAATTGATTGAAGAGTATGTTGGAACATTTTCTATAGTGCTTTTAATTGTTCTTTGCTAAACAGACCAGGATTTGAGATAGTACCAGATGTGTCTTCTTTGGCCGCAGCGGTGTAACCCCGACCTTCTCTATTTTGCTGTGGCCGATAAGGTTGCCAATCAGCATGTTTACCGTGTAGATGCCAGCAAGTCTCTTTCGTGTGTCCAGGTTTTCTACAATGGTCGCACCATGGACGATTTTTCTTCGTTTGGTGGTTGTTGTTGTTGTTAAATTGGGTTCCTCGTGCAACTAGGGCTGAGTTCTCAAGATTTTTGGAGGAATTTTGGGTTCCCAACATCACTTTTTGTCTACTTTCCTCTTTGCGTATTTTAGAAAAAACTTCCCTAACACTAGGTAATGGCTTAATACTTAGAACTCTTCCATGTACCTCATCTAAATTCTTATTAAGGCCAAGTAAAAATTTGTAGATGCGTTCCTTTTCAATGACCTTCTTGTATAGGTTTCCATCTTCGGGACACTTCCAAACCAATTCTTCATAAATATCGAGTTGTTGCCAATACCGTGTAAGAATATTAAAATATCCGGTAACAATTAAATCTCCTTGTCGAAGATCTTGGAGAATACTCTTGATTTCGAAAATCGCTGAGGTATTATCGATGTTGGAGTAGGTCTTTCTAGTTGCATCCCATATCTCCTTTGTTGTGCCATAATACATGAAGTTTTCTCCTATGTCATTGGTCATAGAGTTAATTAACCAAGACATCACCATACTATTTTCCAACTTCCAGGTTCAGTATCCTGGATCATCTTCCTTCGGCTAAACAATGGCTCCCGTAAGGTATTCCTCCTTACCTTTCCCGCAGATGAAGATTCGAACAAACTGAGCCCATTGAATAAAATTCTGCCCATTGAGTTTATGACCTGTTATGGGAAGAATGATGTCGTCTATGGTGTTGGCACTGTCGGAGTGAACTGCTTCAGGTCTGGACGTCACCTCCGAGTTTGATCATTCCGTTCTGCTCTCCATGGAAAAAGATGATTTTTAATTTTTTTTATTTTTTTATACGTGGTTCAGATCTGAATGCTCTGATACCATGAAGAAAATATTCTTCTTTTTTTCTGTGTCAAAACTGAATACAAAGTGACCTATATATATACAAGTGGGATTCCTAATCTAAGCCATATAATATACACAATCACTATCTCTAAGGAAACAATAACTAATTAGGAGAGATTCTCTCATCCATAAAAATAGAAAATATCCTAACACAATCCCTCAAATCTTGGCACTTAATCACAAATCATAATCCCATATTTCCACATTTAGGAAATCAAATCTCTAAATTTTGAAACTAATATCGAGTGGTTGTTTCTAGAGAACATATTCTTTCTTTAATGATAGAAAAGTATCTCCTCTTTGTTATTTTATGATTTGGAATAAATCATGAATATTCTATTAATTGTCTAGAAATAGGCTACTTTTAAATATATGTATGTCTCTTTTTCTTTTTTCTTTTTCATTTGATCAATAAAAAATGATGATTGATGATTGAAAGAGAAATTTTACTTCTATAAGCAAGCAACTTATAAAAAAAAAAGCTAATGAAAAAAATACCTTTGTGGATCTGCATTTTTCATGTGCGCCCCAACTCGATTGGCGAGACTCGCTTTTTATTTGGTGAAAAATTTAGTTTTGGAAAAGTCGAAGTCGCCATTTATTTATTTTATTTTAAAAAGGAAAATAAAACAAGAGAGAAAACCCTAAAGAAGTGACTCCATAGTTTTTAGAAAAGCGTGTCTTTGAAAAACCCGAGTCTAGGTCCAGGGATCAGGTTACCTATTGGGAAGGTACTTCTAACAGGCAACACCCCTCTAAGCCCTATAAAGGTCTCTACTGACTAAGTTGAGGGAAATGGGGCAATTAATTGATTGATTGAGGGTATCTAGGTAGATTGAGGTGATTTTAAAAAATAGCATGCTAAACAAGAAAAAAATCAAATCATGATTATAAAAGAGATTTAGGGTGCATACTTGGATTGCTTCTCAAATGTTATCACAAGACATTAAAGTTAGTTCAAATAGTATATCATCCAACTTGCGCTTTATTAGAAATAGCATAACAATGAAACATATATATCAAGACACCCAAGCACTACCAAATATAGGTGCAGTTCATAGCGATAAGCATATTCACATAATTTAGAAGGTGGGTGATAGAGGGTGTACCTGGATAGCATGGATAACTTATAATGCACTTCCACAAGACATGAAGGGTTAGATAATAATAAAATAAAGAAATCCTAGCATACTTGTTATCTAATTAGCATAGCAAAAATAATCAAAGTATACGAAATCATCAATTATCATACACATCTTGTATATAATTCCTAAAAAATAGATAGATACGATCTCAACAAGTGGCAAAGATGGCAGTAAAGATGAGTTTTGAAAAAACGATTTTTTATGTAGGGGTTTCACCAATTCCCTAATTGATATACACAAATCTAGCCTAGAATTATCTTATTTGTTTGGGACCACAATGTCACAGGATGCTTCAAATGAGCCTCCCCATGGGTTTATATAGAGCCTAGGAAGCTTCTAGAGACTCTTGGAGCCATCTACACTAAGCCATTGGTGGGAAGAGTGTGTAAGGTTCTAGAGATGCCTAGAGATGTTCACACATCTCTACACTATGGTGGAAGGCATGAGAGGAGTCCAAGGCTTTCTAAAGAATTCTAGAGATCTCTTGTATATTCTTGTACATAGGTTTATACATAGAATTATGTAGGGTGTTCTAGAACCCTCTAAGGTTCCAGAGAGTTCCATTGGCGCCTATAAATAGGTGAGACCCTCATTTGGCCAAGGCACCACCCAAGAACCTAACCAACCAAGCGAGTCCCCAGAAGCACTTGTAAAGCTTCCTTTGAGCAATAAAACCTCCATTCTTTAAGAATCACCTACTATGCCTTCTAAAACTTCCGAGTTGTGAGCATCTTAGCCTAGCAAGCTAAGCATTGGGAGTGAGGCTGACTTAGCAAGATCAAGCGTCTTGACTTGTTTAAGTGTCACACGAGCTTAGGAAAATACTAAGTCCATGATAACAAGCCTAGATTCATGTCTTACTCAAAACCATAATTTTTATTGAAAACTGAGAAATATGCAAACTGATCAAGACATGGTTGCATGTTATTTAAGAAATGAGATTTTAGATTTCAAGGACTCTAGATGAATTTTTTAAAATAGATTTTCAAATGGATCCTTTAAGAAAAGTGTTTTATTTTAAAATAAAATAAATTAATTTGAAAACAACAAAACATAAGAAATAAAATACCAAGCAAAACAAAAGAAAACAAAATCACAAAGTAAATTTTTGTTTTTTTTTTTTTTTAGTAATCAACAAAACTAATAAAAGTGAGGATAGAGGTCAATCTTCATGATTTTCCAATAGCCTCTGAAAAATTAAATTTCACAAAGAACTATCAAAGCGATAAACTAAATGACTTTGGATCAAATAAAATTAGAAGATATTAATCAAGAATTAAAAACGGGGAACTAAGCACATAAGTTGAGAATAATAGTCAAGAGCCAACATAAGATCAATCAAACACATAAACATATTTAAACTAAAAAATTGAACTAAATCGGAATTAAAAACATGAACTTTATCTAACATGATTAACTATACTATTGGATTAAAGTCACTAACACACTTGAACTAAAAGATAGATTAAAACTAAACTAATTTGAAATTAAATACATGAACTTTATCTAACATGATTATTTAAACTAATGAATTAAAATTACTAACACACTTGAACTAAAAAATGGGTTAAAACTAATTACCTAAAACTCCAAAAAACACACAAATTGAAATTGGACCAAATTAAATCTGGGCAAACTAAAAACATGAATTTTCAAACATAAAATCAATTTTATTAATAAACTAATTTTATAAAAATACCTAAACTGAATAGAATGAACCAAATTAAATTAAAGCAAATTAAAAACGTGAACTTTCAAACATGAGATTAATTTTATTAATAAACTAAAATTATAAAAGTACCTAAACTAATTAAAATGAACCAAATTGAATGAAAGCAAACTAAAGGAATGAATTTTCAAACGTAGGATCAATTTTATCAATGATCTAAAACTACGAAAGTATTTAAACTAAATAGATGAATTAAATTTGATCAAAGTAGACTAAAAACATGATTTCTTCACATAAAATTGATTAAACCAAAAAATTAGAAACTCACAAACACATCATGAAGAAAAATCAACACTAAACTAAATCGAAATGAAAAATAAGAACTTTATCATGTAGAATTAATTAAACTAATTATAAAAACATCTAAACTAACGAAATAAATTAAAACTAAATTAAAATAAAATTTTAAAAAGAACTTACCTTCAAGAATGCATGTTGCTTTGTCTCGTTGAAGAATGATACGACCTATGTGCTTTCTACTTTCGCGACCGAATGGAGTCCCCTTCTTTAAGCCACAAAGGTTCATACTTCTCTTTATAGAGCTCCCACAACTGTTTACCATGGGACCGATCCAAAATTTCATCATCCATTCCGTGAATGACTAGAATAGGGCAATTCACCGGTGGAATTTCATAAATATTCTTGTAGATATCAAACCAAAATGTTCACTTCACAGGATACGTGACTCAAAGCCTAGATAGGATTGGACTGTGAAAAATAATAGTCCTCAATCAAGGCAAACAAGTGGCTAATTCTAGAGTATGTCCATTGCCAACCGACTGCCCATACAGTATAGTGTCTTTCTCCTTGACTCCATAGGTGTCTTCGAGACAATTGTAAGTAGCCTCTACGTCTGCCTATGTGTCCTGCTCACTTGGCTTTCTAGAGGATTGTCC
The DNA here is from genome assembly GCF_030704535.1 of Vitis vinifera. Classification (NCBI taxonomy): domain Eukaryota; kingdom Viridiplantae; phylum Streptophyta; class Magnoliopsida; order Vitales; family Vitaceae; genus Vitis; species Vitis vinifera. Next base: position 10,628,194 of record NC_081823.1, on the reverse strand, counting down.
ATACCCAGAATAATCGTACCCCATGAGATTCACTCCTATACGAAGACTCAGTTCGGCGAAGATGTTAAACATCTGACCAAGATTAGCTGCATTGCCATGAGAATAGAGCGCTGTCAATGAAGTTGAAGGGTTCTTCACATACACTGCAACTATCTTGTTCCATTTCTTCGTGCACAACTTCAACACACCCACGTTCTCCCTCTAAGGCAAGTCGAAGAGTCTCATTTTTCCAGTGGATTCATCGGAAACTACTTTATACGTAGGCGGGTTAGGAGATGAGCAACGATGAGGGCATGGTCGGTGCAGCAGCAACGATAGAAGATGGGTGGCTTATGGCACGACTGATCTGAGAATAATAGATATGGTGGTATGACAGTGTAATAGTGGGGTGTGGTAGTGTTAGCAGAGGAGCTGTGATGCATGGTACAGGTTGGTAGTGGAGCTGGAGGGCGGTGGTGCATGGTAATTGTGTTGGTGGCTTAGAATGATGGCTGCAACTGTTGTTGTCAGAGATGAAGGAAGGACGGCGATGTAGGCAAGGATGCAGAAGAGTGGGTGCTGTGAAATGGTAGCATCATGGTGGTTTAGGGCTTTTACTATTGTAGAGCTTTCTGCTTGAGATTTATGGTGTTTTGCAAGTGAGTTTGCATGTTTCCAATTAAATGAGAAAACAGAACCAAACAAAGCTCTCACTGATTTAGGCAATTCATTGTCAATAACAAACAGGATTGCCTTCATTAAGAACACCAAGGGCATCAAGGTCTGGCTTAACAAGAATGTTATTCTCATGAAAATCAGAAACAACAAAAAATGTAAAGCAAGACTACACCGATTTGAGTTGTTTGAAATGCTATGGATCAGAGAGCAACTCCTTCATTTTAGTCTTCCAAGGGTAGTGCATCCACATCGTGCCGTCCATCAACTGCACTCCATTGGATTTGCACGCCTCCAAAATTTGATCCAATCCTGCCACCTTTAAAGCCACAGGCTTCTCCGGAAGCACATGCTTCTTCTTCTTCATCGTCAGCCTGTTGTATCAAAATTTCTCCTTCCTATCCTTTCCCATCATTCTCACAATCTAATGACACAAATTTCAGCTGAGTAGCCCTGAAAATATCCCCATCCCATTTCCATCCATTCATATCCCATTCCAGAGTCCTCTTCCCAACTTTCTTCAAATCAAACATCGCTTGACCACGCAAATGGTTGGTTTTTCCTCCGAATTTGTGCTCCATTGATCAACAACCCAGGAAACAAAATCACAATCCCCAAATTCCAAATTCCACTAAACACAAACTTGAACACAATCACAAAAAATACAAAAGCAATGCTCCACACGCAGATCAAATTCTCTCAACTCTTGAAAATCCGTAACTCAAATTCCCAAAAACCTTCTCCAATCACGAGCTAATCGTCTCTCCAAAAAGTTGACCCAATATCCCATTTCTCACCAAGTTGTCCTCATTTTCTTGATGGTGCGGCTGCACCTCATCTTCTCAATTTTGGTGCTACAGATCGTGGCCTATACTAAAAAAAAACCAAACTTTTTCCTCATCAAAGCCTCCCTCCCCTCCCCCCCCCCCCCCCCCCTCCACCGTTCTCTTCTAGTCTCGATATCCTCTACCATCTTTCCTCTTTTATTTCTCACCAAGCTATTCTCATTTTCTTGATGGTGCAACTACACCTCATCTTGTCAAAGAATCATGCAATAATAATAATAAAAACAAAATCATGCAATCTAAAAAAATTTAAAAAAAATAAAAATTAATCATATGCATGCATAAGACAACCAAAATGTTATTTCATGTGATAAAGAAACATAACATTAGTATCATATAATTTCCTAAAAAATAAAAGAACAAATAAATAAATAAATAAACTAGAACCCACTTAAAACAAATAGAACTCAAGAAGACAAACCTTAGTGCGCTAAGCTTAAAGAACTATCCAAGTGATCCTAAGTGGGTTGGTGCCTAATAGGCCAAGTATGCCTAAGTGGACCTAAGTGAACCTAAATGGACCTAAAGTGGTGCCTAATGAGCCAAGAATGTCTAAGTGGACCTAAGGTGGTACCTAACAGGCCAAGTGTACCTAAAGGGGCCTAGGGTGCCAAAATCTAAATTAGGGCTGTCAAGTGTCACAATGAAGTTAGATAAATCTCTCAACCAAAGTCCCTAAGGTAGTTTAGAAAAGATAGGATACACGAGTAGTAATGGGCCACTAGGGAATTGTTGTAAAGTACTGAATAAATACTTAATGGGACATGTGCTAGGAAGACAAAATGGAGGGTCTACAACCCTATCTAAAGTCTAACTTGTCATGATTTTTGAATTTGAAAATTTTAAGAAAATACAGTATGAAAATTAATAGTGAGGAAAATTACTTTTTACATCTTTTTTCCCCTTATTTATAATTTTAAATTTTTAGAGAGATTACCCACCTAGTCTTGTGTTCCTTTGGTATTTTCTTTGTATATTGGAATTTTTTATGTTCATTGCTTTGCTTGTAGAACATTTATTTTAGGCTAGTTGTTTATGTCATATTTCATTTATCCTCTTATTGTTCTAAGGTACCATGAATCTTTATTTTCAATTTTTTTTTTTTTTTTTGTTTTTACTAATGAAACACTATTTTATTACAAAGTTTCTTTGTCCATCAATGAAAGACATTTTATCCTTAAGTGATAAGCTTTAACTATATATTTTTCTTTAATTCATGTTTATTTTTCTCAAATTTTTTTATATTTTACTTTATATTGGTTCTAGTGTTTTTTTTCTCCTTCAATTTTTTTGTGAAAGTTATACATGGTTTCAATTGTACTTGTTGGTCGTTAAATGTATAATTTAGAGGTTTTCTATTCTTTTTATATTTGTTTATAGGTTGCAAAAGCAATTAGTTTGTCAAAAGAAAAAAATCATTGTGTTGAAGGAGATGATCTCAAAACCCATGAAGATTACATCAACAAAGTCATTTGGAGGTTGAACTATATTTTTTGTAGAATATAGATGTTAATAGTTACACTAATGTTTGTTTTTTTATTGAAAGAATTAGAAATTGTTGTTGAAATATTTTGATATAATTAACAATTTTGTTTGTAATTTTTACATATAAGTAGTTACATTAATGGTTTGAATTACGTTATTATTGTATATTAATATTTGAAGATATTTTCATTAGTAAAATTCAATTTAATTTTGCGGCTTGGTTTTTTTCTTTTTATTTAATTATACAGGAAATCATTATTTTAATACCAAATATAAAAATTATTTTTAATATTAAATGTTCAAAGATGACGCTTTTGAAAGTGTCATTGATAAAATATACTAAAGATGATGCTCCTAAAAGTGTCAATATCGTTAATTTTGTAAAAATTATTTCACTAGAAAATGTTCAAAGACGATGTTTCTTAAAAGTGTCATTGTTAATGTTATTCAATTATGACACATTTTAAGTGTCATTGATAGCCTTTATCATATATGACACTTCCTAAAAGCGTCATTGTTGGATAAAACATACTTGATAGGGGAGAAAACGAGGCTTTAGAGAAGCGTCATCTTTTACCTTTATTGACGCGTAAAAAGCGTCATTGTTTCCCATTTTTCTTGTACTAGATGTTTAGTGTTATGAAGTAACTGGAAATGAGACCCATCTTTTCTAGGATTTGTGAAAGTTCAATTAGATGATCAATTGAATCTAGTTCCTAGGTTGCATTTCCTTACAATTTTTTTTTATTAGTTCTATAATGTTATGACAACAACCTTCTTACTTCCTTGCATACACTAATTGCATATGTTACTTGGATTTTGAAGGTTTCAAGGC